>NC_140583.1:870632476-871324088 GCF_964204655.1 Triturus cristatus | reverse complement strand
AAAGTATAAAAAAGAGGATGTAGAAATTGTTGCTGAGGGAAAAAATCATTTTGGCATACACTGCTGTCTGGATTCTGCAGATACAACATGCTGGCAAATCAAGAATAGTCACACAAAAGATGTTGGGAGGAATGGTTGCAAATAGTCTGACCACCGGCAGTCACTTTGGGTAGTATTCCATCCAATAATTTTCCACCCACTGTGTCTCTCTACACAATTGCCCACCTTATGCTAGGTAGTACTTACTCTGCTCCTCCTGGACCCCAACGAGAGTTGAAAAGGCTGAAAATCCCTGGATCCAACTGTGAAAGGCTAAAATACGCCCAATGTCTCGAGCATTGGTCCGCTACCTCATTGATCACTCCCGGGAGGTACTCCGCTGTGACCGATATGTAGTTCGACAGGCAAAACTCCCAAAACTCCTTGGCCAAAACTGCCAGGACTATGGATCTCGGGCCCCCGGGGTGATTTATATATCAGACTGCTGAGACGTTGTCCATTTTTAGTAGGATGTAACAGTTCACTCTCTCCTTTGTCCAACATTGGACAGCAAAGAATCCTGCCATTAGTTCCAGGCAGTTGATATGTAGTTGTTACTCTTCTGCGGACCATTTTCCTCTGGTGAAGGAGTCCCCACAACATGCTCCCCAATCGGACTTTCTGGCTTTGGATTCTATTACTATATCCGGATCGGATCCGAAAATGGCTCGGTCGTCCCACTCGTCCATATGGGCTAGCCACCAACGAATCTCCACCCAGACCTCCTCCTTCAGCTGGACCTGTTCGCAATACTGGAGCCCCCTGCAGAGGTGGAAGACCCAGAGCCTCTGAAGTGCCCGGTAATGCAACAGGCCCTGAAAGATTGCCTGCATTGGAGGACGATAAAAGACCTACCACCCGGGCTATCTGGCATAACGAGGTCTTTGGTTTGCCCAAGGTCTGTCTCAATTCTGTTTGAATCTTTGCCATCTTCCGGGATAGCCGGCTGAGGGTTTTTTCCATGGAATTGATATCAAAACCCAGCGAGGTAGTCTATCTGGACGGGTTGAGAAGGGATTTCTTTAAGTTTATAACAAAACCCAAGCCTTCCAGCAAATGTATTGTTGTCTACAACTTCTCAAACGCTCTTCCCGGGCTCTGATTGAGTAGGAGGAGGTCGTCTAAATAAATAACGGCATGGAAACCTTGAGCGTGAAGAAATTCCATCGTCGGTTTGAGCACCTTGGTGAAACACTCAGGGGTGGAAGAAAGCCCGAAAGGAAGGGTTGCGAATTTGTAAACCTGGTTTCACCAAAGGAACTCCAAGAATCTGTTGTGAGGTGGAAAGATGGGAATTGTGAGGTACGCATCTTTGAGATCGAGATGTGCCATCCACTCCTGAGGCTGCAGCAGATCCCACAACATATGAATACCTTGGATCTTGAAGTGGCGTTAAATCCACCCCCCCATGGAACTTGCGTAGATTGATCACTGGTCCTGGCGCTTCTTCCTATTTTCCCACAAGGAAAATATTGCTGAGGAAGCCCTTTGGGTGTAGGATGGATCTAGCTATAGGATGTTTGCGCACCAGGTCCAACATCTTGTGGTCTATCAGGAGGCACTGGGCCTTTCAGAATATTAACGTATGAGGCCGGAGCTGAGGCACCGGGGAACCATAGAAGTCTACGTGAAACACCTGCAGTGTTTGAAAAGCCCATGCATCTGAGGTTATTTTTCTCCAATTGTGAAGGAAGTAGGCTAGCTGACCCCCCAGTTCTAGTTGAGAAAACAGGTGAACTCACCTGTTTGGGTTCTGTAGAACTGGCCTCTGTTGGCTCCCTATGCACCACAACCTCTGTGTACCTCTTGGAGGGGAAAGACTCTCCCATCCATGAATGGTCCTGCTAATTGTGTTGTGTGTAGACTTAGATTCCGTATATAGGTTTCCCGATTTAGGCCTTATACAAGTACAAGTCATATTGCCCTTATTTAGGCATAGAAAATCCAGCCCTTATTTAGGCATTGTCCATGCTAACCAAATACAGTCATGGTCTCCTACATCCATCAATCCACGTCACAACGAGTTCTTGGAAAACCAGACTCTTAAGCCTTTAGGACTTCCCCTTGCTTGAATATTGATTTCTCCAAGAACTCATTTATTATGCATGAACATCTATTCCTTAGGGGTTCATTCATGACGTTGTGATGCCTGACTTTTACGTCAATACAGGCATTCCTAAACACCTTTAAGGTATAAATATACCTGCACTTGCCCTGGCAAACCACAGTTCCGGTACGGACCAGTTCGACTGCCTACTTGCGGTTCGCCACAACAAGTTCGGAAGGAGATCGAGTTCCCGCCTGATGCACTGACCAGACGCTGTCATCCTCCTCGCAGAGAATCCAGCTCCAGTGTTTCTGACTCCCCTTGCGGGGTGTTAGATATCTAGTCCCGGAAAGAGATTCCAACCTCACACATTCTAAGGTATGGAGCAGACTAGAATTTAGAGAAACTTTTGGCAACTCTTGGCAAAACTAAAACTCTAGCTATAGTTAACTATACTTTAGAAAACAGCACCTACTTCTTACCTCGTACTAAACTTAGGTTAGGTACACTGGGGTAGAACTATTTAGAAGCATCAGATGAGTATTCACATTTTAGCCTGTGTTATTTATGTATGTATTTTATGAATATATGTCATAGCTACAAACCATGCTATTGCAGTATTATTTTATCTTACTGATAACCCTGTACGTATTGTACTTGCCATCCTGTCTACGATTGTAGCAGTTCATATCTCTTGCATGAGAAATAAGACTGTTCAATAAACCCTTTTTATTGAAACGCCCGTCTCTCTATTTCTGTGCAACTCTATAGAAACGAAGCATGCACGATTGACTGAGTGAAACTGTTATCTATTGTTTCCACGGTTCTGAGATTGTTCCGACTCTAAGGGAAACAAAGTTGTTATGTTTATGCGGTTGTCAGAAACTAATCCCTTCTTGTATATTCGAGAAGTTTCTAGTGACCTACGTGTTAGCTGGCACACATAAGTAATTAAGTTTAATGTACTCTATAGAGACATACTGACCTCAGAGCTATGTCAAAACTATAGTGTATATTATTCCAATGCGCAGAGCCTATGAGGGATATAGGAACTACACTACATGGCGCCCAATGGTTTGGTAAGGCGCTAATTTAACGCTAGATACTGAAGTAACTCAGTTGTTCTTTTCTCAGAGACCCCTACTCATAATACTCCATAAGACTTCTGGAGTGGGTAGGGATAATATCTACCATAGCTGAGTAGGACAAAAATCCTATGTATTAGCGGTTTGGTTTGTTCAACGTTGAAGGATACAGTGTTCCAAAATATTGTGCACCTTATCTTTTTGTTCCCTTGAAACTTGCTCCTCAACTTTCATTAAACAATGACCGAAAACGGCGGAGCTGTACCTGACGAGGTCGCAGCAGTTTTTGATTATACAGGTTTTGATGAAACCGATGAAAATGCGAAAATCATCGCTCCAAATTTAAGGAGAGCCATCACTCTAAAGCTTATAAAACATGGCCGAACACCAAGAGGTGGTAGAGCAGTTTTTGTGATTGAGGCACATGAATCTCACCAGACAGAGGTATTCTATTCATGGATAGTATTCCCAGAATCAAATCCAGTTACTAAAACGTTTCACTTCTACAAAGAAGATGAACCACCTGAGGAATATATTCCTTTCGAGGATATTGAAATTACACTCACATACCAGGAGCATGATCTCTGGTTTAAAGGCGCCCTAAAACATTACAATCACATTACCAGGCTCGGTCCACTAGGTAGACCAGGAGCAACATGGCCGATTTTAGCCGGCTACACACCTCATCCGGACATTGAAGAAATGTCAGATGTAGAATTACTAGCTCAACTCAAGGAGCTAATCAAAATATATAGACATTTGGTTCAATATGTCATGCGGGCTTTCACAGTCCAACCAACAATAGCCATTCCAAGACAAATGTCTCACCAGGGGAATGCGCTAAAAATTACTCCACAGACTTTACACGCAGTCGTGGGTAAAATGCCCACAAAAAGTGAACAAGTTCCATTCTGGATAGCTCAAAAAATTACTCAAATCAAAGCAGTATTTCCTAATACTAGCCCTTATGAGAAACACAGAATTCTAACAATCTGTTTACCAATGGGGATAACACCACATCTGGAAGACTGCACCACTTGGGGCACAGTCTTTGCTGCTATCTACACTAAAACACATGGTGTTCCGTCTATGGTGGTAATACCTGATGTCCTGAAACAAATTCAAAATGAATACGGGGCAGAGCCTGCTCTGTATTTAGGTATGAAGTTAACTGAAAAATTTCGACCAGGTCTCAACAATAATATTATCTAATATTAAAGGAGAAGCAGCATCGGTGGCAATCCGCCAGAAATTAAGGGAATTTGATGTAACAGAAAAACTACAAGAACTAGCCAGAATAATTGAAAAATCCTGTGAAGAATTGGGCAGAGACAGTTTGGGAGGGAAAACAGTTAAACCTCAACTGTCTGAAAGTCCTGATAAGGTCTTTCCTAAAAACTCTCCTACCTCTTCGAAAAAGAAGTGGGAAAATAACAAACAACATTCAAAAGAGAAAGATTCTCAATCCCGAGGTAGGTCTCCTCAAAAGGAGCCCTCTGAAAGGAGGTATAACCTCAGGAATAGGGATAATTTGAGAAAACCTGACCGGTATCAAGATACTGATACACGTTCCTCTCGTACCGTTCAGATATCCGAAAGAAGAGGACGGTCAGAGAACAAAGAAGAATGCGTAAAGTCCAAAGACGATTAACACGTTCAGAAAAACAAACCAAAACCTAAATTCTCCAAAAAGAAGGTAGCAGGTCTGAAGATCAGACATGCCGAGGAGTCTGAGAACACAACTCAAGAATGGAGAATGGGCTCAGACAATGTTGGACCGCGCAGCAGAAGTTACAGTAGCTCGCCAGAACCTGAAGGGGCTTCTGGAGACAGTGGACTTGAATGAGGACATTCAAGTTGAAACTGCAGATACCAGGGTTAGTTCTCCACATAGGTTATATGTAATAACACGCCGGATGAAGGGAGACAAACCAAGAAAAGTGAAAGCACTCTTTTGGGAGCATCTTTCAAGGGGTTATGATATACTTCTAGCAGAACGGGACTGGCCACCAGAATTTGTCAGAGAGTGCCCACATGGTCGAAGACATCATTATGCCAGCCTTCTCTAACCATGTTCCAGTACATTTAAAATATACTTATGCCAGGAAATGGGCAGTAGACCAGGCCCTAGCATTATATAAAAATCATGTAGGATGGGATGAGGACTCACCTCACCACAAAACCGAGTTAAAAAATCAACCAACTGCACAAAGGCAGTACCCGGTTAAGCAAGAAGCTAAAAAACAAGTCAGGGTGCTCCTAGATCAACTTGAATACCAGGGGGTGATTGAAACATGCACCTCATCAATGAACAATCCTTTGTTTCCTGTCTGCAAACCAGACAATACATATCGTCTAGTTTTGGATTACAGACTCCTAAACTCTTGTTGTAAAACATTTGCCGTGCAAAATGCATACAGTACAGCATTAATGAATAACATTGTGCGTAAAAAGTACAAAACCACATTAGACATTTCAAATGGTTTCTTTTGTCAAAATATTGCACCTGAAAGTAGATATTTGACCGCTTTCTCAATAATGGGGACTCTGCGTCAGTTTCATCGACTTCCAAAGGGGTTCACAAACAGCCCGGGGTTATTCTCAGCAAGAGTAACAGAGTTACTACAAATTTATGATGACGAGGCATTGTCATATGTCGATGATATATATCTGACAGACGATGACCTGGACAGAAACTTGAACAGGGTGAACACCATTATATTGGGCTTGGCCACTGAGGGTTACAAATTCAACTTTAAAAGTCCAGAATTGCCCATCTCAACGTCCTTTTCCTAGGATATGAACTTTCAAGTGAAGGCAAAAGCCTGGCAGCCAACTTTTTAGAAAAGTGTGCGCTGCTCCAACCTCTGAAAACGCTGAAAAACCTACAGTCGATTCTAGGTTTCCTGAATTTTGGAAGAACATACGTTCTAAACTACGCAGAGGGGGTTAAAGCTCTCTACGAATTATTCAAACCTGATTTCAAAGCCACAACTTTGACACAAGAACACACAGAAATTCTGCGTTCACTTCAAACAGATATGTTAGCAACTAAACACTTGCAAACACGCGTAAATGTAAGCAACTTAGTGATCCGAATCATTCCCGGTCAATGCGGATTCACCTACTTCACTTTTAACAAAGGTGAAAAAGTACCAATTGCATACAAATCACACTTGTATACACAAGCAGAAATGAAATTCACTTCTACAGAAAAAATTCTGACAGCAGTTCAAACCGCTGTAGCAAAAGAAAGAGCCCTAGCACAGGGGAAACGCATTATGGTCGTGACTCCTGTACCAGCCTTAGAGGCAGTTACAAAAGCGAGTATTCCGAATGCAAAAGCTTTACATCCAAGATGGATACAATGGGTTAATTCTCTTGCTGCAACTGATGTTGAATATGTTTTTGATCCTTTTTTAAAAACACAAGCATTCCTGCAATATGAACACGAATGTCCTCTGCCTACTGAAATTCTCCCTCTTGATCAGTACGAATTTATAATTTATGCTGACGGATCTGCACAACCCGCAACGTGGAGTAAACAAGCTTACAATACAGCATGCACGATCGTTAAAGGTCCTATGCGCGATGGCAAATTCAGCCCAATGGTCACAAAAACGCAATATCTATGAGATTGTACAGCTCAGCGAGCTGAACTACAAGCATTCAAGATGGCACTTGAAAACACGGATCGCGAATTCCCCACACTCATAGTGTGCGATTCTTTTTACTGTGTTAAATCTTACAATGAATATTTACAGAATTGACTTCAAAATGGTTTCAAAGATGCAAAAGGTGGCACAATCAAGCATAAAATGCTTTGAGAACAAGTAGTTCAGTTGCGAAACGGACTACAAAAAACTCACGTGATACGCTGAGTCATCAACGTGATGGCGTTCACGTTGAAGGGAATTCATTGGCTGATGAAGCCGCGAAAGGGGCTGTGCAAACGGCTTCCGTAGCTGCAATCACTCGTTCAAAAATGAAAATAGACAGTGAAATAATGCTGGATGTCAATGCTTCAAGCAAAGGCAGCGGTGCAGCGTTACTTAAAAAATTTCCACTCATATATAATTGATGCGAACAATGTTCTGTTTGCTCGAATCCCTGGAGTAGGGGATAGGGTAATACCAAACATGGAACAAAGAGCAGTTTTGATTTACGAAGCACATCTGGGAGAGGGTCTGACACATCAGGGGATCTCTAAAACAATTCTAGAACTAAAAGAGATGTACTGCTGGCCAGGAATGAATACATTGATTCACAGGTTTATCAATAACTGCATAGACTGCAATAGAGATAGCAGTGCAGAACGCCACCAGACACCAGACTATGAAGTAGCCAGCCCAGTACAGACACCATTGTTAGACAGCATTAGACTATCTACATGCAGGCGTCCACTTGGACAAATGCGATCCCCAAAACACTAAGTCAAGGTTCCTATGGATGTGGCCTAAGTGCTCGGCTGACGCTCGAACTGTTATAAAACATTTGCGAGTCTTTATCGGCACATACGCAATTGGCACACTACATTCTGACCAGGATCCTGCGTTTAGCTCTCGAGCTTACAAAGAAGCCATGGCCAGTTTGGGCGTAGCATTGCGGTATTCTTCTCCATTCCATCCTGAGGGAAATTCTGTTGTGGAAAGAAAAAACCGGTACATAAAGCAGTCTATAACAGCTAGGGTATTAGGTTCGGGTGATGGGTGGGTCAAACACCTTTATGAGGTCCAGTGCGCACTTAACAACTTGCCAAGAAGTTCTCTAGGGGGTGTCACTCCATATGAAGTTCTATTTGGAGCTAGAATGTTTGTACCGGACCTTGATATGCAAGGCACAGTGATGGAAAATAAGAAATTTGATATCAAAGATCGTTTGGCTGTTTTACAGGACTTAAATGAACTAAGAACGAAACAAAGCAACGTGCGCCTGAAGCCAACCATCACTGGGGAAAAACCGGCCATCCCAGCAAGGCCTGTCTGGATCCCAAAGCTTGGTGATCTAGTCAGAGAAAAGATCGCGGACAAGAAGGAATTTGGGCCTTCTTACAGACAACCAGTACCTGTCCTAGCAATCCACGGATCGAGAACAGTACTTTTGCTGCCCCTTGCTGGTAAAAAGGAGAAAAGATTTGTGTCCATCGACCTGATCAAACCACACTATGTGGCCGATACTAAGCAGTAGGCCAAGTGGACTCCGCCAATGTAGCAGACGCACTCCTCTAGCTACAATATAAGAGGTTCAAACTGAAAGACTCATCACCTTTGAAGATTCTACAGTGAGAAATGAAGGACTAAGCAACAAAACTATGGAACTCGTCCCTCTTGAAACCCAAATAACAGTTCGTCCTGATACACCTGTCTACAACGAAGTAACAAATGATCAACTGGTTCCAGCGAATTCAACAAATCCTGATGCAATTCCAACCATTGACAGAACTGCCTCTGGCTATTTCATGAACTTTGATACGTTGTCTGATGATCCCAGTGAACCTGAAACGACGCACAAAGAACTTTCAAAGAACAAGCAACAGACTTTTTTTCATCTCCTGAAAAAGACTTATCTGGTTTCACCATGGATTGAACTATGTATTGTTTTGGGAATATTCTTCTTTCTACTATGGTAAGCTCTGGTAATAACTCTGGGTATGCTGATTAATGGAAGATATATTCAAATGGACACAGCAAGTAAAAGAGTGAACTTACTTCTCCAGCCACACAAATCACCCCATCGTGAAGCAAAAGACTTGTCAGCAGTGAACATCACAGCAGTTCCTATACCATATGGTATAGTTTGGGACAGAACTGAATATGACATTTTTGGCCCGTCGGAGCTTTTGAAGATTCCACATTTATTTGAAATTTCATTGAGTGACTTTATTACCTCTAGTACTTTTTCTGATGATTGGGACTTCAAGACTGTTAATAACATGATGTCTGATCTAGAAATGTCTGCAGTATTCACAAATCATGAATATTTAGAGGGTTCATCAGATTATGAACTAATGTATTGTTATAACCACTATGGTCATCATTTCTTGCATAAATCTGCAACACCTAGAAATGTATTTATGTATAACCAATGGGAACATTGTCCTACACCTCCAAAGGGTAGTTCAAAAGCTTTTGCAATGAAATTTCCATATTTTTCAGGCTTCAATTTGTCTAATCCAGAAACGTTTTACTTTAAAAATGTGAGTAAGACAGTAACGAAAAATATGTTAACCAATTTGAAACCGATTTATTCTGCAGCCTTTATCGCCCAACTGTCTAGACAGGGTTTTGACTTTTGGAAAGACAACACTGAGACAAAATCTTTTCTGGGGTACAAAAGATTGGCAAGTGCAGGGGGGTAGAAGCTTTGTTTAGAGCCTGTATCATCCCTGAGCAAATTATGTTTTTGAATGACACTATCCAACATACGTCTTGCCTTGGGTTAGCCAAGATCAAAGACATGAACACACGGACCATACCTATACCTGCAAGTAAAAGCACTACACGGGGGGAGGTCGACGTACATAATATTTTGCATCACAACAGCTCAGATCCAGAAGGTAAAAAGAGGTTGCTCTGGCCCACAGACACGAATAACTGTCAAGATTGATTCCTGAACAAAACACAGGGTTTCACTATCAATAGGCCAGACCCACACTATGTTCAAAGACAGCATCCAGGGGTAGTAACAACATACAGTGTAGGGAAACTTTGCCTTGATTGGCTACAGAAAGCTACACTGAAGGATGTTAAACACCGCTTAACTTTACTTCAAGAAGGCGCAGACCTTAGGGAATTCTTGCTAGGACCAAGAAAACCGCGTAAAAACGTTTCATATATGCCGGTATCTACGCTGCTTATAATGAAGCATGGAAGGTTACCCAAGCAGAGACTGCAGAACGAATACCAGAAATTGATCGTATTAATTTAGAGAAAACACTCTCTGTAGTAGACAATGGGTTAACGACTGTCGTCCAGAATATATTTTTTGGACAGCATTGTGTCTTCTGTCATAGACATCATGGAACAAGACTTGGTCATGTTGCAACATGGTCATACTCAGCTACGTTCTATCATGCTATTGGGCTGGACGCTACAAAACTTGCGTGCAGGCTATGTGCCTTGGTTTTTAATCAACACTACGTCACTATTTTCAGAATTCAGTCTCACTGATAAACAGATCAAACTGGCACAAAGGGGAGCAGACTACACTGTGCTGAGCATTGAAAAACTGGAAAAATATCCATTCATAGTGGCAGAAAAAACAGCTACTGAATGGCTCATACATGATAAAATTACTTTGCCTGTTACAACTTCCCATTTTCATTATTGCCTAAAACATACCAGTAGGCAAATATGAAAGGTTGGGTAAAGGATACATCAAGACATCCTGGGTTTTACCTTCCACACACAGATGTTGGAGTGGGGAACGTGAAGTGTTTCTTAGCGGTGAAAACTGTGAATACGCACCAAGCGGTTCTCTCCTTTGTCAGGGTATTAACTTACACCGGGCCTGTGATGGTTCCACTACACTTATCCTGTCACCTGCAACGTTCACCGGCTGCAGTGATTAATCCAATTTTTGGCCAACTTTCTAATGGGAGTTACATTATGTTGCATGATCACAGCTGCTGTGGCATGTTGCCAGGTATTCCATATCTAGTTATGGTTACATCTAGGGTCACTTGCTGTATGCAAGCCTTGTTTCCACAAATAGACACAGTCAGAGAGTCACCTTGGCCTTTACTGAACATCTCTTCTATATGAATTGATACTCTAAGCAGAATGAAAGCCATTCTTTTACAGAAAACAGGGCCACTTACCTCGGCCAGAGAAACCTATGATCTCCAAGTCCCTAGGACTTCTGCCGAGATACATACCCTTTTGTATACAAACTGCCCTGTACATTTCTCAGAAATGTTAGGTCATATCTTAAACATGTCTGATATGAGCGTTATTATACATGTATTTAAGAACGTATGTTCGGGACTGTTAGCACCTTTTCAAGCAGTCCTCGGCATATTTCTAAACTACGTGCACTCTGTGTTTGGCGGACTGCAGAAACTTTTAGCTCTCGTTGCAGGGATCCTTTTTTTGTTCCTACTGCTACGATACGGCAAGCCAAATCACTAGCGACACCCATTTCACCATGGAGAGAGCTCTATTGGAGATGAAGTGTCGTGAGCGCTACGAGAATTAAATACCACATGGTTTCTGTCATTCAGACCAATTTGGCAAGATTGCATCTTACCTGTTCTACGCTGCCTGCTCTGCGGTGAAGAATGCATGCTAGACATCTATCTAACGCTGCCATCAGTCATGCCTACGGATATCGATACTCTGCTGGACCCGGTAACGGCCCATGCTCTGTGTTGTCCCCAGCGGCTACCAATCCTTATGACGGCATTCATTGAGATCTCACAGATGCAAATTGCTACTGCTGAGGTACAAGAAGAAACATCCGGCACTCAGGTAACATCCGATTCGAACATTGCTGATGCAACCAATGCTGAAGGCGATAGTTCACATCTATGTGCAGTTAATCTTCTAAACGAGGTATTCCAACTTTCACCTACAACGGTAGACGACTTTTTGTCTACAGGATTAGAAGATTTCATGTTTTCTCCAGGCCCACACACTGACTTTTGATTCAGGCATACAGTGTTCCAATGAGACAGAATTTGGCCTTCATTCTTTTCAGACAAGGGACTAACTTTGGAACTTTTTTCCTATGATTAATTTTTTTTTCCAAATTTGTATTTTTTTCATTTTTTGGGCACAGTAATCTGCTTATAGTAGAACTATTCATAGAGAACAAAATTCTTTAAAAAACTTCCAGGGACATAATGCCACCTTGTCACATCAACAATTAATTTGTGTTAACCTGATATGAAATGGTTTCGGCCCCTTTTCTTCTGTATTAACGAGCCATTTCATCATGTGTATATATTTCTGGTTCATTCTTTTTAGCATTTCCAATGCACACATATGCTTAGAATGAAATATTGCTTTTAATATGTACAGCACCTTATGCATAGCAATGGTTTTGTAATGCATTTTTAGGACATATGTTTTTAGATATGTTTTAGCATGTTTTAGCTAATCATGCGATACTCTCTTTTAGATATGTTTAGTATGTTTGGGATTTAGTAATGTCGTTCATACGAAACTGGAGTTGGTGTTGTGTGTGGATTTAGATTCCGTATATAGGTTTCCCGATTTATGCCCTTATACAAGTACAAGTCATATTGCCCTTATTTAGGCATAGAAAATCCAGCCCTTATTTAGGCATTGTCCATGCTAACCAAATACAGGCATGGTCTCCTACATCCATCAATCCACGTCACAACGAGTTCTTGGAAAACCAGACTCTTAAGCCTTTCGGAATGTCCCTTGCTTGGATATTGATTTCTCCAAGAACTAATTTATTATGCATGAACATGTATTCCTTAGGGGTTCATTCATGACGTTCCGATGCCCGACTTTTACGTCAATACAGGCATTCCTAAACACCTTCAAGGTATAAATATACCTGCACTTGCCCTGGCAAACCACGGTTCCGGTACGGTCCAGTTGGACTGCCTACTTGCGGTTCGCCACGACAAGTTCGGAAGGAGATCAAGTTCCCTCCTGATGCACTGACCAGACGCTGTCATCCTCCTCACAGAGAATCCAGCTCCAGTGTTTCCGACTCCCCTTGCGGGGTGTTAGATATCGAGTCCCGGAAAGAGATTCCAACTTCACACATTCTAAGGTATGGAGCAGACTAGAACTTAGAGAAACTTTTGGCAACTCTTGGCAAAACTAAAACTATAGCTAGCTATACTTTAGAAAACAGCACCTACTTCTTACCTCGTACTACACTTAGGTTCGGTACACTGGGGTAGAACTATTTAGAAGCATCAGACGAGTATTCACATTTTAGCCTGTGTTATTTATGTATGTATTTTATGAATATATGTCATAGCTACAAACCATGCTATTGCAGTATTATTTTATCTTACTGCTAACCCTGTACGTATCCTGTCTTACGTTTGCAACAGTTCATATCCCTTGCATGAGAAATAAGACTGTTCAACAAACCCTTTTTATTGAAACACCCGTCTCTCTACTTCTGTACAACTCTGTATAAACGAAGCATGCACGATTGACTGAGTGACTGAATGAAACTGTTATCTATTGTTTCCACAGTTCTGAGATAGTTCCGACTTTGAGTGAAACAAAGTTGTCATGTTTATGCGGTTGTCAGAAACTAATCCCTTTTTGTATATTCGAGAAGTTTCTAGTGACCTCTGAGTTAGCTGGCACACACAAGTAATTAAGTTTAATGTACTCGATAGAGACATACTTACCTCAGTCCTATGTCAAAACTATAGTGTATATTATTCCAATGCGCAGAGCCTATCAGGGATATAGGAACTACACTACAATTGTTCTTGCGGTTACCTTGGCCTCTGGGAAGGCCTTGCATGTAGAAGCAGCTGGTCGATCGCCCCCTTCCTCGACCATACCCTGCAAAACCTTTTGGGTGAAAAATCTTTTAGATGGACATCTGTGCCTTATCGAGGAACGTAAAGGTTGAGATGAATTTCTCCAACTCTTTCTAAATAGTTCACCAAAGAGGCCCCCTTGGGCAGTGGGCCCCACCTGAGAGGAAGCCAAACCCCCCAATTTGGAGTCCACCTAAGGAGGGATCTTCTCCATTTAGTAGATAACATGCAATTCACATTCCCAAGAAACACTGCAGCACGTTGTACCCATCCGGAGACGACTTCAGGTGATGTTAGTTTATCAGATGCCTCCTGCGCGATGTCCAGCAGGCTGAAGATGTTGAAAAGTTTGTCCCGGCTGGCCCTCCAGGATCCGTCAAGGCCCTTTTTAGGATCATGAATAGAGTTTGCCAAAAAGGTAGCTATTTGTCTGTCTATGTCTTTAGTTAGAGTTACTTTCCCTGCCAATGAAGCGCACTGACATTCTGCCCGTAGATGGACCCTTGCCTCCCTCTCAAGGGACTTATGGAAGCGATCCGCCATGTACTTAGCTACCTTCAGCAACCGGGACCATTCTGCTGACCTAGGATGAACATGATCATCCGGGTCCAACATATCCGACTAATTCTTAGAGGGTTCTTGGGGAGGTAATGGATCGGTGGCTGGGGAAGGGCACCACGGTCTGGAGGGACCTGCCTCATTGTTAGTCTACTTGAGAGTCGTCATCTCACCATCAGGAAAAACAGGGTAAAAAGGTAAATCAGGTGTGGGGTCCAAAAGCGCCCCCTGATCACCTTCAAGACCAGTAGGTCTACCGGGAAACACCCTTTTAAGGCGCTCGAAAGCACCCAAATCGACTCCTTCATCGGCTTTGTGCGTGTGTGAATGATTCTCCACCTAATGTGGTGAGTTTTGTGGTGAAGAACTCCATACTAGGAGGCACTGGGCCTGAAAAGGAGTAAGCAATTCTAATAAGGTGCCTTCCTAAAGGTGCAATCGCTGATGCCACTGCCGGATGAATGGATGCATCCACTGCATCACAAAATTCATCTTCCAATGGTAGTACCGATAGGGACTCCTCTTCCATATATTCTTCCTCTATGGCAGAGGTCTTCAAACTCTTGGGTGCCGAGACCCCCCTGTCAACATTTTCAGTCGTAAGGACCCCCTCCTGATAAACATTTCTAAACCTGTATGCAGGGCTTCTGGAATTACGAGGCAGGTGAGGACCAAATTACACGACAGGCTTGACTAAATTGTGTGGGAAGAAAATTTAAATAATGTTATGTGATGCAGCGTTATTTTGGGATAGAATTGCTTCATTATTTTGAATTTTTTTGCACACAGTAACACTGGGGAAAGATTTCACCCCATCAGTACCAGTTTATAACCAAAATACAGCAATTAACATCAGAAAGATGTCTAGTCAACCTTTGTGATGGGCCTTCCACTCCGCAGGAATACGTGCTGCCACATTAGAACCTCACCTGGCCCTGGCCGGGAGCAGCAGGGGTCCCTTAAAACCAAGGCGGTCTTGTGCAGAGTTGAGCAATTTACCCATGCCACTTTCCTCTCACCCCTCCCTTCCATCCCTCTCTCCTCTCCTCTCCCAATCCTGGATCCCTCTCTCACTTTGCAGGCCATTTTCTTTCACCCCTTCTTACAACTTCTAAACTCTCCCCATTCAACTCCTCCTTCACCATTAATCACCTCTTGCCATTCTGCCTTTTCACTGCCCTCATCTCTAACAGTTTCTCGCATTTATCTCATGGCCTCTCTGGCCCTGTCACCTCCCGTGCCCATCTGCACTTCTCATTCATCTCAAGTCTCTCCGTTCAAATTGTTGTCCATTTGTATCTTACACCTCTCCAGTCCCCCATTCATCTTTCACAGCTATCCTTTGTTTTTTCACACCTTCTTGAACCAATGTCCCTCTCCCCTGTTACCTCAGCACCAGTGCTTAATTTGAGCAGGTGGTTTCCGTTGCTCCGCACTGGCACCTAATTGTGCACACTGGCAATATGACCGTCTGCCACATGCCACTTGATGGCTCTGTCTGTGTAATTTAGAGATGAGCAGAACAGCTGTTTATTAATTCAATATAGATTAAAAACGATAAACTTGTGACAACCATGCCATTCTTTTAGCTTTGGGGGCTTGAAATAGTCACACTTGTACAGTGTTATGGTTGGTAGTTGCATAGGTATTGTCATTGGCCGCACATGCAAGGCAATGGGTGGGTGGTTAAAGTGGCAGTGGTCTACTGGTGAGGTCCCTGGCACATGTTTAATTACAAATTAATCACTGCTCAGCACCCACCCCAGTACTCCCTCTCTTCCCCTATCGCTGCTGTCCCTCACCAATGTCGCATCAAATTACTTTTTAGGTCACAGATCATCTCTCAGCTATCTTCTCTCACAGTGTGACAGCAGTCCTCCTCTGTGCCCTCAACTTTCCCTCACACTCCCTTCTTGCGTGTCCGCACTTCCCTTCGGCACTTCACATTTCTCCTCATCCTTGACCTCTTCAATCAAATTCCCTCACTCCCTTGCTGTCCTTTCTCATCCTCTCATCTCTCCTCATGAGCACACGGGTTGGACCCGTATGCTCCTCTTGGCCTGTGCCACTCTGCTTATTGTTCCCTAATTCAGGAAGGCACGAATTGTCTGTCTTGCTGTTTTGGTGCAGGCCACACAGTTATGGAACGTCCACCCTCCTTTGCTTCTATGGTAAGGTCAGGGTCTCTGCATACAAGTTTACCTCAAAGGGGCTACAGTTGTGGTTCTGGAAAGTACCATTGTATTTGGACATAGCAGGTGCAATTTGGGTTTTCGCTTGGGCCAAACACCCTGTTTGATAGGAATGGGTTAAACTTTGGAATGCACCTGGGCCGGGCCCCTAGCGGCAGTCAAGAGCACTGTGCACGTACAAGGAAAATGTATTAACCGTGGGAATTGTTCAATACAGACCCGTCAGTATTACAGGCGTGCAGCCGCTAAGTAATGAATAATTACAGACCTCTCAGGGCGTCTTGGCTTCCAAGCGTCCCGGGACTGGGCAGGCATGAGCTCCATGTGGCAAGCATCTCACCTTTGATCACCGCTGCTAAGAACACGCTGCCTGCGGAGCAGCGAAAAGCACCTAGCGCGCCACCAGTGGAAGGTTCATCCTCTAGGTCGCTCTGAGGCCCACCGCACTCACATGGTTCGAGGTCAAATGTCTAGCCATGAATGGGGCACATGGTTCGAGGTCAAATGTCGAGCCATGAATGGGGCACTGAATCACGTTCCCACAGAAAAGTGCTGTGAGGAAAAAGGCTCTCGTTATCGATGGGCAAGGCACAATTTTTAATACACCCAAACGAGATGTATACAACACAATTAAAGAAGCGTAGGAAGAAAAGCCACTCCTCTTATGGCCGGAGCAGGAAAGAAAGAGGAAGTTATAAAAGGGAGTTGCTCATTATGAGAACAGGAGAGACTGTTCATTGGATGAAAATGGCTGTCTCCCTTTCCCTGGACGTTATGGGGAAGGTAGTTTGTTTATATACTCTGAAGTGCTGGAAATAATGAAAGCAGAGCATAATCCTTGCCACCGGTCCTGACATAGAATTAATATGGCTTAATAAATAATAAATTACATTATATTGATAAGATTGGATCAATTCAGTTTTAGTTCAGGGTGTTAGTTTAGTGACATATTAAATCACTCAATCAATCAGGGCCTTGTATAGCGCAGCTACTCACCCGTGAGTGTGTCAAGGCCCTAGGGGAGTGGGGCTGTTTTGCTTACTTGCCGGAGGATCATTCAAAGAGCCAGGCCTTGAGGTCCTTCTTGAATTGGGGCAGTGACGCTGATTGCCTGAGGCGCAGTGGCAGGGTGTTCCAGGTCTTGGTGGCGAGGTAGGAGAACGATTATCCTCCGGTTCTTGTCTTGTGGATCCTGGGGATGGAGATGAGGGTGAGTTGAGAGAATCGGAGTTGTCTAGTGGGAACGCGGAATGTGAGGCGGTGGTTCAGGTACTCTGTTCCTTCGTTGTGTAGGGCTTTGTAGGTGTGAGTGAGGAGCTTGAAGGTGACTCTCTTGTTGACTGGGTGCGAGATGGAGTTGTTAGAGGTGTTGCGTGCTGTGGCTGAGGCGGGGAATGTCGAGGACCAGTCTGGCAATGGTGTTTTGGTGGTTCCGTAGTTTCATGGTCGGTTTCTGGATGATGCCAGAGTAGAGTGGATTGCCGTAGTTGAGTCTGCTGGTGATGAGTGCGTGAGTGACCGTCCTTCTGGATTTTGTGGGAATCCAGCTGACAGTCTTTCGGAGCAGGCGGAGCATGTGAACGTAGGTTGAGGAGACTGCATCGTGAGCGAATATCCAGTATAATGCCAAGGTTGCTTGCGTGGTCTGTTGGGGTGGGTGGAACACCCAGAGGAGCTGGCCACCAGGATTCGTCCCAGGGTGACGGGGTTGGTCCCAGGATGAGGACTTAGGTTTTGTCCGAGTTGAACTTGAGGCAGCGGTCTTTCATCCGTGTAGCGACGGCCTCCATTCCACTGTGGAAGTTGGTTCTGGCAGTTGAGGATTCATTGGTGAGGAAGAGGATCAGCTGGGTATCATTGGCGTAGGAGGCGATGTTGAGTCTGTGGCCTCTGACGATGGCTGCAAGGGGGGCCATGTACACGTTGAAGAGGGTGTGGCTCAGGGAGGATCCCTGGGGCACTCCACAGCTGATCTCCATGTGTTCTGAGAGGAACGGTGGTAGTCTGGCTCGCTGGGCTTGGCCGGTGAGGAAGGAGTAGATCCAGGCCAGGGCCATGTCTCGGATTCTGGCGTCATGGAGTCTGGGGAATAGGGTGTGGTGGGAGATGGTGTTAAAGGCGGCCCAGAGGTCTAGTAGGATGACGGCTGCAGTTTGCCCTGGTCGAGGCGGGAGCAGATGTCGTTTGTGGCGGCGAGGAGTGTAGTCTCTGTGCTGTGGTTGCTTCGCAAGCCGGATTGGGAGGTCTCCAGGACGTGGTTCGCTTCGATTAACTCAGGGAGCTGGGCGTTGATGGTCTTCTTCATGACCTTGGCTGGGAAGGAGGGAGATTAGTCTGAAGTTCTTGACGTCTGTTGGGTCTGAGGATGGCTTCTTCAGCAGGGGGTTGATCTCAGCGTGTTTCCAGTCATTGGGGAAGGTGGCAGTTTCGATGCAGCAGTTGATGGTGCAGTGGAACTGATGGGGCGATGTCGGCTGCTCTGTGGAAGATGTGGTGCTAGCATGGGTCTGTCGGGGTTCCTGAGTAGATCCTTCTACGGTCTTGCGCGTGTACTCCGCAGTGAGAGGGGTCCAGCAGGACACGGTCTTTTGAGGGGCAGCTTGTTTGTGTGCAATGGTGACAAGTATGGCAGCTGGATCTAGGGTGTCGAAGCTGTTTAGACCTTCCTAATCGTGTGGTGGAAGAAGGTGCCAAGTTTGTTGCAGAGGTCTTGGGAGGGGGGAACTTCTGTGGTCTCGCTGTTGAGCCTGGCAAACTCCTTGCCAATGGCAAAGAGTTCTTTGCTGTTGTTTGTGTTGCCATTGATTCTGTCATTTTCTTGGTGATTTTCAGGAGGAGGTGGTGTGCCTTAACAACAAATTTGAAGGTTGCGTGAGTTTCTGGGGTTTTGTTGCTCATCCATATCTTCCCAAAACGTCTGCAGGTGTGTCTGGACTCTTGGAGGGTGGGGGTGAACCAGCTGGCCGCCTTGGTGATGTTTGCCTGGTCTTCTCCTGAGGGGTGCCAGGGTGTGTGCTCAGTAGGAGATCCATTGATGGAGGTCGCAGGCTGCGCAGTTAGCGTCCATGGGTATTGGCACAGTGGTTATGCTGAGGGAGTTGACGAGTTCTTCGTTGGCCTTGATCCAGCTGTAGCGGGAGGCGATGATGGCGGTGGTGTACAATAAACGTGTCAAGGGCGAGGTCTACGCAGTGATGGTCGGTACAGGACAGTTCGGTGGTGTGGCTTTAGCTGATATTCCTGCTGGCAGAGAAGACTGGGTAGAGCATGTGTCCCGCTGTGTGGGTTGGTGCTATGACTAGCTGCTTGAGTCCGACTTTGGCGAGATTCTCCAGAAGAGAGGCAGTGTTCTGGTGGCTCGGATAGTCCAGGTGGAAGTTGAAGTCTCCAAGTAGGGTGTAGTTGGTGGGTGCGAGAGACTGGGGTACAATGAGGTTTACGATGGAGTTGGTAAAGGGGGGTCAGGGGCCTGTAGACGAGGGTGCTGCGGAGGGGTGATGTTAAGGATGGTCCAGATCTGGAAGTGGAGGTGTTTCATGGTCGTCTTTGGAGTGCGTGGTTATTCAGATCGTGCTTTTTTGGACGATGGCGATGCCTCCTCCTGAGCGGTTGGAGCAGTCCGTGCAGGTGACCTTGTAGCCACCGTGGATGATGGCGGCGATGTCTGGTCCGGAGCAGGGGTTGGTCCAGGTTTCCGTGAAGAAAGTTGAGGTGGTGTCGAGGAGATTCCCAGATTTCAGTGGCGTGTTTGTGGAGGGGCAGCACTTGTTGGAGGATGCCGTTGAGGTGGATGGGTGCGCTGTGGGTTAGCTGGGCAGCGGGGGGGAGTTGACTCGATGGCGTGGCTGAAGGTGCAGTTGCAGTTCCGGCAGAGGACAGTTCCAAG
This sequence comes from Triturus cristatus, assembly GCF_964204655.1. Lineage (NCBI taxonomy): Eukaryota > Metazoa > Chordata > Amphibia > Caudata > Salamandridae > Triturus > Triturus cristatus. Next base: position 871,303,795 of record NC_140583.1, on the reverse strand, counting down.
GGTCGCATTTGGTGATGCTAGATGGTGCATCTTCATGGGTTGAAGGCTAGGAGGGTACTTGCGTCGTATCGGTGGGGGTCCAAGAGGCAGGGTCCCTGGTGCTTGGCGTGGTCCAGATGCAGACGGGCTTGCATTTGGCGCATCAGTGGCATGCCCACTACGTGGCTTGGCAGCGGCCACCATTAAGTAGTGATGCGGGGGGCTGGGCAGCTAGGAGGCGGGAAACGCAGGAGCGGGAAAAAGACACTGGAGGGGATAGGGCTGCGGGGGATCGCAGCAGCAATGAGGGAGAGGGGAGCAAAAACGGGATACACAGGAGGAAAAACCAAAAAGCCAGAGGAAACAAGAGAATAAACAAGGAAGAGGCAGAAAAGGAAAATTATAACAGAGAAAGGACAGAAACAGCGAGAAGAGGGACAGGAGGGCAGTCAAGCATCAGAGCAGTGGCGCTGTACCACTGGACCATCAGGGATGAGGCGCAGACAGGAGCCTATGGGTGGAGGAGGGCCTCAAACTTCTGACCTCTGGGTTAGTGGCCCCAGCAGCAGCAGGAGGGGACCGCAGCATCAGCTACCTGACTGCACTGTGCTGTGGAAGGAGCAAGTACACTAAGGATAGTGGACTGCTCTAGACCTTAGTGGTCACTAGCAATACCTTTGGAGCAAAATATGTTAGTCACTGTAATACCTTCTAGCATGATATATGATAAAATGTTCTATGGTAAACCAGTAGTTCATTCAACTGAAGCATAGGAAACTTGCTTGAAAATCGGAATCCTGTACAGTATTTTTATGGAAATGGCAAGTTTCAAATGTAAACATTTGGGGGCATGGCCTGGCAGTACAACATAGCGCACGCGCCTTAGCGAGGCTACTGTAGCTATCCAACAATAATCCTGCTGCATCGGCTCATCAATTCACCTCTCTGACCACGCATTGCTCCTTACCTTGCTCTGCTGCCACCCGAGACCCCCTCCAAGTCGCCTGCTGTGGTGTTTAAAGCAGCCTGCGGCGACGCTGAGGTCTAGAGATCACTGGCCTCGGAGAGAAGGACACTCAGGAGTGGCGGTGCACTGCCGGGAAGGGCCGCCTCGTGTCCAATAGAGGTTGCGGCGGTGCTGTGCATCTCAGGCAGAGAGGGGTGCCCCTCATGTGACGATGTGAAGGTGGCTGGACCGGGGATGCCGACTGCTACTGCCCTGATCAGCGCTTTGCACCCGGGCCTTGGCGGCCATATCAGGCCGCGGTGCAGTCACCCTGGGGCCTGCGTCGCTGTGAGCGGCTGAAGTGGTGCCCCGACCCTGACTCTTCAGCTGGGGGCTTGTCTGCTACACGGTTCCTGATGGGCGGGATCCGTGGCCTGGTGTGGACTAAAGGCGACTAGATCGGGGACGTGGGCTGCCACTGCCCTGATCTTTGCCCTGCACCTGGGCCGTGGTGGCCTTATCGGGCCGCGGTGCAGTCATCTCTGGGCCGAGGCGGGGCCCTGACCATAACTCTCCTGCTGGGGTCTCACCTGATGCTACGTTGCTGGTCGGTGGGATCCGTGGGCTGATGGACGTGACTGGATCGTGGAAACGAGGATGCTGGTGAGAGTCTTTTCTGCCCCCACTTTTTCCCCCTCGCTCCCCTCTCGTTGGGACCGGGTGCTTTCAGCGGAGCAAGGCAGCTCTGCAGCCCCAGACTTGGGGATACTTGACCCCCTCTGAAATACATTGGCTCAATTCTACTGCTTTGGGAACAGAGATCGAAAATAATTAGAGACTTGCACTGACTGCTCGGGCCGAGGCGGCTGGGTTGTGGTGCGTGCCGCACAGCCCTGTGCAGCTTTTACAAACGTGGTCTCTTCTGCACAACACAGTCTCCTCTCGGTGGGACAGGGTGGTGGATCAACACCGGACGGCAGCAGGGATTGCTCGCCTCCGAGATTGAGGCCCGAACGAAGACACGCCCTAGGCGTCCTGTCCGCGCATTGCCCACCCACAGTAAAGCCGGAGGTCCGGTGTCCCCGGACCGACAGATTGGGACTCGTAATCCTCCACATCCCGGATCTACCCTTCGTGGAGCAGGGATGAATGACTATACCCCCTGGGGGGGCAGGGGTGCCTGCCTGTGGAGGCAGCCAAGCTATGCCTCTTTGTGTCTTGTGAGTGTAGTGCCCCCAAATGCCATCTCCCGCCGCCCCATCGATCTGGTCCAGCTAGATTAATCGATACCATCGCAGCCTCGACACATCAGTATACAGCTGGGCACGTGCCTTGGGGTGGCCCCCCTACAAATCTGTATAAGATGACTAAGGACAAACAGCCCAGTGCCAACACAAAGCAAAGCATAATGGACAAATACACCGGCGCTGTGGCCCAAGCATCCGACCCTGGAGACCCGACTTTGCCCATGCCAGATAATGCTGCTTTGTTAGCAGCTATCACGCAATCTAGGGATAGGCTGGCGGCCAAGATTGGAGCTATTGGCTCAGGTGTCATGCTGCTCAGACAGGACCTCCGTAATGTGGTGCAACATATTACTAAATAGGAGACCCGAATCTTGACGGTGGAAGACACAGTAAATACTCTTCAAAAGAAAGTATCCACTTTAGAGACTCTTACGAAGGGCCTGGCAACACGAGTGGAGGATGCGAAGGGACGGGCCCGCAGGAATAATCTACGATTCGTCGGATTGCCCGAGGGCTGCGAGGGTGGCAGCATGGAGGACTTCCTTACCAAATGGCTGACAGACTGGCTTCCTCCCAACTCAATGTCTCCCTGCATCATAATCGAACGTGCACATCTGGCTCTTCTACAGAAACCAGCACTCGGGTCCATCCTAGGCCAATTATTGCTAAATCTCTAAATTATAAAGGCAAGAGACGTTATCCTACAACAAGCCATGCTGAAGGAAGATGAAGTTGTGAAACTCAAACCCATACTCCACCAAGGATAGACTCTGACTCTTTGTTTGGGGGCCCCAGTCATAATCTCCCCAAGTTCACCGAAAAGCAACGATGTAGGTTGCGCTCCAAAAGACAATCAAAGATTCGCAGCAAGTCCCACATGCGGTCGACGGGAGGTCAGATGGAGCTGACAACATCCTAACTCACTCCTGGAGAGCTATACACTGTTTTATAACATGCTTGACGGAAATAATATACTGGCTACTTTTGTACTCACATTTCCTTGACTCTTAGGACGCTTTGATATACAAGTGATGTTCACTGGGGATACATTGGCAGGGAGTAGATTCTGCCCCCTGTTGGGTGTGAAACTCTCCCCCCCGCGACAGATGCTTCATTGTTTGAGGTATTGGGGAGGGAGGCAGGGAGAGGGGAGGGGTTGATGGAAAGTTATTGTTTGTTTTCAGTGCCATAATTCTTCACTACACACGCAGTTCCCCGTCGGACCACACCATCCATGTCATCTCACATTCATATACCCCACCGCCAAACATGTCACCAGTGTTGACCAATGCCCCGGGGAGGGGGGGTCCATATTATCAGCTGGAATGTCCGTGGCCATCTAGATAAGATCAAACGAGGAGCCATATTGCGCCAGGCTAAACGCTACAAAGCAGCTGTCCTGCTTTTACAAGAAACCCACCTGTTGGGTAATAAGACACCGTGCCTTGCACGGTTTGGTTACGTCCAGACTTTTTACTCCGGGTTTACCAGGGGTGTAGTGATCTTAATTCACAGCAGGGTTCCTTACATACATGACAAGACATGGGCGGATCTCCAGGGTAGGTATATAATACTATCAGGCACACTATTTGGTGAGCAACTCATTCTAGGCAGTGTATATGCCCCCGCCTCTAGCCTGGAACATTGTAGAGTGCTTGATGACCCTGCAGGCGGAAATCTCCTTGGCCTGATGGCAGTTGGGGGAGTCTGGAATGATGTACTGTGCCCACAAAGCTATAGATGGCGCAGCACAGGGCAGCCGGCAGGAATACAGAGGTCAAGGTTACAGTCACTGATTCAGGGGATGGGATGGGTATACACCTGGAGGAGACTCCACCCAACAGATCAAGAATACACATATTTCTCCGGTGTCCATGAGTCATTTTCTCGCCTTGACAACATTTTCATACCTGCAACCCACCTCCCCAGAATTGAGACAGCAGAAATTCTGCCTAGGGTCCTCTCCGACCACTCCCCTGTGTTGCTAGGGCTGCGATTAGACCCCCGACATTCTGATTGCGGCTCTTGCCATGGCACCTGCAAGATGAGCAATACAGACTACGCATGCGTACAGCCATCTCAGATTACTTCTCTTACAATACAGGGATGGCAGAATCGCCCGAAACCCTGTGGGAGGCTAAGAAACCAACTCTCAGGGGATATTGCATTCTGCACAGCACAGCGTAAACATCGCTGTGAGAAGCTGATACAGACAGAGACCCAACTCAGAGACTTGGAGCGCAGGAGTAGGGTGGAAGACTGGAACATGACTCACCAACAGTTACTTAATGCACAACAATTATATGCCAGCGAACTGTTAGATGAGGCTAAAATGACATGGTTAGCTACCCGCAGTAGGATATATCAGTGGGGAGACACTCTGTCCCTTAGCCATCCCAGGTATTGGCGGTCCCACCCGGGACATACTCACTGATCCAGTACAAATTGCGGCGAGCTTCTCCGATTATTTCACAGACTTATACGCTCCCAGGGAGACCCTTCCGGCGGCTACTATCCACCAGTTCTTTGATGATTTGCCTCCGTGGACCCTAACTGACTCGGTGAGAAAAGAACTGGACGCCCCACTGACAATTGAGGCGCACCAGAGTGCCTTATCTGATATGTCCTCTGGCAAAGCACCAGGCCTGAATGGCATCCCTTGCGAATTTCACAAAAAGTACCAATCTCAACTGACAGCTCCCCACTTGGGCTGGACTTAACGCTGCTGTAGATAAAGGGTTCCCCCCACCGGATTGGTGACACGCGGAAATAGTAGTCTTCCTAAAACCGGGTCGACACCCTGAACTCCATATCGCCCAATAACTCTTCTTAATGTAAAGGCTAAACTCCTGGCCAAGGTCATCGCCAACTGCATAGTACCACATATCACGGACATTATTCACCCCAACCAAGCTGGCTTTTGCCAGGTTGCACTACACGACACAATGTTCGCCGAGCCCATAACACCATCGCGACAGTAGATCGTCTAGATGGACCAGCGGCGCTCCTCCTTGCAGACATTGACAAGGCCTTTGAGTCGCTTAGCTGAACATTCCTCTTTGCACTTTTGAGTCGACTGAACATCGGTCCCCGCCTCCTCACCTATATTCACCTTCTCTAAACCGACATTACCGCCTACGTTTGCACGGCAGATTCGACTTCGCAGACCTTCTCCATTTTGCGAGGTACCAGTCAGGGATGCCGCCTCTTCCCCTACCTTTAAGCACTGGCTACGGAACCGCTCGCTGCTTGGGTAAGGATGGACGCCCAGGTCCATGGCTTTGGGTGGTCACAAGAGGTCTCGTACCACATAGCGCTATATGCGGATGATGTACTGTTCTTTCTTACACACCGTAATAGATCGGTCCAGAGGCTACATAAGATTATGCATGTCTTGGGCGAAAACTCTGGTCTTTACATGAATGCTCATAAGTCCTTCTTATGGCCACTGCGAGATGGATCCCAACTGGGCGGATGGGCATGAGAGGTGACAGTGGTCGCTGACAGGTTTAAATATCTTGGGGTGTATTTGTTGCCTCCCAGCCCACTTCCTGGAATAAAAATCTAGCCCCACAGTGGTTACAGGTCAAAGAACAGGTGCGCTCTTGGTCACACTTACCACTTTCCCTGTTTGGCAGATCTGCTATATTCAAGATGGTTTCCATGCCTCGCTTCCTCTATCAACTTCAAAACCACCCTTATCCAATACCACCCACCTGGTTTTGACAAATGAATGCAATCCTTGGCTCCTTTTTCTGGGGTGGGAACTCAGCACGGGTGGCCTCAAGAACCTGTTTTCAGTCTACATACTGCAGCGATATGGCGACTCCAGACTTCCAGGCATACCATGCTGCTTTACACCTTCTTATCCTTAACTACTGGGGGTATGGGGACAGACCAGATCCAGCTTATGCGGTTGACTGTTGGTTAATGGACACTATGTCATTACATACAATCCTATTTTTGGGTCCGACGCTCAAAATGTTGCCATCAGCAAGTAGGGCCATATTTGTGAGTAGGAGGCAAACGCTGCGCCGAATAGGGTGGTGGGGTAGACTGACGAAGGATCCCCATTTGGCAAATGGCCAATGACCAGTGAATTGGTGCGACAACAGGATGATGAGAGACAAAATGAGATATAACTATACAGTCCGTCGATTGGGGGACTGGGAACTACGTGTTTTAGACTTGGTATCAGATGCATGACACATTTTTTATTTTTGCTTGGGTACTTGTTCAGATACTCTCAGATCCTAATCTGTTTTATTTTGATATTGCAAATGTTGACATCAATACTGCTACTATGGATATTGTATTACCGAAAACCCTGGTTTACACCAGGGCTGTTGCAGCTGTTGACAGTAAAATTTTGTTGTGGAAAAAAAACATTAAATATTTGTACAAATTTTGTAAAATCAAAAAATGTAACCACTTAAAATATTATACAAGATTATGCTTCTAACAGAGGTCAAGAAATATATTTTCAAATTGCATAAATGTTGATGAATGTGTTTCTAGTCGAAATCATGAATTTACTTTTTTACAACGTTATCATATTTTCTGCATCTTTGTGTAGTTTTGGGGCACCGTCGGAAAAGCAGTGAACCAAAGAAACTGCCAACCACTGAGGATGAGCATATCTATCATGGTGGCACATGTGCAGCAGCCCACGATGTGAAGCTTTCAGTGTTGCAGCGTCATTTTAAGGATGTGAGTACCATTGGTGACGAGTGCCTCCTATGAATGTGATATTTTGAGTGGATGTGCTCATTTGAGTATAATGGTGTCATAATGGTCATCTTCTTTCCATTGATTTTAAATCAATATATGTTGGACTGCTTAAAAAAAAAGAAATTGTAATGCCTTTTCAGGGGGAATACTTTTTCCCGCAGACTCATTTTTGAACATCTTTCCAGGGGCCAGAATGTATTCAGAAAAAAGGTTTCTCAGCAATAGCTTCCCAGTGGCACTAAGTGGCCCAGTGTTGTTTCTATTAGGGATCCTCCTGACCTTGTGGTATATGGCAACAAGGACCCTTAAAACCTGTCTCCATCTTTTTCATTCTCTTCTGAGGTGGGATCTGGGGCACCCTCCATTATTTAACAGTTTTTCTCGAGTTTTTTTACCACACTTTCCTTCTTGAAATTCTTACCTTTGACTTGGCTCATCTCTCCACCAAAGATTTTGTGATTTAAACCCTGGGATTCCTTCAGTAGCAGATGTACATGTGGCATGATCAGCCACCACTCTGCCTTCTCAGAAAAATATGCACAAATGCGCATAAAAGCCAATAAAGGGTGAAAATGATGCTGATTCTGGGACAAGCCCATGTACATCACTTCCCCCAAATGCTAGGGTAGCAGAAGAGACATTACATGTTCTTCAACCTATTCATGACATCATAGGAAGTGACCGCACATATTCTCTAATTTGCTGTTAGCGTGTGGTGTCACTGTGTTCTGTACTGGAGTATTTTAATACAATTCTGGCTGATAATGATGTCTGTACGGTACCATGTCTCATTCAAATGACACCCTTGCTTTCAAATGTGCCACATTTGGGTGTCCGACCCTCACCTTTTGCCAGCACTTTCCTGTAATTCTGTCATAATAGGTGACCCTTTGGGGACGCACATGCTCTAGGACCAGCAGGGGACTCCTCACCCTAGGATCCTCTTTGGTGCCTGTTTTGGGGGTGGAGTAGGTGGAACCATCAACTGCCTTGCAGCACTATAAAGCACTTCTGACTTTCTCACTGTGCGAAGCCCGGGCCAAGGGCAGACCCGTCAAATTCATGGCAGGGCTACCCCCTTTGGCATTGATTTTCCTCAACGATATAATTGAATGTAAACTGTCGGCGCAACCCACTGTATAACAAAGGTACTGTCTTAAACTTTCTTGCCCCATATAGGCTGGCTGCAGATTTTCCCATACATCCCCTCCCAAAGTTCATTAGTTTCTGGTTGATGGCTTGTGTCCCCATTTTGGAATAGGAAATGTATTGTACTGAGCAGTTATATTATCACTTTTTCAGTAAGTAACTAGTTTTATCCTTTTGTTTATCAAAATATGTATATATTTTTGTTTTAATTGTGCTTTAGCCACACGTGTTCTTATTCATGTAGATTTTATATGGATTAGATTAATTTCCTTTTGTCCACTGTAAATTGGAAGATGGTGTTTAATTGTCGTTGCCAATGTGCAAACGGAAAGCCACAGGTAGTCCAGAAGGCCTTCATAGCCAAAAAAAGTTGAACAAGCACGTGGCTGATAACTGCACGATCAATGGCATTGATTCATTTATTCAAGAAGTCGAATCAATGCAGAAAGATACGGCTTCGCCAAAGGGTATGAAATAAATTTTAGCTAATATTTTTTATATGAAAAAGACATGGTACAAAAAAGTTGTTCTACTGTGAAAGATGACCAATCGGGGAATGTTACCTCTGATTTGACCACTACTTTATCGCAAATTCGCCCTATTTCCCATAGTAGTAGTGCCCGACTAGAACGCTGGTTGTTTACTCCAGTCGTTCTAAGATTGCGCAACAACATCAAACAATTTTGTTGTTTTATACCTAGATCTAACAAAGGTCCTAGTTTAACAAACCATCCCCAATTGTGAATGCCCTTTTCAGTTGCCTGTTTACAAATGCAAAGTAATTAAGAGTCTTAGGCGGGAGGTGATTCATCTAAAATGGGTAGTAAATGATCTTGTTAGCCTCATGCTATTTCAGCCAATAGTATCACAAATGAGTCTGCTAGGTAAATATGTAGTGGGTGATGATACTACCTGTAGTCCTAAACTATTTAGAAAGAATACAGCTGATGATGCCAGAGATGGGTGAGGAAGTGCCACAAGCCAGTCCAGGAAGACCATAGAATTAATATCTCGTACAGGTACCAGCAGCACTCAAGTGGCAATTATTCGACTTCCCTGGCATGGCCCCAGCAAAGATGAGCACTCAAAGTTCAAATTATACCGGCCCTGGAAATGGTTAGACCATAGGCAATTGTTTACATGACACCAGCAATGATAATTTACACGCTAACACTTTTACTTACTCCATAATTTAAAAAAACAGAACATAATTTTAATTGTCTCACATCCTGAAACTGCACTGCAATGTATATAAAAATCAGGACTCCTTAAAAAATAAGGTTATAAACTGGACTCAAGGTGTTTGTGGTTGCTGCTCCATCAATAGGTCGGACATAACTCAAGTAAATTGCATTTCTACACTGAGAAAATGGTGGGACCACATTGCGATAACATTAACAGATACTAGCTTTGTACAGGGTCTGATTGCTCTAGAGCTTAGATTATCTGCAGTGGGGGATCCAGCTACCAAGTTCAAATTGAGGCCACCTTATATTACAAAGATCCTTAGTTGGCCAAGGGGCCCACATGACAACTGCACATATCACAACAGAGCCCCAAACAACCTAGAAAGCTCCTTATTACAATCTGTTCATTGATTGTGTTTATCCCCACCATCTATAACAGCAACTGCCTAACAGACATCGAAACTTAACCTAGGCTCCTGGTGAAGTCGATCACCCCCCCCCCCCCCCCCCCCCAAACCTTCGGGAGCATTAGTGTTTAAATCCATAAATGTTTGGGAATGTTTACTTCTGAACCAACTGACCAGAGACCTTTAGATAGATTGACCTAACTTTTACCATGTACTGCGCTAGTCAATGAATCTATTCCAACTCTTGATATCAGACTGATATTTGCGTATTGCATATGGAATATATCCGGGATAAGGCCCAAACTAGCAGATCATGGTTGGGGCACATTTATTGAGTAATGATTTGTAACTATTCCAAGAAACCTGGGCAACTACTCCAGCACACAAGATAGGATTTAGAATGTATAATTTAGAAACCCTGGCTTAAAAAATGGGCATGCCTTCAGATGGCTTAACAATATGGATTAAAGTATCACTCCATTGAAAAGTGAGACCTATTAATACTTGCTCAGACGCCATTGTCTGCTTGATTATTTGCTTAGATAATGAAAAATCTATCGCCCTACTAAACATTTATAATAGATCCACTTCCCCTGGCAAGGAATCTAAGATTCTGTTGAAACTGGTTTCTATCCTAGAATCCCTAAATAAAACCTGTTACATAGATATTGCTGGAGATCTGAATACCTTGTGTGAACTATATGGGGTAGTACTTGATGTCGTAATAGAGGAAGATCAGTTTCAGAATGTATCTGTATTAGTATCTCCTGCTATGTTTAGCAGCTTTAGAGGGACATTCAAGTTCGTTTTTCTATAGCTGTTTTATGGCCACTGTGCCTGCAATGACCAGTCCAATTCAGATGGCCAGGCACAGTTCACTCATGAGGGGAACCTCAAAAAAGCCACATTGATTATATAATGTTGGATCTCCGTAGCTGGAACAAAATGGCTGCCCTCCCACAGTTTGATAGTGATCACAAACCCCTGATGTTCACTCTAAAAAAAGTATTTGATTGTGCATCCTGTGGGAGTAAAAGGTCCATCCTTCGACACCGACTCCATCATAGTTACAAATAATAGGAGAAATGTAAAATGGTCTGACATAAGTTCCTCTCAGGCAGTCACACAAATAATCTGTGAAGAACCTGTCCTGGTCCTATCACTTTCTGCTCAAAATTACATTGATAATGAATCTATAATGGAATCACATGGGTTTGAACAATTAATGCAACTCTTTACCAAGGATAGAGGCCTACACCATCTACCGATTGGTAAAATTTGATGGTTTGATAAGAGCTCCAGACCCACCTAGGAAACTTTGCTATCTACAGTAAATGAGGAAGAAAAAATGAGGCTAATAGATGTGAGGGCCAATTATAAAACTAGCATTGGCATAGCCAATAGGTCTTGCCTTTGGGACCTTATAAGTATTTACCCATGCAACAGTTAATGTTGTTGCACCAAGGATATTGTGCTGCATAACTAAATACTTATAAGGTCCCAAAAGCGAGACCTATTGGCTATGCCAATGCTTGTTTTTTATCGTAGTGCACTGAGACAGGGAGTGAAGGGGCGTGAGAAATCAGGAGGGAGAGGGGCATACTGGTCTGGGAAGGACGATGTGACAGAGAGGGAGAGAGGAGTAACTGGAGGGAAGGGGCGGGATGAAGAGGGAAAGAGAGGAAGAGTAGGAGTGAAGAAGTTGTCATGAGGAGGAAGAAAGGATTCTACTGAGGGCAGTTAGCGGGCTAAGGCGAAAGAGAGGTGAAGGGACGGATATGTGGTAAGGAGGGGACAGGATGCTACTGATGGGAAGGAGGGCGGGCTGAAGAGGGAGAGATGCTGTGAATGAGAGGAAAGGAGTATGGGGGAGAGCGCCACTGGTGGGAAGGGAATTAATTTAAAGCATGAAGAGAGCATGGAGAGAGAGGAAACATATGGGGCTGGGGAAGGAACAGGCGGGTTGAGGAAGCTAGGACTCAGAAGGCGGGCTAGAAAGGAACAAGAGGTGGGTAATGAAGGGTGAATTAAAAGACATTTTGGGGCAGGGGGTCAGTGAGAGATGCACGAGAAGGAGACTACGCAGCACATCTCACTGCTCGGCTGCACGTGAAGTCATTAGCTTTCTATTGATAATCCACACGGCCAATGTTTATTCAAATGTTCTTTGCGTAAATCAGTGTGACGGCGAGCGATGCAGTCACGTGGGGGGAGCGCTAGGGAACAGAGGTGGGGACGGAGGACACGAAAGAACCTGGGAGGGCAATGCACAGCAAGACACACTCCTGACAGGGAGAGGAGCTCATGGAAGAGGACACGATCAAGGAACAGAAAGGAATGTGCAACAACATGGACAGGCTACGGTTAGAGGGCAGCGGGAGGTAATGAAGGATTCGAGACAGGCAAATTAGTAGAGGGACCGTGGATGCACATACTTAGGGGGGCGACCAACAGGCGAGAGATGAAGAGAATGAGGTGGGCCGGTGTGAGGGAGAGAGGCCAGGCAGTGATGAAGAGAATGAGGAGGGCGAGTGTGAGGCCAAGGAGTGTTGAAAAAAATTAGGAGGGCCGGTGTGAGGGAGAGAAGCCAGGGAGTGGTGAAAAGAATGAGGAGGGCAGTGTGAAGGAAAGAGTCCAGGGAGTGGTGAAAAGAATGAGGATGGTCGGTATGAGGGAGTGGAAGCCAGGGAGTGATGAAGAGAATGAGGAGGGCCAGTGTGAGAGAGTGAGGCCATGGAGTGATGAAAAGAATGAGGAGGGTCGGTATGAGGGAGTGGGAGCCTGGGAGTGATGAAGAGAATGAGGAGGGTGTGAGGGAGAAAGGCCATGGAGTGATGAAGAGAAGAGGAGGGTTGGTATGAGGGAGAGAAGCCAGGGAGTGAGGAAGAGGATGAAGACTAGTGGCGGCCTGAATGCAAAAGTATGCCCCCAACACCCTGCAAAATGTGATGACCCATCCATATCTCACAGATATTCATTGACTTGGTTTGGGGGCCCTGCTGTATGCCCCAGATTTTGAGAGAGGTTGAAAGAGCGGGCGGAATACAGTGGCGAAGCAACGGTGCAGCAGGTCATTTTCAAGCAAGGAAATACCCCTTTTTTTAAGTACTTCGGTGGTAAAACAGAACCAAAATTAGGTGCAGAGGGCTCCTCGGGTCTCGCTGATAGATGCGACCCTCGTCTATTGAGCACCTCTGGAATAGCATCGTTTGTTGTTGGTGTCATTCAGCGGGGTCAGCAGGGTGTGTGTATTGCTATTGCGGGTTGCAGTCATCTGCATGCCACGTCACTGTTACTCAAGTGAGTGAGGTGAGCTGAAGGCGGGGTGAGGGGGTGGCGGATTCCACATCTTGCACGCTCAAAATCCCCAAAGATCTAAAATGGCGTTTCAGAGTGACGTCAGAGGCTCCAAAATCAGCTCGCCCTGAGTGATTGCAGGACCGAAGCATCAAACGCAAAGGAGACAGACAATAAAAGGATTAATTACCCTGTTCCTCACAGCTCTAAAAATAGCAAACATTGGCTCTGACTAAAAGGCGTGACGTTGATACACTCAGGACAGTTGTCTCTCCTAGATAATGACGAGTGCGGCCGCGAAAGATAAAGCGACGCGCACTCGAGTGAGGGAGCTGGAGGCGGGATGAAAAACACTAGTAGCAAGAGTGGCCACGTGGCCGCGAAAGGAATGTGAAGTTTGCAGCTGGCACCCGGCCGCGCTGCTGCTCGCTCCCGAGCTCTCTAGGCCAGGGGAGAGAGAAGACGCGACATGCACCCGCCTTTGGCCAATTGTGTGCTGTCTTTCTTAGAAAGACGCATGCAAAGGCTAATAGCGTGTGAGCAAAAATAAAGCACACACACGAGCTGTGGTCCGAGTTGAAAGTCCTTACTAGAAGCCTCGCAGTGCAGCGCATGTGCGCCAGCTCAGGCGAGACCTAAAAAGATAAAAACTTCAAACAAACCTAGTTGGGAGGCTAAGTGCTGGGATAATCTCCAGATAGCATGCTAGATAAGAGACACTAAGGCCTTCTGGCATAGTATCACCCTTGGGAAAAGGGGAAGTTCATGAAGACAGAAATACTCATGTTACCGCATGAATATGTTTACCATTTTTTTAATTCATACTACACTAATTATCCAGAGCAATGTGATTCTTTCAGCAATCATTTGCCTACAGCATCCCTAGCTATATCTAAGCGTATTTATACCATAGGATAAGCTCATTTTGAATAGTACCCTGACTGCTAAACAGGCCCAAGAGACAGGCAAAGTCCTTGGCCTGGATAAGAGTCCTTGTTCCAATCGTAGTCCTTTGTTTGGGGTGTATACAAAGTTCTCAATGCAGTAACTCCAGGAGTTTCAATTCCTGCCACGTGGTTAGGGTCTGAAATCATACATACTTATAAAAAAAGGTTCCTACACTTGCTAATAGAACTATCACCCAATAAGCCTCATTGATAACTTCTAGAAGATTTTCTGCAAGCAGGAGTTGGTTAAACTAAATCAGTGGATGAATGAAAATCAAGTAGTCTCTCTCTTGCAGGTGGGGTTCATGCCCAGAATTAGCTCTCTCAATCAGGCTTTTTGTTTCCTCGTGGTTAAATGGACGACTGAGGACCTTTCTAATGGGCATTTTTAGGTTACCTTTGTTGATCTGAATGCCGTCTTTAACATTGTCCCATCTGAAGAACTTTGGGCGGTACTGGAAAATAGAGGAATCCCTTCGGGGTTGCTTTCAATCTTAAATCGGTTACACACAGAACATTATGCACAGGTTTGTTGGAATATTCAGCGGGAACTAACAGAGACATTCAGTATTGGATGAGGGTGTGTACTTGCTCCCACATTATTTATTTTATATCTATAAACAATTGCATCCCACTCATACATGCTTGTCCCAACAATGCTCCAACTGCAGGCTATAAAGTACCTGTCCGTTTTTGCTGATGACACTTGGTTGTTGTCAAAAACACCAAGAGTAATACTAGATAGATTCAGTCTGTGAATATGTGCTTGAGATAAACTCCAGCAAAACCATGTTTATGGAGTTTATTTACTAAAATCCCTTCAAAGTAAGCATCCTCTTAAATTATACAATTTTAGAAAGAGAGCATGAATTTGATTACTTGGCCATTTGTTTGTCAGAATCAAATACCTGGCTACCCCAAATTAAAAAAAGACAATTTACTAATCAACATAAATCAACTGGCTTACTCAAATCCATGAAGAGTTTCTCTCATTAGCCTAAATCCCCGTTGTTGGAAATGTATATGGCTAAGGTAATGAGTACAGCCCTGTATGGAGACAGCTGTTAGATTATTGCAAAGTTAAGAAAGTAGATGTGATGAAGAAGACATTTTTAAAATCACTCCTCAAAGTGCACCAATGACCCTAATACTGCTAGATCTTCCACACCCATCTCTATCATCACAAACCTAAGGCCTTTACTTTATTATACTAGCATCTGAGGCACAGAGAAACTCCATTCCTATTGTGAGGCCTTGTAGATAAAATCCATAGACCTGGAGCCCTGAAGTTCTTTGTTTTTTCTATGTACAAACATTTTTGGACTCTGGGCTTACTGAAAGAATCTGACAGCTATCCCTAAAATGCATTACAAGCAGTTAAAATCTGATATTGCCAGGTTATGTCGGCCCAACAGACTTTAGTTCCACCTGGTAGTCTCAGAAATCACGTTCTGGAATTTACCACGAATCTAAAGAGAGCGAGGGGCATTTTTAAATTTTTCTGCAGAGAAAACACAAAACCAAGAGATCAAATCATGTAAAATAGGATGTGTAGATCTGATAAGTCTCCTCTGGTAGTCTTTATGCTTTCCGAGTTCCTAGTGTCAGCTTGGCGTATTAGAGGACGGATACTTGATCAGTGGTCTAATTGATGTGTGATGTTATTATTAACATTATGTATATGTTTTACGACAATCGTTTTATGGGTATCTAATACTTTGTTGTTGTAATGCTGTTTTTAATGTGGATGCTTTCATCACGCTGTCTAGTGCTTTTCAGTAGTAAGTTAAAGTTGTACAAATAATTCAATGTCAGAGGTATCCTTAATACCGCTAACCGATTGAGAGCCATGCACAGTGCCCAGCTACAGGAATGCAAAATACTACAACCCCAAGTAATCGACTTGTTTCTCAGATTAAAAAATGCAAAATAAATATTCTAAGTGCGTCACATAAAAAATATATTTTATATATATATATATATAATATACTCTCTAACAGCCCATTATGCCACAGTGTACTGTGCCTACATTTCGGTATGTTGTGTTATTTAAAAAGTGCTCAACGCTACTCTCTAAGTACATCACGTTCAATCTCATTTAGAGCCTGACTTAGTTCTTGGTGGATGGGTTACTCCGTCACGGCGGTGACGGATACCCCATCTGCTGAAATATAAATCCCATTTAATTCTATGGAATTTATATTTTGATCTACATCAAGCCCCTAATTTGTTGCATTTGAGACCCACCAAAATAGTGTTGATCCATTCATGTGTGTTTGACTTATAAATCAGTGGTGTATTAGTGTTTGTAAGAGGCTCACCCGTAGAAAAGACTCGTTGAGAGCCATGCCTAATGCTCAATTAATGCAATGATTTGGCCCATGATGAGATCCTAACACCAGCAACATGGAGAGAATGCCGTAGAATGCTCAGTTTTAATGAGCCTTTTTAAAGTGTTTTGAATGCTTAAAAAAAGTTTTGAAAGGTATGAAGTTCACTTGGGTCACGTCACAGGTGCAAATAGCATCTTTTGTTTTTATTATCATTTGTATTACATGAAAGAGGTAGATTTTTAAACAAACGTAAGCAGCAGCATATACTACTGCTAAGCATTAAAAGTTAATCCTAAAATTTTACTAAACTATGGTTTATAATTGTAAGAAAAAAAATTGCCATTGCATTGTGTTTAGAGTAGAATTATGAGCTTCTCATACCTCTCCATGTGCATCATCCGACTCCTAATTTCCACAGTTTGAACTCAATAGTCGTCGTTTGTTATCATGCCTTGAAGAATGTAACCATTTTATTGGGAGATATACTAGCTAATTTGATGACATGGCGTTTAACAGCACGTGAGATTCCAGTTAAAAAGCTGACTTATCTGTAGAACATTTCAAGCAAAAAAGGGCTATTGCACTGTTTGTGCACTGTTTGTGTAGTTAACTGCATTAGCTTGTGTAGTTCCTGTCCTGGACATCGGTCTGGCTGCTATATGGACATCCTTGCATACGTTTATCAAACACTACTGCCTTTATTCTACCAAATTGTGTGGTTCAGGCCCTCCCTCTCTCATGCTTGCTCAATTCCTAACGCAGGACTTGACCCTAATAACTTTCCATCTATAATGCATTTGTTCCCCCACAATGTGCTACAGTTCTTCTTCTGTTTTGCAGCTCCTAAACTGGTTAGGACTGTGCTGTAAGTGCAGTCATTGGCATAAGGTCTCTCTGGAAGTGTAAGGGTGAATCAATTCCTGAGGAGACATTGAATTTTGCCACTAGATTAAGAATCAATAGCTGAGCGAGTCTCTCAGCCACTGGACATGATAATGCAAGCCCTTGCTACCAATGAGGAAGGAATGTTCTTTCAGGATCGCGCGAGAAAGTCACCCTTACTGGCCCTACAAAGTTGTGTGTAGCATTCGAAAAAGGTGAAATTATCTAAAGCAAGACCTCACCCCCCCATTACAGACCATTTGAACAACCTACATCACGATATAGGCATGAGGTGGCTTGGAGTTCAGTTTCTTTAAGAACAATTACCTCTTGTGCCCTGGACACTGTTGCACCATCGAGTCATGCCTACCTCCTCATCTGGGTACAAGCTGCTTCTTAGACTGTATGAGCCGAACTCTTTGGTCATGATGTTATAGGCCTGTTGCACGGAGACTTGTGCTCAATTCCCTTCCTGGATGTGGAGTCATGGGAGCTTTAATTTCTTGTTACTAACCGGTAATCTTCATTACCACAATTAGGGTCCTCCTCGTCCCAGTTCCTACACAGTCCTTACACAGTGAGACAGACCTGCCTCCACACAGCCAATCAAAACGCTAGAAAAACCAAAAGCTAAAGGTCATATAAGCCCCTCCCACCCACCGCCATGCCTGTTATCAACAAGTCCCAGACACAAACATAGCGGGAGGGAGGGAGGGAGGGAAGAGGACTGGGACAAGGAGGACCCTAATCTGGGTAATGCAGATTACCGGTAAGTAACAAGACATTACCCCCTCATGGGTCCTCCTCGTCCCAGTCCTTACACAGTGAGGAACTCACAAGCAGAGAACCAACAAGAATAACGCAGGACAGCAGGCATCTATGCAAAAATACAAAACTTTTAATCAAATAAATGATCAATGAACAGCAGCGTTCAGAACGCCAACAGCAAAACTGCCAACAGATGCATGCAAAACATCAAGACGATAATGCCGAACAAACGTGTGATGGGACTGCCAAGTGGCCGCCCTACAAATTTCCTGGATAGAGACCCGCGCCGCCTCAGCCCAGGTAGCTGGCACAGAACGTGTCGAACGACCCTAAACCGGAGACGGAGGAGGCAGATCCACAGACTTGTAGGACTGGCAGACCGCCAAACGCACCCATCGACTGATCGTGGAAGTGGAATCCTTCTTCCCCTTAGCCTCACACCCACAGGAGACAAACCGGGCAGGAGAAAGCCAAAGCCCCAGCGAACACTGCAGGTAAATCTGAAGAGCCCTGCGAACATCCAAAGAAGAGGGAACAAGAGAATCCCCCTCAGTAGGCAAATTAGGAAGGACCACCTCCTGTTGCAAATGGAACAGGGAAGAAACCTTAGGCAGAAAATCCGGATCAAGCCTCAAAACAACCCGATCCTGCAGGAACTGCAAATAAGGGCAAGAAATGAGCAAGGCATCCAACCGACGAGCGGAGGTGATGGCCAGAAAAAAAGCCACATTAGTGGACAACTACAACAAGTCCGCTTCCAACAAGGACTCAAAAGGGGGTAACTGCAGAACACACAAAACAGTAGACAAATCCCAAGAAGGCACGATCACAGGAGAGACTGTCTGGCGAAGCCGAATGCCCCTAAGAAGCCGACACACCAAAGGGGC
Organism: Triturus cristatus; assembly: GCF_964204655.1. Taxonomy (NCBI): domain Eukaryota; kingdom Metazoa; phylum Chordata; class Amphibia; order Caudata; family Salamandridae; genus Triturus; species Triturus cristatus. The sequence goes on along the minus strand of NC_140583.1, from coordinate 871,285,035 downwards.
AACAACCTCCAAGGAGGCCCCAGAACCCCGACAAGCACGAACTCCCGCTCACTGAGCAGGCAAAGTGGAAGGGGAAAGGCCCTTTAAAAAACCATCCCGGAGAAAATCCAACACAGAAGCAGGATTCTCCCAGCACAGGATCCACCCCATGGGAAGAACATCAAGAGACAAAAGAGCCCCAATGACGACCATAGCATTTAAGGGTCGAAGGTGGACGTGACAACTGAATGTCACGAGCCACCACAGAAGAACACCCAAAGACTCCAACGTCAACCGCTCAAGAGCCAGGCCGTCAGCTGCAAACGACGAAGACAAGGCAGAGACAGGAGTGGAAACTGAAGAGGAGCCGGAACTAAAGGAAGCCGGACAAACCAAACCAGGCCAGAAGGGAGCAATCAACAGGACCAACACCCTCTCCCCCCGAATCTTCTGCAGCATCCTCGGGAGGAGGGGAATAAGAGGGAAGGCATACAGAAGGCCCAAAGGCCAGGGAATCAAAAGAGCATCCACCGCCCAAGCCTGAGGACACATCTGTAACGCCCTGAACGTCTCAGGATCGTTTAACAGACACGACAATGAGGACGCAACCACTTGTGAAGGGTTAGTTCTTTTAATGAAGGCAAATAAAATACAAAGAACAAACAAAAGTTATAGTCACTGGAATCCTCCAGGCTAAGTACGTTACCAGCCCACAGCACGGATGGTCCTAACCGTCCTCTGCATATACGCCGATCCCGGCGTATGCCAACAGAGGGCAGAAATGAAATGGCCGACAATGCCAATCGGTAGGCTGTGAGGGGCACGAAGAGTGTTGGGGAGAATCGAGGAGTCAGGGAAACACCCAGCCGGGGTCTCTACCTGAAGGGAGCAGCCGCTCAACCTCTTCCTCAGACTGCACCGGGACGCGGAGTCACCTCCTGGTGATGCGTCACCGATACCCCAATCACAAGCAAGAAGACTGAACCGAGAGCAGCCGCTCGATCGATCCTGTGGACTTCCGAGTCTGTAACGCGGCAAACACCTCCTGGTGTGCGTTACAGCTGGCAGTCCCTGTGTCTCTGGTCGGGCTGGGAGTTACGACTCCAACCAGCAAAAGCGCCACTGCGCTTGGACTCAGCCGAGTCAAAAAGCGAAGCTCAATGGTTGACCGGTAGAGCTTCCGGGTCCTTCACAGGTGACGATGGGGCAAGACACGGCCCAGGGAGTAACAACTCGACCTACCTCCGTTCTTGCCTTACTGGAGCACCACTCCGGAACACTGCTCTTCACGAAGCAGGTACGTCGGTGTAAACACAATATCCGACAGCCTTGTACCTCCCGGTTCCTCCCTTTATAGGGCGTGTTTTCCTTGAGTTATGTAACAGCTCTCCTGTTTACATAAGGGCGTGTTTCCCTTGAGTTATGTAACAGCTCTCCTGTTTACATAAGGGCGTGTTTCCCTTGAGTTATGTAACAGCTCTCCTGTTTACATAAGGGCGTGTTTCCCTTGTATGACAGGAATTCTTGACAGTACATCCTCCCTCTCAGCGGCTCCCCACGGGTCCAGCGCTGGCAGGAAAACGCCGATGGAACAAGGAGACCAAGCGCGGAGCATGAACCCCTTCAGCCGGTTCCCATGAATGCTCCTCCGGGCCATAGCCTTTCCACGCAACCAGGTACCACAGCTTCCCCCTGCGCCATTTGGACGCCCGTATGCCCGACACTTCATACTCCACCTCCGACTCCACGCATACCGGCCTAGGTGTCCCAGACGGCTTGGAGGGTGCTGGTTTGAGCAATGATACATGAAAGACAGGGTGTATCCGCAATGACTGGGGCAAGCACACCTTCACGTTCACGGGACCCATACACTTGGTAATTCGATAGGGGCCCATGTACTTGGGATGGAACACACTGTTCTTTCGAAACCTCATGTTTCTTGTGGATATCCAGACGTAGTCTCCAGTGCGGTACAGTGGCCCGGGCCTTCTCTTCCTATCTGCCGCAGCCTTGTATCTTCTCTTGGCCTCTATTAGGACAGCCCTTGAGCGCATCAACGTGTCTTTTATGTGTGCCACCCTGTCCGCTGTGGCGGGAATCCTGTCCTCTCTGAACGGATGTAGAAATGGCAAGAACCTGGGATGTTGGCCATAGTTGCTATAGAACGGAGATGACTGTGTGGAGCTGTGAGTGGCGTTGTTATAGGCTATCTCTGCAACCCATAGCAAGTCGACCCATTCTTCCCTGCCCTGGTCCACAAAACATCGCAGATACTGTTTGAGCGTTTGGTTCAGGCGCTCGGTTTGGCCGTCCGTTTGAGGGTGGTAGCTGGTGGACAGGGCGGTCTTAACATGCAGCGCAGTGCACCAAGTCTTCCAGAATTGCGCAGTAAACTGCGAACCCCGGTCCGACACGATCACCCCAGGTAATCCATGCAGTCGTACCACATTCTTTAGGAGTAGTGACGCCAATTCCCCGGCCGTAGGGACTCTCTTGGAGGGGATGAAGTGCCCCATTTTCGTCAAGTAATCCACCACCACCAGTATTGCCGTCATCCCCTGGTCTACCGGTAGGCCCACCACGAAGTCCAGTGATATGCTATCCCATGGTCTATCCGGGGTCGGAAGTGGATGGAAGAGCCCTTGGGTTCGGCCATGGTCGGCCTTCATGGTAGCACATGTAGGACACTCCTGTCCCCCCTTCCTGACATCCACTCTCATGGTTGGCCACCAGAAATGCCGTCCCATGCTAGCCACCGTTTTTTCAAAACCCAAATGACCTGCGCATGGTGAGTCATGGCACCAGATGAATGCTTGTTTCCTTAGCCTAGGCGTGGGTATCAATAGGCACCTGCCCTTCAGGGGTATCCCGTCCTTCAGCTGCCATTCTCTGTGACTGAGGAGCCACCTCCGCCATGCGAATGACCTGATCCCTCTCTTTATTCCCCTCAGGAAAGTATCCGGTTGGATAACCCCCAATACCATCCTCGGGGAAATGATGGAACGCTCGGTTGCAGGCAATGGTTCCTTAACTGCAGATTGACGGGACAGGGCGTCCGCCTTCCGGTTTTCCGTCCCCGGCCGATATGTGATGCGGAAGTTGAACCCCGCAAAGAAGATCATCCACCGCAGCTGCCTGGGAGAAAGGTGTCTAGTGGCCGTCATGAACTGTAGGTTCCGATGGTCCGTGTACACCGATACCACATGTCTTGCCCCCATCAACCAATGCCTCCATTCGGTGAAGGCGTCCTTGATTGCGAGAAGCTCCTTCTCCGCAATATGGTAGTTGCGTTCGGCGTCGTTGAGTTTGCGGGACATGTACGCAACGGGATGAAGCACCCCTGTGTCGTGGTTGCGTTGGGACAAGATAGCCCCCAGCGCCACATCCGACGCGTCCGCTTCCACCACGTAGGGGAGATCCGGATCGGGGTGAGCCAACACCGGCGCCTTACCAAAGGCGCTTTTCAGGGCCTCAAAGGCTTTGTTCGCCTCAGGGGACCAGACAAACTCCTTGGACTTCCTCAGTAGCTGTGTGATTGGGGCCACCACTCCTGAAAATCCATCTATAAACCGCCTGTAAAAGTTGGCGAAGCCAATGAAACTTTGGACGTCCTTCACGCTTTGGGGCACCGGCCATTCTTTCACCGCCTTGATCTTTCGTTCTGCCATCTCCTGTCCCTCTGGACTCAGCATCACTCCGAGGAATTCCACGGATGTGACGTGGAAGTCACACTTGCTGAGTTTACAAAACAGCATGTTTTCCCTCAGCTTTTGGAGCACAGCTTTGACGTGGTGTACGTGCTCCTCCACACTGGACGAATAGATGAGGATGTCGTCGATATATACGACCACGTAGATATCCAACTCCTCTCTGAATACCTCATTCAAAAAGTACTGAAAGGCTGCCGGGGCGTTGCACAGACCGAACGGCATGACGAGGTACTCAAAAAGGCCGAACCTGGTCTTAAAGGCGGTCTTCCACTCGTCTCCGTCCCTCATGCGCACCAGATGGTATGCCCCTTTCAAATCCAACTTGGTGTAGATACGAGCTTTCTTGACCTGTTCCAGAAGTACACTGATGAGAGGCAAGGGGTACCGATTTTTTATGGTTATCGCATTCAATGCCCTAAAGTCCACACAGGCTCTCAGCTCCCCATTAGCCTTCGGGATGAAGAAGAGTGGCGAGGCGGCCGGAGACTTGGACGGGCGGATGAATCCTAGCTTGAGGAGTTTATCCAGGTACCCCCGGAGATGCACGTTTTCAGGCTCCGTCAGGGCATACAGCCTGCCGCTGGGAACGCTGGCCCCTGGCACCAGGTCGATCTGGCAGTCAAACTGTCTATGTGGTGGTAGCACTTCCGCCTTCACCTCATCAAATACATCCTCAAAACTGTGATAAGCCTGGGGGAGAGCCACATCTTTTTCTGCCGCTGTAGCCACCGTCTGACTCCCGCTCTCATCTGCGTCAAGGGATTCCGTTCTTATTCCACAATGCAGGATGCAATACGGTGACGTCATTTCGATGCGATGTGTTGGCCAATCCACAAAGGGGTTGTGTTTCTGTAGCCACGGCAATCCCAATATGACGCCATATTGGGGCGCTCGGATGATGTTAAAATCGATTTGTTCCAAATGGTTCCTCCCATATCTCATCGGAAGGACCCCCGTGTGCTGTCCGATGGGCCCCGTCACCAATCGCCTTCCGTCTACCGCATAGACGTCTTCGGGTACTGCTTTGGGAAGAAGCACTAGCCCTAGCCTGCATGCCTCGTTGTGGTCCATAAACATGCCAGTGGCCCCTGAATCCACCATGGCCACAACGGGTATCCACTGGTCATGCACTCCCACGTGCACCGTGATAAACAGGTGTCGTTGTCCCCTAGTGACCGAGTTGGAAAGTGAAGGGATGGATGAGTGACTCCGAGATGCCCCTTCTCTGGTCTTGGAGTCCTCTAGTTTTCCGCCGGTATGTCCACCACGGCTGTTACCGACCGGTTGGCCCGATAACGTGACGTCTTCGGTTTGGCAGGGCATTCACGTACGTAGTGGCCTTTTTTGCCACAATATAGGCACAATCCTTGTTTATGGCGTGACTCTTTCTCCGTGGCTGTGAGGCTCGCTCGTATTGCGCTGATGTCCATGGGTTCTCCCTTGGATGCGGTGGAAGTTTCAGGACTTCCCACCGTCACATAGGATGGAAGGGATTTTCCTTTTCTCCCATGATCCCCCTTTCTTTCACTTAGCCTATGTTCCAGCCGTAATACCAGGTTGATAAGGCCCTCACATGTCTTGGGTTGAGGGTCAATATGAGCCACGGCGTCCTTGAGCTCATCGCACAGCCCTTGATGGAAGAGCGCCGTCTGTTTAGCAACAGGCCACTTGGTTTCCGCAACCAGCCTTCGGAACGCGTTGAGATACTGCACCAGGTCGTTGGATCCCTGTCTCAACTCAAGCATTTCACGGTCCGCCGTGTACGAGTCAGCCCTTCTGTCGAATACCTTCAGGAATTCTTCGCGAAAAGCACCCCAATCACATAAGAGGGGGTCGTCCCTGCTCACCAGAGGTACGGCCCATTGTGCCGCGTTTCCAGCCAAATAGGATATAAGGAAAGCCACACGAGCCTGACTCGTGGGGAACGCCTTTGGTTTGCACGATAAATGTAGCGCCACTTGTGTGAGGAATACCTGCACTGTGTTAGGATCCCCACTGTACCTCTCTGGTGTTGCCAAGGGGATGGCTACCGGCATTTCCACTACTACCGCAGGGGTCTGGTTCGTGAGGGAGGTGCTGGGCGTGAGCGGGTCCAATTGGATAGCATCCAGTCTGGCTTTTACATCGGCTGTTTCTTGCCTAGAGGCAGCCACTTCAACTTGCATGGCCGCTAAAGCAGCCAGCACATCATCAAGTGTTGCCATGTCTGTTATCGACCGGGAGACAGTTAGTGTTATTAAGGTCGGATATTTTGTAACGCCCTGAACGTCTCAGGATCGTTTAACAGACACGACAATGAGGACGCAACCACTTGTGAAGGGTTAGTTCTTTTAATGAAGGCAAATAAAATACAAAGAACAAACAAAAGTTATAGTCACTGGAATCCTCCAGGCTAAGTACGTTACCAGCCCACAGCACGGATGGTCCTAACCGTCCTCTGCATATACGCCGATCCCGGCGTATGCCAACAGAGGGCAGAAATGAAATGGCCGACAATGCCAATCGGTAGGCTGTGAGGGGCACGAAGAGTGTTGGGGAGAATCGAGGAGTCAGGGAAACACCCAGCCGGGGTCTCTACCTGAAGGGAGCAGCCGCTCAACCTCTTCCTCAGACTGCACCGGGACGCGGAGTCACCTCCTGGTGATGCGTCACCGATACCCCAATCACAAGCAAGAAGACTGAACCGAGAGCAGCCGCTCGATCGATCCTGTGGACTTCCGAGTCTGTAACGCGGCAAACACCTCCTGGTGTGCGTTACAGCTGGCAGTCCCTGTGTCTCTGGTCGGGCTGGGAGTTACGACTCCAACCAGCAAAAGCGCCACTGCGCTTGGACTCAGCCGAGTCAAAAAGCGAAGCTCAATGGTTGACCGGTAGAGCTTCCGGGTCCTTCACAGGTGACGATGGGGCAAGACACGGCCCAGGGAGTAACAACTCGACCTACCTCCGTTCTTGCCTTACTGGAGCACCACTCCGGAACACTGCTCTTCACGAAGCAGGTACGTCGGTGTAAACACAATATCCGACAGCCTTGTACCTCCCGGTTCCTCCCTTTATAGGGCGTGTTTTCCTTGAGTTATGTAACAGCTCTCCTGTTTACATAAGGGCGTGTTTCCCTTGAGTTATGTAACAGCTCTCCTGTTTACATAAGGGCGTGTTTCCCTTGAGTTATGTAACAGCTCTCCTGTTTACATAAGGGCGTGTTTCCCTTGTATGACAGGAATTCTTGACAACATCGCCTCCGAACAAAACCAGGGAAGAAGAGCTTTTTGAGGAGAGGCAAAGAGATTTATCCAGGGAGTCCTGAATCGAAGACAAAGGGACTGGACAGAGGAAGAGAGAGAGATGGTACAGAACAAAGGATGGAAGGTTGCGGCTCAAAGCGTCCCCATGAAAATTCAACTCTCCCAGAATGTGCACCGCCCTCAAGGCCAACAGGTGATAATCCGCCGAAGCACAAATCATGGAGGCCGGCAGGTTCAGAGATGCACACTTGGTCCCCCCCATCCCATACCCCCCCCCCCCCTTTCCCCCCCCGACGGTTCAAGTAACAGCGAGCCACCTGATTGTCGGTACGAACCAACAGATTCGTCCCGTGGAGATGAACCTGAAAGAATTGCACAGCCTCCCAGATGGCCGCCAACTCCCGCCAGTTCGAGGAACGGGCGCTGTCCTTCTGAGACCACTGACCCTTGGCCTTCAAGGACCCCAACATGGCCCCCCAACCCCAAAGACTGGTATCCGTCAACGAAAGGGAAGGCGGCAGACAAAACCGCACCCCCTTCTCCAGATTGGGAGTTCAAAGCCACCAGTCCAAGTCCCGAACCAGAGTAGTAGAGGAACCAGAGTCTCATAATCTGCCCGACAGGAATCCCACTGAGCCAACAGATGAGTCACCAAGGGCTTGAGATGGTGGCGAGCCCAAGGAACCACAGCAGTGGTGGCAGCCATCAAACCCTGGACCCGCAATCAAACACGAGCCGGTATAGAGGGACGACTCAACAGATCCCCAACAGAGTCTGCAGGGAAAGGATCCAAACAGGAGGGAGAAACACCGCCCCCCCAGAGAGGTGTCGCCCTGGACAGGAGCCAGATGAGACTTGGCCAGATTCAACTTGAACCCCAGATCCTGGAACTAGGTCAACGTGGCCTCCACCGTCAGAAGAGCCTTAGGAAAGGAGGAAGCAAAGATCAAACAATCATCAATATAGGGAAACATGGAGAAACCTGATGCTGCAAACCCCCCACAGCAGGAGCTAATACCTTGGTAAAAGTCCTGGGAGCAGTGGAGAGGCCGAACGGCAAAACCTGAAACTGGTAATGCATCCCCTGGACAGCAAACCTCAGGAACCGTTGACTGGCAGGATGGACTGGAACGTGAAAATAGGCGTCTGCAAGTCTAGAGAAGCCAAAGCATCGCCCACCTGGATGAGGGGAATGACGGACTGTAAGGTGACCATCCTCAAACTATCCATCCGCACCAACTTGTTCAAAGTTCGGAGATTCAGAATCGGAGGAAAGGAACCATCTGGCTTTGGGACCAGAAATAGATGGGAATAGAACCCCAGGCCCACTTCGTCCTGCCGAACCGGCACAACATCCCCCTTTGACAACAACATGGCGACGCTGGACAACATGGCAGACCGCCTCTTGGGATCTTTTGACAACAGGGTAACTTGAACGTAATCCAGAGGGAGAGGGCCCCAAAAGGGAATCTCGTAACCCAACTCGATGACAGACAAGACCCACTGGTCGGAAATCAGAGCTGACCAATGGTACAGAAACAAACGGAGCCGAGCACCCACAACGGCATAATCACTTCTGTCCCGCACCAGAGGGATGCTGCTGCTGCTGTTGATGGCGAGGCCGGGATTTAAAATGGAACGCGCCCCCCCCCCCCCGACCACGGGCCTGACCACAAAAGGGACAAAGCCCCCTGAAAATCCTGCTTATGAAAAAATGACTTCTTCTTAGGCACAGGCTGAAAAGGCTTCACCATTTTCTTCGCCTCCGCAGAGCGCTGCACCATCGCATTCAAAGCGTCACCAAAGAGACGGGGACCTTCAAAAGGCAGCTTATGGACCAAGGCCTTCTGAGCAGCCTCAAGATGCCTAGGCTTGGGCAAGATCCCGCCTACCAGCCACTGACGCCCCAGCAGCCGGAGAATCAAAAGTCACATCCGAGAGGAATTGCCCCAAGACCTCCATCTGAGCCGACACAGGAGTAGGGTTCCCCTGATCCTGCAGACAGTCAAACAACTTCTCAAAATCCTTCAGAAGGACCTGCGAGGCATAGGCCGCATAAGTGCTAGCACGGACCCCAAACTGAGCAGCTGCGTAAGAACGCTTGAGAGCAGACTCCACTTTCCGCTCCACCGGGTCCGTCAGGGAAACCACCTCCAATGACAAAGAGGAAGAAGAAGCAGAAGCCATAGAGTACAAAAGAGAATTGACTTTAAGAACCGCTGGAAACTGGGCGTCAAAGTCCCCCAGGCAATACCGCTTCCCCAGAAAGTGAGAGATACCCTGTTTTATCAACCTCAAGCCATTTCTCAGTCAGTATATCCTTCAGGACATCATGGAAGCGAAGGTCATCCACAACAGAGGAACTATACTGGGCGTAAAACACCTCATCAGACAATGATTTAGGGTCAAAACCAAGTACCTCCTGAATATGGACCGACATGTCCAAAAGAACCTTGCCCTGGACATACTTTCCCTTAGGGGAATTGTCCATGTCCTCCTCATCATCCTTAGACCTCTTCGCCGCAGGCTCCAGCAGTGCAGACTGGACAGCAGAATTGATCAATTCTTGCAAGTCAGCCCTAGAACTCTGTGATACGTCATCCTCTTGCAGGTCCTGGACATTATGCTGCTTGGAAACTGCCTTTGCAGGCACCGGAGAAGAAGCCCCCTCACTCATGGTGTGTAAACCCCACAGGAAACTCCCAACACACAAAAAGGAAGTGCCCAGCAACCACGATTAAATACTGCTCCCAAATACCAAGTCTCGTAACGTGAGACTGGAAAAGTCCAACAAAAGGGCAGCCCTGCAGTCTCCACCCACAGCCACATACATCAAACATGGCCGTGGGGGCCGGGTGCTGCTTGTAACCCGCAGCGCTGGAACGATCTGGGGCCAGGACATCAGGAGAGCTCCCCGCCCCTCCCCAGCACATGTGTGGGGAGCGTCCTGACCCCGGAGCAGGAGCGCCGCCGACCGGAGCACCGGTACGACCGTGCAGGGATACAAAATCATAGAGAAAACAATACATGAAAAATGACCTTTTAAAAAACAAAATGGTTATGAAAGACTCACGGCACCGCAAGTATCCTGCAGGAAAACCGGTACAGAAACAGGAAACTCGGAGCACCAGCGTTCCGACCGCCGTCGGAGCAAGAAAAAAACAGGCATGGCGGTGACTGGAAGGGGCTTATGACATTTAGTTTTTGTTTTTTTAGCGTTTTGATTGGCTGTGTGGAGGCAGGTCTGCCTCACTGTGTAAGGACTGGAACGAGGAGGACCCATGAGGGGGTAATTACTGAGACAATTTGCCCCTAGAAAGTCAAATTTAGCTCCTTTCCCGTGGATGTTTCTGATGCAGTTCTACACCATTCAACTCATCCTATCTCCTGACCCGTCCACTTACTATTTAGCCCCAGTGGTTGATCCCAGCACCCTTTTTTGTTCAGGTGGCAATTGAAGAGGGAGCACAACCAATCAATGATTGTAGAACTGCTGTATACGAAGCATAGCAGCTATGCCTCTCCCAGTGTTTATATACACAGCTGTAGGCTCCCACTCTGGCATGACTTACTCTGGTTGCAACAAAAAAAACACTGTGGAACAACCATATGAATAGCAAAAGATATATATTTAATATTATTATTAATATAAAAACCCTCTGAGTTATTTTACATATGTCATACACCATAACAGACAACATGAAAAGATATGTCACAATAACAAGGAATAATTTAAAGCCAGGCCAAAATCATTAGCCATCAAACAAGTACATATCGACCATTTACCGTCACTGTGCAATCCTGAATTAATTTTTCATATACAATTATTCAATGCTGCTGATTATATTCTTTACTTTTCGGCCACACATTTCGGTAGAGAAAATATTTCTAGCCCACCTTCTTCAAGACTTTCATGCATATATTCTTCCCGTAAATTTTGAATCATATAATATAAATTACGACTAAAAATATTCCGTATATTTCCTATTATCTGAATCCGAAGGAAGATTACATCGTAAGGAATCACTCAGCCTTGTAAGTCTGTCTTCTCGCAATCTACATTTGTTACGTATAGCTCCCAAATGATCTAGTTGCTGAACAACCCCAACGTTGATTTTAAAATACCTTCATCATTAGTCTCATAGTCTGATGCACTCCAAATTATTGTATCTGACACACAAGTAGATTAGGGACATCTCATTACAGTATTTAGTGGGTTATAATCTTCCTTGCATTGGGGTCTCTGCTTTTAATCTGTTCAACCTTCGGCTCACGGAGGGCACAAACAAAAGCATCATTACAGTATATGTATGTGGAAGTGAGCGTAATTGTTGAGTATAAACTTCCATCTAGGAGAGCATTCTTTTAGTTTTGGTTCATAATCCTGTCCCATTGGTTAGAGGGGTAGCTCTCATTTATCTTTTAATGAGTTACTTGGGTATATCTTGCTTTCAAATTTTCTTCAGAAAGACTACACGTTCAAGCTCAACATGGGCAATGAGTCTGCTGATATCCCAATACATCATCAATACTGTAGCTCTTATCCCAAGAAAAAGTAAATGAACCCTTCTCTGATGGATAAAACCTAATTGACGATTGAGGGCCATCTGCATTATGAGAAGTAGCTAGACACAGCAAAGTTAATGAAGTGCCAACCTGTAGATTACAAGTTACTCCTCTCTGACCTTACCCTTTTTTCAGTTAAGGAATGTCATGGACGACCCTCTGTCTAGCACTCTACCAACACCGAGTGTTGAATAAGGAATGGGCAGATGCTATGAAGGAAACCCAAAATATATTTGCTACGGTGATCAAAGACAGTCCAGAAAAACATATCCTAGAGAGAGTAAAAACCAACAAGATATAACAATTTGTCACAAAAAGATGACTACAGTAATAGCAAACACAACAAAGAAAAACAGCAAGAATGTTAGAAGTTACTGGCCATGTCTGAACTGGGGTGCCGGAGTGAGCTAAAGAATGATGATGGATTAAACCCAGATCAGTTGACTGAGGGTGAGTGCTTGCAATGTTCAACACTCCGTCCATCATCCCCTTTGGTTTTGCATACTTTATTAAACCCCAGTCAACTTAAATAGAAGGAACCACGTAAATTATGTACATGGGTAATAAAACGCAAAGAAGATGGATTCTTGAATGTGACTCTAGGATACTCAACAGTAGGCCTCATAAATACTGTCTTGTGCTAATCTTCCCTCACAAGCCTTGAAAATATATCCCACTCATCTGCCAGGTCTGCTGCGACTGCTAGGTCCTTTGGCCTCGCCAAGGCCTTCCTCCTACGCCATTTTGCCTTTCATCCCTTCTCTGGCTATGGTAGGAGCTACCAACTGTGTCATTTCCTTCCCAGCCACCAAGGCCAGCAGGCTTCTTGGCCTATTTGTGGCCATGGACGTGGTTCCCACAGACAGCGTGGGGCCACCAGCCAGAGGACAACCCAGTCCGCCACTTCCCCAGTAGCTGCAGCTTCCAAACCTCTTTAATTTGACCTGATACCGCCATGGACACCCAGTGGGTTGCAGGGTCCGCCATCACCTGCCTCACTGTGGCGGTCTGTAACATCAAACAATTGGGTTCTCCAGATCATCCAACGAGGTTACTCTATTCCTGTTTTTTGATCCCCCTCCATCCATGCCACCTTCTAATGACTGGCTGATGGAGGACCATCTCTCCCTGCTCTGTCAGAAAGTACAGGCACTTTTGTCCAAAGGAGCAATCAAGATGGCTTCTGTATCAGAAGTGTAACGTGGTTGCTATTCCCCCTATGTTCTGGTGCCCAAAAATGACGGATGCATTAATTAATTTCTAGATCTGTACCTTCTCAAGTCCCTCCTGATGAAGGGGACGCTCAGGATGCTTATGTTGGTTTAGCTCAAACATGGAGACTGGATGGTAGCACTGGGCTTGCAGGACACCTTCTTCCATATGCTTGTCCTGCCTGCCCATAGGCGTTACCTGCAGTTCATTATGGGCCACCAGCACTTTCATTTCTCTGTGCTTCACTGTGGCCTTACCAGTGCCCCTCGGGTGTTCACCGGATGGATGGTGGTGGTTGCAGCACATCTGCAGAGTTTGGGAGTTCCAGTCTTCCACTACATTGGCTACTGGCTGTTAAAGGCACACTTACCCCAGGTAGCACTGCTGCAGTCACTGTGGTTCACTATCAAAATGCGGAAGCACCTGACTCCCTTGTAGACGCTGCCTTTCATCGGAGCTGTACTAGACACAGTGCAGTTTCAGGCCTATCCTCCCGGATTGAGAGTTCAGGCTATGATTCTGATGTTTCAGCCTCTATCCTGGATCTCAATTAGACCTACTATGAGGCTGTTGGACCTCATGGCCTCCTTGCAGGCTGTACAGTGGGACCTAATGTCCCAGTGGTTGCGGCATCGGGGAATCTCTGGCCGGGTTCAAATCTCCGAGGAAACTGCAAGATAACTGAAGTGGTAGCAAATAAACATCCAGCCGCAGATTCCTTAACTTAGAATATCCCCAGGCGTCAGACTGGATCCGGAAAACTTTTTCTCCAGCAGTACCTCTTCACGCCGGGGGTTGGCGTCGCTCGGCTCCGTCCTGACGTTGTCCACGGAAGTGACATCAATGGAGCCATATAAGAAACCCCCGTCTCCCCCCCCCCCCCGGCGTGCTGATGTCAGTTTTCTTCTTTTCTGGGTCCCAACGCGGATTCGGAGTTTAGAGGTTCCTCTGGCCTATTTTGGTACAGGCCATCTGAAAGAGACACGTTAGTGATAGATTCCTTACCTTAGAATATCCCCAGGCGTCAGACTGGATCCGGATTTTTTTTTCGTCAGCAGTACCCCTGCGCGTCGGTAGGTGGCGTTGTGCAGCTCCGAGACTGTCGCTGGCGTCATATGCGCCGAGATGACGGCACGGAGACTACTTAGGCGCCACCCATGCGCGCTGACGTCAGTTCTTTCTTTTTCCGCGCCAGTAAGCGCAGATCCGGTAGAGCACGTACCCCAGTCACTTTTTGACTATCTTTTTGAGACTTTTTGTCTCCTGTAAGTTTGAGTCTACTCTGGTGCACGTAGGGATGCCTGGTTTTAAGTCTTGTGGGGCCTGCCGCCGCAATATGTTGGTGGCAGACCCCCACGACGTCTGTCTCTACTTCCTGGAGCGCGACCACGACTCCCGGGCCTGTATGGACTGTTTAGCCATGGCCCGAAGGCCTTGAGGGAGCAGCGCATGAAGCTGTTTGAGGTCCGGGACTCGTCCCTGCGCCGTTCACGTTCCAGGGGCCGCTCCAGAGAACGCTCGCGGGGCCACCATCATCGCTCCTCAGGCTCCAAGTCTTCACCCTAGGATTCGGGTAAGAAGTTGAAGTAGTGTTGTCGCTCTCCAACGTCCCCCCGTCCGTCCCCGGATGTGGACGACGGGGACAGGGGTTCTGCCCCTGCGGCTCCTTCGGAGCCTGGGAGTCCCGCAGCCTACCCACCTTACCCGGGTCCGTCGGCGACTCCCGCACAGGTGCAAGAATTTATTGCTACCTTGGACCACCTGTTTAGGCCTCGGGCTCCCGCCGGCGTTCCCTTGGGCCCCGCGGTCCCGTATCAGGATCCTGTCGGGCCGTCGGCGCTGCCGGCAGCTCTTGCCCCGGCGCCGCAGTTTCCTGTGCCCCTAGCTCCGGCCACAGCGCCACAAGGTCCCGTGCTGCCGGCTCCGGCCCCAGCGCCGCCTCCGCAGTGGGTACTATTTCTTCCGCCCCTGCCACGGTTCTCGGACAATTTTGTTCCTACCTGGGATCCGCATTGGGACACGGCGACGGTTCGGCCCCGTCCGGCGCCATCCCCGGCGCCGTTTGTTCCTTCCCCGGTCCCTGCTGCCGCAGCCTGTCCCACATACGGCGGAGGTGGAGGATGACTGGGAGGGGTCAGAGGACCCTCTTGCTCATCAGTGTGACTCCGAGCAGGACTGGGCGGACGAGTTAGAGGAGGCCGGCGGCCTTGATCTCTCCTCTGACCCGGGGTTTGCCTCTCCTCCGCCTACCATGGAGGAGGGCGCTTCGTACACGATGGTGCTTCGTCGGGCCGTGGAGGTCCTCCACCTTGATCTCCCTACGGTGGCTTTAAAGACTAATCTCACTGAGGTGCTCCAGACGGCATCCACTTCGTCGGAGCACCTGCTGCCATTTAACGGCGCCCTCACTGACGTCTTACTGGGCACTTGGTCTCAACCTGCCACAGGTGCCCCGGTGGATAAGAAAGTCGCCAGGCGTCATCGCCTGGTGCCGGGTGACCCTGCCTTTCCGACCACTCATCCTACGCTCGAGAGCCTGGTCATCCAAGCTTCGACATCCCAGAGTGCCTTTCCCACGGCTCCGCCGGATAAGAAGCTGGAGCAGTTCGGCAAGCGGTAGTTCTCTTCGGCCAGCTTAGGGCTGCGGTCGGTGAACACCGCTTGCCTCTTGGGCCGCTATTCCCACGCGGTCTAGGATGCCGTTGCACAGGTGTCCGGAAGAGGCCCAAGCTGTGCTGTCTCAAGCTGTTGCAGAGGGTAAGGATGCGGCTAAGTTCGCCATTCGGTGTGGTTTGGACACCGCGGACTCACTAGGTAGAGCCATTTCTACGACTGTGGCGCTTAGACGCCACGCCTGGTTGAGATCTACCGGGTTCTCGCCAGATGTGCAAAGCTCACTCATGGACATGCCCCTTGATGGCACCCATCTGTTTGGGGATGAGGCTGACAGTGCGCTAGAGCGTTTTAGGGGCTCGCCGGCTACGACCAAGTCCTTAGGTCTTTCCATGAAAAGCCCAGCCACTCCTGGTTTTCGTTCCTTTCGTGGCCAAGGCAGGGGCGCCCAGGCACGTTCCTTCAGCAAGCCTGTGCAGACCCAGCCACAGCGCGGCTTCCGCAGGGGCGAGTCTGGGAATCAGCGTGTGGGTCAGTTCACCTCCGCCCCTGCTGCTTCTACCTCCAAGCCTTCCTAGTCCGAGCTTTGTGGAGCACCCCACGCTGGCCGGTTGCAGGATCCGCCATCACCTCCCCCACTGGCACGCTATCACATCGGACAAGTGGGTGTTGCAGTTCATCCGCAAGGGTTACTCCCTTTCATTTCAGTCCACCCCTTCAGCCATGCCACCTCAGTATCACTGCATGTCGGGGGAACACTTGGCAACTCTCCAGCAGAAAGTTACGGCCCTCATGGCCGAGGGGGCCATCGAGTGCGTTCTTGGGCCGGAAGTAGGGAGTTGTTGTTATTCCCACTACTTTCTGGTCCCAAGAAGGACAAAGGGGGTCTGCGTCCCATCTTTGACCTCCGGAACGTCAACAGCTTCCTCCGGTAGGAGAAGTTCAAAATGCTGACTCTGGCTCGGGTCTTGGCTGCCCTCGACCCTGGAGAATGGATAGTAGCGTTGGACTTGCAGGACGCCTATTTTCACATCCCCGTCCTGCCGGCCCACCGGCGTTACCTGTGCTTCACGGTAGGCCCGGGGCATTTTCAGTTTGCCATGCTCCCCTTCGGCCTTACCAGCGCCCCTCGGGTGTTTACGAAAGTGATGGCGGTGGTCGCAGCTCATCTGCGCCGGTCAGGGGTGTCAGTCTTCCCCTACATCGACGACTGATTGTTGAAGGCGGGCTCGCCACAGGCAGTCGTCTCCAACCCTCAGACTACGGCCGACCTCCTGCATTTGCTGGGGTTCTCCGTCAACGTGCTGAAGTCTCACCTGAATCCCTCTCAGCAGCTCCCCTTAATCGGAGTGGTTCTGGATTCGACACAGTTTCGGGTTTATCCTCCCGAGCAGCGAGTCTGGGATATTCAGGCTATGATTCCAATCTTTCAGCCTCTATCCTGGGTTTCAGTCAGGATGACCCTCCGGCTCCTGGGCCTGATGGCCTCCTGCATCCTGCTAGTGCAACAGATGGCATATGCGGGCTCTGCAGTGGGACCTGAAGTTCCAGTTGGCGCAGCATCAGGGCAACCTGTCCGATCATGTCCAGATCTCAGAGGGCACTGCACAACAGTTGCAGTAGTGGCTCACGAATCGCGATTGGGTCCCTCTCCCTTCCCCACCCGGAGCACACAGTGGTGACGGATGCATCCCTCCTGGGATGGGGAGGCCACTTGGGAGAGGCGGCGATCAGAGGACTCTGGTCTCCGGTGGAGTCCCGGCTCCATATCAACCTTTTGGAGCTTCAGGCGATCCGACTTGCACTGAAGGCATTCCTACCCTTTGTCCGGGGAAGTGTGGTGCAGGTGTTCACGGACAACACCACCGCCATGTGGTATTGCAACAAACAGGGCGGGGTGGGGTCGTGGACCCTATGTCAGGAAGCTCTGCGCCTCTGGACATGGCTGGAACATCAGGGCGTTACCTTGGTGATTTAACACCTGGCAGGTTCTTTGAACACCAGGGCGGATGAACTCAGCCGCCAGTGCATGATGGATCACGAATGGCGTCTGCACTCGGACGTGGCGCAAGGTCTCTTTCTGCAGTGGGGAGAGCCTTGGTTAGATCTATTCGCCACCGAAGAGAACGCGCAATGTCATCAGTTCTGCGCGTTGGAATTTCCAAGGCGGCACTCGCTCTGCGACGCTTTTCGTCGCAAGTGGAGTTGCGGTCTGTTGTACGCCTTTCCTCCTATACCACTTCTGCCCAGAGTGCTGAAGAAGATTCAGCACGATTGGGCCCAAGTCATCCTTTTGGCTCCGGATTGGGCACGAAGATACTGGTATCCCGAGCTACTCAGCATGGCAATCGATCCCCCGATCCGTCGGCCTCTTTGGGATGATCTTGCGTCGCAGCAGCAGGGGATGGTCCTCCACCTGAACCTGTCCAGTCTCCACCTCCATGCGTGGAGATTGAGAGGCGACAGTTGACAGCTTTTGATCTTCCTCCCGAAGTCTGTGATGTCATTCTGGCAGCCAGGTGTCCATCCACTTAAGACGGTAAACGCCTGCCGGTGGAACAAGTTTGTGGCATGGTGCACAGCAAAGTCTTTGGATCCCCTTTCTGCCCCTCTTTCTGAGTTTCTTCTGTTCCTACTATCCTTGGCCCAGCAGGGCTCTGCTCTGGGCACTATTAAGGATTATCTTTGGGCCAACTCCGCCTTTCTAAGGCTTCCAGATCACCCTTCTCTCTTTAAGTCCCGGGTTGTTAACCATTTCCTGAAAGGCATTACGCACACGTTTCCTCCCGTGCCTTTCATAATGCCTCGATGGGACTTAAATCTTGTCTTGACCTATCTGATGTGCGCTCCGTTTGAGCCCCTTCATACCTGTCCTTTACGTCTTCTCACTCTCAAGACGGCATTCCTGAAAGCTATCACCTCTGCCAGAAGAGTGAGTGAGCGAGCTCCAGGCTCTTTCTTCTAAACCTCCTTTCCTTTCTGTTCATCCCGACAAGGTGGTTTTAAGGACCCGCCCTTCTTTTTTGCCAAAGGTTGACATGCCCTTCCACATCGGGCAGACCATCACCTTGACCACCTTCTTTCCGCCTCCGCATCCTTCAAAAGAGGAAGAGAGGCTCCACCGTCTGGACCCAAAACATGCGCTCTCGTTCTATCTAAAGCGTACACAGCAGTTCATGGTGGATGACCAGCTCTTTGTTGGCTACATGGGTGCCAAAAAAGGTTGGGCCATGCACAAACGAACCATCTCTCGGTGGGTCGTTCTGTGCATCAAAGCATGTTACTCCTTGGCTAAGAAGGAGCCTCCTGTGGGGCTGCGTGCCCATTCTACCAGGGCAACTGCAGCCACTACTGCCTTGGGATGCGGCGTTCCCTTGCAGGATATTTGCCAGCAGCTACTTGGGCCTCGCTGCACACGTTTACCAAGCATTACTGCCTTGACAGTCAAGTCCGGAGAGACGGCTTCTTTGGCTGTTCTGTTCTCTGTGACTTTCTGGTGTAATCTGCTCGCAGACCCACCACCGGGGTTGCTGGGGTATCTATTCTAAGGTAAGGAATCTATCACTAACATGTGTCTTTCAGCTGCACAAGTTACTACTTGTGTAACGATATATCTGTAAGAGGATGCGAGCCCTCAGGAGTCAGCCCCCGCCTATCCACCGTTTCCGGGTGCTAGGGCAACTCGGACTGAGATGGAGGCCTATTCTTTTGGTCACCCCCTCTCCCTGGCGCGCCTTCTGGCCCCACAGTGGGGGTAGGGACTCAGGTCTGACTTTCGCTGTTTGGTTCGCCCTCGGTGCCAACCGAGTGCCTTGACTTTGATTCAGGGGTCGCTGTGATGTCGGGACAAGGCCCGGATGGGTGTCCCACTCTGGCGTCTAGTCCTCCTGGCGTGTCTTCACATAGTCCTGGATGTGGCTGCAGTTGAAGGCTCCTGTCTTGATGGAGGTCGAGTCAATGCCGGCCCGGCGCAGGCGGACACGTCCTCTGTGGTGGTCGTTGGCGTAGATCTGATGCCGTCCCGACATCGGTTGAAGCTAGTTCCGTCCTGGCTGTTCCTCAGCTGGAGGACGACCCTGGTGGGTTCACCACCCACAGGGTTTTTTCCATGCTTCATGGAGCAGGGGCCCATGGGGCACTGGCCGGCTCATTTTTCTGCGGGGCTTTTGCTGTTGAGTGGACAGATTAGCCAGCATCTGTCCCCGACGGATGACTTACAGTTCCCCCCTCGGGTGACCACTGAGGCTAGCATTGTCTTTGCGAGGGTAGATACTAGGGCTACACATATCTTACGAATGCAGCCGCCCTCTATCTCCCTGCCTTCAGGTCCTTTGTTGGTTCTCCTTCACCAGGGCATGGTGGATGTGGAGCCTCTGCTGCCTTTTGTATGATGTTCTTCTGGGGCTTGGGTCAGACCACAAAGCAGAAAGGTATGCAGTTCCTAGTGAACACTGTAGGTTGATGTGTGGTTAGTGTGTAGTGGAGTACACACTAGGGGCAGGAGGAAATTTCCTCCTTTCGTAAAGGGACCCTCACACACCCCCCATCAGTGGGCTGTCTTGTTTCATCATCAGGTCTGCGCCTTATCGGGTCGGCGCTGCAATACCCGATCGGCGCCCTTAATGTGGCCTTTTGGCGGAGATCTTTTTTCCTTTTGCCGTAAGGTGCAGTGCGTGTGAGGGCCCTAGTGAGTGTAGATGTAATAAGTAAAGAAGTAAGATTAAAGCAGGAGGTAGTGGTTCACCCAGAACTATTTTAATGATTGTGGCCACTCTCCTGATTAAAAAAGTGAAGATTGCACATCCCTGTTATAAGGTCACGGGGATGTGCGCATTTGGGGTCAACATGTTTCTTGCCATTAATTCTATTTGAAGGCAATTCTTCAGGACCAATACAAGATCTATCCACACTTTTTGGTAGTGGTACACAATCTACTAATTAGGTGACCACCCATACAGCACCCTAAAAAGTAGTACCTGCAGATCTAGGACATCAACCCAGTTAGGGTCGGGATAATGTTTTGTCGGTGGCCGGCGAGTTCCAACACTGAATAGTGCAGTGTCTTGGACATCTACGCGGATCGTGGGAAAACCTACCCCTGCTCTGCCGGTCCCAGTAGATTGGGTCAGACCCTCATAGGGTGACCCTGTGTCTCGTGTTGTTGCACACCATCACTGGCCGGCTCCAGATGAACCTTCCTGTTTGTCCCTTCATCCTAGGGCTGAAGGACTGGTAATCCAGGCTGCGCTTCCTTCCTCTCTTCCACCATTGCTTCCCCCCACTCGGGAGTCCAGGTGGTTGGAGTTGTGTGGTGGCAATGTTTTTGCTTCCACCCGCTCCAGCCTTCGGTCCCTCAACACGACCTGCGAGTTTGCTCAGGCTACTTCTGCACTTTGGGACTCAGTCAAACTACTCCTTCCCTCTTTACCGGAGGGCCCTCTTACTGACCTGCTCCAGCTTCTTCGGGATGGCCACATGGCACAGTTCTCTATCCAATCGGCAATGGACACCACTGACTCCATGGGTCGAGCTAAGGCCAGCTCGGTCACCCTGCGTGGCTAATGGGATGGCAGTTTCCCCGAGAGTGTTCGGGAGCAACTCAGGGATTTGCCCTTTGATGGGTCCCTCTTGTTTGCTGAGCATGGCGATTCGGCGGTCCGGCGTCTCCTCTACTGATTTTCGTGACTGGCTGGTTTTTAGTCCCCTATGGTGGATTTATGTTTTCGTGTGACGGTGTTGTCACTTTGTTTTACTGATTTACGTCTCTGGGTTCAAGGACGGACTGTATGGCTGTTCGGCCATGTTTTTTCTTTTACTGCAGCTGGGTCGGCTGTTTATATGTTTCTTTTTTGCCTCTGCCTATGAACTTGTCTCAAGAGGTGAGCCTTATTTTTACCCAGACGGACTGTGCGGCTTTTTCGGCGTCTTGTCCTTTTCTTGATGCAGCTGGTCAGCTGTTTCTGCTTTTCTTTTTCGTCCTCTGTCTAAGAGCTTGGCTCAAGAGGTGTCCCTTGCTTTTTTAGGGATGTGCCATACCCTATGTGGGGTACTTGTTGGCTATTGTGAAGCTGATCTTCCTGGCATGGGAAGATTCAATGGCTCCTGCTGAGTCTTCTTTGGCTTCTTCTCTTTTGTTAACGTTCTTCCTACTGTAGTAGGACATAACCTCTAGTGAGACCCGCGGGGTTGGTGCGTTTCTCTCCTTGGGGTTTTGTGTTGTAGTCTACGGTTGATCCGTAGCTTTTTCCTGTCTCTGTGGCGACACTCTGTGTGTACACACCGGTTATGTTCGCTGTCGCAGGATGCCGGCGGTATCCCTCCGCCCCTGTCTTGGCTGCGTTGTACTTTCACTTAATAGTGTGGGGATGTGCTTCAGTCTTCTCTCATGGCTCAGGCCTTGTGGGGCTTTTGCATATGGGCAATGGGGTTTCCACCAGCTACTTTTCTGATGCAGGTTACCTTGTAGTCTGTTTCTTGGGCACATCCCCGGCAGGGGCTTCGGGCCTTTCGCTTCTCGCCTCCGCGGATGTTATCTGATTCACTCTAGTGGTTCAGGGCTGTCACTCTTAGTCCACAGGTCTGTGTTCTGCCTCAGGTATTTCACTGGTTGTGAGTTACCGATCATGACTAAAGGCACTGTTGCTTCCTTTTGTGCCTGTTATGGTACAAGTATTCTTCTTCAGGATACTTGTTGTCATTATACAGTGTCTGTATGAGACTGTATCTACTCTGACCAACCTCGGTCTGTGTCTTCCTCACTCCTTCCTTATGGGTATGGTGGTCAGTGTCCCTGCCTGTCTCGCGGGGGGCCATGATTCCGTCCCCGTCGTGGGGGGGGAAATGTTGTCGCTTTTGGTGTTTTTGTGCCCTGCTATGCTTTACACCTGTGCCGTTGGTACCTATTGCGCCACCTCCTTTCTCTAGGGTGTCGTCTTCGAGTTTCCCCTTGTTTTTTCATTTTTGTTCATTTGTTATATATATACATATATATATATATATATATATATATATATATATATATATATATATATATATATGTACACACACACATACACACACACGTCTTTGTCTTGGGTATATGTATCATGATTTATCCACACAGTGAGAGAATGTGCATACTAGGTTTTCCTTGCCCTAGTATCGGGGGATTCGCCCTGGTCTCTGCTCTCTCTATCAGATGGAAAAGAGCATTCTGTGTGTCCCCGGCTTGCCGGTTTCCCTTCGTCGTTTGTATCTCTGGGTTCGGTTGGTAGGTTGACTACCTGGTGATGCGCCCGCCTCGCTTTGCAGCCGCATGCGTGCTGTTGGTAATCCCATTCCTTGGGCTTTTGATTAGCTGCGGTGTGATTCTTACTGTACCATCTTCTCTCCTTGTGTGTACCCTATCTTCCACACAACTATCTCTCCTGGTAGTCTTGACTAGAGTCACTCTGGCCTGATGGTTAAGGTCTAGACTCTTAGTCTGAAGATTAGGTGTTCAGTATATCTCTGCATGGTGATATCTGTCCCCTCGTAATTTTTCTTTTTGTCATCCTCTGTTGTGTATGTTCAGTGGGTATGCTCTACCGATGGAATACTCTCTTGTCCCTTTTCTGGGACTCTGTCTCTGGTGGATCCATGGGATACGGTGCTCAGTATACCTCTTTTTTAAGAAGTTTCAGAATTTTCTTCCATTCTGCCCTTCTCTTTTCGTCCCTGTCTGGACGAGGGAGTTCCCGTACCGTCCTCTGACTGATTTTGGTGCCTTTGCCTCCCCTTGTTCATGCTCCCTTACAGGGCTTCATAGGTGTGGTGTCAGCCGCGCTGGCACTGCTGTTCCCACCGTGCTTAGTCACTGTTATTAACGTGTAAGTTATTTTGGAACTTGGTGGGTTTCAGTCGCAGACCCTCCTCCAATGGGGTATGACTTTGGTATCTATTTTAAGTTAAGGAATCTGCGGCTAGATGTATCAGATGAACAAGTTACTTACCTTCGGTAACAATGTATCTGGTAGAGACACAGTCTAGCCGCAGGTTCCTTAACGCCCACCCATCCTCCCCGTTCTGCGAGGACCTTTCCAGGTGGGGTTCTACCACCTTGCCTCCTTATAGGTGGCCTTGGTCTTCCCGAGGGGTGCTCTCTTCACCTACCTCTGGGGCAGGGTGGGTCATTCTGTTTTGGGCAATTGGCCCTCCACCTATTCTCGTTTTTGGGTTGCTGGGTTCTGTGCTTTTCAATGCTGCTCCTCCTGGCTTCCGACGTGGAGTTTATCATGTCTTCTACCCCCCCTCCCCTCCTCCCCCCCCCCCCCCTCTCCGCCCTCGTCTGTTTCACCCCATTTATTTGGGGCTCCTTGTTCATGCTACAGTTGAGATTCTGTTTGATTATACTACAGTTCAGATGTCACTGTAGGGGGTGTGGTGAACGTTCAATGTGGTTGTCCACTTCTGGTCACTTGTCGTTTGTTTTGTTGTTCCAGTCTTGTGGTCCTTTACAATTCCATCCTGTGGTTACAGTCTGTTTTTCATACAGCTCCATCCTGTGGTTGCAACTGTTCTTCGTCATGCCATTCGTTTCCACTGCCGTCACCCTTTAGGGGGGCACAGCTCTTCGCTTAAATGGGACTTTTAATGGGGCGAGTGCCCTGTTCGCCCACTTCAGTCCCTACATGTCTTGAGTAATCTTTCAACATGGTAGTGTTTCTCATTCTATGATTTTTTTATCACTGTTGTTTTCAAACGTTTTGCTCTTTTTTGGCACACTGTTCCTATACTCTCGCAATTTTTGTCGTGGCTCCACGTTGTGGCGTGTAAAGGTTTCACTGTAGAAAACTGACGTCAGCACGCCGGGGGTTCTTATATGGCTCCATTGACGTCACTTCCGTGGACGACGTCAGGACGGAGCCGAGCGCTGCCGCCCCCGGCGTGCAGGGGTACTGCTGGGGAAAAGGTTTTCCGGATCCAGTCTGACGCCTGGGGATATTCTAAGTTAAGGAATCTGCGGCGAGACAGTGTCTCTACCAGATACATCGTTACCGAAGGTATGTAACTCGTTCTTTGGTGAGTTCCAGGCGCCGAGCATCAAGCCACACTTTACCACCTTTCTCTCAGACAAGCTGCCTCTTGGAACCGCAGCTGCTTTTCTGCCTAAAGTGGTAACTTCCTTTCATATGGAGCAGTCTATCACCTTACACACATTCTTTCAACCGCAACATCAACTATATAGGATGAGAGGCTTCTTAACCTGGGTCCACTATATAGGAAGAGAGGCTTCTTAACCTGGATCCAAAGTGAGGAGTGAGTTTTTATACTCACTGTACTAAAGATTTCCAGAATGACAATCACCTTTTCATAGGATACTCTAGCAAGATAAAAGGCAAAGCCATCCAGAAAAGGACATTATCAAGATGGATCATCTTATGTGTTAAGGTTTTTTTTATGCCTTGGCTTATAAGGAGCCTCCATAGAGCATCAGAACTCACTCCACCAGAACAAAATCTGCTACTTAAACAATGGCAAAGGGAGTTCTCACTGCAGAGATCTACAAATAAGCAACATGGGCTTCTCTCCACACCTTTGCAAAGTATTACTGTTTGAACTCAGAGGTGTGAACGGAAGGTCGCTTTGCACTCTCCGTCCTCCAGGATTTCTTAGTCAACCAGCCATTCAACCCACCTCCTGGGTGGGTGATGCTTGAGAAATCTACTCAAAAGGTGAGGTATTTGGAGGTAGACGTTTTCATCAAAAGAAAAAGTCACTTACCTTTGGTAACAATCTGTCTGGTTGATACTCTATCTACTTGCATGCTCCTCATTGACCCCACCCTTCTGCCCTTTTTCATGATCTGGATACTAAGACCACCGCACTATGAAGATAACATTTCTGGAAATCATACTGCACCTTTTCCCAATGGATATCGTTCTCATCTCTTTCTCCTCAAAGGTGCATACAAATGGATGGGAAACTGATGTCAGGGTGCTAGTGGGGGGGGGCTTTTAATGGTTCCAGTGATGTCACAATGGTAGCCAAAATGGAGGCAGTGCCCCCTACTGGCATCTAGAGCTATTGAAAGGTTTCTGGATTCAGTGCGATGCCTGTAATATTCCAAATGTGAGGAATCTGCTGATAGAGTATCCAATAGTAAGATTGTTGTGGAAGGTAAGCAGCTTTTTCATCTTTACAGATGCGCCAATTGTATGAAGGTGGAGAAGAACTAATGTCCTAATTTCTTTTCTCTGGGCAACCCTGGAACCTTACTGATACCCTGAATAGAAACCCAGGACTTGGCACAGTCATATACACTTGTGCGTTCCAAAAGAGAATTTTAACTAATTATTTAATAGGTGCTGCTGCATAACCATGCAATAAACAATAGAATAATACTACTCTTATTATCTAAATATGTTTCCATTTATATTACATACTCATATACACTATAGACACACAAGCACAGATTATTTCTCAAGTTCCCATGTATCAGCATTAGATGTCTCTGTTCCATATCATATGCCTAGTAACTCCTCCATTACACAAGGTATGGCCTTTCTTATGTCACGAATAACCACATTATGCCAATTAAGGTTGTATACAATAAGGCCAGGGGTATCATTTAAAATGTCACGGATGATCTAAAATGCCAAAAATGAGAACTGTAATGCTGGGCCCCCCATTAAGCCAGAGAAGTGCTTCTATGTGCTGAAGATTGCTAACATTTGCACATTGTCATGTGAAAGCTTCCCACAATATGTTTGGAATGGCAATTGGCATGCCATGGGTGGACACTCTCTTGTCATTGGTATCCCCAATATGCAGAGAACAGTCACCATTCTACCAGGTTCAGATGCCCACTTTATGTAAAAAAATTAAAATAAAAAAAAAGAAATAGCTGCATTTATGCCAAGACAATTTTCATTCCAGGAATCAGCTCCTTACTGTCAATGATGTAACACCACTTGGGCCCACAAATATCGCCTGTAGATTCCAGCCAGTAGATTGCTTTTCATGATGCAGATTTAAAATGTGCAGCTTCGCTTTGCTGGTTTAACCTGTGTCCCCCAGGGAAGCAAGGACACACTGGAGGTGTGATTTATAGCAATAATGGTACATTCCAGCGAGAACAGTCTTGAGGCCAAGGTGGCAGAGTAAATTATATATTTTGTAATAGAATAGGCAAGTTTATCACAATGAGCTGGACAGTGATGACTTTTTTGTTTACACCTGTACTGTGTCATACCTACATTTTGTTTAATTTCATTTTTCTGTAGAGCTCCTGTCTCCAAGCAGTATCGATAGGCTGGGAAGGTGGTGTTTATGTACAAACATGTGGTCACACGTTACATATAGACTGCCATAAATCCTATATGGAATCATTACGGGTAAGTGCAGCAACCAGTTTTACAATATCTTATTACAAATATGCTTTTTGTAAACCCTAGCTGTCATAATAATTTGCAGTAACAGCAGTTATGATACCTCTAACCACAGATTCATCACCTTGTGAAACAGCCAGATTGGACCAAGAGATTTTTCTCAGCATTGCTCCCATTTGCCAGCAAATGGCATCCAGTGGCTCCGCTTGACTTCATCCCACCCCAGAAATTAAGCCGAAGCCACATAAACGCGCCACTCCTGCACTCTGATGTCAGTTTCTTCCTGTGTGGATCCAGAGCACGCTTCCTCAACTTCTGATACTTTTGATGAGTTTTTGTCAGATCTTGTTTTTACCAGTATGCAAGGGATTATATCCCATTTTAAGACTACAGGGATTTCATATTGTTGGGACTGTCACAAGCAGATGTCCGTGACAGATCCCTATCCGGTATTTCCCTGGTGCATTTGATCTTTACACAGCTTCAAGTCTTGGCAGGACAGCACCCGGATGATCACCAAAACTACCTGGGACCACAAACCACAGACGCATACAGGTCTGTCCCTGTTTTAGATGCGGACATGGTCCCTTTCTCGAGGCCGTTCCTGCAAAAGGCCGTTTTCATGCCCCTAGCCATCAGGTAAGTCAAAATCAAAGAAGAAGTTGAAGCATATGTTTCCCAAGTCCTGCCACTCTTGTCAAGAGAAGACATAATTGTGCCTCCCGGTCCCCTTCTGAAGAGCTGATTCTTCATCTCGTACAGATGAAACCCGAATTCTTGGGCCCATCGGCAATGTCACAAGAAGTAAAATCATTAATGTAAGCCATGTTGCTCATCGTATACACCCTTCTTGCTCCATCTGACGTGCCTTCGGGGCTCAAGGATCAGAGAATGCTTCCAAACAAGCTACTGTTTGAAGATCCTTTCTTGACGTCATTTGTGCCTCTTGACTCTGCTATAGATGTTGCCCAGATTCTAGGGTCGGCGCCCAACCTAACTTCAACTCCAGCGCCAAGATTCTCATCCATCCCTTGCACGTTGATGTGGTAGAAAGAGCCCATTGTGTCATCAGGCTCGAAGCGCACCCAACACAACCTCGACCGAAGTTACGCCTGCTACAAACTTTGGGGCAACCGGTCCAATCTCTTTCTGGCTCAGAGAGAGTACACTGCCTTTACCCAGAATACTTTACTTTCCTTTTACTTCAGGCTCACAACACAGCATTGTGATGAAGAGGACAGGGATAATGCACCTCTTTATTTTGATACGGTCAATCCTTTCATGACCCTTCAGGGCACCAGTCACTTTCTCACATACTTGGTTAAACTCTCCCCTGGCCCATCCTTGCAGGAAGCAGCTTCTTTTTCTGTGGCTACCAGAAAGGCTGCAAAAGTTCCACACCTACATTTCCCGTTCTTTGAAATAAAGGCTAACATCCTGATAGAACTTCTGCTACCTGGGTGGACTTCCTTAGAACCACTTCTCCCTTTTAATGAAGCCCTGATGGGCATTTGGGCCAAACCATGCTCTTGCCTACCAGTCAACAGACAAGCTGCTGGCAGACACAGAAACTGCCCCTGGTGATCCTCCTTTCCCCGTTCAACACTCTACACCTGAAAGCTTTGTATTACAGACATCAATGAAGAGGCTCAACCCTAGCTCATTACCTACTACACCTCCCTAAAGGGAATCAAAATGCATGGAGGCATTCAGGGAAAGAAAGTTTTCCTCAGCCAGTGTCGCTCTACAATCAGTAAATGCCAGTTGCCTCCTGGGCCAATACTCGCATCCGTTATGGGATATTTTTTGCCAGATTTTGCCAACAGTCCCTGATGAATGCCGCACCAACCTGTACATTCATATATTTGGTTCTGTCGGAATTTCTTCAAACACGGAGTTAATTAAAATAAGCGGCTAATTAATCACCTTAGAGCTGCAAATTAGGTATTTCTAGGATACACAAGTTTAAAAAATATTTTTTGAGTACATATGTTATAAGATTACATAAAACATTTCATTTATCAGGAATAATTCATATGGTGCTCAATGTATTTCAGATGTACAAAAGTGCTTAGGCACTGCATAAACGTGAAACCAGAGATAAAGATAAAAACAGATGCTCAACTAAAATTTCTAGTGGAGGCCTGACTACATGCATAGAATATAGTCTCTTAAGTTGGGCTGTTTATTGATTTTCCTATATTTAGCCAACTGGATATTATGGTACAGGACAACTAGAGGATACATTGACATTTCAGCCCTTTCACTATTAGTGTGTTGTGTAAATATCAGTATCTGAAAGAGACTGTAGTTATAGATTCCTTACCTTAGAATTACCCACAGGCGTCAGATAGGATGCAGAGACATTTTTTCGTAGGTGTACCCTTGCACGTTGGTAGGTGGCATTGGTCGACTCCGCGTCCGACGTCGCCGGAATGCCGTTGTGGTGTCTACTTAGACGCCGCCTCTGCAGGCTGACGTAATTTCTTTCTTTTCCGCACTAGCCAGCACAGATCTGGAGAGAGCGTGCCCTTAGTCACTTGTGGAATAACTCTTTTTCGACTTTTTTGTGACATCTTTTTGAGTCTCTAGACTCCTGGTGCACGAGGGATGTCTAACCTTCAACCCGGCTTCAAACCTTGTGACTCCTGTCACAAGTTGATGTTGGGGACCGATCCGCACCTCGTGTGCCTTTGGTGCCTGAAGCGCGACCACGACCCGAAGTGGTGCTCATACTGCCGGGCCTTGAACCCGAAGTCTTTGTGGGAGCGGTCCCAAAAGCTTTTGGAGGCCCGGCAGTCCCCTCTGTGCCGCTCAAGATCCCGGTCGAGGGGAAAATCGTGAGACCGGTCGTGGAGCCATCACCATTCGTCATCGAAATCTTTGCACTCCTCGGGTAAGTCGAAGCACAAGAAGAAGGCGAAGAAAGCCTTCTCTCCCCGACGACAATATAGGACATCTAGAGTAGCTCACTAGAGCTGCAGAATATCATGGGGTGCAGTTAAACAAGCAATCTTTAGAGGAAGATTTCCTATTTGAAACGCTCATCACACAAGGCTAGTCACACTCTGCCTATTCTTAAAGGCATGATGAGACATGCTGACGACCGCTTCAAAGATCCAGTGTGGGCTCGCATTCTCACCCCCAGAATTGACAAAAATATAAAGCTACTCCTTCAGATCCAGTCTTTATTAAAGGTCAGCTGCCACTAGACTCTTTGGTAGTCTCTAATGCCTGTAAAAGGGCCGATTCACAGAGCACAGGTGATGCTCCCGCTCCAGACAAGCAGTCAAACCTATTAGACGCCTTTGGTAAATGAGTAGCTGCCCAAGCAGCAAACCATTGGCGCATTGCTAACACCCAGGCCCTACTAGCCAGATATGATAGGGCACACTGGGACGAAATGGAGCAGTTGCTGCAACACCTCCCAGATGAATACAAAGCAAAAGCCCAAGATCTAGTCCAGGAAGGAAAGCTCATATCCAATTCTTCAATAAGATGCTGCAGACACCGCAGCTAGGGAGGTCAACTCTAGTGTGTTACTAAGAAAACATGCATGGTTAAGGATTTCTAGATTGAAACCAGAAGTGCAACAGTCTATTTTAAATACTCCTTTTGATCAAGAGCATATCTTCGGCCCCAAAGTAGATAAATCATTAGAAAAGATGAAAAAAGACACCGAGGTAGCCAAGTCTAAGGGAGCTCTACAGTCTCCTTCTAATCTTTTTGTCGCTCCTTCTACCGGGTGTGGGGGGGTCCAAAACCATGTCCACAGACAATACTGCCACCTCTCACAAAGGCAACAGCCAATCTTCCTCTACAAAATTTTTTTTAGAGTGGTATATAGAGGTAACAACAACAAAGGTCAAGGCAAGGGTTCTACACAGCATAATTCCCCCTCCCAACAAGCAGTGACTTGCCCACACTTCCCCCCCGATCATTTAACACCTGTCAGGGGACGTTTTCTACAATTCCTCCCCATTTGACAATCTATCACCACGGACAAATGGGTGTTAGGAATTATCCAATATGTTTATTGCCTGGAGCTCACCAACATTCCTCCAAACATACCACCTCGTTCTCACAAAATGTTGCCAGAACATTTACATCTACTTCAGCAAGAAGTACAGTCTCTCTTCTCCAAAGGAGCCATAGAACCTGTGCCGTTACAACATCAAGGGACAGGTGTGTACTTCCTGTATTTTCTTATTCCCAAAAAGGACGGCTCCTTGAGACCCATTCTAGACCTCAGAGAACTAAAACTCTACTTACTTTCAGAGCATTTCCACATTGTGACACTGCAACAAGTGCTTCCGCTTCTAAAGCAGGGCGTTTTTATGTCTACTCTGGATTTAAAAGATGCATATTTCCACATTCCAATTCATCCCGCTCATCACAAATATCTCAGATTCGTAATAGCAGGGCATTACCAATTCAAGGTACTACCGTTTGGAGTCACCACTGCTCCCAGGGTATTTACCAAATGCCTCACAGTAGTCACAGCACATCTCAAGAGACACCACATCCATGTCTTCCCATACCTGGTCGACTGGCTCATCAAAGCCAGCACTTACCAAATGTGTCTTCAACACACTCAAACCATTATTCTTTTTCTTCACCAACTAGGATTTACAGTAAATGCGTTGAAGTCTCACTGGCAGCCTTCCAACATACAAACTTATTTGGGAGCCACAATAGACGCTCACAAAGCTCTAGCCTCTCCCAATACAGCCAGGATTCACAATATACAGTCCCTTGTCACTTATTTTCAGCCCAACCAAGCATTGCCAGCAAAAGTATTCATGCAACTACTAGGGATGATGGTGTCGTGCATTATAATTGTTCCCCATGGAAGACTTCACATGCGTATCAAGTCAGTGGAACCAGTCGCAGGTTCAGTTGACCGATCAAGTGATGGTAAATGGCAGCACCCATCGATCTCTGCAGTGGTGGAACCCACAAATGTATCCAAAGGGTGGCCTTTTCTCGACCCTGTTCCGCAGACAGTGCTAACAGCAGATGCATCACTCACTGGTTGGGGCGCTCACCTGCAGACTCACACAATCCAAGGATTGTGGACTTTAAAATACAAGAGCCTCCATATCAAACACCTAGAGCTACTAGCAGTGTTTCTAGTGCTCAAAGCCTTTCAACCTCACCTAACAGGTAAGACTGTCTTAGTGCGCACAGACAACATGACATCTGTGTATTTTATACAAAAACATAGGGGGACACACTCTCTACTACTGTCACACCTAGCACAAGCCATTTGAGAATGAGCCATACATCAAAAAATGTATCTCCTAGCAGAACATCTTCCAGGAGTAAACTATCAGATTGCACGCCTTCTCTGCAGACAGAGACGGAAAATCCACGAGTGGGAACTTCATCCTCAGGTTCTTCCTCCCTACTTTCAGGAATGGGGATTTCCACACATAGACCTGTTCGCCACAGCTCAAAACGCAAAATGCCAAAGCTTTGCCTCCAGGTTCCCACACTGGCTCTCCAAAGGCAATGCCCTATGGATGAACTGGTCAGGAATATTTGCTTATGCTTTTCAACCTCTCCCACTCATTCCGCTGGAAGTTCGGAAGCTTAGACAAACGTCCCTCAAACTGATTTTCATAGCTCCCACATGGGAAGGCCAACCTTGGTTCACCACCCTTTTAGAGCTCTCAGTAGTTCCACACCAAAAGCTGCATCTCAACTCCAGTCTCCTCACTCAGAGCCATCGAGAAATCAGGCATCCAAATCCCAATGAACTCAACCTGGCAATTTGGCTCCTGCGGTCATAGAGTTTGGTTATTTACAATTACCACCCAACTGTATGAACATCCTAAAACAGGCTAGCAGACCTACTACTAGGGCATGTCATGCCGCAAAATGGAAATGATTTATTATCTATTGTACCAATAACAATATCAATCCCCTTGATTCCTCAGTGCAGAACATCATCTGTTACCTCTTACACTTACAGCAATCAGGACTAGCCTATACATCCATTTGCTTGCATTTAGCCGAAGTAGCTGCATATTTACAAAACAGACAACACTTCTCTATTCAGAGTACCAGTGATTAAGGTGCCTTTATGGAAGGACTAAAAAGAACGATACCACCAAGAGTTCCACCTGCACCAGTATGGAACTTAAACATAGTCCTTACAAGACTGATCGGTCTGCCTTTTGAACCAATGCACAGGTGTCCTTTACAATTCCTCTCTTGGAAGGTTGCTTTTCTTATTGCAATCACTTCCTTAAGAAGAGTTGGTGAACTCCAGGCACTAACTATACAAGAACCTTTCTTTCAACTTCATAAAGACAGTGGTTATTCGAGCCAATCCCAAATTTCTACCTTAAGTGGTTTCTGCTTTTCACCTCAATGAATCAGTTGAGTTACCCGTGTTCTTTCCTCAACTTCATTCTGTAGCAGAATGAGTTCTACACACATTAGATGTTAGAAGAGCTCTACTATATTATGTCGAAAGAACAAAAGATGTTCGCAACACAAAACAACTTTGTTGCTTTTTCGCTACCACACACAGGCAATCCCATATCTAAATAAGGAATTGCAAGGTGGAATGTCAAATGTATTCAAACATGTCATGTAAAAGCGAAAAGAACCTTGACAATACTCCCTAGAGTGCATCCCACCCGCAAAATACGGGCTAATATGGCCTTCTTAGGGAATATTCCCTTAGCTGACATCTGTAAGGCAGCAACATGGTCTACACTACACACATTCACCAAACATTATTGTGTAGATGTGTTAGCGAGGCAGCAAGCTGGCCAGGCAGTACTTAAAAAACTTTTTCAAATAACAGCTACAGGTTAGCCACCGCTTTTTGAGTTTACTGCTGTATAGTGTATGCAAAGCATGTGATCTACAGCTCACATGCCTCGAACGAATAATGTTACTTACCCAGTAAGCACCTGTTCTTGGCATGTAGAGCTGTAGATTCACATGCGCCCACCCGCCTCCCTGGGTACCTATACCTGTTGTAGTTCATACTTACATACATACATACGCATGGACATCTCTATTCTACCTTAACTAACTCCATTTTCACCCTCTGCGGGAAAACAATCTAACAATGGAGTCGATGCCCATGCGCACTATCACCGAAAGGAGGAGTTACCTACCTCATGATTGGAAAGACTTCTTCGAAGAAAAACAACTTGCAAACATCCGGACCCAACGCTAGATAGCAGGAGTATAGATGCTTACTGGGTAAGTAACATTATCCTTCCATCTACACCGTTTATCATGCTGCAGAGGGACCTTAATTTGGTTTTCACATACCTCGTGTGCTCCCTTCGAGCCTTTACATAATTGTACACTCTGGCTGCTTATCATCAAGACAGCCTTTCTGGTGGTGATAACATATGCCCGGAGGGTGAGGTAATTGCAGGCATGGTCATGCAGGCCTCCCTACATGATGACTTTTGTAGATAAGGTGGTGCTTCACACCCGAGCTTTATTCTTTCCAAAAGTGATGATCCCTTTTCATCTGGATCAATCAGAAACTCTGCCCTCCTTTTTTGCTCCCCCACATTCCTCTAAGGAAGAGGAGTGTCTCCACCGTCTGGATCCAGAAAGAGTGTTGTCATTCTACCTTGACCGCACAGAAGAGTTCCAGGTGGACGACCAACTCTTTGTGGGTCACTTGGGAGCTAGAAAAGGGTCAGGCAGTGCAGAAACAGACCATTTCACGCTGGGCCGTTCACTGCTACACCCTGGCCAGGTAGCTGCCTCCCGAGGGCTTACTGGCCCATTCTACCATAGGAAAAACTGTGACCACGGCATTGGCTTGGGTGTACTAGTCATGACATCTGCCAGACAGCAACGTGGGCATCTCTGCACACATTTGCCAAGCACTACAGCCTGGACAGTCTGGTCCGCAGGGGCGGGCATTTTGCCTGTTCAGTCCTGCAGGACTTTTTAGTTTAGAAAATCTGTCCGCAGCCCACCGCCAGGATGGTATGGTTGAGTATCTATTCAAAGGTAAGGAATCTGCAGCTAGAAGTCTCTATCAGATGAACAAGTTACTTACCTTTTGGTAATGCATTATCTGGTAGAGAAACTGTCTAGCTGCAGATTCTTTACATACCCACCCATACTTCCCCGCTTTGTGGATTCATTTGATAGGGCTAGGGTTGTTCCATTTTTCAGGGCCCTAATTGACACACACACATGTCAGTGCGCTTCTCGTGTGGAAAAGTAACCGAAGTCCGCATGCCTGGGTGGCGCGTTTTTAGGTGACCATGTCATCATAACTGATGCTAACCACACCGACAACAACACGTGGAGCCGAACAGAGCCACCTGATGGCGCGCAGGGGTACTGCTCACACAAAAGTTTCTGGATCCAGCCTGACTCCTGGGAAATTTGAAGGTAAGAAACTGCAGCTAGATATTTTCTCTACCAAATAATGGGTTACCGAAGGTAAGTAACTTCTTCTTCAGGGCTATCAACAAATATACTTGGAGATCTGAAGTAAACTGAAGTTATATGATTATAGTTCCTGCCTGAATCTCAATATACATTTATTTAAAGAATGGGGATGTAAAAACAGACAGGTGAAAGAGTCGGAAACAAATATATCCCTTTTGTGGTGACTCATATTATTTTATATTACTTAGTAGGCATGATTTTTAACCAACATTCTCCTTTCTGCCTCACTCAGAATGCATAGAACGGTGTGGTCACTGGTCATCAGTTACTATTAAAAAGAGAGGAATATCTCCTAGTCTCTATACGGCAGGGTGAAACTCCTGTTTTTTTTTTTTACAGACTCTCACCCACTTACTGATAATGTAACATGCTTCATCATTGAGTCCTCATCCAGTATATAAGTTCATACCGGCTGGACTCAACCTCACTTTTGGGGGGAGCACCTTGGTGTTGTGGGTAAATCTACTATTGGGACAGCGATAATTATAATTAAAAATGCCTTTAGGTTTCCATAGCGGTCCTGCACTCTTTATTTCTCTTAAACCCTATGGCTGGTTGAAAATAGAAATTGGACATGTCTGGAGCATCAATGGTTCCTCCATCCACTTGTCAACATGTTTCAGCTCGCTAAAGTTATTGCCTATATGGTCATCCAGCTTTCATCAGGACTTAACATGTCTCAAATATTTTATCCACCAATTTATCCATGCCATGTACTGGTTCATACACAACACAATACCAGATTTTTAGCAAGCCAGGCTCATCCCTGTGTGATAGATTTTTTAGAGGGCTTGAATCTTTCCCCTGAGAAATTACAGGCAGTAAAATTGCCCGGCATGATCACCTACTCTGGACTCGTAACTCTTTTCCATGCTCCACTTATTGGTTTGATATTACTCTGGTCACCAGAAACATCCTGGAGACGGTTAGTAGCATGCAGTGTTTATGTCGGTGGTAAGGACAATAGTGTAGACATAAACAAAGAACTGATATTAACCATCTTCCTTTTTGTTTTTTGATTTGATATTGTTACTAGGTATACTTCATGATCCTCCCCAGTATTATGAGTCTTCACACATTGATAACTGGCAGGAACTGAGGTCCAAGCAACTACACTCATCGTTAAAGTACCTTTTCCTTTTTTCTATTTAGAATGACCAAGTCTTCCAGGGGTTTTCAGTTGACAAAGGAGAATTCACTTGCCCACTCTGCAGGCAGTTTGCCAACAGTGTCCTACCTTGCTATCCTGGAAACCACATGGAAAAATGCATATGGCAATGTCAGAGCAGCAAAAGTATGCAAGATCTTATCGAAGAGGTGGAGGAACTTCAAGAACAGTTGGGAACTTTCCCCGTAAGCATCAGTGTAAGGCAATTGGATCCTTGTTAATTTGCAACTATTTGTTATTGTTTTCCATCTTTTATTTGTTGTGAATAACATTAATTGATTATGTAACAACATTTTCATAGTGCACTATAATGTGAGGCAGCCTCTGTATGCAACATACCTAATACAAACTTTTGAATCTGCTTACTTTGTAAACTGTCATTTATTTATCAAGATAAAGATTGTGTTAAAGATTAGCTATAATATACTTACAAGAGCAATTATCTGTCTCTTCGTCTTTGACCTTGACATCAGGGAATGATTCCAGTAGAAGCTGGTGGAGAATGTAGTTGGTCATTTTCCTTAGGTGCATACAGAGATGTGGTAGCTAATGGCTTTACAATTTATTCAAGCACATACAATATAACAATATACGCTGGAATTTATTTGGTTGAATCTGTGCGAGGCAGATATTTACTTACTCACTTATATACCATTCCTAGTTAGGGTTGTCTGGTATTTTACTGCATTGCCAATATAAGGCTCTGGACATCTCTTTTGATGGAAAGACTATACGGATACAAAATTAACAGTACAGTGAAAAAAAAGCAAACACTCCAGAATCATTTCTAGATCTTTGGTTTATGTGCTACGATTAAGTCCATCTACAACTAACAATAAGAAAGCTCTCTGTCACTGCCTCCACAGAAGCCAACTAAACCTTTTGTAGGGCAGCCCCTGTGTTGGAGGCTTTCAGAAGTAGCGGACAAACAAAACAGAGGATGGCACTTCAGGCATTGCTGGAATGTATCTGCACCATAGGGCGAACCACATTGAAAGCCCCCTTATGTCCTGTTACAATCGTGGGGTAATATTCCATTATATTGCCATCCATTGCTAAACCCTGTACTAAAGCCAAAGTAAAAAAAGTTGTAGAGTTACTTTCTTAAATGCTGTATTACAGGTAAAAAGGAATGTAAACTGTTATTTTTTTTAAAAGAGAAACTGACGTTTCTTTTAGATCTTGGGTCTCTGAACCGGTGTATCTTAACTGTATGGTATCCCTGAATATTCAGGACACATGTCCATGCTCCATATCTGGCGCTACACAAACATTAAACATGTTTTCATGCATAAACAGACATTTTCATTTCTTTGTTCTTTTGACTTGACTTCATGTATCTCCTGAGGTATACACAATGGTGGTGAGGGCTACTCTGCTTTTTTTCAGTTGGGCAAACATTTTCTTACCCATATAACTGATTCCCAAAGAAAAGTCTCCTAGAACTAGTCTCCTAAGCACCTCTGACAATAATGCAAAAAGAACAATCGATGGATAAAATGCTGAACAATGTCAAAAATTCACCCCCTGATCTAGGCCTAAATCCATTGTTTTTTTGCTCACCATGTCATTCCAGTTTGAACCCAGCCATAAGCAAATCATTCTTGACCCTGCTCCCCATAGGATCAGTCCAGCTCGAACTGCCAGGCCGGGTCTTCCCTGGACCAGACACATGGTGGTGAGCAAACATTTTTTTTTAAAGCATAGATTAAAAACAGATCTGTGACTGGGGGTGGATGTTTGATTTGTTTAGCTTTCCGTCCATCATTTCTTTTTTTGCCTATGACAATAATGGCACTGCTGCATGAACTGCTGCAAGTTGTTCTTACCTGGAGAGCAGATTTCTAAAGAACTTCTCCTAGGAATTGCTCCTCTGGAGACAGTGGCACTGCCGCATGAACTGGTATTTCCCTTGAACCTTCCACCATCAAAAACTATCCTCGGCCAAATTTGTATTTTTTTATTGGAGCATTAATGAGCACTGTTCTGATACAGGCCTTTAAAACTGGGGTGGGGTCAGCAGCGTAAACGACATGATTCCTATATATGTGTTAATCAGATTTGCCTAGGTAATACACTTTCTCAGATTGATAGATCTATAGCTTCCCACTTTCTTTTGGTACATTAAGCACAAACGCTAATTTGATTGTTGTAGCGGCTGCTTAGGATTCATTGGTCAAAAGTGCTAGTGCATTGTCTGAGGGTGTGGCAGATTGTCACAATTTTGCTTGGTGTAGGCAGGATTCCTACATGTTGAAGAACAGAGTATTACTCTCTCAGATTGTCAGAATAAGAAATGGCAGATATCTCTTTGACGGGTTGAGTGTGCAATTGAAGGACTGGAGTTGTGCAGCCTCTGGTCAGGAAAGAAAGGCAGTGTCCATTTGTATGTGCTACTGCCCAAGGCGAATGCGTTGGCCCCAAAGGCTTTTCTTTCCCAAATGCAAGGCAGTTTTTGGGGTTGACAGTCCATGTCAATGACAAGAACACAATATGAAAGACTTGAAAATGTCTCAGCCTCTTGCAGTTGCTTCGACACCATGCCATTCCTTTGTGTTTCACCCACTATACCACTTCCAACAGGGACCATGTCATGCTTATCATACTTGGTCCTGCATGAGTAGGAACAGTCCTATCTGAACACCTATTCCAGGTCCCTTTTAAATGAAAACCAAAGCAACCCCATATCTGTTTTGGCTAAGTTGAGCCTCCTCAGCAAAGTGAAGCTTGCCGTCACGGTTACTGTGTTGCACAAAGTGAAAAAAAAGGTGGGTTGAATGATTGCAAACGTCTTACCACTGGTAGTCTCTCAGGATGTATTTTAGTCCTTTGTTTTTCATCCACTGACACTTTAGCCAGGGTCCGCTTTTGCAAATCAGACCTAGCTCATCTGCAAAAGAAACAGTCCAACCCAAACTGCCATGACAGGTCCCTTCTGAGCGGGAACCCAAGACTGGTTTCAGACTAGTTTGGCTTGATCAGTAAGGTGTTGCCTGATTGCCATGGGACAGTAGGCGTTGTTAAACATGTGAAGATATCTACACATGTATCTCTTTGCCACTCCCCAGAAATCTGAGGAGGGGTGCTCTGAGAGATGACTTGTTGATCTCCTGGACATGCATTCTGGTCTATGACTTCCTCCATCTTCCAATCACACATCATAGAGACTATCTTGAATACGTTTAGGATCATTTGACCAACAAAGATTCTAGTAGCTCTAAAAAGTAGTACACACATCTCATCTCTTCAGTGGGGAGTGGTTATTTAGACTGCCTGTATTTCTTAAGAAACTGGTTTCACTTTCTAGTCGCCATGCTGTTCTTTGACATCAAACTCTTCCCCGTTGATGGAAAAGATCATGATGAAGAAAAAATGAGACTGGAGTTTCTGGATCCATCGGACAAGCCCGTGAAGGTCAAGGCCTTTCAGCTAGCAATGCTGGGTCTGTTCAGGAAGGCTCCTGCTTCCTTTGGGCTGCCCTCATTAGGAGATGTACTTTTCTGGGGGTTTGGCATTTGTCTGCGCTGACCCAGACTGCGCCTCTAAGAGCTCTGCCCCTGATACCTTAGAAGAAGTCGAGGCTTGGCTACGCACCGTCTCATGTTTGGTTATAACCTCCTTCAGTGCCCCCACAAATGCAGACCATGGAGCCAACTACAGTTCCTCACTCAAAGTTGCTGATATCTGAGGAAAGCATTTGTGTGCCACAAGAATAAGTTAGGTGAACTTCAGTGTTGTTCTATAAACAGAGAGCCTTCCTAAGGCTCAGAGATTTTCCTATTTTAAGGAGTTGTTCAGCTCTGATTTAAAAACATTTGTTCATGCTAAACTGAGGCATGGGAGCTTAAATGTTGAGTAGTTTAGCTGCTCTTGGTTCCCTTGCCTCTCTCTCATCCATCCCCAGCCTACTGCACTACCCCTCAGCCCGCATGTGAGCCATTCAACCCATTAAGCAGGAGTTAGTCATACCTGCTCCAAATCCATTGCAACTCTTTGGTCTGCTCCTTTTCCAGGCACCCTTTTGTTGACTTGCTCTCTACTGTTACGTTCCCTTATCTTCAAATTACACTTTCTCCCCCTATACACTTCTCTTCTAGATGTCTGAGGTCCTAGTGGCACCGTAGGATCAGTTTTTCTTTTTTGTTTTGCTCATGTGCTGTTGAGAGAAAGGGACCTTCATGGTCAGTGAATGATATTGTACTTCTGATTCCAACCTTTTCCAATTGGTCCTAATAGCAGACTACTAACAATGTAGAAGTATATCTGTACATAAGTCAGTTTATTGTGAGTTGGTCCCTAGATGGTCTGACCATTTAATTCTGTAATACTGTACTGTTGCGTGAATATTTGAATAAAAATATTATTATATTTTTTTTTTAACCCAGGTTCTGCAGTACTAACTGCGAGCAACGAAGCCACTAGGCCATTTTTCATCACTATCACAGATCCTCTGCATTGTATTGTACAGCCTTCATTATGACTGCTTTATGGCACTGTTACACTGTTAAACGTAAATCCATCTCAACCGTTAGCCTAAGCATCCTGAAACTATTTCCCCATTCAAGTATGAAGCCTCCTTTAAGATGTATTGACTCAAGTTTCATTAAGCCACAGCGTGGCCCAGTGTGTTCATATGGCAGTCACCCCCCCACCCCATCCAAATACAGAGCACTGCTTAATCTACCTTACTAGATCTTGATTTAACCTGTCTTCTTAATGGTGATTCTGTTCTTGCAAAGTCTGGGGGAGAAATTGCTTCTGTTCAAGGCATATGAGCTGGTGATTACACACTTTTGCATAGATCGCCATCTGGTGTTGGGCCCGGATGTTTGCAGTTTGTTTTTCCTCTTGAAAAGTCTTTTGGAAGTCACGAGGTCGGTGACTCCTCCTTTGGATCGTATTGCGCATGGGCTTCGGCTCCATCCTCAGATTGTTTTTTTCCGCCATCGGGCTCGGATGTAATCTTCGCGCTCCGGTTCCGAACATTTTCCAGTTCGACGATCGAAGCGGAATCCTCACCTCACATCGCGGTATTGTTTCGATCACGATCTCCTAAATCAACGCCCCTTCTCATCGACAAATCTTCGGTTCCAGTCGTCGACGGCGGCCTTCGGTCCTACCCAAGCTCCGGTCCCGGCTGATGGAAAGAACTCCATTCAAGAAGTGCCCTCGGTGTGGGTCCAAATTCCCCCACACCGATCTTCATGAGGTGTGCAACCTCTGCCTCTCCCCTGAACACGAGGCTCGAGACTGTCCGGCCTGTAAGTCTTTCAGATCGAAAAAGACTATTCGGGACCAAAGGGCCAGACGAAACATGGCACACTCCTCGACCTCCGTTCCAGTCGATATCTTCGGAGACGACATCGAAGATCCGGGACAGCAGCGCACCGAAGAGGACCTCGTCAGTGCTTCCGAGGCCGACGACTCAGATGTGGAGGACATCACTCCGGCGCAGAGGGTCGTGAGTAATATACCCCCCCCACACCCGCGCCAACACCCAAAAAGGCTTCGGTCACGCCTTCGCCTCCGGGCCTAGGCAAGACCAGAGACACTGCTTCACACACCCCACCTTCGGGCCCGGTGAAGAAGCCAAATAAGCCTTCCAGCGGCTCGGGCTCGAGCCAGCCTGCCAGCGGTGCCGAGAAACACACTTCGGCACCGAAAAAGAAACCGGCCTCTACCTCGACACCGAGCTCCGCACCGAAGT
Source organism: Triturus cristatus (assembly GCF_964204655.1). Lineage (NCBI taxonomy): Eukaryota > Metazoa > Chordata > Amphibia > Caudata > Salamandridae > Triturus > Triturus cristatus. Next base: position 871,243,039 of record NC_140583.1, on the reverse strand, counting down.
CCTCGGGGTCGAAACCCAGCGCTTCCGTACCGACGCCATCTTCGGTACCGACCAAACCCCACAAGGCCCTCGGCACCGACACTTCCAAGCCGAAGCCCACCTCGGCGCCGACCAATAAATCGGAGGTTCCCAAGCCCAGTGCTAGACTTCGGCGCCGATGGACCAAACACTGTCACAGGAACTATTTACACCGGATGCCTTACAAAAAACTCTCACCAGGGATCCAAAAACTGGACATTTGGCACTCTCTTCCAAAAAGAGACATTTGGACAAACTGGCTCCGCCTCCACCTCCAAAGAGGAAGGACTCTGCTACCTCCCCTTTCAGAATACCTTCCCCACCTTCTCCACCTCCGCCCCCTCCGCCCCCACCTCATCGCTCTCCGACCCCGTCTCCAGACGATGATGATCAGGGGGACCCATATCACGATACAGGGGATGTGCCCCAAGACCCCACCCCTACAGGATCCCCAGACCCATGGGACGACTACAATAACCCAGATATTCCCGACGTCCCATAAGATGACCTTTACCCTTCCAGGCCATCTCCACCGGAAGACTCATTAGGTTTCCACCACCTACTTCAAAGGGCGGCACACTATCATGGGGTAGAGTTACACACTGAACCAGTGGTGGAGGATTTCCTCCTCGACACATTTGATACCACACATAGGTCTACCTCCATTCTACCTATGCTCAAGGGGGTGGTAAAACATGCGCCAGAGGTTTTTAAGGACCCAGTCAGGGCCAGGGTCATTAACCCACGCATAGAGAAAAAGTACAAAGCTGCCCCCACAGATCTTGCCTATATCAAAGGGCCAGCGCCACTAGATTCCCTAGTGGTTTCCACTGCACGAAAAAGATCAAATTCCCAGGCGTCAGGCGAAGCACCACCACCTGACAAAGAGTCAAAGCTACTGGACGCGTCAGGAAAGCGCACTGCGTCACAGGCAGCCAATATATGGCGTATCGCCAACACCCAAGTGCTATTGGCCAGATACGATATGGCACATTATGATGAATTAGAAACTATAATGCACCACCTCCCTGAAAGATATAAAACTAGGGCCAATGAATTAATTCAAGAGGGTAAGACAATAACTAACACCTCTATACGCTGTGCCTTCGATGCAGCAGACACAGCCTCCAGGGCCATTAATTCTAGCGTCCTCCTCCGTCGCCATGCTTGGCTAAGAATATCAGGTTTTAAACCAGAGGTACAATTCTCCATCCTGAATCATCCCTTTGACCAAGAACACCTATTCGGCCCAAAGGTAGATGAGGCCCTCGAAAAAATTAAGAAGGACACCGATACGTCGAAGTCCATGGGAGCCCTGCAGTCACACCCTCCTAGGCGCTCTTTTCGCCGCTCTTCCTTTCGGAGTACATCTAGAGGCTACTCCTCAGATAACGCGTCCACTTCCTACAAATCCTCCACTCAGTCCACCTTCACAAGGGGTTATCAAAGAGGCGGCTATAGGGGCAATAATAATAAAGGCAGAGGCAAAACAAATACCGCCCGCTCTGCCACACCGCCTACCCAATGACTTCCCCCCGCTCCCTCCAGACCATCCCACTCCGGTCGGGGGCAGACTTCAAAATTTCCTTCATGTCTGGGAGACCATCACCTCAGACAAGTGGGTGACCCAAATTATTCGGTCAGGATACTGCCTGGAATTAACATCTACCCCCCCAAACATATCACCCAGGAAACGCCCAATGTCACAAAAACATTCCACATTACTAAAACAGGAGGTAATCTCCCTCCTACAAAAACATGCAATAGAACAAGTTCCCGTCAATCAGCAAAATTTAGGGGTCTACTCCCTATATTTTCTAATATCAAAAAGGGACGAGACTCTACAACCTATTCTAGATCTCCGGCCCCTAAACACATACACACATTCAGACCATTTTCACATGGTAACGCTTCAGCAGGTGCTTCCGCTCCTCTCCCAGAACGACTACCTCACCACACTGGACTTGAAAGATGCATACTTCCACATTCCAGTACACCATGCTCACAGAAAGTACCTCAGATTTGTAGTGGACGGGCAACACTACCAGTTCAAGGTGCTCCCATTCGGAGTCACAACAGCACCACGGGTATTCACCAAGTGCCTAGCGGTAGTGGCAGCACACCTCAGAAGACAGCACATTCAAGTCTTCCCATACTTGGACGACTGGCTGATAAAAGCCACGTCCTACAACCAATGTGTACACCACACCGCCACTACAATCCAACTACTTCACCAACTAGGCTTCACGGTGAACCACCAAAAGTCCCAGCTAACACCATCCCACATAAAACAATACCTCGGTGCCACCATAGACACCTCAAAAGCAATAGCCTACCCCAATCCAGCCAGGATTGCAAGCATTCAGGCTCTGCGACAAAGATTCATACTTCAACACTCCCTTCCAGCAAAAGTGTTTATGCAACTGATAGGAATGATGGCCTCTTGCATTTTCATAGTGCCCCACGCAAGACTCCAGATGCGTACACTCCAAGAGTACTTAGCGCGCCAATGGAACCAGGCCCAGGGGCAACTGAAAGATCTGGTGTTGGTAGACGGTCGCACCCATCGCTCTCTGCAGTGGTGAAACACCACAAACCTTTCCAAAGGTCGACCGTTCCAGGACCCGGTTCCACAAATAATACAACAGACGCATCGCTCTCCGGCTAGGGAGCTCATCTATTACACCTCACAGTGCAGGGCACATGGACGCCGCAACAAAAGTTACTCCATATCAACCATCTGGAGTTACTAGCAATCTCTCTAGCCCTAAAATCTTTTCAGACACAGATTTCAGGCAAGGCAGTCCTCATTCGCACAGACAACATGACGGCTATGTATTACATTAAAAAACAAGGCGGCACACACTCTCCACAGCTCTCCCAACTAGCACAGAGCATATGGAGATGGGCAATTCCACACAAAATCTTTCTCCTAGCCCAACATGTCCCAGGAGTGTAAAACACCACAACAGATCCACAAGTGGGAACTTCACCCGCAGGTTCTTCACCCGTTCTTTCAAACGTGGGGGCATCCACATATAGACCTATTCGCCACTCACGAAAACAAAAAATGCCCAAGCTTCGCCGCCAGATACCCACACCCATTGTCCAAAGGAAATGCGATATGGATGAACTGGTCATGCAAATTTGCGTACGCTTTTCCACCTCTCCCACTAATTCCATTAGTGGTGCGAAAGCTACAACAGCATTCCCTCACGCTGATCCTAGTAGCTCCAATATGGGCCAGACAACCGTGGTACACCATGCTGCTGGAACTTTCGGTAGTACCACACCAAAAGCTACACCTCTCACCATGCCTCCTAACCCAGAACCATGGAGAGATCAGGCACCCGGACCCAGCTCAGCTCAACCTTGCGATCTGGCTCCTGAAATCCTAGAATTCGGATACCTAAACCTTCCCCCTGACTGTATGAACATCATCAGAGAAGCTAGACGCCCTACCACTAGAGCCTGCTACGCTGCCAAGTGGAAAAGATTTGTTGTTTGCCATAACAACACAATCAATCCTCTAGACGTGTCTGTACAACACATCATATGCTACTTACTCCACCTACAAAGGTGTAATCTAGCATATACCTCCATTCGGCTACACCTCGCAGCAATTGCAGCTTACCTACAAAACAGGCAGCACCTATCACTTTTCAGAGTACCTGCCATTAAAGCCTTCATGGAAGGCCTAAAAAGAATAATTCCCCCCAGAGTACCACCCTCACCTGTGTGGAATTTAAATATCGTTCTCACAAGGCTAATGGGGCTGCCCTTCGAACCTTTGCATAAATGCGAACTGCAATTTCTCACATGGAAAACAGCTTTCCTTGTAGCCATCACTTCCCTTAGAGGGGTCAGTGAGATACAAGCACTTACCATACAAGAACCTTTTCTTCAAATGCACCAGAACAAGGTTGTTCTCCGTACCAACCCAAAAAAATTCCTACCTAAAGTCATTTCCCCTTTTCACCTAAACCAATCTGTAGAATTACCGGTATTTTTCTCGCAACCTCAGACTGTTGCAGAAAGGGCTCTACACACGCTAGATGTCAAACTAGCCTTACTTTACTATATCCAAAGAACACAACCTTTCAGAAAGACCAAACAACTGTTTTTCTCTTTCTCTCCACCACACAAGGGCAACCCCATCTCAAAATCAGGGATAGCTAGGTGGGTTGTAAAATGCATCCAGATTTGCTACCACAAAGCAAAACGAACGCTATCCGTTCCCCCTAAAGCCCATTCTACACGAAAGATAGGGGCTTCTATGGCTTTTCTAGGGAACATCCCATTAGATGATATCTGCAAAGCAGCTACATGGTCAACACCGCACACTTTCACTAAACACTACTGTGTAGATGTGCAAACCAAGCAACAAGCTAGTGTGGGCCAGGCTGTACTAAAAACACTATTTCAAACCACTGCAACAGATACCGGTGGTCGCCGCTAAGGTTGGGAACTGCTATATAGTCTATGCAAAAGTGTGTAATCTGCAGCTCATATGCCTTGAACGGAATATGCTACTTACCAGTATGCATCTGTTCTTGGCATGTAGAGCTGCAGATCTACACACGCCCACCCGCCTCCCCGGCTACCTGTATCTGTTCCAGTCTATCTTATTTAGATACAACACACATGGGTTTCTTCACTGTTATTACTACGCTCCATCTTTCCCTGCTGGCGAAAAACAATCTGAGGATGGAGCCGAAGCCCATGCGCAATACGATCCAAAGGAGGAGTCACCAACCTCGTGACTTCCAAAAGATTTTCCAAGAGGAAAAACAAACTGGAAACATCCGGGCCCAACACCAGATGGCGATCTATGCAAAAGTGTGTAAATCTTCAGCTCTACATGCCAAGAACAGATGCATACTGGTAAGTAGCATATTCCTTTCTTGGTACTCACATCCTTATAACTAATATAATGTTCGAGGCATGTGAGCTGTAGATCACATGCTTTCGCATGCTGTGCGTAAGTCTGCCATCTAGTGTTGGGTCTGGATGTTTGCACTTTGTTTTTCTTCGAAGAAGTCTTTTCCAATCACGAGGTAGGTGACTCCTCCTTTCGGTGATAGTGCGCTTGGGCATTGACTCCATTGTTAGATTGTTTTTTTCTGCCATCGGGTTCGGACGTGAATTGCTGCGCTCCGACTCGATACAGTTTCCCGGGTTCCTCTTGGTGCACAATCCACTACCCTCGGCGGTATTGTTTCTCAATCGCGTTCCCATTCTCTGTGTATCGTATCGGGTCAAAGTCTTCGATTGGAGAATTCGTGGAGGGCCGTTGGGCCTAACCGCGTCGGGTCAACCCACAGTAGATGAAATGGACTCCATTCAAATTCTGCCCCGGGTGTCGCGCTAAGTTTCCGCGCACCGACTTGCACGAAGTGTGAAACTTCCGTTTATCCCCCGAACACAACGAACAGGCCTGCGACGCGTGCCGATCTTTTCGATCCAAGAACACTCTCCGAGATAGTCTGGCTCGACGTCACAAAATGTACCAACAAAGTGGCTCCGCACCGGATATCTTCGGAGAAGATTCCGACCATGAAGTCTTCAACACACAAGGCGGCAAGTAAGAGGAGGAACACATTTCTGTATCCGAGACTACTCCAACATGGAAGAAGACGTTCTGCAGGGTCAACGTACCATGAGTACTGACACTCCCCTGACCCAAACTATGCTGAAGAAAAAGGCTCTGGTCCCTCATCTACCTTCGGGCCAAGGTCGGCACCGAGATCAGGTTTTGAACGCCCCGCCTTTGGGCTCGGCACAGAAACACACATTGAAGCTTTCCGGCTCGGGATCGATTTGGCCTTATTCGGGCACCGAACTGAAACCTTCGCCACAGAAATCCAAGCACGTCATCGTGACCATCCCATCGGCACCGAAACCTAAATCTTCAGATCTGAAAGCCTCAGAGCCGAAACCTTCGGCACAGGAAATTCTGGCGCCCAAAGACAAATCAGCTCCTCCCTTATCCAAGGAGCCTCGTTTCTACGTCCTGCCTTCCAGTACAGACCCGAAACAGAAATAACTAGTGATTAATCCAAAAACTGGACAAATTCACATAAAAATGCCAGTTAAACGGAAGCCAGAGATGGAGGAAGCTTACCACATTCCACTTAAGAAGAAAAATGTTGGTTCTAATCCTTCTCCTCCTCGTCCTCTTACACCTCCTTCCCCACTTGACCCAAATTTGTAAATTACTCCTATAAATTCACCACAACCACAGTCACCTGACCACCAAGATAATGAAGATGGGGATGGGGAGGTACCAGGGAACATTAGTCCTGATCCATGGACTGACTAGAATACAGATCCTAATACAGACAATGATCCTGATCTGTACCCTTCAAAACCCTCTCGACCAGACGACAATGTAGGGTGCATAGAGTTACTCAATAGGGCTGCCGAACACCATGGGTTGCAACTTCAAAGAGGCCCTTAAGGAGGATTTTCTCTTTGAGACCTTCAGTTCTTCTCAGAGAGCAACAAACCCACTGACCATGCTCAACGGTATGCTCAACAAGCATTGGCATAGCCAATAGGTCTCGCCTTTGGGACCTTATAAGTGTTTAGCCATGCAACAGTTGCATAACTAAATACTTATAAGGTCCCAAAAGCGAGACCTATTGGCTATGCCAAGCGGCCGCGAAAGTGATCGCGATCACGATCAAACATCAAAGCGGACGTGCGGCCGCGAAAGTGAAAGTAATCACGGTAAAGCGCGGCGCACATGCTCTGTAGCTCTAGGCTGGCCTGGTAGCACTTTTTGCAGCCCTATCAATAAGTCTCGCCAGACCAGCGCATGCGCTGGGTCAGGCGAGACCTAAAAACCCTACTGTGGGAAAGAAACCATAAATGATTGGTTTCTACATAAAATGCATCTATGAGGTGAAGATTTAATGTGTGATGATTTTATGTACTTTTGAGGTGTGACATAGTGCATGATGCAATGCAAGTATTCTATATGATACACCAGAGAGTCGATAGCATGTGCGAGAGAGGTCTTGGAGTCAAAGTTCACGGTAAGTGCTTGTGAAAGAATTAGTAACAGTTCTTGCTGACACGATTACTAATCCTTTAACACGCATATAGAGCAGACCTGAAAATGTCGTCTAGATTATAGGTTGTTACTGTTCTATTCACCAGGTAAAAATGCCAAGCCTGGGGTAGATGCTCAGAGGCAGCAAGGAGGCTACCTTAGAGGAGGCTAGGTTACAATTGTATTCTGTTTCCAGTCCAAACACCATACATACGGGTTCCGTAAGTTGGTGATGTGAAGGAAGTGCATTGGTACTTGGAGAGGATTTTGTTTCATGGGCAGAGGGTGCGGCCCTCCTGCCAACAGAGAGGTTATGTGAGCCAAGGGCAGGATATGGGGGCGGGGCCAAAATCGAAAGAATCTTTGCTCTCACTATCTGCATTGCTCAATTTGGAGTCCTTCAGTAGTCATTGTGTCTGCGCTGCTCCGGAAGAGGTTAATTATGTCAGAATGAGCACAGCTTGTTCAAAAACAAAAATACCACTGTAAATGAGGTCATTGTATATTTACAGCACAGTGTCAGCATCGTGACTGGTCACTAGTGCGAATGGCAAGAACCCAGACGCTTTTTGGAAAAATAAACAAGCTTTGGAAACGCGGCCGCGAAAGTGAAAGTGATCGTGATTACGATCGCTACGGAGGAAAGACACATGGCGCTGCGCGCGTGCACGTTCACGTGCACTGTAGCTTTAGGCCACGGCAGCACTTTGAAAAGCCCAGATATATAATGTCTCTTAGAGCCTTTCGCTCGCGAGACCTAAAAACGCAGACAGCATTTTTAAGGACCCTCTGCGTGCAAAGATTGTCACATCCAGAGTAGACAAGAAATATAGGCCGGTGACTACAGACCCAATCTACATCAAGGATCAAGTTCCCTTAGACTCCCTAGTGATCTCGAACCCTCGCAAAAGAGCAAATTCTCAAACCACAGGAGATGCCCCTCCTCCTGATAAAGAATCCAAACTTATAGATGCCTCTGTCAAGAGAGTATCTGCACAGGCAGCCAATCACTGGCGTATTGCCAACACCCGGTCTCTTTAAGCACATTGTGACAGGGCTCATTACGACAAGCTGGAAAAATTGCTCCAATTCCTTAGAGTAGAAGGAAGCCTTCTCTGAACAACGTGGAGCTCGAGATAGATCTCGACGCTGAAGAACAGCCGCAGGGGCAAGGTGACGTGAGTACAGAAGACCCGTGCCCCCACAAACCTCTGCCTCCTGGCCAAGGTCGGCACCGAGACGACTTTTCCGACGCCCCGTCTCCGGGCCCGACTCAGAAACAGACAGTGAAGCCTTCTGGCTCGGTACAGAGTCATCAAAAGTCCTCCTCAGAACTGAAGCCCTCCAGTTCCAACACAAGTCCGGCTCGGAGAAGACATCCTCCGTGCCGAAAACCAAACCGCCTTTGGAACCGAAACCTTCGACGCCGAAATGCCAGCTTCCGCCGGCTCCGAAGACATCGACACTGAAAAGTGGCGCCGAAACAAATAGAGACCCCTTCGGATCCGAAAGTGGACATTAATCCATTAACACCAGATCCAAAGCATAAGAAGCTATATATTAACCCTTAGACTGGCCATATTCACATAAAGCTGCCTCAAAAACGCAAGCTTCAGGATGAGGACACTTCTTAGAAGATTCCTTTAAAGAAAAAATCTGTGGCTACAAGTCCTTTTTCATCTACCATCACCACCGCCTCCTTCTCCACCTGAGAATCCCTTGCAGATTACACCTCCGCATTCTCCACTATCTCACCATGATGATGACAATGCTGATTATGGGGGAATATATGTCCCAATGGATCCATGGACAGATAATGCAATTGATCCCCCAGGTGATAATGATCCTGACCTTTACCCAGTCAAGCCATCTCTTCCAGACGGTAATGCATCCCATCAAGAACTCCTTGTCAGGACTGCACAGTATCTTGGGGTGGCACTGCACAAAGAATCACTAGAAGATATTTTGTTTGAAACTTTAGCATCTACACACAGGTCATCACAAACACTTCCCATGCTTAAAGGCATGATGCGACACGCTGATGAGATTTTTACAGACCCAGTCAGAGCCCGCATCTTAACTCCCAAGGGTAGACAAAAAGTATAAGGCCTCTCATACAGACCCTATATTTATCATGGGCCAGTTGCCATTAAATTCCCTAGTAGTGTCTAATGCTCGTAAGTGGGCAAATTCTCAGACACCAGGAGATGCTCCTCCGCCAGATAAAGAGTCCAAGTTAATTGACGGTTCTGGCAAGCGCATAGCTGCTCTAGCTGCAAATCAATGGCGCATTGCGAATTCGCAGGGTCTTTTAGCCAGATACGGCAGGGCACACTGGGATGAGATGGAGCAAATGCTTCAAAATCTCCCAGATGAACATAAAGCCAAGGCAAGGTAAATGAAGGTGAACTAATTTCTAATTCTTTATACGATGTGCTCTAGATGCTGCAGACACCGCAGCTCGATTCTTCCCTCAGACCATACCTGCAAAGTCTCTCCGGGGTGTAGTAAACTCTATTGAGATATTTGAATTGTGTCAGTCGGTGTCTACCGTTGAGGGAAACTCTTTTTGTATTAGTGCAGCAGTATGTCCACATAGCGTCATCAATATCCTTATTCAGATCCCTTTGCCATGCCAGGTGGACCTTTGTAAAATAATTCTCCTTATAGGACATAGTGAGTTTGTAAATTTTAGAAACTAGTCTCGTCAGATTGTAAGTTTTTATAACTAAAGAAAGGGCAGTCAGTTCTGGCGGTTTCACCAAGTCACTCCCCAATAGCTGAAGTAGTGCACGTCTGGTTCTATGAAATTGGAACTTGGTGAGAAGTGTAGGCACAACCGCACCTACTGCTATGGTTTCCCAGGTTTTTGCTGTGCCTCCCTAAAATAAATCTCCTACAGTACTGATCTCAATGGAATAAAGCGCTCGAACTACGCTGCGTCCCTACACGGCAGTAACCAATGACACCACTCCAGCGGAGCTAGAGGTGAGTTAAGGATAGCCCCTGCCTGCAACTTTAGGAGATAATGGCAGGCATGGGTGGTTGCATTGATCAAATATAGTATTTCAGTTCTGCGGTCAGGGGGCGATAAATGCAGCATAGGCAAGGGAAAGCCACCTCCCTTTCAATGCGTAGATGAGGGAAGTCTGGCGAGCCGTGCATCCAGAAGAAAGCATGTGCACACTGCGCTACTCTATAATAAAGATCTAAATCAGGTGCCCCTAGTCCCCCCAAATGGTAAGGTAACATGAGTATTTGCCACTTAACCCGTGGTTGTTTACCCGCCCAGGCCAGCTTTACCAAAATAGTGGTGAGCCGCTTAAAAAACACACTTGTAAGGACCATTGGGATGTTTGTAAAAAGGAACAGAAAACGAAGGAGTATAACCATTTTCATTATAAAAATTCTACCTAGGAAAGACAACTGCAAATGAATCCAATTGTCCACGTCCTCTTCTAGTTTGCTTACCAGCACGCCGTAATTTTCCCTAAAAACGACCTCCGAGTGCACCTGAATACCAAGCTACCGTACCGGGTCTGTTGTCCACGGCAGCGGATAATCAGGGTCAAATTGAGATGTGAACGGGGTCAGAGGAAAAATGATGGACTTTGACCAATCAACTCGTAGCCCTGAAACCCCCCCCCTCAAATCGAACTATTTCTCATAAAACTGATGAGAGATGCCATTCTGGATCATGAATTAGAGGAACGTGTCATCCGCGTATGTCGAGACTATAAGTTTGTAGCCCGGAGCACGTATACCTTTATATCTATGGTATTCGCGAAGCGCGCAGGCTAAGGGTTCAGCTACCAGAGTGTAAAGAATCGGGGAAAGCGGGCAGCCCTGACACGTACCTCTAGTAATACTGATGGAATCCGTCACCAGGTCTCCCCTAGCAACTGTAAGAAGACCTCCCCCAGTCCCATCCATAATAAAACCTGTCTCATGAAGGGCCATTCAACAGAGTCAAAGCTCTTCTCCATATCGAGAAACACCGCTATTGCTAAAATGTCCAGTTTAGTATGCTGGTGGGCGCCAAATACCGTGCGCAAATTGTAAGTAAGGTTTCGACCCGGAACAAACCCTGCCTGTTCTGGAGCTACCAACATTGGGACCAGAGGGACCAGTCTATTCGCCAGGATCTTTGCAAAAATGGTAGTGTCAACATTGAGTGAAGAGAGAGGACGGTATGACTAACATTCCTCAGGAGATTTAACCGGCTTAAGTATAGCTACAATAATAGCCTCTCTCATTGAGGGTGGCATCGTACCCGACTCACATATATCTTTGAATAAGGTAGTTAAGTGTGGTAACAACAAGTCCAGGTATGTCTTATAGAAGGCTACAGTCAGGCCATCTATCCCCGGGGCACTACCTGACTTCATATTGGCCATAGCCAGGAGCATCTCCTCTCTCTCTCCAAAGGACGCATCAAGAATTCAAGATACGTATTAGTCAGCCAGGGCAGCTTAATATGTGTTAAATATTCCAAAATTTCCTCCTCCGTGCCTGAACTACGTGAAGCGTATAGACTCTAATAAAACTGCCGAAGTCTGTTTGCTATGGCAGTGTCATCAGTAAGAAGCACACCTTCCGCTGACCTAAGTTCAGTTACGGCAGTGTGTCCACGCCGTTTCTTTAATAACTGAGCAAGCGCCCTACCCGGACGCTTGCCCTCCCCATATGTGCGAGCAGTGGCATATTTACCAAGATGCTTAATTTCAGCATCCGCCGTGTCATGGAACTCCTCCAGTTGGGCCTTGAACTCACTCAATACCTCGTCCTCTGCGCCATGTTGAAGTCGCGCCTCAAGATTGGCCAATGTGGACTCCAAGTCTGCAAGCCTCTTGCGCAGCGCCTTTACAACCCCTGAGTGCTTGGACATGGTGACGTCATGAATATACACCTTGAATGCTTCCCACACCACCTGAAAGCTCTCCACAGAGCCCACATTTTTATCAAAATAAGTTTCAATCGCTTCAGCTAGCTCTGCCTTGAACACCTCATCCAACAATGAGTATGGGGGGAACCTCCAAGTGTAAGGGGGAATAGTTTTCAGGGTAACGTCTAATACCACCAAAACCGGGGGAGTGATCCGAAAGCGTGCGGGCAGCACCTCGCATGCTCTCGTATGGTCATACAACTGTCCGGAGGCTAACCTGTAGTTTATACGTGTATGTAGATAGTGGTATGCTGAATGAGTATATCCCCCATTGTCAGGGAACCTCTGCCTCCATACATCATGTAAGTCCATGTGCACCATGATATCTGAGAGCGTTCTAGCCGCTGCTGTGACATGCCTAGCCAGGCCCCCCGAGCAATCCCGCTCAGGGTTCAGAACTAAATTTAGATCACCGCCCCAGAGTTGTTGTACCGTCCCTAAACAGCGCACCCTATCAGACAGAGCGGAATAGAAGTCAGGATTGTCGTAGTTGGGTCCGTAAACATTAATGATAAGAATGTCCAACCCCCTCCCCCGACATCTGGAAATCACAAATCTGCCATTAACATCCGTAACCAAAGGTTCGAGCGTGACTGAAGCCTTTGGGCGAACCCATGTAAGCACCCCTCGGGCATGCGTGGTGAGGCCCGCAGCGTGTTCGAAAACTTTCACACCCCTACGTTGAAGCATGGGGCTAGTAAGAGATAAGTGTGTTTCTTGCAATAAAGCAACATCTGAAAGAAACACGTTAGTTAGATTCCTTATCTTAGAATATCCCCAGGCATCAGGCTGGATCTGGAAAGATTTTTCGTCAGCAGTACCCTTGTGCGTCGGTAGTCGTTGTCTGCGACTCCGCGTCCGTCGTCGTGATCGCCGGGATGACGTCGTCGGAGTGCTTAGACGCCGCCCTCGCGTGCTGACGTCAGTTCTTCTTTTTTCCGCGCCAGTAAGTGCAGATCCGGGAAGAGCGTACCCTTAGTCATTTTTTGACTAACTTTTTGGACATTTTTGTTTCTCTTTTCGAGTCGACTTCGACTCCTGGTGCCGGTAGGGATGCTCTGGTTCAAGCCATGAGACGTCTGTCACCGACTGATGTCGGTTACCGACCCCCACCATCGGTGTCTCTACTGCCTTGGGGCCGACCACAATGACGAGAAGTGCCCCGACTGCCGGGCCTTGACCTCGAAGGCTAGGCGGGAGCGGTCCCGCAAGCTCCTCAAGATCCGGCAGTCGGCTCCGTGCCGCTCAAGGTCCCGGTTGAGGAAGAGGTCGAGGGACCGGTCGCAGAGCTGAACTCCTCACCGCTCGTCAGGATCGAAGTCCTCGCATTCAGGTAAGTCGAGGTACAGTAAAAAGCAGTCGAAGAAGCGACATCGTTCTTGACCTCCCCTCGCCGGTCGCGAGACTCGGCCGAGGGTTCGGGTGACACCACCGGCGCGGTTCCGCCGGAGCCGCAGGAGTCGCATCCAGCCCCATACCCTCCGGTCCCTGGGCCTCATGCGACTCCGGGCGAGATTCGGGACTTCCTCGTGGCCATGAGGAGTGTGGCTCCACCGTCGAGGCCTGCCGGCGTGCCTCCGGGCCCTGCAGGTCCGACTGGTGGGCCTAGCGAGCCGGCGGCTTCGGCCCCGGCGCCATCATCGACTTCGGTCCCGACACCGCAGGTGCCCATGGGATCCAGGCCTGGATCTCGGTCGACGCCGGTTGACCTTACAACCCCTCCGCCGGCGCCGACCCCCATGGTGCCGCTCCGGGTCCGGCGTCGATGGGTGAACATTTCATCTATGACCCTGCTCCGTCCTTACTGCCTGTTTACCAGGAGACGGATGAAGGGGAGGACTGGGAGGGGTCTGAGGACCCTCTGGCACAGCAGTGCAAGTTAAGTCAGGACTGGGCAGACGAGCTGGGGGGATACAAGTGGTCTCGACACTTCGCCTGACACTGGTTTCATCTCTCCTCCTTCCGTGGCTACGGAGAAGGGTGCGACTTATTCTGTGGTGTTGCGCAGGGCGGCGCAAGCCCTACACCTGGAGCTCCTTGCAGCGGTCGTGAGGACTAACCTCCTCACCGAGGTGCTTCCACCGCCGGTAAGCTCTTCGGAGTCTCTACTGCAGTTCGATGAGGCCCTCACCGGCGTTCTGATGGGCACTTGGTCCAAGCCCTCCACAGTTCCTCCTGTGGACCGGAACGTGGCCCGGCTCCACCGCCCTGCTCCGGGCGACCCCAGTTTTCTGTCAGTACACCCCACCCCTGAGAGTCTGGTTATCCAGGCCTCTACGTCCCAAACCGCCTTCCTGTCCGCATCTCCGGATCGGGAATCCAAAAGGTTGGAGCAGTTTGGAAAGAAGTTGTTTTCCTCCCTCAGTCTGGGGTTGCGGTCCATTAATACCATGTGCCTTTTGGACCGTTTCACCCACTCTTTGTGGGATACGGTGGAGGACGTGCTGCCCAGTGTCTGGAGGCGGCCCAACACGGCTCGCCCAGGCTCTTGCCGAGGGGCGGAATGCGGCACGGCATGCAATCCGATGTGGACTGGACGCAATGGACTCGCTAGGCAGGGCAATGGCGACCACGGTGGCGATTCGTCGCCACGCCTGGCTGAGGTCCACGAGTTTCTCCAGGGATGTCCAGAGCACCCTCATGGACATGCCCTTCGATGGCAGTCGCCTTTTTGGCGACAAAGCGGATAGTGCGCTGGAGCGCTTTAAGGACTCCAGGGCTACGGCCAAGTTCTTGGGCCTCTCAGCCCCGCGCCCGCAAACTTCCGCTTTTCGCCCCTTTTGTGGCCAAGGAAGGGGCACCCCCTCACGTCCGTCTAGCCACAGGTCGCAGAACCAACCTCAACGCGGTCGCGGACGTGGATTCCGCCGAGGCGTAGCAGGGGGACAACGAGCCGGTCCGTTCACATCTACCCCAGCAGCATCCGCCTCAAAGTCCTCCTAGTCTGAGATTTCAGGCCCATTCCACGCCAGTGGGAGGCAGAGTTCGCCATCACCTGCTCCACTGGCGTACCATCACATCGGACAGGAGGGTGCTGCAAGTGGTCAGAAGGGGCTACTCCCTCCCCTTCGAGGCGACCCCTCCAGCCATGCCACGCAGTGCCACCGGATTTCGGGGGATCTCTTGCAACTTCTGCAGGAGGAAGTTACGCCCTCTTGGCCAAGGGGGCCATCGAGCGTGTTTCTGGTCCAGAAGTAGGTCGTGGTTGTTATTCCCACTACTTTCTGGTTCCCAAGAAGGGCAAAGGGGGCCTACGCCCTATCTTGGACCTCAGGAGCGTCAACGCCTTCCTCCGGAAGGAGAAGTTCAAGATGCTCACCTTAGCTCAGGTTCTGGCTGCCCTAGACCCTGGAGACTGGATGGTAGCGTTGGACTTGCAGGACGCTTATTTCCACATCCCCGTCCTGCCGGTCCACCAGCGTTCAGTTTACCGTGCTCCCCTTCGGCCTCACCAGTGCCCCTCGGGTGTTCACGAAAGTGATGGCAGTGGTCGCAGCTCATCTGCGCAGAGTAGGGGTGCCAGTCTACCACTATCTCGACGACTGGTTGTTGAAGGCGGGCTCGCCCCTGGCAGTCGTCTCCCACCTCCAGACTACGGCCGACCTCTTGCATTTGCTGGGGTTCTCCATCAATGTGCCGAAGTCGCATCTGAGTCCCTCCCAGAAGCTCCTCATCATCGGAGCAGTTCTGGACTCGGCGCAGTTCCGGGCCTATCCTCTGGAACAGCGGGTCCGGGATATTCAGGTTCTGATTCCCATCTTTCGGCCTCTATCCCGGGTTTCGGTCAGGTTGGTGCTGCGGCTTCTGGGTCTGATGGCCTCCTGCATCCTGTTGGTGCATCACGCCAGATGGCGGATGCGGGCTCTGCAGTGGGACCTGAAGTTTCAGTGGGCCCAGCATCGGGGCAACCTGTCCGACCATGTCTTGATCTCGGAGGGCACTGCAAGACAGTTGCAGTGGTGGCTCACGGACAGCGATTGGGTCAGTGGCTGATCCCTACCCCAACCGGAGCACGTAGTAGTGACGGATGCGTCCCTCCTGGGATGGGGGGGCCAAATGGGAGAGGCGGAGATCAAAGGCCTCTGGTCTCTGGCGGAGTCTCGGCTCCATATCAACCTTCTGGAGCTGAGGGCGATCCGACTTGCACTGAAGGCATTCCTTCCCTCTGTCCGGGGAAGTGTAGTGCAGGTGTTCACGGACAACATCACCGCCATGTGGTACTGCAACAAACAGGGCGGGGTGGGGTCGTGGACCCTTTGTCAGGAGGCTCTGCGCCTCTGGACATGGCTGGAACATCAGGGCATCACCCTGGTGGTTCAACATCTGGCGGGCTCTCTGAACGCCAGAGCAGACTAACTCAGCCGCCAGGGCATGATGGATCACAAATGGCGTTTGAACTTGGACGTGGCGCAAGGCCTCTTTCGGGAGTGGGGAGAGCCTTGGTTAGATCTATTCGCCACCGAAGAGAACGCGCAGTGTCAGCAGTTCTGCGCGTTGGAGTTTCCAAGGCGGCACTCGCTCAGAGACGCTTTTCGTCGCTAGTGGAGTTGCGGTCTGTTGTACGCCTTTCTGCCTATACCACTTCTGCCCTGAGTGCTGAAGAAGATCAGGCGCGACCGGGCCCAAGTCATCCTGGTGGCTCCGGATTGGGCACGAAGATACTGGTATCCCGAGCTACTCAGTCTATCGATCGATCCCCGATCCACCTGCCTCTTCAGGAGGACCTTCAGTCGCAGCAGCAGGGGACGGTCCTCCACCTGAACCTGTCCAGCCTCCACCTCCATGCGTGGAGATTGAGCGGCGGCAGTTGATGCCATTTTACTTGCCTCCTGAAGTCTGTAATGTTATTCTGGCAGCCAGGCGTCCCTCCTCAAAATCGGTATACGCCTGCAGGTGGAACAAATTTGTGGCATGGTGCACAGCAAAGGCTGTGGATCCCCTTTCCGCCCCTCTTTCTGAGGTTCTCCTCTTTCTCCTTTCCCTGGCCCAGCAGGGCTCTGCTCTGGGCACCCTTAAGGGATATCTTTCAGCTATTCCTGCTTTCTTACGGCTTCCTGATCAGGCTTCTCTTTTTAATTCCCCTGTTGTTTCTCGATTCTTTAAGGGCATTACTCTCATGTTTCCTCCTGTCCCTTTCGTAATGCCTCAGTGGGATTTGAATCTAGTATTGACCTATCTGATGTGCGCTCCCTTTGAGCCACTTCATAATTGTCCCCTTCGTCTTCTGACTCTTAAGACTGCTTTCCTGGTTTCCATCACCTCTGCTTGAGGGGTGAGTGAGCTCCAGGCTCTCTCTTCTAAGCCTCCTTTCCTTTCCGTCCATCCGGACAAAGT
This sequence comes from Triturus cristatus, assembly GCF_964204655.1. NCBI lineage: Eukaryota > Metazoa > Chordata > Amphibia > Caudata > Salamandridae > Triturus > Triturus cristatus. The sequence continues at coordinate 871,225,685 of NC_140583.1, read as the reverse complement.
TGTTCTCAGGACTCATCCTTCCTTTCTCCATAAGGTGGTAACTGCCTTTCACATCGCACAGTCTGTTACACTGCCCACCTTCTTTCTGCCTCCGCATCCCTCGACAGAGGAAGAGAGGCTCCACCGCCTGGACCCAAAACGGGCGCTGTCCTTCTATCTGGACCACACCAAACAGTTCTGCGTGGATGACCAACTCTTTGTTGGCTACGTGGGCGCTAAGAAGGGGCGGGCGGTGCACAAGCGAACCATCTCTCGGTGGGTCGTTTTGTGTATCAAGGCCTGTTTTTCCTTAGCTATAAAGGAACCTCCTGTAGGGCTGAGGGCCCATTCCACTCGGGCCACAGCGGCGACCACTGCCCTGGGCTGGGGAGTTCACTTGCAGGACACTTGTCAGGCAGCAACGTGGGCCTCGCTGCACACGTTTGCCAAACACTATTGCCTGGACAGCCAAGTCCGGAGAGACGGCTTCTTTGGCTGTTCTGTATTCCAGGACTTTCTGGTGTGATCTTGGTTTGCAGACCCACCACCGGGGTTGGTATTGCTGGGGTATCTATACTAAGGTGAGGAATCAAACTAACGTGTTTCTTTCAGATGAACAAGTTACTTACCTTCGGTAACGATATATCTGTAAGAAACATTAGTTACTTAGATTTCTCACTCACCGACCCACCCATCCTCCCCGCTCTGCGAACCGATATCTAGGGTTGATGTCATCCCTTTCAGGGCCCTAGAATTTTTGGCACCAGTGTCGGTCTCTTGCATGGCTCTGCGTTCCTGGCGCGGAAAGCTATGTACAAGAACTGACGTCAGTGCGCGAGGGCGGTGTCTAAGTACTCCGACGCCATCCCGACGATCACGACGCCGACGACGGACGCGGAGCCGCAGATGACGCCTAGCGACGTGCAAGGGTATTGCTGACGAAAAATCTTTCCGGATCCAGCCTGACGCCTGATGATATTCTAAGGTGAGGAATCTAACTAACTAATGTTTCTTACAGATATATCGTTACCGAAGGTAAGTAACTTGTTCGTCAATGTCGTGTCTCGCCAAATATGCTAGGACCTTACTTAATTTCCTGTGGTCATTTAGACCCTGCAAGTTTCATGTGAGAGCCCGTAGTTTACCATGTGAACCCTCTCTGTGGGTAGGACTACCTGCCGTACTATTAGCATGTGGTGTCAACCTGTCCGTGTTAGCCATAGGAACCCACAACTTGCGCAGTAGAAGAGTATAGTGAGTAGTGTCCTTAGTCATTGTCATGCCACACAAGATCCCAACTCATCCCACCGCCCACCCACGCCAGGCAGACCCCAACTGAGCCTAGACGGAAAACAAGTAATCGGACCTCCTGAACCATCCTGAAAAAAAACAGGAAGCATATACTGCTCAACAAGGTTCCATACCCCAAATGTGCGTTACACTCGCAGGCAGAGGTCGCACGCTCTACACTTAGAAATCTGAAAGAGTCCAGATCTGGCCTCTGTTCCGCAAGCCATTAACAGGATATGAAACATCTGAAGCTGATATAGGATCGCCAATCTCCACCCCGACAGCATGTGACATAGCATTAGTGAACAACAACCCAGTGAATCCTCTGCAGCAGCCACCTACCAACGCAAAACTATATCTGTATAGACTCCATACGTTAATAGTAAAAACATTAAAAGATACAAAGGCACTTCAGTGCATACATTCCCCACGCAAGTCTGATCGGACCTTCAGCAGCAGCCCCATGAGTGGAAATCTTTATCTGTATATAGAGCAGTTCGAGTATCAGTCCTGTTCGTCCAGTCTGCCACCCTCCGCTCCTTCTCAGGAGGCTGTCTCCGGGCTGCGATGTTTGTCTTTAGACCATTCTTTCATAGCCTTCTGCAAGACTTTCGGGTCTGTGAAGCTGCGTAACTGGCCTTGATGATTAACCCGAAGTCTGGCTGGGTATAGCATGGCGCAGTTAATGTTTTTCTCCCTGAGCTGCTTCTTCAAAGGGGCAAACTGTCGGCGCGCCTCTTGCACTTTTATTGTAAAATCAGGGAACAACGATATAGTAGAGCCCTCATATTGCAGTGGTTGTTTGTCTCTGGCAACCTTCAGTGCTGAGTCTCTGTCACGATAGTTAAGCAACTTCGCTATGATCGGTCGTGGTGGAGTGCAAGGCGCCGGATGAGGACCCAGGGAGTGGTGCGCCCTTTCAACAACAAACATAGATGACATTACCGAGGAGTGTGACAAGCAATTTTTCTACAAACTGTTCCATATTGCCGGTCTGGGTCGACTCTGGAAGGCCTGTGATTCTGAGATTGCAGCGCCGAGACCGCGCTTCCAGGTCCTCCGTTTTGTCATGCAGCACTTGCATCACTTTCCCCAACTGTTTGTGGCCGGTGTCCAGCGACGTCTGTGCTTCTTCGGCCTCCGTGACCCAGCGTTCTGTCATATCTAGCCGCTGTGCGTGCTTATCCAACCTCTCAGACATTCCATCCATGTGGTAGGAAAGAGAGTCCATCTTAGAGCCTAGAACTGAAAGGCTACTTTGCAGTCCCTTTTCCATTGCAGCAAGCATAGTACGTATGTCTCCCTCTGCTTCAACTGGAGGTGGTTCCTGCGTATTCGCCGTCATCTGTAGTTGTATCGCGCCCCTTAGATTTCTTTTGGTCGAACGTGAGCTTTGGTTGCATTCGGTCTATCTTTCCCATCGTCGAAGTGGCCCTCCTGGTGGACCAGGCCTAATTTCAAGCCGGACTGCGACCCACTCCGGTGACGCGCCGCCCTCCGTAGGCAGCAGTTGCTAAGGCCGACGCTCCAGGCAACCCACTATGTAGCCGCCACAGGTCTCCAGGGTTGAGACTCCACCACAGCGCAATTCTCGTTCCAGACGCTAAGTGAACAATACAGTCAGTCGTCCGTCTGACGCTGAATACTCTCCACACGGTATCTCAGGAGACCACACCCATCTAAAGCAACTCCTCATAAGACCAGGGGCTCAGAGTACCGCTGCAGCTGCTACATGAAGGATCCAGCAGGGCAAGGCATAAAATTACAATCGCCAATATAAAGCACTCCACTGTAGCTGTGTTTTTCGTGGGATTCACTCGCCAAAGATGAAACGTTTCCCAAGCGGGGGACCCCAGCCCAAATCCTCACAATATAGGGAGCACCTCAACACACTCGGCCGCAGCTCCACCAAGGGATTCAATGTTCCACAGCAGCACCCACCTCCACCGTTGTCATCTGGGCAAAGGCGCCGTGCCAAGCAGCCACCACTCAAAACTTATCCCTCTGGGGACACAAAGCACAAATCCGCCATCGCTCGTGTCTTTCCTGCAGGTGGTAATAACACAGTTTGGAAAGTCATCTCCCCAGCAGACCAAAATGGCGGGCGCGCCTCACCTTCCACCCAGTCTCAAGCGTATCATGCAGCAGGCAGGCACAGTCCCGGAGGGTGACTCCAGTCTCGGAACAGCCGCACCACAGGGCTCCCTTCCCGCACCGCCGTAGTAGAAAAGCCGGCCAACACTCCATGTCTACAGTAACTGCAATGGCATCCCCAAGTGCCGCTGCGCTCTCCACCGGTATCGCCGTCCCGCCAGACAGCCCGCCCACCGACAGCGAAAGTATTGCAGTCGTTGCCTGTAGGTTTGGCGGGCTCCGCTCTGGGTTTGCTTTCCGACCAGGGTGGGCCGCTCCACGTCACCGGGCGCCAAGTGTATGTCACCGCCTCGTCACAGTGCGCCATGCCGCCTCGGCCTAGTACGACAGCTCGGGGATCAAGGCCTACGCCTCTCGCAGCAGCTACAAGCTCTCTCCACGCTGTCTGGGCAGGCAAAGGTGTCGAAGTCAGCAAATTCAGATGTACAGCTCCTTCGGCATCGATATCCGCCCTGAAGATGCCGAAAGCACACTTCAGACTTCGGATAATTGTCGGATTGTTAGATGGTCTTTAGGAGCTTCGTGCTCAAGCGGCCATGTTAGTTGCGAGCAAGCTCCGCCTCCAAGGATTTCAGGGTTTAAGCCAGAGATCCAACAATCCATCCTTAACACACCTTTTGATAAAGAACATCTATTTGGTAGATCAAGCGTTGGAGAAAATGAAAAAGGACTCTGAGGTGGCCGGATCTATGGGAGCGCTCCAGTCTCCGTTCAACAGAGGCTCCTTTCACCGCTCGTTTTACAGAGGAGGGTCCAAAACCCCATCCCCAGATCAAAATACCTCAGCATATAAAGGTAACACCTAACCCTCTCCTTCCAGAGGAGTTATTCGAGGAGGTCACAGAGGCAACAACTTAAATGGTAGGGGTAAGGGCAACACACCCTGTAACTCCCTTTTCCCCAAGAAACAGTAACTAGCCCAGACTCCTTCCCCCCCCCCCGACTACATTACACCTGTCGGAGAAGTTTTTAACAATGTTCCTCAATTTGTGTAGTCTATAACAACAGACAAATCGGTGATTGGAATTATCCGACATGGTTTTTGACTTGAGCTTACCAGCAATCCTCCAAACATTCCACCTCGATCTCACAAATTGTCTCCAGAACACCTACAATTGCTAGAACAAGAAGTCCAATCTCTCTTACTAAAAGGAGCAAGAGAGACAGTCCCAATACAGTACCAGGGCTCAGGGGTTTACTCTCTATTTTTTAATTCCCAAAAAGGATGGTTCCCTAAGGCCTATTCTGGATCTCAGAGAGTTAAACCACTATATACTGTCAGAACACTTACACATGGTGACACTTCAACGGGTACTCCAACTTTTACAAAAAGCATATTTTATGTCTACTCTAGACTTAAAAGATGCATATTTTCACGTTCCAATTCATCCAGCGCATCGCAAATTCCTCAGATTTGTGATAGCAGGCAAGCATTATCTGTTCAAAGTGCTTCCCTTTGGAGTGACGACAGTGCCCAGAGTTTTTACCAAATGTCTTGCAGTAGTCACAGCTCATCTCAGAAGACAGCAGATTCATGTCTTCCCCTATCTAGACAACTGACTTTTCAAAGCCAGCACTCGCCAGAACTGTCTACAGTACACACAAATCGCAATAGATCTACTTTATCAACTGGGCTTCACCATCAATGCACAAAAATCTCACCTGCATCCGTCACAGATGCAGTCTTACTTAGGAGCCAGTCTAGACACAGTCTAAGCTCTAGCCTCTCCCAATGTAGCCAGAGTACGCAATATTGAGGCTATGATTCTGCAGTTTCAACCCAACCAAGCTTTACCAGCCAGTGTTCATGCAACTGCTGGGAATGATGGCCTCTTGCATCGCCATTGTGCCCAATGCAAGGCTTCAAATGTGCCCCCTACAAGAGTGCTTAGCACATCAGTGGAATCAGTCACAGGGTCAATTAACCAATCTAGTGTTGGTAGACGGCCGTACCCATCGCTCCCTGCAGTGGTGGAACCCACAAAACTTAGCAAAAGGCAGGCCTTTCATCAACCCTATTCCAAAGATCGTGCTCATAGCAGACGCATCTCTAACTGGTTGGGGCGCTCATCTCAAAGATTACACAATACAAGGTCTGTGGAGCAACAAGCACAAAAGTCTCCAAATCAGTTATCTGGAGCTTTTAGCAGTTTTTCTAGCCCTCAAAGCTTTTCAAACTCATCTCATAGGCAAAACTGTCCTAGTCTAAACAGACAACATGACAGCAATGTATTATGTGCAGAAGCAAGGCAGGGCACACTCTCTCCAACTGTCAACACTCACTCAAGCCATTTGGAATTGGGCGATCGATCACAAGCCTTATCGTCTGGCAGAACATCCCCCAGGAGTAAACAATCAAATGTCCCTTTTATATTCCCCTTCTGGCTCAGATCTGGAGCTTGCTCTCTTAATTCAGTCAGGCCTAAAGACCACATTTTCAAAGTTTATCTCATTGTGCAAGGGACATGCCTTCCCCTAAGATGACCGGTTTCAAAACTTGTAAGGACTGCCAAAAACAAATGTTGGTGAATGACGCTTATGAGGTCTGTGTTTGGGTTCCTGAGATGACTCAACATCCTGTATCAAATGTGCTCAGATGAATCCGAAGGCCATCCGGGACCACAAGGATCAAGCTCTATGTCGCAAAACCTCGCCAGAAGGCCTGAAGGGTACATACTTCTTCCCAAGGTCGGTCTCATGAGCACTCTTCTTCTCTTCTTCCCAGTCTAAGTCATCGGGTTAGTCAAAGAAAAAGAAACCCAAGAAGTTGAACAACAGCCTCTTCTTATCCCACAACTCCTTTGATCTGGGGACCTCATGGAAAGTTATGAGGCCCCCAGGGTACCTTCAAGTATTGGTCTCTATCTCCGTCCTTGGAACCAATCCTGTCATGATCCCGATTCAATCAGATTTCCAAGGTCCACCAGCGATGCTGCAGAAGGTGGCCTTCAAAGAGGCCATGCTGCGGATATTTGGTACCCTATTGGATCCCTCTGGAGTGCCTTTGGTGGGTGGGTGGGAGCACGAGGTTATTGCCCTGAGGAGGCCTCCAGTTGGTCTACCATTGTCGGATCCATCTCCGACTGTGCCTCTCTCTAGTCTAGGGCCAGCCCTCAACTTTGGGGCCAACACCCCATATGGTGCCATGACCGTTGCCGAGGTGCTGAGTGTTGATGAGGGCAGTAGCACCACTGATGTCAGAGGAGAAGCTGACAGTCCTTTTGGTCTTTGAAGCGAATATGCTGCAACCTTGAATAACATCACAACCCTCTCGACCCGTAGTCTAATTGGATTCAGGCATGCGTCCTCTCAGTAATAGGGTCCGTGAACAAGATGATGATGCTGATGACACTTCCGAACTATACAATGACGAAATTTTCTTTTTGGACCTACAAGTGGCCAAGGGTTCGGACACTTCACCCAACACTGGTCTCCACTCTCCTACCCTGGAACCTCATTTGAAGAGTCTACCTCCTTCTCTATAGTCATAAGGAGAGCAGCAGAGGTTTTAGACCTACAATTACAGACTATAGAGGTTTAAAAAATGTCCTACCAGAGGTCCTGCATCCACAACAGACCTTATAGGAATTCCTGCTACCTTTTAATGAGACTTTACTCTTACACACTGTTTAGCACCCACTAGTCAATAGGCAAAATATTAGGTGGCCTAGTCCTGCTCCAGGAGAACCAGGTTTTCTCCTGCAGCACTCAACCTGGTAGTCCAGGCCTCCACCAGCATGCTCAACCTCATCGCATATTTGACCACCCTGCCTCATTCTCAGGCCTGTTAATTGCAGCTGTATCTTGTGATGGTACTTGCATGTATTGTGGGAAATTGTAGCTGACTTCTTTTCATCAGTCCCAGGCCACCTTCAGATCAGCCTACAACAAATAATGAAGGGTGGTCAGGATGCCACGAAATACATCATCCTCTTGGGCCTTCACACCACTGACTGCTTAAGTAGGGCAATCAGTACAAGTGTGTTACTTCAACAGCATGCTTGGATTAACTCCACTGAATTTTCTTTTTTGCTGTTGAAATCTTTTCATTAATGACAGTGAAGTGACATTTATGTTTACAATCAGATGAGATAAATTCTGGCTTAGTGTATACATGCATACATAGATCAGTTGCACGTTTCAATACTTTAGTGGGAGACCGATATTACCACGGTATGTATTCCATTAGCCCCATATTTGTGACCATTATTTGGGCAGCCTCTTGCAACTTATACAGTTTTTTCCCTCATCATGCACCAGTCCATGTCGGTTTTCCATGCCTCCACTGTAGGAGTCGCACTTGTGCCCCACATTTTGGCAATGTTCCTTTTAGCTCCCATCAGACTCAACGTCGCCCATGTTTTGTTTTTGCTATTCAGATCTGTAACTCCAATGAATTTTCTAGCTGTGATCAACAATCCCTTATGGACATGCCATAAGATGGCACCGGTCTCTTAAAAACCAAGTGGACTGCATTAGGGGGAGAGAAGCAACAGCACACTACCTTGACCTGAGACCACCTATGTATCCGTTTCCCCAACGAATTTGCCCCATTCGAGTCTTCGTAAGAGGGTTCAAGCAAAGGCCACCCCTGACTTTACCTCAGCAAAAGCAGATTTCTTAAACCTTTCAAGGCAGAGGTCGAGGATCCCGTCGCCAGCATCCAGGTACCCAGGGGCAAGAAATAACCCAACCCCTCACCCCCCCACTCCATCCGCAGTCACTGTGAAACCACTTTAAGTTGCCCTCTGCCATGCATAGTTGCCTGGTAAGAGGTTGGATCACCTAATACCTCCGCAGGTGGCAAAGCATCAGATCAATGAGATGGCTGCCTCAAATTGTTATGAATGAATACTCCCTTCCTGTCCATTCCACTCCATGCCTCATACTCCAGAAGCCACAAGAACAAATGATGGGCGGAATGCTGAACAAATCAAACATTCACCCACAGTCACAGATCTGGGTTTAATCCATCGCTTTTTTGGTCACGACGCCACCGCAGTTTGGACCCAGCCATATGCAAATCAGTGTTTTCCTTGCTCCCCATGGGAACCTTCCAGCATGAACTGCCAGGCCAGGTCCTCCATGGACCAGAAGCCAGCATCCTGAGACTGGTTTCAGGGTGTCACCCCTCATCAGCCAGGCTAGCTTGAATCCAGTGGCATAGTGAGCAAAGAATTTCCTGTTCTCCTTAAGAATTAGGTTGGGTGGAGGTGCCTCCGTGCTCCACCATACTGCATAAACCAGTTTGCCCCAGTTCAGGAGCCCTTGGCTCCCTCTCTCGCGTGAAAATACACAAAGGATAGGATAGTGTTCAGCCCCCTGTCCAGCTCCTCCTTACGGAGGGGCCTGAAACTCCTCCAGGTGGCCACTTGATTCTGCCATCCAGATCTTGCCCCTTGGGAGCATTTACTGGCTAGGCCAGTTGATAAGCGTTTCTGACCTCCCTTGATAGGTTAGTCACCCCAGAAGATGTCCATCCCCCTTTTAGGGTTACTTAAGGGCTCCCCCGAGGGTAGGTCCTTGGATTTGTCTTGACTCCATCTTCAAGAACTGACTACCTGTCTTCTGAAGATTATCTTAAGACTCTTCTGCTGTTGGACACTGGAACTCTGCTGCTGCATCGAGCCAGGACGAAAGACAAGACTACTCTGGTGGAAAGATTCCTTCTGCAACTTCGTCTCCGTGCTCTATCAAGTTTCTTCAACTCCGTGGCCATGCATCCTTCAAATCAGCCAGGACTCTGCATGCATCCAAGCAAGAAGGAATTTCCCTTGGAGTGAAAGAGTCACTTCCTTACATTCGCAGGCACCTCATCATCATCAACCACCAGTTTGCTGATACTGCTGCTCACGGACACCTCCCGGATCTGCAACACAGTTGGTGGTTTGTTGGCTCTCCAGAGGCCTGACCAGTATTCCCAGTAACTTGAAAGACTGCACTCTCTCTCCAGCTGACTTGAACCGCATACCTGTGCACTGCGTCTTGTTGTCGTAACCAAGGCTTGTTGACACTCCTCTCCAAAGTTTTTCACGCACCAAGAAGCCCCGGCCTCAAGCACAGCACAGCTCCAAAAACGATGTCCTGCAAGCATCCTTGGCATTGTGAGCCTCCATCTTCATTTTGCTGCTGAGTCTTCCATGTGACTCCCTGTGCCTGCTGCCAGAGTGTCCTCGAGGGGGCTCCAATGATTCCTGCTTGCTCTCCTGCATGCTGAGGGCCGGCCCTGACTTACCCTTGCTGAGTTAGTCCCACAGACCCTGCTAGCCTGCCACCAAGCATCTTTTCCTTATCCCCTACTGTTGTGTTTGCCAAGGCTTATTGGTTATCCTACTGGCCACTGACCTTTCTGCATTCTTCATCTGTTGTGGGACAGCTTCTGGTCCTACATCGTCGACTGGGCTCCACAACTGCTTCATCAAGACCGTTGCTCTTCAGCAAGTACCTCTGACAAGTAGTAGCATTGTGCTCCTGCGCCTCCTGGACACCTCCAAGTGATTTGGACTCTGTCCCCTCTGCTTTCAGGTACTTCTCGTCCTGAATCCACGTTTGGGTTCCATTTTCCTGGTCCACGAGTCCCTTCAGCCGCCGGACTTCTAAGATCCTCCATTGGCTTTTACGGGCAGTTCCGACACCACTTCACACCTATGCACTCAAGCTCCCAGGTGTAGGTATCCTGGTTCCCTCTGTATCCACTGGTATGGTGGCTCTCCAAACTTCCTTGACCCAATTGGTGTCTTCGGGGTCCTTTGGGAAGGGTTCTGTAATAAGAAAATACCAACCGTGACTTACCCTGTGTTATCCTATGGATGTGTGACCCGGTGTAACCACTCTGCACCCGTGCGCCTTGGGGTCCCTAGCTACTCACCTTTAGTGGTTTTGTGCTTCCCCATGGCTCCTCCATCTTTGGGTATTCTTTATTTTTCATTTTACTGAGATTAATATAGCGCAAACTTGACCCAAAGGTATTGTGTATCAGAGCTCTTTACATAGCATCAGTTGCGTTACATGAGGACACATACATTTTTCTGTTAGGCACGGGGAGATTAAGTGATTTGCCCAGAATCATAGGATGTTCAGCGTCATTGCAGAGACTTGAACCCAGTTCCCCAGATTCGAGGTTGACCGCCCTACCTGTTAGCCCAACTCCTCTCCCCAATTTTTCATGTTTTGGTACTTACCTTTTATACCACTGTCTTAGTATATGGTTGCCCATTTACCCCTCCCCCATAGGGCTCCATGTGTTTTTCTATGCTACTTAACTGTTTTTGAAGTATTTCTTATTTGTATTTGATATCTCCGGGTAGGAGGTATACCGAGTTAGTTCCTAGTGTTGTGTAATAAATACTACAGTATTTGTATAATCTCTTGTGTGGTTCTTTCTAGTGTGAAAGCTTGCTGCTGACTATGTGGTTAATGCACCCGCTTTACACCCTTCTGAATAAGCCTCAGCTGCTCTCCACAGCTACCCATTGAGAGCTTTGATTATCGGGGACCTATACACTATCACTAAGGGTTGCACAGTGCCTCACTATAGGTGGACACTATATAATGACCCAGCCTTCTACACATTCCACAAACCCACTGCCTATGGAGACACTGCTTAGGTATCCGTTCATAAGGTGAGCAATCTGCAGTTTGAAATATCCATCAGATGACCATGTTACTTACCTTTGGCAACCCTCTTTCTGTTGGATTATCCCTCTAACCGCATATTCCTCACTGACCCTCCCACCTCCCCATTCTGTGGAAAGAACTCGCCCAATCCATGTTAGTAAAATATCATCTTAGATATCTGCATGCTGGCACAATCTGATGCCTAAGGCTCCGCGTCTGACAGCAAAGACCGATATCAGAAAGAAACTGACTTCAAACCTCAGAAGGGGCGACTATATAAGGGCTCCGACTTCACATCCGGGTGGGACAGATCCCACTTTGAGCCGCATGACACCGCCTATCCTTGCATGAGGGAATTGCAGAAGAAAGTTCTTTGGATCCAGTCTGGAGCCTGTTGGTTTTCACAGGGTGAGAAATCTGAAAGTAGCTATAGCCTCCATCAGAGAGATAAAGGTAAGTAACTTGTTCTTCTAGGTTTTTATACCGTGTAAAAAATGGTGAATGGAGAAAGCTACTTATTTAAAAAAGAAAACCAGCAGAAAGCACAGTTCTGATTGCATGAATAGAGGGGCTGTCGCATGCAGTATTCTTATTTGAAGTGAAAGCAAAAACAAAAAATGAAATTAGTTTTGTGTAAAATGATTGTGCTTCCAATCTCAGCCTATCATTGAATTTCAGAATGGCATATATATATTTCGCTAACTGTTTGCTTAATGTACCAAGTGTGAGCAGTTGCGAAAGACAAAGAAATGATTTTGCTTGAGAAGAAAATCTATGACAGTCCGGAAAAGCCTCACTTGCAGATCATTGTGTCGTGAGGTAAAACAGTATGTTATATGTATGTTGGGAATTCACAGTGATAACTTGCCAAATCGAAGGCAACATTTCACCAGTAAGCGGGGCTTGTGCCAAGCTGTGATTCTGTGTTTATACTAACGTTTGCTATTCTGGAAGGTTAGAATATGTATTGCATACTTTGCATGAGCGTGTGGGAGCTATTGATAATAGCAAAACTGTTATTGCTATATCTAGTAAACATCAAGCTACTTACCTAGTAAGATTATCTAGTCTAAAGTATGATATAGAAACCATGCGTGAGCAATTGTGAGTTTGTATAGTTCATGTTTTGACTGTTTTCAAAGGGGTTTTAAGTCTTCTTGCGTGGAGAACTCATCCGCTGAAAACAATGGGTAAACAATTTCAAAGAGCTAATATTGTAGGTTTGCATATTGTTTGACTGAGCGTGACTGAATACGTTAAAGACCTTACATACACGATTGCCAAAAGCATCAACCTTGTGTTAGAGGGCGAAGTGTTTTACGATTTTAAGCCCGAGAATATATCTTCATATTGCAGATTTACGTTACTTCATTATTGTATAGTCCCATAGTAAAAGCTGGATACATTGTATACCCTTATAGTAGAACCTGGATACATTGTTTATTCCCCGTGGTAGAACCTTTATACATTGTTTATCGTCATGGATCCAGCATACATTATGTATCCCCATAGTAGAAGCAGGATACATTGTATATCCTTTTTGTAGAACCTAGATACATTTTAGATCCACATACTAGAACATGGATACATTGTATATCTTTTTATTTTATCTATCACAATATGTGTTATGTAGTTCCTTTGATTATATGCTTATGGGTCAATGTTTTTAATTTATTTTATCTACCACAATGTATAGATATGATCTTAAAAAGTGTATCTATAAGTGCTTCACTTTTGAAATATTGGGGAAAATATAAAATAAATATAAATACAGAAATTAAAAAACATTTCCAAAAAGAATTAAAACAAAATGCATACATAACTTAATTTTATGTATAGCATCACCTGAAATTTGGAGTTTCTAACTATTTATCCATACATGTGAAATTTTATATATTACAACTTTATATCTCTTTGCTATTTTCCATATACATGTATACCTATGTAGCTGGGTATCCACATATCAATTGCTTTACTCCTTCTTTAGAAAAAAAGCTTAAATAAAAAAACTAAAACTGTCGCCAATTCACTACAGTCTCATCCTATACCTCTACCTCTTTAAATAAATCCTCAACCTTCACTCTGACTTTTCCCAAACCTCATTGTACAACTCATCTTCCTAATAGCCCTTTCTAGACTCTTCCCTCCTTTATCCCTCCTTTGACTCATTCAAAACCTCATTTTACTACTATGATTTCCCAAATAACACTTTCTAGACTCTTCCCTCCTCTAGCCCTCCTTGCCTCATCCCAAATCCCATTTTACTACTATGACCTCCCAAATAACCCTTTCCAGACTCTTTCCTATTCTCCCTCTTTCATCCTCTTAAATCCAACTAACAGACTCAAATGAACACCGCTCGACTTAAGAACTTATGTTTCGCTATACTAATCCACCACTGATCCACCTTGGGTTCTGGTGTAGCATGCAACTTGTCGAAAAGTGCTTCAACGCCTCGTCAGGGGTAGTAAGCAGTATATAAATACAATTACAGTTCTAAAAGCAGTTTTCTAGTTTTCAATTGTGTTTGTTCAGGTTTGTAATTAACGTGTTTCATTTTTTTGCAGTCAGAAACCAATTTAAGTAAGGAAATGGAGTCTGTTATGAAGGATATAAAAAATACAACACAGAAGAAATACACTGATTACAGCAAGACCCCTGGCTCTCCAGACAATGATTTTCTATTTATGTATTCTGTTGCAAGGTTGGTATCTTTACATTTCAGCGACTCCCTTTTTTTCCAAGTCCCGATTTTATTTTATTTTGATCAGAATACGATTTTAAATTGTTTGGTTTGAGGCAACTGTGCTAGCAAAGCATTATTTTGTGAAAGTAGCCAGAAAAATAGCGTACCACCCACTTGTAAACAAATCATGAATAGCAGCATAGAGTAAGTGGTAAAATTAAAAAATAAATTATATGAAATGATGAATTCTACAGCACATTGTACAAGGAATGTAGCCAGAAGATACAACTTTTATAAGCAGTTGTGAAAGGATACGTGCTATGTAATATGAAAAAACAGGAAGGTCTGTCTACTGAGGTTAACACTTTTCAGGGTTGCTGGGATGTTTAGAAGTCATCCTCCCAAGAAAACACTGAAATTATGAAAACCTTGGCCAACATTGTGCATTTACAGCACAATTTAAAAATAAATTGACTTATAATCCATAGGTTTTACATCAGTTACTGAAATATTCCTGGCCAGTCTGATCTTCTCGTGCAGGGTTCACCACACATCCCCAAGAAAACTTGATCAAGAAATGTGGAAAAATGGAGCATTGTTCTGTTTAGCTAGTACGTTTCCTTATTCTACCCTCCATCTCCTTTGATATGCGCCCCTTTTTTTCCAAGCTGATTTTTAGGTACACATTATAATTCATGATTTATTTGGGAAGGAGCAGGTTACACCTATATAAAGTGAAACACAGATTATATAATCTTTCAGTAGACAACAGTACCCCCGATCTGCTTAGACTTATCTCGTAGGCTCTTACATGGGAGCCACCACACAGGTTGTGACTGGAGCGAAATTCATAGGGCTATGCTAAACATATAGGCACTTACCTGAGACATAAATTGCTTTATCAATATAGAGATGGAAGTAATTCTGCATGAACAATACAATAATAGCCTTAGTCGCAAGTTACCATTGGCAAAAAAAGAAATACTATCAACATTGTTTCCCCACTTCATCCTGACATATACTTTAAGTATCTGCTCAAAATACAACATGAAAAAGCAATAATTTTGTTTCCAAATGTCAGCATTTTGTTTCTGTAAATCACACTCCTTTTATTCTCCAGTGCCACCTTTTCCTTCGGTGTAAATAAACAGAAGTTCCTCAGTGGGAGGCAATTTGACGATTGTGCCATCATTGCCTTTTGCTTTCAATTGCCACACTTCATTCAAAAATGTAAAAATTATTCACTGCCTTCTCTTCTGATTCTCTGTCTACTTCATTTATAGCACCTGTCACTACTAAGCAGGACAAAACTTTTAGATCATGCTTCCCTTACTTCTTTTAGGCCGGTTTCTCAGGTGATAAAATTGTGAAACTCTGCACCATTTCCTCTAGTTCGCCTTTGGGCAGTTGCTTGGTCAAAATTACAAAAATGCTTCCAACATCCATTTTCACTTTTGTTCACCATATGCAATTTCTCTCTAACTTCACATTCTGTACCAGATTTTCCTTCCCTAAAAATAAAAAATGTCCGCATACTTTAACAAATTGCTGGCCTGTACCACTGCTACCTTTACCCAATAGAATTATTGAGACCATTGTGAATCAGCAACTTACTTCGATTATAGAACTGTTGGATTTCTGTCCTAGTCTTGGCTCAGAAAGTGTTTAATATCTGCTGTCAATGACATTAGATAATTCTTGATGCTGGCGTAGACACCGCCTCAGCATCTTGGATTTCCCACTTCCTTCAACATGGTATCTCAGATCATTCTACTTACCCGCTTAGCTAGCATTTAAGTCAATCACAACCTTTCAGCAGTGTACATTTTTTTTTTTGGAGGTTCGCTGTTAGACTTGGCATCTTTTGACGTGTTTCCCCTGTCTTTTTGCTTTCTGACCTCCTGGTTTTTATTCTGTTTTTGCTAGTTCAATGTCTCTGCGCACATTCGCACTGCTGTTCAGTGTTAAAGTGCAAGTGCTCCTGTTGTAAATTGTGTTATGGATTGGTGTTTTTCCATGATTGGCATATTTGATTTACTATCAATTCCCGACGCGGCAGGGTCGTGGACCAGGGTCAAAACGGACTCGATAATTCTCGCCTCGGTACCTACTCTAACCAGGAACACACTCGGCAACTCTGGGCATTAAGCTTGCCTCATCTCTACAACGGCCCCCCACAGACGCCGGGGATGCCTGGTTTCACCTTGGAGATACCCAGAAAGGGACCATCTCACAGGGATAGCCAGGACGGGTTCCCCAGCGGTCTACAGCGCCGGGACGCCCCGTTGCTGGGGTAGCTGTGCGCTTTACAAGTCTACAACATTTAACATTTAACATTAAGTCCCTAGTTCAGTGCGCTGAGAGTGCCAGGGCCTGTAAATCAAATCTACAAGTGGGCCTGCAGCACTGATTGTGCCACCCACAGAAGTAGCCCTGAAAAGGTAACTCAGACCTGCCACTGCAGGGTCTAAGCGCAGTTTGCAACTGCAATGTCGACCTGGCAAGTGCACCCACTTGTCTGGACCTAATCCTCGCTTTTCTTACATATAAGTCACCTCTAAGGTAGGCCCAAAGCACGCCCGTGGGCAGGGTGCTGTGTATATTAAAGGTAGGACATGTACTGATGTGTGCAACATGTCCTGGTAGTGAATTACAGTGCATTTCGTTTTTCACTATGGAAAGGCTATCCGTCCCATAGGGTAGAATAGGAGTTTTACTTCTAACATCTTAGAAGCATAACTTCCCATTGGGACAAGATAGGGAAATGGAGTTTAGTATGCTTGGACTCAGGATGTAAAAATGCATCTTTTAGTAAAGATGATTTTCATGTTCTGTGTTTTAAAATACCACTATTAGAAAGTAGGCATTTTCTTGCTTAGCCATTCTGTGTGCCTCTGCTGGGTTTGTGGATTGACTGTCTGGCTTTGGAGTGACAGGGGTTGGGGATGTACATTTTCTTCAGATAGCCACTGGGGGGGGGGGGGGGGCGAGGTGTGTCCTGCCTTTCCTGGATGAGTCAGGGCTGGGCTGAATGGACCTGGGCCGCTAGAGTAGTGGGAAGAGATTTCCTTGCATCTGAATGGGCCTGGTCTGCTGTGGACAATGCTATCTCCACCTCCTGCCGGGAAGCTGGGCCAGAGAGGACCGAACTGGTTTGGACTAAACACAAACACTCCTGCCAAGAAAAAGAGCTGGAAGAGCGGTCAGGAGGAGTACTGCCCCTTTGCTGTGTTGTTGCTTTGTTGGGTTGGCCTGCAGTTGCTGCTTCTGCCTTGTGCAGTGAAAGGACTGGACTGAACTTTCTTTACTTGTGCTGAGTATCTCCAAGGGCTTGAAGTAGAGTTTGCCTCCTGTTCTGAAGTCTCAGGGACTGCAAATACTTCACCAACCTCTGGGTAACGCTTATGGAACCACTGTTTCAGTTGCCACAAAAAAGGGAAACGCAACCAACTCCCTCACCGAGTCCTTTGCTGGCTCTGTGTCCTGACGGCACTGCAGACGGCACCGTCTGCATCTTGCACTGCAACCTTGGTCTCACCAACGACGACCGACGCTGCCGAGCCGCTGCTTGCACTGTGACCTTTGGGCACCGCACTACGCACCGCCGCACTTCACTTCGCCATCCTGGTCTCACCAATGCCGTCCCTGCTGCTGACTTCAACACCCATGACCGCATTGTGGCTGGAGGCACTGCTCGTAAGTTTCATGATGTACTGCCTCATCCCACACAGCCATCTGGGCTGACCGATGCCAGCTCCTGCTAACTGGCTCTGTCGCTTGCACCGCAGCCTACCAGCACCGCAATGAGCACCGCCTCGCCCTGCACCGTAAGCCTTGGTCTCACCGATGCCATCTGGACAATCGTCACTGAGCCGCTGCCTGTACCGGATCGTGAGGGCACCGCTTCCAGTTTGCAACGCAACCGCAATGGTTGCCACAACTGGCTCGCACCAACGGGCTCGCCGCAATGAGAAAGGTACAGTTCACTTGTCTGTCCACGCTTCCGCTGGCCCGTACCGATGCGGTTGGCTGGAACTATTACTCTGTCTTCAGCATTGCGGTAGCCCCAGACAGAGCTACTGACTTGTAGGAACTGTGTTTTTGAGATATTTCTGCAATTTTAAGGATATATATATTTTTTTATAAACTCTTTTTATTGCAACGTGCTCAGTAGACAATTTTATTTTACTAAAAGTATACAAATATTCACATCATGCTTTACATTTTTGTTACTTTTATTGCCGGAGGAAGCAAATCTCAGATCAACATTATCGGCTGTTCTCTCTCACTGAGGCCCCTACCTATCCCCCCAAGGGCGTAACACAGGCGCCCGCATCCCCCACAGTACGGGGTGCCTCCCAGCTGCCCTGGGTCCCCTCAGCACAGCGCTCGGGTTTGAGCACGCCTGATAAAATCCAGAGCAGGGGCCCCTCTGTGTACATTGCAGGGGAGCCCCTTAAACTTTCATTACGCCAGTAGCTCCCCCCCACAGCCCGCGGAAAGCCCTCCAGGATCCCCAAATCTTCTCCCATTTCTTTGGGCACCCTCCGCTTTTATATATTGTACGTTCAGCTTGGTGGCACCAATCAAGGTCCGATTCCCAGTCTGCAACTTTTGGGGGAGCAGCACTTCCCCAGTGATTTGGACATTACGTTTAGCAACAACTGCGGGCAGTGTTAACCAGAGTCTCGTATAGCTCGGCCAATCACTTCACTTCAAAACGCTTTATTTCGACAATAATGTCATAAAACCAAGTACAACAAAGCATTCATAATTTAACTACTGAATACATCTTGCAAGTTAAACTGTATCAGTGTGTACAAATAGAAACAGCCATTAATCATTCCATCCTAAAAAGCGGTCTCATCATTAATACCTCCATGAAACCACATAACATACACTGTGTACAGTGGTAACATAAGATATAATATATTAAATAGCAGCATACAAAATGTCACAAACCACAAGACGAACCATACAACACAGAATTATTCAATTGGTGGGTAGCTAATATAACTATTAGGCAATAAGATCAGGCATGTAAAAAAACTCATTCATAAATTAATGTGATAAAAGGTTAAAATATTATTAACACGATGTAAAATACAAAGAGGAAAAGTTTCTCACAATGGGATTCAGTTAATACCCTATAAAAATCAAATGCATACTGCCACAAAGGGGGAATCTGGTAGCAATGGAGCAAGGTTATTCTATATTGATACAGTTTTTAATCTGATGCATCAAGCCCACTTTAGGAATTTAGCTAGGGGAATAGCATAGCGAAGCGAGGGTTCAGACCTCAAAATGCTTAGAGCTTTGCTGCTTTGCCTAGTGCCTAAGTTCTTACATAAAGGCACTAGCCAGGTCTTTCGCGGGATGGCATAGGCAGGACATACAAAAAGAACATTTGAAAAGGTTTCTATATGTTCAGCATAGTGTGGGCACTTGTTATCTCCTGAATCTGACCAATTTGAAGTAAAGGATTTTAACGGTAGAGAGCCGACTCTAAATTGGAAATATAGTTTTCGGTCAAGGGGTTTGGACATAGTATCCCAGTAAGGTTCAAGGTGGGGACGAAGTTTAGCTGACACAAACTTCCCCAGTCAGCGTCGTACTATCGCTCAGCCTGCAGGTATTTTGACCCACCATGTCCCAGTATTTGCTCTTCAGTACAGCTTTAGGTACAGACAATAGGTTGCTTGGATTCTCCCATAGATTGTTCAAACCCATTGAGGCCAGTGGCCCCTTAATATCACTCAGCCCCCTTATCTTATGGTGGCGATCAGCAGCTATGACATGAGTGTGACTTGGGTGTGACCCAAATTCGACGCCAATATAGCAGGGGACGAAGCCTTGCTATATCTGCTAGAGGATGCCTTCCCATGTCGCTGAGCAATGGGAGTGAGGAAGTACTCTTGGGGAGACTAGAAATCGCATGAAAGAACTTATTTTCAGCGATCGTCAGCTGTGTAAGATTTCCATGCCCCCATAGTTCTGAGCCATAAAGAACTGAGCTGATTACCTTGGCATTTTATATATATATCAGTATTACGGGGCTAACTGGTTTATTCAAGGGCAGGCTAAATTCTTTGCTTAAGGCACCGGCTAACTGTCTATGTTTTAGCGCCAATTTTTGGATATGGGATCTTCATTTCATCCTTTTCTCCACGGTGACACCCAGATACGTAAATGCATCAACTTCCTCTGGTGCCACTCCCTCCATGGTAATTTACCCCCTGTATGATCGATGTTAGAAATCATACGTTTTGTTTTGTTTGCATTGATCTTAACCTCTTCAGTGCCCATGACGAGATAGTCTCGTGATGGAGCACGGTTGCGCTGTGCCCATGACGAGACTATCTCGTCATGAACCCCACCCACTAGTGCAACGCCCGGCACAGGAGGGGGAAAGGGCGTGGCACTGAAGGGGTTAAGCCCTCTAAGTTTGCAGAACTCTTCAAACAAGGCCAGTGCACGCTGTAGTCCGCTAGTGGTCTTAGAAATGATAAGGGTATCGTCCGCAAACATAAGAATTGGGACCTTGGAGCCAGCAAGGGACGGGCATCAGTAGGTGTTGAGGCTAAAAAATGTGTAGCCTCATTAATACAAAGGGAGAGCAATGTGGGTGCCAAAACGCACCCTTGACGCACTCCCTTATCGACCCGGAATGGGTCAGTGATTTCTCCCTGAGTACCCAAACGTATGTGAGCAAAATTGCTCTTGTGAAGGCGCACTAAAAAAGTCAACAAATTAGCCGGCATACCTATATCCCGCAACACCTCCCACAGCTTGCCACGAGACACTAGATCAAAAGCAGATTTTAAATCCACAAAAACTGCGTATATGCTGCCTTCACTGAGCACTACTGTCTGCCATTATATCAAAATAAATCTAAAACCTTGGTCTACGGTATTAATATGGGCCCGAAAGCCAGCCTGCTGAGGAGTTAAAATGCTATTATTATCAACCCATTCCTGAACCTTTCCCAGAACAAGGAGTGCCTCCACCTTCTGGATGGAGTCAATGAGGCTAATGGGCTGGTAATTCACAGGCTGCGATCTGTCCCCCTTCTTGTATACTGGAAAAATCTGGGCCCCCTTCCACAAATCAGGAATGGGGGCACCTTGAGCCAGACCATTTCCTAGCAGTGTTATGTACCTGCTCCACCTTTCACCATCATGAAGACAAACATCTGCAGGGATGCTGTCAATACCCGGGGCTCTTTCCCCCGTAATTGCATTAAGGGCAAGCATGACTTCCGAGGGTTCGAATATCAAACTCATCGTCTGACTGGGTGTCCACAATGGAGGCTCAGAGATCCCTGCGTCATCTTCTGAATACTGTTGAGAGAAATGTTTTACCCATTGATCAGGGGCTACATGATTTTCCGGTGGCGGAGGTTGTGCCCCAGTGCCCCATTTTACAAGGCCCAAAAGTGTTGGAGATTACTTCTTGTGCATGCTAACCTCAATTCCTGCCACCTTTGCTCATCCTATTCTCTTTTTGCTTTACTTTGCGCAGTTCTGTAAACATTCCTAGCTTCCCTAATAGAGTCCAAATTTTGAGTTCTAATGGCCACCCCAAAAAAACTACGGGCTCTGCTGCATTCTTTATTATACCAGGTGTGTCTCTTTTGTTTAAAAGAACCTTTGTTCAAGGTTTCTGGAAATACGTCCGTACTTTGTCGAATAGTGATACATGGATGGTAGTGATTAGGCCTATTGGTTGATCGCAATCACAAAGGCCTTCTAGAGCGTTAATCGCCTCTTCTACATCTCTGCCAATGGAGGACAGTGCCTAAGGGTCAGTAATTATTTTGGACCATTTGAGTCTCCTCATGTCATTACTAACAGTTATGTCTCTAGTGGTCACCAAGCTGGCTGGGCGGGCAGGAATATCCGGTGGCAAAAGGGTAAGAGTTGCAGAGAGTGGATTATGATCATTCTCGTCCCGTTCTATAACGGCCATATCAATTAGGGTGTGCCACAGAGGTAGATCAATAAGGAGGTAATCAATACAACTAATATGGAACCAGTTATTGAATGTCTGAAATGGTTCTACCATTAGTCGCTCTGAGGCCTCTCCTCACCTGATATCAACAGGAACCACTTGGGATCCACCAGGACCTCGGCTCCCACCGCACTGGCCATTTGTCTACCTATTTCAAGCCAGTATTGTCGTATCACCAGGCATTCCCAGAGCAGGTGAAAAAAGGATCCCTCCTGCCCGCACCCCCTCTGACAAAGTCCATTCGCCCGTCCGATGTAGCACTGTTCTAGGGTAGTAATCCCGATGCTTGATTTATAGCTGTACCATCCTGAATCTGGAGCGTATTGCCACCTACCTCGGGCCCTGGATGGCGTTCCTCCATTCCCTGTCCTCTAGGGGTCCTAGGTCACCCTCTAAAGAGATCTTTAATGCTCCTAGGGTCACGGGGCATTGTTCATTGTTTTCCTATATATCAATGGTATTGCCTTTTCTGGCAAAGGGTCCGTCAATAGCCGGTCTTCTGAGGGGGACTCTTCCTCCAAAATCTCACCCTCACAGATATAGGTTTTGAGAGCGTGCCCCAGTTGGAGATATTTCAACCACTCCCCTTGCCCCATTTCATACTCTCGCTGCATACGAAGGTAATAGAAGCCTGTCCTCTCCATACCTCTGCTAGATTGTCTAACCCCAGTAATTTCCATTTCTCGAAGCTGCCCTATTAACCCACCCTTCTCAGCTGATCACTTTCGCAGAAAGGAGTCATCCTGGTTTTCCTTCCCTCCCAGCTCAAGAACTTCGTTGCCGCTCTCCAGTCTTTTACCACTGTTTGTGTGCGTACCGGCAAGTCCCGGGCCCTAGTTATGTCATATAATATCGGTAGGTGCCCTCCCGCCGACACTACCATTCTATCTGTACTCTGTAAGCCGGTTCCGCTCTGTCACCAAAGGCACAGTCATTCACATTTATGAGTTGTGCTGCCCAATGGTATGCTTTGATATTAGGGATAGCCAACCCTCCCTCATATACCCCCTGCTGCAATTTACATAACGCTATTTGCGGCGCGCTTCCTCCCCAAAGCAGTGATCTCAGTTCAGCTTCAGTTCTTTGGAAGAAGGCATTGGGAACCTCGTTTAGAGCATTTTGTGTGGCGTATAATAAGCGAGGGAGCGACATCATCTTAAATAAGGCTGCGCGGCCCATCAATGTAAGGGGAAGGGACCGCCAGTGGCCAGCGGCTCTCAGAAATCTGTTTAATTGTACTTCTATGGTTTTATGGTAGAACTCCTGAGGATTCCTTGTAATGTATATCCCTAAATATTTAAAGCACTGCAGCTCAATTTGTACCTTGCATCTAGATGTTAATGTAGGTATTCCTCCTGCTAGCGGGAACAACAAATATTTATCCCAGTTGATGCGGTAACCAGAATAATCACCATATATACTGAAAATCTACAATACTGTGTCAATAGATTGCTCCGGTCTTGTTACATATAACAGGATATCGTCCGCATATGCGTTCTTCCCAATTTCTCTCCACTGGGATACCCCATATCAAAGGATCTTGACGCACCCACGCCGCCAGTGGTTCTAAGGCTAAGGCAAACAACAAGGGGGACAGTGGGAAGCCCTGTCTATTCCCTTTTTGAAGCGCAAAGATACGGGATACCGTAGCATTGACCCTTACTCTCACCAGCGGATCGCAATAGAGAAACGTCTCCCAACCTATGAATTTAGGTCCGAAGCTCATTCGGTCTAGCACGGCAAATAGATTGTTCCACTCAACACTATCAAAGGCCATTCTGGCATTCAGGGACAGAAGGGCAGCTTGGTCCACCTGCAGCGGTTATGTGGAAGACCCAAATAGTCTGCGTATATTAAGTTGCGTACTTCAGTGCGGCATAAATCTGGATTGATGCTGGTGTACGAGGGAGGCAATGACTTAGCACAGACGCAAAGAGAGAGCTTTGGCCAGTACTTTGACCTTGTAGTTAAGTCCTGAGGAGGTTTACCCTCCTTTTAGAATTAAGACAATCACAGCTGTTATTAGATCTGGGGGAGAACCCCTTCTTCTTTGGCTCCATTATACATTCTGAGCAGGTGTTCCGCCGTTATATCCAGCATGCATTTAAATAATTCTGCTGGTAGCCCGTTAGGCCCTACCGCTTTACCCGATTGAAGTGAGCGGGTTGCAGTTTTTATCTCCTCCACTGTGAGGTCACCCGCTAGCATATTTCTCTACGCTATTGACGATTTTGGTTTCTTTACGGCTCGAGTAACTCTATGCAGTCCGCCTCCGACTTCTCAGATGCGGAGGAGTAGAGCACCTCATATTAGGAAGCGAACACTTCTGCTATTTCTTTACCAGTCTCATGTATGCGGCCTGTGCCGTTTATCTCTCCTGGAACCCCCTGTTTTCTGTCTTTTTCTTATCAAGCCATGCTAGGAGCCTACTTGCTTTGTTCCCTACTTCATATAACCTATGCCGAGTGGCCAGCACATATGCTCTGGCGCTCCCTTCCATTAAGTCCTGAAGCTCCCTCTGACGAAGTTTCAGCCGATGCTGCACCTCCAGGTCCGTCACCCCACCCTCTACAATCTGCGTCTCCATTGTTAAGATGTCCGACTCCAAGGTCTGGCCCGCAGCCATTTTTCTTTCCGTAGTGCTCCAATTTGGGCTTAAGCCTGGCCCCTAGTCACTGTTTTAAATGCATCCCAGATCATCAACTCTGATGCCACGGAGCTCATATTGTCCTGGAAATGCTGTTTTGCTCCTACCCTAATAGCGGCCTTGAGATACCAGGGGTCTATTTTGGGGGATAAAGAGTGGTCCCTACGGGGGCTCTCTAGGACAACCTCTACCGACGAATGTTCCGACCCCACCTCTCGCGATATGAGCTCTGTGGATCTCGCCCTGGGCCTGCACCACCATGTAGTCTATTCTAGCTATGCTTCCATGCGCCACTGAAATATGTGTATACTGTTTAATTCAGGGGTGTTGGTGTCTCCAGATGTCACTTAGGCCCATCGCCTGGAGGAAATTCACAAACGGACCTGGCTTACGTCCTGTCGTTCCTCCCCCATAAAGTCCATCTCAGTCGAGACTATATCGTTTGTCTCCTCCCAGTATCAGCCGGCCCTCTGGAAGCTCCAATAATTGTGTGCTCAGCACATCTAGAGTGGTCGTCTGTAATCCCGGCGGGCGTTCACTGATCATATGTTTGTTTGTCCCTCCCATTGGCCACTTATCGCGATAAATCTACCAAAGGGTCAGTCCATGTTTTATACTGGACAAGGGGGATCGCTGTCTTATACAGTATTACAACTCCCCTTGATTCTGTAGTGTACCCAGCATGTGCCAGTAGTGCATATTCTAGCCTGTATAATGCCCTACACTGATATCCCCGGAGCTGCCTCTCCTGCAGCAGGACTATGTCAGGCATGTGTTTTTTTAATAAACTGCAACCCCACCTTCCGTTTCAGTCCATTGTTCAGCCCATTTACATTCCAGGACCAAACCCTTAGTGATTTAACGGACGTGTCAGATATTGCCATTATGCCAGTCTTACTCCCCCCCCCCCCCCCCTTCCTCTCATCCCCTCTATCGAAAACCATTCTAATCGAAGGTTTGTACCTTTCCGAATGTGATATATTTGTCCTAGTTCCTCCCGAGCACTTAACCTGATCGTTGATAATGTGGTAGTAACCCAAAAACTCCCTCAACTCATAGCCCCCCACGCTCCTCCCTGCTACGCTTGTGGTGCATGCCCCAATTCCCAACCCGCACCGAGCCTGTCGCCCTAAACTTAACATAGGTTAAACACTATGGGTGCGTTGGCCACTTCTGAGTCCCGACTGATACAGTTATTCCTTTTTTAACCCCCAATGCATATCATTATGTAATGCAATCCCTGATTATTTAGCCACTTTCCTACATTCAGGCGGTAACTGTCTTGTTCCCCTCCTTGGAATTCAGTTTATGGTTGCAGTCCTTTGAATAGTTACTTGCGTCAGAACCGCATATATTTGAGCCTCAGTGTCCTCCAGTTGCGCCCTCACCCACTACGTCCCGTTCTATGGCCGGTGTCGCCTCCGTTCCGGACTGTTATGACTAGTCGCTGACCTTCTGGCTTCTGTCTGGATCCGCTTGGCCCGGCCTTGTTCCTTTGACTTTGTTCTTGTTAGTTTGTCTTCGCTCATGTCACTCCCATGCCTCATCTTGGGAGGTGAACTGCCAGGTCTTCCCCTCTATCATTATCTCAAGCTTAGCAGGGAAGAGCATCATATATTTGATTTCCTGTTCTCGAAGTTCTCTCTTCACTGCCTCAAAACTCCTTCTTTGTCTTTGCACCTGAAGCGTGAAGTCGGGGAAGAATCTGATTTGGGTGTTTTTCAAAGCAGATAGCCCCTTTTGCTCTGGCTGCCTGCAAGATACCGTCCCAGTCACGGTAATTGAAGATCCCAGCAATTATTGTCCTTGGCTGGGCCCCTGGTCTGGAAGGAGGCACCGGGGCCCGATGCGCCCTTTCAATCGCAAAAATCCTGGACAGTCCCCTAGGTTGTAACGTGTTAAAAATGAAGTTCTCCAGTAATAGGTCCACACTTGGGCCCTCCACTCTCTTGGGGACCCCCACCACCCTAATATTGTTACTTCTTGACCATCCTTCCTGATCCTCAAGCCTGGCAGCCATCTTACCCTGACTAGGAAGAAGGGTCCTTATTTGGACAAAGGTGCAAACCATTGCCAACTAGAGACCCTCCTTTCTAACAGTCGCTAACAAGCTGTACCTTTTAGCTTCCTTTTGCTCCTCTTTATGGATACATGGATAACATGACTTTTTCAGTCTTTACTGCAAAAGCCTTCAGTTCTCTCCCTCTTGACCTTCCTATTGTAATATTATGCTTTGACATCAAAATCGCAGCATATTATTTTTCGTAAATCTGCTGGTTTTGTCCCAAATGCAGTTTGCCATTTTCAGCAAGCAATAATGTATACAGAAATCTGAATCACATTCCAATATGTCACAATCATGTCAGGGTTGCCCATACGATGCTAGTGGTAGCCACCAAATCACAGTCAGGGTCACCTGATTCCACTATGTGCAACATGAGCCATGGGTGACCACTATATGCTAGTGAAGGTCATTAATTTGTCAGGGATGGCAACTATATTAGCAAGGATGCTAATAATATGCCACACACATCCACCAGGATGTCATGGCCTTTGCCAGGGATGCCCAGCCTGGTGCCTTGGATTATCACTGTATGTCAGTGAGAGCCACCTAATACCAGGCCCTCCAGATGCTAGTAGATTGGATACATCTCCAGGTATTGATATGGATATTGACCCGACCCAAGTTTCAGCTCCCCAGGAGATGTCAGTCTTCCATTTAGTGGTTAGGAAGGCGGCCAAAATCCAGCATCTACCACTGTCTGATGTGGAGCTAAAGACTAATATTCTTACTGACATTCCCCTAGCACAACCGTCATCCTCTGAGATGTAGTTCCTATTTCATGAGGGTCTTGGTGACTCTTAAAAAGAGAGAAAGAAAGGAAAGTAGTATCTGAAAGAGACACGTTCGTGATAGATTCCTTACCTTAGAATAATCCCCAGGAGTCAGACTGGATCTGGAAAGTTTTCTGCTTAGCAGTACCCCTGCGCGCCGTGCGGCTCTGCGTCAGTCAGTGGCATCGTACGCACCGGAATGATGTCACGGAGACCACTTAGGCGCCACCAATGCACGCTGACATCAGTTCTGTACACGATTTTCCACGCCGAAACGCAGAGCCATGCAAGACACTGACCATAGGTGCATAAACTAGGGCGCTAAAGGGAAGACCTTAACCCTAGTAATCAGTTCGCAGAACGGGGAGGATGGGTGTGGCGGTAAGGAATCTATCACTAACTAATGTCTCCTACAGATATATCGTTACGCAAGTAGTTACTTGTGCATCTGAAAGAGACACGTTAGTGATAGATTCCTTACCTTAGAATAGATACCCCAGCAATACCAACCCCGGTGGTGGGTTTGCGAACACGATTACACCAAAAAGTCACGGAGCACAGAACGGCCAAACAAGCCGTCTCTCCGGATCTGACTGTCAAGGCAGTAGTACTTGGTAAACATGTGCAGCGAGGCCCACGTAGCTGCCTGACAAATGTCTTGCAAGGGAACACCGCGTCCCAAGGCAGTAGTGGCTGCAGTTGCCCTAGTCGAATGGGCACGCAGCCCCACAGGAGGCTCCTTCTTGGCCAAGGAGTAACATGCTTTGATGCACAAAACAACCCACCGGGAAATGGTTCATTTGTGCACAGCCCGACCTTTCCTGGAGCCCACGTAACCAACAAAGAGTTGATCATCCACCCGGAACTATTGTGTACACTGTAGATAGAAAGCAATCGCACGTTTTGGGTCCAGACGGTGGAACCGCTCCTCTTCCCTGGAAGGATGCGGAGGCGGAAAGAAGGTGGGCAAAGTGATGGTCTGCCCGATGTGAAAGGGCGTAACAACCTTTGGTAAGAAAGAAGGACGGATCCTTAAAACCACCTTGTCCGGATGAACAGAAAGGTAAGGAGGTTTGAAAGAAAGAGCCTGGAGCTCACTCACTCTTCTGGCAGAGGTGATAGCAACCAGGAAAGCAGTCTTGAGAGTAAGAAGGCGCAAAGAACAGTTATGAAGAGGCTCAAAGGGAGCACACATCAGAAAAGTCAAGACAAGATTCAAGTCCCACTGAGGCATTATGAAAGACACGGGAGGCAACGTGTGTGTAATGCCTTTCAGGAAACGGTTAACAACCAGGGACTGAAAAAGAGAAGGCTGATCAGGAAGCCTCAGGAAGGCGGAAACGGCAGAAAGATGACCTTTGATAGTGCCCAGAGCAGAGCCCTGCTGGGCCAAAGACAGAAGAAACAAAGAACCACAGAAAGAGCAGCCAAAAGGGGGCCTACAGCTTTCGCTGTGCACCATGCCACAAATCTGTTCCATCGGCAGGCGTATGCCGTTTTAGTGGAGGGACGCCTGGCTGCCACGATGACATCACAGACTTTGGAAGGAAGACCGAAATGTGTCAACTGTCGCTGCTCAATCTCCATGCATGGAGGTGGAGGCTGGACAGGCTCGGGTGGAGGACCGTTCCCTGCTGCTGCGACAGAAGATCCTCTCGAAGAGGCAGACGGATCGGGGGATCGATGCTCATACTGAGTAGCTTGGGATACCATACTCTTCGAGCCCAGTCCGGAGCCACAAGAATGACTTGGGCCCAATTGCACCTGCTCTTCTTCAGTACACAGGGCAGAAGTGGTACAGGCGGAAAGGCGTACAACAACTCCACTCGTGATGAAAAGCGTCTCCGAGCGAGTGCCGCCTTGGAAATTCCAACATGCAGAACTGATGACATTGCGCATTCTCTTCGGTGGCGAATAGATCTAACCGAGGCTCTCACCACTGCTGACAGAGACCTTGCGCCACGTCCGAGTGCAGACGCCATTCGTGATCCATCATGCACCGGCGGCTGAGTTTGTCCGCCCTGGCGTTCAGAGAACCTGCCAGGTGTTGAACCACCAAGGTAATGCTGTGATGTTCCAGTCATGTCCAGAGGCGCAGATCCTCCTGACATAGGGTCCAGGACCCCACCCCGCCCTGTTTGTTGCAATACCACATGGCGGTGGTGTTGTCCGTGAACACCTGAACTACACTTCCCCGGACAGAGGGAAGGAATGTCTTCAGTGCAAGTCGGATCGCCCGCAGCTCCAGGAGGTTGATATGGAGCTGGGACTCCGCCGGAGACCAGAGGCCTTTGATCTCTGCCACCCTATCCCAGGAGGGACGAATCCGTCACCACTGTGTGCTCCGGTTGGCGAAGGGAGAGGGATCTGCCACTAACCCAATCGCGGTCCGTGAGCCACCACTGCAACTGTCGTGCAGCGCCCTCCGAGATCTGGAAGTGACCGGACAGATCGCCCTGATGCTGTGCCCACTGGATCTTCAGGTCCCACTGCAGAGCCCGCATATGCCATCTGGTATGCGTCACATGCAGGAGGCCATCAGGCCCAGCAGCCGGAGGGTCATCCTGACCGAAACCCTGGAATGAGGCTGAAAGATCGGAATCATAGCCTGAATCGCTATCGCGAGGATAAACCCGAAACAACGTCGAATCCAGAACTGCCCCGATGAAAGGGAGCTTCTGAGAGGGGCTCAGGTGCGACTTCGGCACATTGATGGAGAACCCCAACTAATGCAGGAGTTCGGCCGTAGTCTGGAGGTGGGAGACGACAGCCTGGGGCGAGCCCGTCCTCAACAGCCAGTCGTAGAGATAGGGGAAAGACTGACACCCCGGACCTGCGCATATGAGCTGCGACCACCGCCTGGGCGCTGGTAAGGCCGAAGGGGAGCACGACAAACGGAAAATGCTCCTGGCCCACCATGAACCGCAGGTAATAACGGTGGGCCGGCAGGACAGGGATGTGAAAATAAGCATCCTGCAAGTCCAA
The DNA here is from genome assembly GCF_964204655.1 of Triturus cristatus. NCBI lineage: Eukaryota > Metazoa > Chordata > Amphibia > Caudata > Salamandridae > Triturus > Triturus cristatus. Next base: position 871,195,482 of record NC_140583.1, on the reverse strand, counting down.
CGCTACCATCCAGTCTCCAGGGTCCAGGGCAGTCAGGACCTGAGCCAGAGTGAGCATCTTGAACTTCTCCTTCCGGAGGAAGTGATTGACGTCCCACAGGTCTAAGATGGGGCGCAAGTCCCCCTTATCCTTCTTGGGGACCAGACTGAGACTTCCTGACGGAGAAGGGACAAATGATCCCCCTACATGCGGTGGTGCCGAGGCGGCATGGCTGGAGGGGAGGACAGAAAAGGGAGCGAGTAACCTTGGCAGATTATCTGCAGCACCCACTTGTCCGACGTGATCTCACGCCAGTGGTGTAGGTGGAGGTGAACCCTGCCACCCACTGGTGTGGGGTGCCTCCCTGAAGCTTGGATTAGGAAGGTTTCGAGGCAGAAGCAGCGTGGGTGGAAGTGGACTGACCCACACGCAGACCCGCGCCTGCGGAACCCGCAGCCTCGCTGAGGCTGGTTCTGCACAGGCTTGATGGAAGAGCGCGCCTGGGTACCCCTGCCCTGGCCACGAAAGGAACGAAACCCCATTGTGGCAGGGTTTTTCGAGGAAAACCCCAAAGACTTGGCCGTGGCACAAGAGTCTTTAAAGCGCTCTAGGGCATTGTCAGCCTTATCCCCAAAGAGGCGAGAGCCATCGAAGGGCATGTCCATGAGCGAGCTCGGGACATCGGGTGAGAACCCAGTGGAACGCAACCAGGCATGGCGCCGCAACACCACCGTTGTGGAAATCGCCCTGCCCAACGAATCAGCGGTGTCCAAACCACACCTGATGGCAAACTTAGCCGCTTCCTTGCACTCCGCAATCGCTTGGGAAAGGACAGCCTGGACCTCCTCAGAGCACTGAGGCAGAACCTCCGCCACTGAATCCCACACTGCGTGGGAGTAACGGCCCAATAAGCAGGCGGTATTATCCGACCTGAACCCCAAACTGGCTGAGGAGAACAACCTCTTGCCATATTGGTCCAGCCTCTTAGAGTCCTTATCCGGCGGAGCTGAGGGAAAGGTACTCTGCGATGTCGAGGCCTGAATGACCAGGCTCTCAGGCATGGGGTGAGTGGTCAAGAAGGCGGGCTCACCAGGCGCCCAGGTGCCCTTGAGGCCGGCCGCAACCAAGTACCCAAGAGGACTTCGGTAAGGGCCGTCTGGAGCATCTCCGTAAGGCGGTTGGTCTTAAGGGCCACCGTAGGGAGGTCGAGATGGAGAGTATCCGCGGCTCGACGTAGCACCATAGTGTAGGAAGCGCCCTCCTCCATAGTAGGCAGAGGCGAGGCAAACCCCGGGTCAGAACACACTACAAATTCACCCGCATCTTGAAGGTCATCCACCCAATCCTGCTCGGAGTCACACTGCCGCGCAAGGGGGTCCTCTGAGCCGTCCCAGTCCTCATCCGGCTCTGGGGTAGAAGGAGCCATTGCGGCGGTAGGCCTGGAGCCGGAGAGGGGGCCAGCGACACCGGGAGCGGCGCCGGCCGGGGCTGACCCGGAACCAGATCCCAATGAGGATCCCAGGTCGGAACAAAATGGTCCGAGAACCGGGGCAGGATAAACAGCACCCAGTGCGGCGCCTGTGGCGGAGCCAGGGGCAGTGCTAGGGCCGGAGCCAAGGGCAGCGCCGGGGCTAGCGGCGTTGCACCTTGTGGCACCGGGGCCGGAGCTGCGGGTGCTGGATCCAGTGGCTCCGGGGCTGGTGCCGGAGGCGGTGCCACTGGGTCAACAGGATCCGGCCGCGGGGCCCGCAGGCGTAACGGCGGGAGCCCAAGGCCTAAACAGGCGGTCCAAGGCAGCAAGAAACTCTTTCCTCTCTTAGGGAGTCGCCGATGGACCCGGGTATAGCGGATAGGCCGCGGGACTCCCAGACTCCAGAGAGTCCCTGTCCCCCTCGTCCACCTCCAGGGAGCGACAGGGGGACGTCGGAGAGCGAACATGCTTCTTCGACTTCTTCTTATGGCGTCGCTTACCGGAATCTGACGGTGAAGACTTAGTCCGAGGAGCGACGGCTTCGGTCCCGCGAGCTGTCCCGCGAACAGCCCCTAGACCTGGAGCGGCGGTGAGAGGAGTGCTGGACCTCCAGCAACTTCCGGCGCCACTCCCGTAATGCCTTCGGGGCCTTGGCACAACAGTCCCGACAATCCCGGGAGTCGTGGTCGTTCTCCAGGCAGTAGAGGCAGACATCATGGGGGTCTGCCAATGACCTATTACGGTGGCACAACCCACAAGACTTAAAACCGGGCATCCCTACGTGCACCAGGAGACAAGAGAAGGAGACAAAAAGTCTCAAAAAAGTGGTCAAAAAATGACCAAGGTATGTGCTCAATCCGGATCTGCGCTTTCGGTGTAGAAAAAGAAAGAACTGACGTCAGGTAAGGTAAGGAATCTATCACTAACTAATGTCTCCTACAGATATATCGTTACACAAGTAGTAACTTGTGCTTTAGGAGGATAGCGCTAGTTCCCATTTACAACATCAGTAATCAAATGAGAGGAAACCTCCTGAGCCATGTATCAATGGAAAAGCTCCTCTTTTTTTTTTTTTTTTTTTTGATGGACTCTCACCAATATGTCTCAATGTGGGATGCCTCATCATAGAGTCCTCACCCGGTATTGATGGTTATGCTAGGTGGGGTAGAGCCAACCCAGTATAACCATCAATACCGGGTGCACTAGTGGTGCATAAGCGATAGCGCACAAGGGTGTGGGATTGGATCCATTGGAATGATGGGATACTTTCGTGGAACAACTTGAGGCTGGTAAGGTTGATCTCCCCCCTTGAGTGCCTAACCTCTATGAGAGAATCGACAGGCAGGTTTTCCCCTCTAGGTGGTAACCGCTGTGAGGTTTAGACGAATAGGGGGGACATTCCCACTGCACATCCAGTGGGTTATTGGTCACATGTTAGCGTACTGTCTACTACTCCCTTCTTCTACAACACTGCGAGATAATTATATGCTATACGTGTTCTCTTTATCGATTTGTATCAACAAAGTATAAAATGTAATACAAATATTTATAACAACAAAAAAGAAACATCAATACTGGGTAAGGACTCAATGATGAAGCATACCACATAGAGATATGTGGGTGTGAGAGAGTCCCTTTATAAAAAATAATTTACAAAACAGGATTTTTTCCTGTGATACAGGGTTTAGGAGGTTTCCTTTGATTTGGTTGGTGACTCTTTAAAAGATCCTTGGTCGAAACTTTGACATTCCCAGCTGTAAACAAAAACATTACTTGCTGTTATATGAGTGCACTAGGGGATCAGTCCTTCTTGACAAGCCACCCATCCCCAGAATGTTTGGTGGTGCAGAATTTATCCACATCAAAAATAAATCAAGGAGCTTTTCCCACGCACACCACTGATTGAGCATCCTTACAATTGGAGGCCTTAGGAAAGAAATACCTTTGAATTGGCAGATTAGCTCTTCACTAATTAAACACTGCCTGTCTTCTAAGTAAATACATCCATTTTTCGGAGATGATGAAGGATGGCCAGAATGTTGCTATGCACAGGGTTTGTGCTGCCTAGGACACCAAACAAGGTATAGCAAGATCAATGGGCACATCAGTAACATTGAGATGCCATACATAGCTAACGTCCACAGTGTTTTCCACAAATATTCAGAAAATAGCCTGTGAGATATACCCTTCAATGAAGAGACACTGTTTCAACACAAGACAGATAGTGCCCTGGAGTGTTTTAAGGAAGGTAGGGTGATTGCATGCTCCTTGTACAGTCCAGCGCAGGATCCTTTCCCTCCTTTTATGAAGGCTTCCTCATTTTCGAGACGCTTCTACACAAAATCTCAGCTCTCTGAATCAGGTCAACAGCAGCAGCAGAGGAATTCCTTTGTGCAGCAGTACAGAGGAAAATGCTATTGCCATGCAAGACAACTCCATCCCTGCTCTTCCTCATTTTCACCAGCACCACCAGGGAAGCAGTAGTTCTTAGACTGGAAAGAATCGTGCTATGCCAGGGGGAGAAAGGTTGTCTTAATTATTTCTTCAGGAAGGACATGTTCAGGATACTGTCCCTGGCTCAGGTTTTACTGCCACACGAAGACTGGTTGGTGTTTTGCTGGACCACTTACTTTCACATTCCAATCCTTGTGGTCTGGGGTGAGTTCTGCCCTTTACCAATTCACAGTCCTTCCTTTTAGGATTAACATCACCACCTTGAGACTTAACACAAGTGATGGCAGTGGTGCCAGGCCATCTTAGAAAGTTTGCAATTGCTCTATATCTATACCTGTTTGACTGGTTGAATAAAACCCGATTGCCTGAGTTGGCGTAACACTACCTACAGTCAACAGCGTCTCTGTTGTTTGACTTGGGATTTTCAATAAGTCACCTCAAAACACACTTAGAGGCCTCTTAGCATCTCCTCTTCATTTGGGTGGTACTAGATAACATCTCAGAGCTTTCCCTCCTCCTCTGAGGATACAGCACTTTCGGAATATGATTCCAGTGTTCTGAACTGTAGCTATAGTCCCAGTCCTTATCGTCCTTTCTCTACTAGTCTTTCAGCATCCTCCTGGTCTCTTTTGCACTGTGGCATATGAAGGCTCTACAGTGGTGCCTCTGCATCAGGGGGAACTGGGAGAATCCATTCTGATCTCTAGGGATGCTGTAGCAGAGTTGAGCTGGTGGGAGAACAGAGTGAATCTATCTCAAAGAAGATCATGTTGTTGCCCTCCAGCAATGGCCACAGTTGTAACAAACAGTTACATCTTATGAAATCAGAGGACTCTCGTCTCCAAAAACAGAGTTACCAGTCTGCTAGAACTGAGGGTAATCTGGTTGGCACTAAAGACCACCTTCCCGACACTTAGTGGTCAGTCTGTTCAGACTATAATTTACCATTCAACTGCAATGTAGTAACAGAACAAAGAAGGAGGTGTGGGGTCTCAGACTCCCTACTGAAAGGCTCTGAGACTTTAGGCATGGCACAACAGCACCGCTTGTGAATGGTGGCCAGCCATCTTGTAAGTTCACTGAACAGCAAGGCCAACAGTCTCAGTCAGCACCATGTTGCCAACCACAAAGTGCATCCCCATTCAGAGATGGTAAAAAACCTCTTAGTCCTTTGGGGCACACTTAAGGTAGACCTCTTTACCACTCGAGACAACGGCCACCTCCCGAAGTTCAGAGAACTCCAAAATCCATCGTAGGGAGCCTTAGGGATGTGTTCTGGTTGGACTGGAAGTCCCCTCTCCACTAAACCTTTCCCCCTCCATACCCATGATTCTTCGGGATCTGAGGAAGATTCACTATGACCTGGCTCAAGTAATTCATATTGCCTTTACTGACCCTGATGGGGGGTATACAGACCTTTAGCACCTGTTACTTGTGGCTGCTCTTTGTCTACCACTCAAAGTAGACCTGTTTTCCCAGTCAGGTAGGCAGGTTCTGTACCCCAATCTTCACATCACACACTTTCATGCGTGGAGATTGTGCGGGGAAGTCTGAGCGTCTTTCAGCTAGCACCAGAATGGGTGGGCGTGGTCCTTTTGGCACATAACCCTTCTACAGAATCTCTTTACTCAAGGAGATGAAACAAATTTTGTTTCCAGGCGTGCTGCGAGGACAGTTGACCCATTTAAAAGTACCTCTTGCAAATGTATTACAATTTGCAATCTTAGCCATCAAAGCTGTGAGGAATACCTCTCTGCGCTTTCCATTTTACTGTGTTTATCAAATCAACTCTCCCTGTTTAATTCTTCTATGGTTATGAGATTCTTGAAAGGTCTGGCAAACTTGTATATGCCAACTTCTTTTATATTTCTTCTTTTCTACTCTCAAATGACAGAATCTCTTAGATCCTCTAAAGAACTATTCCCTGCCCTCTCCTCCCGTCTCTGTCTATATTGACAGTTCACAGGACCTCTGTGAAAGTATGGCTAAATATTTTCATTCTAAGATTTCAGAAATATGCTATTCACTGAACAATCTCAATTCAGAGCTGGTTAATACAGCCTTCACTATCAGCTCTGTTCTCATTAACTCCCCCCTTCCCAATGAGGATGAGGCAAAATTAGGTGTCTTTCCCTCCTTGTCCTTAGAGCTCACCGATCTTCTTCTTGGGGGCATTACTTCAGGTTCACCCCTGCAACCTTGCCCCCTGAAGATTATGAAATTAGGAAGTGAGATGATTGTCCCTCCCCTAACCTCTGTGCTTGATGCAGCCATCGCATCGGGACAGTGCCCTCACATTTGGAAAACAGCGGTGGTTGAACCGTTACTAAAAAAGGCCACACTGGATCCCTCTAAACTGAAAAACTACCGGCCTATTTCCTTGCTGCCAGTACCAGCTAAGATTTTGGAGAAGCATCTAAAACTCCATCTTACCTCCTATTTGGAGCAATATTGTGTACTTGAAGACTCCCAACATGTGTTCAGAAGTGGCCATAGCCCAGAGACCGCTTTTACGTCTGCAATAAACGACATACGCATCCAGGTGGATACTGGATACACCTCTCTTCTAATCCTCTTATACCTAACTGCAGCTTTTTGACACCATCTCGCCTACGAGACTGGTTAGCCATCTTATTGAGATTGGGGCCACAGGCACCGTTCTGATGCTTCTGTTCTCTTTTCTTAACGGACCGGTCACAAAAAGTAAAACTGGATCACTTCTTTTCTGACGCCATTCATACCCTCTGTGAAGTCCAACCCTATTTAATATATGTCGCTCTGTTGGCCAAGGTTATTAGATCCTTTGGGCTAGAGGCACTGTCCCATACTAATGACACAAAAATTATTGTATCTGAAAGAGACACGTTAGTGATAGATTACTTACCTTAGAATATCCCCAGGCGTCAGACTGGATCCGGAAAGTTTTGCTAGCAGTACCCCTGCGTGTCAGTAGGTGGCGTCGTGCGGCTCCGCGTCCGTCGCTGGCGTCGTAAGCGCCGAGATAACGTCACGGAGACTACTTAGACGCCACCCATGCACGTTGATGTCAGTTCTTTCTTTTTCCGCACCAGCAAGCGCAGATCCGGTTAGAGCACGTACCTTACTCCCGTTTTGACTACCCTTTTTGAGACTTTTGTCTCCTGTACTCCTTGGTGCACGTAGGGATGCCTGGATTTAAGTCTTGTGGGGCCTGCCGTCGCAATATGTCGGTGGCGGACCCCCACGGTGTCTGCCTCTACTGCCTGGAGACCGAGCACGACTCCCGGTCCTATCGGGACTGTCGGGCCATGGCCCCGAAGGCCTTGAGGGAACGCTCGCGGGGCCGCAGTCACTCCTCGGGCTCAAAGTCTTCACCCTCGGATTTGGGTAAGAGACAATACAAAAAGAAGTCGAAGAAGCGAGTTCGCTCTCCAACGTCCCCCCGTCGGCCCACGGATGCTGATGAGGGGGACAGGGGTTCTGCCCCTGCGGCTCCTTTGGAGCCTGGGAGTCCCGCGGCCTACCCACCTTACCCGGGTCCGTCGGCAACTCCCGAACAGGTGCAAGAATTTCTTGCTACCATGGACCGCTTCTTTAGGCCTCGGGCTCCCGCCGGCGCGCCTTCGGGCCTCACGGTCCCGTGTCCGGATCCTGTTGGGCCGCCGGCGCTGCTGGTGGATCCAGCTTCGGCGTCACAGGAACCTGTGCCGTTGGCTCTGGCCCTGGCGCCACACAGTCCAGCGCCGCCGGCGCCAGCGACACCCTCAGCTCCGCCTCCAGCGACGCAGTGGGTGCCATTCGTCCCGCCCTTGCCCATGTTCCAAGACCATTTTGTTCCGGCCTAGGATCTGCATTGGGACATGGCGGCGGCTGGGCTTGGCCCGCGCTGTATCCAATGCCATTTGTTCCTTCACAAGCCCCAGCTATGCCGCTGCGGTCTGTTCCCCATGCGACAGAGGTGGAGGACGACTGGGAGGGGTAGACGACTTGGAGGATGCCGGCGACCTCGACGTCTCCTCTGACCCGGGGTTTGCCTCTCCCCCGCCTACCATGGAAGAGGGCGCCTCCTACACGATGGTGCTCCGTCGGGCAGCTGAGGTCCTCAACCTTGATCTCCCTACGGTGGCCCTCCTCATTGAGGTGCTTCAGACGGCGCCCACTTCGTCGGAGCCCCTGCTCCCATTTAACAACGCCCTCACTGACATCTTGTTGGGCACTTGGTCGCGGCCAGCCACAGGGGCCCCTGTGGATAAGAATGTCGCCAGGCGTCACCTCCCGGCGCCTGGTGACCCCGCTTTTCTGGCCACTCATCCTACGCATTAGAGCCTGGTTATCCAAGCCTCGACGTCACAGAGTGCCTTTCCCATGGCTCCGCCGGATAAGGACTCTAAGAAGCTGGAACAGTTCGGTAAGTGGTTGTTCTCTTTGGCCAGCTTGGGGCTGCAGTCAGTGAACACCGCCTGCTTATTGTGCCGCTATTCCCACGCGGTGTGGGATACAGTTGCACAGGTGTTGCCTCAGTGTCCTGAGGAGACCCACGCTGTGCTGTCCCAAGCTGTTGCTGAGGGTAAGGATGCGGCTAAGTTCGCCATTCGGTGTAGTTAGGACACCGCGGACTCACTGGGTAGGGCGATTTCCACGACTGTGGCGCTTTGTCGCCACACCTGGTTGAGGTCTACCGGGTTCTCGCCAGATGTCCAAAGCTCGCTCATGGACATGCCCTTTGATGGTACTTGCCTGTTTGGCAATAAGGCCAACAGTGCACTGAAGCGTTTTAAGGACTCGCGGGCCACGGCCAAGTCCTTGGGTCTTTCCGCAAAAAAGCCCGGCCACTCCTAATTTTCGTTCCTTTCGTGGCCATGGCAGAGGTGCCGAGGCACGTTCCTTCAGCAAGCCTGTGCAGAACCAGCCTCAGCGCGGCCGTGGACGCGGCTTCCGTAGGGGCGGGTCTGGGAATCAGCGTGGGGGTCAGTCCACCTCCGCCCCCGCTGCTTCTACCTCCAAACCTTCCTAATCCGAGCTTTGTGGAGCACCCCCACGCCGGTGGGTGGCAGGATCCGCCACCACCTCCCCCACTGGCGCGAGATCACATCGGACAAGTGGGTGTTGCAGATCATCCACAGGGGTAACTCCCTTCCCTTTCAGTCCTCCCCTCCAGCCATGCCACCTCGGTCCCACCGCATATCGGGGGATCACTTGGTACTTCTCCAGCAGGAAGTCACGGCCCTCTTGGCCAAGGGGGCCATAGAGTGCGTTCCTGGGCTGGAAGTAGGGAGTGGTTGTTATTCCCACTACTTTCTGGTCCCCAAGAAGGACAAAGGGGGCGTCGCCCCATCATGGACCTCCGGAACGTAAATCGCTTCCTCCGGAAGGAGAGGTTCAAAATGCTGACTCTGGCTCAGGTCCTGGCTGCCCTCGACCCTGGAGACTGGTTGGTAGCGTTATACTTGCAGGACGCATATTTTCACATCCCCGTCCTGCCGGCCCACCGGCGTTACCTGCGGTTCACGGTAGGCCAGGAGCATTTTCAGTTTGCCATGCCCCCCTTCGGCCTTACCAGCGTCCCTCGGGTGTTCACGAAGGTGATGGCGGTGGTCGCAGCTCAACTGCGCAGGTCGGGGGTGTCAGTCTTCCCTTACCTCGACGACTGTTTTTTAAAGGCGGGCTTGCCCCAGGCAGTGGTCAACCACCTTCAGACTACGGCAGACCTCCTGCATTTGCTGGGGTTCTCCATCAACGTGCCGAAGTCGCACCTTTGTCCCTCTCAGAAGATTCCCCTTCATCGGAGCAGTTCTGGATTCAACGCTGTTTTGGGTTTATCCTCCCGAGCAGCGAGTCCTGGATATTCAGGCTATGATTCCGATCTTTCAGCCTCTGTCCCGGGTTTCAGTCAGGATGACCCTCCGGCTTCTGGGCCTGATGGCCTCCTGCATCCTGCTGGTGACACATCCCCGATGGCATATGCGGGCTCTGCAGTGGTACCTGAAGTTCAAGTGGGCGCAGCATCAGGGCAACCTGTCTGATCATGTCCAGATCTCGGAGGGCACTGCATGGCAATTGCAGTGGTGGCTCACGAATCGCGATTGGGTCAATGGCAGATCCCTCTCCCTTCCCCAACTGGAGCATACAGTGGTGACGGATGCGTCCCTCCTGGGATGGGGAGGCCACTTGGGAGAGGCCTCTGGTCTCCGTCGGAGTCCCGGCTCCATATCAATCTGTTGGAGCTTCGGGCGATCCGACTTGCATTGAAGGCATTCCTTCCCTCTGTCCGGGGAATTGTGGTGCAGGTGTTCACAGACAACACCACCGCCATGTGGTATTGCAACACACAGGGCGGGGTAGGGTCCTGGACCCTATGTCAGGAGGCTCTGCGCCTCTGGACATGGCTGGAATATCAAGGCATCACCTTGATGGTTCAACACCTGGCAGGTTCTCTGAACGCCAGGGCGGACAAACTCTGCTTCCGGTGCTTGATGGATCACGAATGGCGTCTGAGCTCGGACGTGGTGCAGGTCTCTTTCAGCAGTGGGGAGAGCCTTGGTTAGATCTATTCGCCTCCGAAGAGAACGCGCAATGTCTTCAGTTCTGCGCATTGGAATTTCCAAGGCGGCACTCGCTCGGAGACGCTTTTTGTCGCGAGTGGAGTTGCGATTTATTGTACGCCTTTCCGCCTATACCACCTCTGCCCAGAGTGCTGAAGAAGATTCGGCGCGACCGGGCCGAAGTCATCTTTGTGGCTCCGGATTGGGCACGAAGATACTGGTATCCCGAGCTGCTCAGCATGGCGATCGATCCCCCGACCTGACTGCCTCTTCGGGAGGATCTTCTGTCGGAGCAGCAGGGGACGGTCCTCCACCCGAACCTGTCCAGCGTCCATGCGTGGAGATTGAGCGGCGATAGTTGACAGCTTTCGATCTTCCTCCTGAAGTCTGTGATGTCATTCTGGCAGCCAGGCGTCCCTCCACTAAGACGGTATACGCCTGCCGGTGGAACAAGTTTGTGGCATGGTGCGCAGCAAAGTCTGTGGATCCCCTTTCTGCCCCGCTTTCTGAGTTCCTTCTGTTCCTACTCTCTTTGGCCCAGCAGAGCTCTACTCTGGGCACTATCAAAGGTTATCTTTCGGCCATCTCCGCCTTTCTGAGGCTTCCAGATCAGACTTCTCTTTAAGTCCCCGGTTGTTAACCGTTTCCTGAAAGGCATTACACACGTTTCCTCCTGTGCCGTTCATAATGCCTCAATGGGACTTGAATCTTGTCTTGAGCTATCTGATGTGCGCTCCCTTCGAGCCCCTTCATACCTGTCCTTTGCGTCTTCTCACTCTTAAGACGGCTTTCCTGGTAGCTATCACCTCTGCCAGGAGAGTGAGTGAGCTCCAGGCTCTTTCTTCCAAACCTTCTTTCCTTTCTGTTCATCCGGACAAGGTGGTTTTAAGGACCCGTCCTTCTTTTTTGCCAAAGGTTGTCACGCCGTTCCACATCGGGCAGACCATCACTTTACCCATCTTCTTTCAGCCTCCGCATCCTTCAAAAGAGGAAGAGAGGCTCCACCGTCTGGACCCAAAACGTGTGCTCTCGTTCTACCTGAAGCGCACACAACAGTTCCGGGTGGATGACCAGCTCTTGTTGGCTACATGGGCGCCAAAAAAGGTTGGGCTGTGCAGAAACAGACCATCTCTCTGTGGGTCGTTCTCTGCATCAAGGCCTGTTACTCGTTGGCTAAGAAGGAGCCTCCTGTGGGGCTGCGTGCCCATTCTACCAGGGCAACAGCAGCCACTACTGCATTGGGAAGCGGTGTCCCCTTGCAGGACATTTGTCAGGCAGCTACGTGGGCCTCGCTGCACACGTTTACCAAGCATTACTGCCTTGACAGTCAGGTCCAGAGAGACTGCTTCTATGGCCGCTCTGTTCTCTGTGACTTTCTGGTGTAATCTTGTTCGCAGACCCACCACCGGGGTTGGTATTGCTGGGGTATCTATTCTAAGGTAAGGAATCTATCACTAACGTGTCTCTTTCAGATGCACAAGTTACTACTTGTGTAACGATATATCTGTAAGAGACATTAGTTAGTTATAGATTCCTTACCGCCCCACCCATCCTCCCCGTTCTGCGAACTGATTTCTAGGGTTAAGGTCATCCCTTTCAGGGCCCTAGTTTCTTGGCACCAGTTGTCAGTTTCTTGCATGGCTCTGTGTTCCTGGCGCAAAAAGTCGTGTACAGAACGGACGTCAGCGCGCATGGGTGGCGCCTAAGTAGTCTCCGTGATATCATCTCGGCACTTACGACGCCAACGACGGACGCGAAGCCGCACAACGCCACCTACTGCCGCGCAGGGGTACTGCTAGCAAAACTTTACGGATCCAGTCTGACGCCTGGGGATATTCTAAGGTAAGGAATCTATCACTAGTGTGGGCCCAGCAACCCCAAATTTAGGTCAACTTATTGTACAAGATTGCCTGTCCCTTGATGGGGCTATGTCTATCCCTTGGCTTAGGTACGTTAGAAATAATCTGAAATCACTTGGGTGCCCTGAATTGTTTGATAGGCCATGCGCATTGAGTAAAATGAAAATAAAAACCGTGAAGAATCAATTCTTGAGCAAAGCCATGTCACTAAGGGAAGAAGAAGAATTGGGAAAGCCGACAGTTAGGAGGTTTGTCATGTTAAGCACAGTCAGAGGGATTCAATTTTACCTGACCTTTATAAACAAACCTTTTCATTTGTTTCTGTTAATAAGGTTTAAACATGGCATGCTTCCCTGGCTTTTGGCCCACCCTAAGGGTTTCTTCAAAGAAGCAACCCTGGGGCCTTGCCCCTGTGATAATACTTCCGAACAAAATTTGTTGCACATGGTTTTCTTTTGTGAATTTTACTCTGTACTTCGTAAAAAATACATTGTGCCTATCTTGAAGAAGCAAAACTTTGTGCAGGTGAGGCCTGCTTTGGTATACTTGCAAATGCTTGACTCCCCTGTGGTATGTTTTGGGGTAGCAAGCTTAATTACAGGTGCCATCAGGCGCAGAAACAGAGTTTGATCCTATTAGTAATGATCCCCAGGCCTTCGGAGTACCGTTTTTTACTTATGATACTTGGAATGTGATGTAGAAATGTTTTTAGTGAACTGTAATTAATTAGATTTATTTATTGGACATACTTTTAATGTGTATTGCGCCAATGTTTTGTTTTTCTTGTGAAATTCTTTTGTCCCTACCCGTACCATGAATTATTGTACCGTGCTTTGATGGTTTTAAATATTAACCGAATAAAGCAAATCTTTGACTTTGACTTTGAGTCACTAACCAATGTCTCTTACAGATATATCGTTACACAAGTAGTAACTTGTGCGTCAATTACCAACAGCATTGATCCATGTGCTGCAAAGTTTAGGAACTGCATGCAAGCCGTGGCCTCCTGGATGGTAGACAGTTATCTGGGACTCAATAGTGACAAGACAGAAGTCTTGATATTTGGTGGCCAACAGTCCATTTGGTCCCACTCCTGGTTGCCTGGAATGCTCGGCTCCTGTCTCACCCCAGCTCTAACTGCAAAGAATCTTGTTGTTATAGTTGACAGTTCTGTCTCCTTTAATCCCCAGATCAACAGAACGGTCTCCATCTGTTTTTCCATCATCCGGATTCTTAGGAAGATCTTTCCTTGTCTCTCCCTTTCCTCCCGGAAGCAGGAAGTGGTGGCCTTGGTCCTGTCCAGATTGGATTATTGTAATGTGCTCTATCTGGACATGAACAAGGATTCCATCCACAAACTGCAGCTTGTACAGAATGCAGCTTCCAGACTGGTAATGGATCTTCCAAATTCCAGTCTGTTGCGTTATCCATTCGTAAATTACACTGGCTTCCCTTGGGAAAGAGAGTTTTGTTCAAAGCCCCCTGCCTTGTCCATAAGGCTCTTCATAACTCGGGCCCGAAGGCATTAAACGGCTCTTCCTACGGTATGTCCCTACCAAACATCTGCGGTCAGTCTGCAAAACTGGTTGGTAGTTTCCAGGTTCAGGAGAGCTCGATTTGAGGGAGGGGGGGGGAGGGGCCTTTTCTGTTGCTGCTTCTAGGCTCTGGAATTCCCTCTTCCTATCAATCTCTGGGCAAGACTTCTACCTTTTTATTTTGCAATGCATAAAAAATATGGCTTTTCACTCTGTGATGGTTGGATACCTACTGTGCTCCTCTAACCTCTGGACCTATCCGTAGCACCTTGACGCCCTTTGGCAAAGTTTGCGCTATACAAGACTTATATTCATTCATTTATTCCTTCATATTGCCTCATTGGGACCTTAATTAAGCTCTCACAATTTTATGGGGACTCCTTTTGAGCACATGCATAGTTGTCAGTTGGGTCTTTTAACCCTCAAAACTGTTTATTTCATTGCCATCACCATGGCTATCCGAGTTAACTGGCTAGAAGCTTTTTCTGTCCATCGCCTGTTTATATGCTTGTTTACTGACAAGTTTGTATTGCAAACTAAAGCTGCTTTACTTCCAAAGGTGGTGTCCCCTTTCCAGCTGGGGCAGTCTATCCCCTTTCCATCCTTTTTTACCCTACCAAGGAAGAGGCAAATCTACACAGGTTTGACCTGAAGCACACAATAGACTTCTACATTAACAATATGAAGGAATTTAATTTGGACAAACAGCTTTTTGTCACTTGCACTGGTTGTAAAAAAAAGTGAATGTTCCGAAAAAGGAAGGGGTGGGTCCTTGAATCAATTGTGGTTGAACCACTAAATACTTGGAAGCACAAACAAGGAGAATACCTCACATGATTTTTATTTGTGGGGGTGGGTCTTAGCAAATTGGTTAAAACTAGTCCTCAATTGATCTTTGGATGTTTTATTTATTTTGATTTACAGCATCACTTTTATAAACGATCTGAACAGACATACTTTTTATGTGGCTATACATAAAACCACACACAGAAATCACACAAAAATACTGTAACAACATATAACACAAAGTGCAATATGTTTATGATCCGTTACCAGTCAAATGAGAGAAAATAAAATATGTGAAAAGATTCAAATAAATTAACAAAGGTTCAGCTCCATTTCCATTTATTTAAGTACAGTGAGAGTCCTTGCATGATTAGTACCGTACACATATTAGAGAAATTAGTCTTCCAAGGAGTTTGCCACTGTTTTTGAGAAAGGTAGACTGTGTCCCTTGTGTTAGCTTCCACAGGGATATTTCCCCTAATCCCCCTGGCTAATGGGTTTGACTCGTTTCCACCCCCGTCAGTTATGGATTTTCATCAGGATTGGGAACTTGAGTGCCTATTATCAAAAAATGAGGATGGTATTTTTAGTATCTAGTGAAAATGTTGATCCACCCAAGTGACAATTGAGGGGAAAGTTATTTGGATACCTTATTTAAATGAGCTTCTTAAAGGTATTGACACACATTCCCACCTAAGTATTGATTATGCCCCAATGGGCTCTTCACCTGCACCTTAGATTTCTGATGTGAACACCATCAGTACTCGCGTATAGCTGGTTTTGATAGCTCCTCACCATCAGCATGTTTTTTGTTATCGCAGTCACTGGCGTGCTGCAGGCACTGTCAGCCTCACCTTAATTTTCTTCCAAATTGATGCTGAGAACCCAGACTTTCTTTCTGCTTAAGGTTGTATCACCCATCCACTTGCACCAGTCATTTCCCTTTTTTTTCTCTCTTCCGCCACTTTTGAAAGAGGAGAATCTTCAGCAGCTTTATCCATAAAGAGCTCTAAGCTCAGAGGTGACGTACAGGTTTTCCTGATCTTTGAGGGTGCAGAACCAGACTTTCCTATTTGGTCTGTTCTGTGCATAAAGGCATGCTATGGCCTTAACAAGAAGAAGCCCCCTGAGGGCTTTTTGACTCATTCCGTCAAAACGGCCTCGATGGTGTTGTCAATGTGTGTTCCTGTCCTAGACTTCTGTCGGGCAGCTACATTGGCACCTGTGCATTGGTTAACTGAGCACTACTGTTTTGATGGTCCAATCCGCAGAGAGGGCCGTTTTACCCACTTGGTTCTGCGGGACCTTTTGTTGTGAGTCATCTCCTCAAAGCCCCACTGTTTTGGGAAGCAATACTTGGGCTACTTGGTTATCTTGTCATGGTAAGGAATCTCCGGTTTTGGAAATATCCATGAGAACAACAAGCTTTTCACCTTCAGTAAAGCGTTCTTTCATGCATACTCTATATGACCGAAGATTCCTCACCACCCTTCCTCCTCCATGTTCTGTATGTTTTAAGGTCCCAAGTGAGATTCATCACTCTGCAGCCTCTAGTCTGTCATGATTGATCCACCTCTGAGACTGCAGAAAAGCGCACGACAAATCTGATGATAGTGTTCATGGGTGGCACCTATATATTGTTCCATATCACTTTGGAACTTTGCAAGGCCATTGCATTGTCCAACGGTGCGACCTACCAGTGCATGGGAGAAATTGAGTTTGAGAAATCAAGATCTAGTCTTGCACTTAGGGACATTCAAAAGGTGAGGAATCTGTACTTAGATTGAGTATCCACCTGAAACAGTGTTACTGGGGATAAACAACTTATTAATTACGAATAACCCTGGACTTCATACTAAATCCAAAGATAATCTTTTTGAGTCTTACAGACCAACACAATTAGGTTCTTAAAGAATTGTTGGAACAGGAATGACTGATATTTGGGGAGTTACTTGTGGCTAGGCCATTGATAGTACAGGAATGGGAAAGTTCAATGCGCCCAAAAATCAGAACGCAAAACAAGGATGAGATAAATGATAGCTTTTAAGAAATATTATATAGATAGCCTAAGCTGAGAATTTGGAATATTTTGACCAATTTCTTCATAAATATCACATTCATTAAGAAACTGTAACTGTAGGAGATCATCTTTATTGTTCTCACTAATAATCCATACTTATAAGGGGTGGTGGGCGTGTGCTTCCACATTAATTGAACTGTTGATTTAAAAAAAAAAAAAGTTTATTTAATAAGTCATGAGGTACTACATTTTCTTTGTAAAATGTGTGTCTTACTCTGATAGAAAAGTGTCCTATTCCTTACCACCTTGCTCTTCCTTACCTCTCCTTTCTCTCTCTCCTTTCTTTTCTCTTTGCATATCTTTATGTTCATGGCATGTGTGCTGTAGATACACATGCTTTGCATACTCCTGCCATCTAGTGATGGGTCAGGATATTTGCAAGTTATTTTTCTTCGAAAAAGTCTTTCCTAGTCACGAGGTAAGGTGACTCCTCTAAGGTGACTCCTCCTTTTAGTGATAGTGCTCATGGTCATCGACTCCATTGTTAGATTGGTTTTTCCACCTTCGAGTTCGGAGGTATATTGCTGTGCTCCGGTTCGAAACCGTTCTTTGGGTTCCCCACGACGCGCAATCCTCCCTACTCTCGATGGTATTGTTTCCGTACGCGTTCTCCACCTGAGAATCCCTTGCAAATTATACCTCAGGATTTTCCACAATCTCACCATGATGATGACGATGCTGATGATGGGGGGATGCATCTCCCAATAGATCCATGGACAGATTATTCAATTGATCCCGCAGGTGATAATGATCCAGACCTTTACCCAGCCAAACCATCTCCTCCAGACCATCTCCTGCATCCCATCAATAACTCATTGCCAGGGCTGCACAATATCATGGGGTGGCACTGCACAAAGTATCACTAGAGCAAGATTTTTTGTTTGAAAGTTTAGCATCCACACACAGGTCATCACAAACACTTCCCATGCTTAAAGGCATGATGCGACACGCCGATGAGATTTTTAAAGACCCAGTCTGAGCACGCATCTTGATTCCTAGGGTAGACCTAAAGTATAAGGCCTCCCCTACAGACCCTATAATCATCAAGGGCCAATTACCATTAGATTCCCTAGTAGTGTTTAATGCTCGTAAGCGGGCAAATTCTCAGACATCAGGAGATATGCTCCTCCGCCAGATAAAGAGTCCAAATTAATTGACGCTTCTGGCAAGCGCATTGCTGCTCAAGCCGCAAATCAATGGCGCATTGTGAACATGCAGGGTCTTTTAGCCAGATACGACAGGGCACACTGGGGTGAGATGGAGCCATTGCTTCAATATCTCCCAGGTGAGCATAAAGCTAAGGCACAAGACTTGGTAAATTAAGGTAAACTCATTTCTAATTCTCCTATATAATGTGCTCTAGATGCTGCAGACTGCTCAGAAGTCACGCTTGGTTAAGGATTTCAGGGTTTAAGCCAGAGATCCAACAATCCATCCTTTACACACCTTTTGATAAGGAACATCTGTTTGGTCCTAACGTAGATCAAGCGTTGGAGAAGATGAAAAAGGACACTGAGGTGGCCAAATCTATGGGAGAGTACCAGTCTCCGTCCAACCGAGGCTCATTTTGTCCTTCCCTTTACAGAGGAGGGTCCAAAACCCCATCCCCAGATCAAAATACCACAACATTTAAAGGCAACAACCAGTCCTCTCCTTCCAGAAGATTTGTTCGAGGAGGTTTCCGAGGCAACAACTTCAAGGGTAGGGGTAAGGGCAACACACCCCGTAACTCCCCTTCCCACAACAAACAGTGACTTGTCCACGCTTCCCCTCCCCCAAACTACACCACAGCTGTCGGGGGAAGACTTCAACAATTTCTCCCCATTTGGCAGTCTATAACAACAGACAAATGGGTGATTGGTATTATCCAACATGGTTATTGCCTGGACCTTACCAGCAATTTCCCAAACATTCCACCTTGATATCATAAATTGTCTCCAGACACACACAATTAAGTCAAATCCCTCTTACTGAAAGGAGCAATAGAGCCGATCCCAATACAGCACCAGGGCTCAGGGGTTTACTCGCTGTATTTTCTCATTCCCAAAAAGGACGGTTCCCTAAGGCTTATTCTGGATCTCAGAGAGTTAAACCGCTATATACTGTCAAAACACTTTCACATGGTGACGTTTCAACAGGTACCCCCACTTTTACAAAAAGCTGATTTTATGTCTACTCTAGACTTAAAAGATGCATATTTTCATGTCCCGATTCATCCAGCTCGTCGCAAATTCCTCAGATTTGTCATAGCAGGCAATCATTATCAGTTCAACGTGCTTCCCTTCGGAGTGAAGACAGGACCTGGAGTTTGTACCAAATGTCTAGCAATAGTCGCAGCTCACCTCAGAAGACAGCAGATTCACGTCTTCCCTTATCTAGACGACTAGCTTATCAAAGCCAGCACTCTCCAGAAGTGTCTACAACACACACAAATCACAATAGATCTACTTCATCAACTGGGCTTCACCATCAATGCACCAAAATCTTACCTTCCTCCGTCACTGATGCAGTCTTACTTAGGAGCCAGTCTAGACACCGCCAAAGCTCTAGCCTCTCCCAATGTATCCAGAATACGCAATATTCAGGCTATGATTCTGCAGTTTCAACCCAACCAAGCTTTACCAGCCAGAGTGTTCATGCAACTGCTGGGAATGATTGAGTCTAGCATCGCAATTGTATCCAATGCAAGGCTTCACATGGGCCCCATACAAGATTGCTTAGCACATAATTGGAATCAGTCACAGGGTCAATTAAGCGATCTAGTGTTGGTAGACCGTACCCATCGCTCTCTGCAGTGGTGGAACTCACAAAACTTAGCAAAAGGCCGGCCTTACAGCGACCCTATCAACAGATCATGCTCACAGCATACGCATCTCTAAGAGGTTAGGGGGCTCACCTCCAACGTTACACAATACAAGGTCTATGGAGCAACAAGCCCAAAAGTCTCCACATCAACTGTCTGGTGCTTTTAGCAGTTTTTCTGGCTCTCAAAGCTTTTCAAACTCACCTCATAGGCAAAACTGTCCTAGTCCAAACAGACAACATGACAGTGATGTGCAGAAGCAGGATGGGACACACTCTCCAACTGTCAACACTCGCTCAAGTCATTTGGAATTGGGCGATCCATCACAAGATGTATCTTCTGGCAGAACATCTCCTAGGAGTAAACAATAAAATGGGTGACCTCCTCAGCAGAAGGAGACCGCAAATTCACTAGAAGGAACTTCATCCCCAAGTTATCCTTCCCTACTTCCAACAATGGAGATTTCCACAGATAGACCTGTTCGCCACAGCCGAAAACGCAAAATGCCCAAGCTTCTGCTCCAGGTTCCCACACCCGCTCTCAAAGGGCAATGCCCTATAGATGAACTGGTCAGGGATATTTGCCTAGGCTTTTCCGCCTCTCCAGCTCATTCCGTGTGTGGTTCGAAAACTCTGTCAAACAACCCTAACAATAGTTCTAGTAGCTCCCTCATGGGCCCGTCAACCA
This sequence comes from Triturus cristatus, assembly GCF_964204655.1. NCBI lineage: Eukaryota > Metazoa > Chordata > Amphibia > Caudata > Salamandridae > Triturus > Triturus cristatus. The sequence goes on along the minus strand of NC_140583.1, from coordinate 871,175,307 downwards.
TGGTACACCACCCTGTTGGAGCTGTCAATAGTTCTACATCAAAAGCTGTTCTTCACCTCCAGTCTTCTCACACAGAACCATGGAGAAGTCAGACATCCAAATCCCAAAGAACTGAATTTAGTTATCTGACTCCTGAAGTTATAAAGTTTGATTATTTAAATTTACCCCCAGATTGTATGAATATTCTAAAGGAAGCAAGAAGGCCTGCCACCAGAGCTTGCTATGCAGCAAAATTCAAAAGATGTGTTGTATACTGCAATAACAACAAAATCAATCCTTTAGATACTTCTATACAAAACATTATCTGTTATCTGTTACATTTGAGCAAACTGGAATTGCTTACACATCTATTTGTTTGCACCTTGCAGCGGTAGCTGCGTACTTACAGAATAAGCAACATCTGTCACTATTCAGAGTTCCAGTAATGAAAGCTTTCATGGAAGGATTAAAAAGATTAATACCACCAAGGATTCCTCGTGCCCCAGTATGGAACCTTTTGAATCATTGCATAAGCGCCCTTGGCAATTTCTCTCATGGAAGGTTGATTTCCTCATTGCCATCACATCACTGAGGAGAGTTGGTGAGCTACATACATTAACCTTAGAAGAACCCTTCTTTCAACTACACAAAGACAGGATAGTTCTCCGTACCAACCCTAAAATTTCTTCCCAATGTAGTTTCTGCTTTTCATATAAACCAATCGGTTCTTTCCTCAACCTGATAATGTTGCAGAAGGCGCGCTTCACACGGTTGGCATTAAAGAGCTTTACTGCACTACATAGATAGGAAAGAGGACTTTCGTAAGACAAAACAACTGTTTGTAGCATTTGCTCCACCACACAAAGACAATTCTATCTCTAAATCTGGTATTGCGAGATGAATTGTTAAATGCATTCAAACATGCTATGCTAAAGCCAAAAGGACTTTAACCATACCCCCTAGAGTGCATTCCACTCGCAAAATAGGGGCTTCTGTGTTCTTTTTAGGTAACAGTCCTCTAGCTGACATATGTGAAGCAGCTACATGATCTACACCACACACATTTACCAAACACTATTGTGTAGATGTGTTAGAACAACAACAGACTAATGTAGGCCAAGCAGTACTTAAAACACTGTTCCAAACAACTGCAACATCTACAGGTTAGCCACCGCTTTGGGAGTATACTGCTTTGTAGTCTGTGCAAAGTACGTGTATCTACAGCACCCATGCCTCGAACGGATAATGTTACTTAAACAGTAAGCATCTGTTCTTGGCATGTAGAGCTGTAGATTCACATGGGTCCACCCGCCTCCCCGGGTACCTGTAGTTGTTGCAGTTCTTTATAATACATTTATATGCATGTACATCTCTAAACTACATTTACTTACTCCATTTTTACCTTCTTGCGGGAAAAGAATCTAACAATGGAGTCGATGACCATGCGCACTATCAACGAAAGGAGGAGTCGCCTTACCTCGTGACTAGGAAGACTTCTTTGAAGAAAAACAACTTGCACACATCCGGACCCAACATTGGATGGCAGGAGTATGCAAAGCATGTGAATCTACAGCTCTACATGCCCAGAACAGATGCTTACTTGGTAAGTAACATTATCCTTCTCTCCTTCTTGCCTTTTTCACTTATTTCTTTATTTTTATTTCCCTCCATCATTGTCTTCCTTTACTCCTTATTTCTTTACATCTAGTTTACTGCTTTAGTTTTCTTACTTTTACCATATGGCTTTTTTTTTCTTTCTGCTTCACTTTGTTCCATATTTTCTTCATAATTTGCTTCCCTTCCTTTCATTTCTCTTTCCTTCTACTTATGCTTTTTTAATTGTTCTTTAACTTTCAGCTCTTTCCATCTCACTTTAATCGCTTTACATCTTTGATTCAGTCCTTCCTTTTTTTCTATCCATTCTTCTTCCCATCCTTCATTCAGTCTTTCCTGCTTTCAACTCCTCTTCCTTTACCAATCAACTTCATTTTGTCTTTTTCTTCTTTCCGACCATCTGTCCTTCTTTCCATCCATCTTCCCTTCTTTCCACTCATTTCTCTGTCCACCTTTTTTCTTTCATCCATATTTTGTTTTTCCCTTTGCTTCCATATTTCCTTTCTTCCGATCTTCAAACCTTTTTCCCATGCTTTTACTTCTTCCCTTGCTGCACTTGTTTATTCTTCCTTTGTTTCTTTCTTTTCCCTTCTTTTTTCCCCCTTCTCTTTGTCTTTATTTGTCTTAACCCCTGTCATTCTTTCCATCCTTCATTCCTTCTTTTATTTTCTTAAAATCTTTTTGTTCTTTATTGTCTTCTTTCCAGCTGTCTTCACTTCCTCCCTACTTTCCTTTCTCCTCTTAATGTTTTCCTCTCCATCCTTCCTACTTTCTTTTGAACTCTGTTTCCATTTGTCTTCATCACTTCTTTATCCTCATTATTCTCTGACTGAGTGTTTCTGTCCTTTGATATCCCTCAACCCCCTCACTAATATTGTCATGGTATGTTCTTCCAGTGGTGAATTTATTAGCCTTTATCTGGAGACCCATTAATCATAGATCAAAACAAATGTGGGAGACCTAAAAGTTTATTTGCCTCACTGGTAACCCCAACCCCCCATACTCGCCACCCTGCTGTAGTTGAAGAAGAAGGCACTTTACAACACCCTTCCGTTATTTATGATTGCCAGTGAGAATAAACCATGCACATGCACTTAAATTTATTTTTCTTGAATTATGTAAATTTCTGTAAGCTTCACTGTAGTATTTTAATCTTTTTAATTAGCTGTACCAAATTTATCTACACATATATAAATATATATCTGTAGCTATATCGTAGTACTGTTGCATTTTTTTCTGTATATATATATATATATATCTATCATTTTATTATCTACTGGCGGTTGCCAGTAGATATAGTTAGGACCTATTTTCCATAGGAAATCCGCAACATTCTATTCCCAATAAGTCTGGCACCGGTTGACGAATCTTCGCGAAATTTTCCAAACTTTTGGCCAGCTCCGCTCCACTCCTACCCTGAAAGTTTCGTGGTGATTCGTCAAGCGGGGGCCGAGAAAAAGAAACGCGTTTTCCCCATGCAATTTCCCATAGGATCTGTTGTCGCAGCTACAGCCTGAACCGCTGAACGGAATGACACCAAATTTGGCAAAGAGGTAGTCCTCAGTTCAGACTCGTGTCTTTTGCATAAATGGTGTGAATCCGTTCAGTAGTTCCTGAGAAAATGAGGGTAAAAAAGTTAGTGATATCTACGGTCGGGGAGGATCCGCACACCGTAAGCGCACCCTCCCCGAACCGAGCGCGCACCCTCCCGATCGCGCGCTGAATGCTAATTGGCTGTCGAGTGTCTGTCTACATTCGAAAGCAGGAACTGTTGGCGGCCATTTTCTGCCTCGGTAGAAGCAAGGCTGAAGAAGCAAGGGGAATAAGTGTGTAAAACATATAAAGGGGGCAGAGTGGAAATACTCTGACCCTCTAGAGGTGCTTAGGGGGTCCCATAAGGACCCCCTTGGCCCCCCCCCCCTTTTTTTTTTTTTTTTAAACGGCGAAATGCGCGCAGGGTGCGCGCATCCTAACGCGTTGGGTGCACGGATTCTCTCGCGTTGGGTGAGCTGTTCCTAACGCGTTGGGTGCGCGTATCCAAAAAACTTGGAAAAAAATAAAGTTTTGAACATATAGTTAAAAAAATATTTTTAAAAATATAAAAAAATATGTTTGAAAACCCCACTAAAAACAAATAATATTTTTTAATTTTGAAAAGATTTAAATGAAAAAATAGGTTAAAAAAATAGTGTTAAAAAAGAATTTCAATAAAACAGAATTAATGAAATTGACACACTGAAATTGAAAAATATAGAAATCCAATGAAAATCATTAAACATGATATCTTTAGAGATAAGTTATAGATAGGAATTGGCATTTAAAAAACCTTTGAAATTCACTGAAAAAACCATAGGTTTCATGCACTTTATAGTTGGGAATTGGCATTTAAAAAAACCTTTGAAATTCACTGAAAACACCAAAGGTTTCAGTGGCGTCATAGTTAGGAATTGGCATTTAAAAAGCCTTAGAAATTCATTGAAAAAACCATAGGTTTCAGGGGCGTTATAGTTAGCTGGACATTTCCCTCGTACAAAACCTTAGAAATTCCCCCTTTATAGTTAGTTCAGCTAACTATAACTCGCGCCCCCGCAATGCACTGCTGATGAGGTCACATATTATATCACTCATGACATGGTCAGTGACATCACTGATGACATCACTGATGACGTCATCCAGTGAGTGTGTGTTTCTGTAAATTGTGAATGTTTAATATATATATAGGGAAAATCCTATGGAAGAATGAGTGGGTGTTTAAGTGTGTGAATGGATGATTTAGTAGGTGCGTGACTGACTCTAAGTGAGTCATTAAACGTATCTTACTGCAGACTAGTGACTAAACTGTGTGAATGTCTGTATCTGTCTGCCTGTTGGTGTATAAGCAGCTGCATGGTTTTGTGAATAGCTATATGAGTGTCTCTATGGGTTATTGATTGGTTGTCTGAGTATCTGTATGGGTGCCTAAGTGTTTGTGTGGGTGGGGTGTGTGTGACTCTGTGCATACATGTGTGAGTGGGTGATTCTATGGGTGCATGGTTTTAAGAGTGCATCTGTGATGGACTGTATGGTTGGGTGAGTGTATGTATGGGTGTGTTAGTGATTGAATGTATATCTCAGTGGTACATGTGTGAGTAACTACATATGTGAAAAGCAGTATATATGTATGTAAGAGTATATAAGTGGGTATATGTGAGAGTGTGTGATTGTGAGAGTGGCTGTATGGATGAGTGTGTGCTTGTATCAGTGATTGTATTAGAGAGTAAGAATGTGGTACTATTTTTATGAGTAAGTGAACTTGTGTGTGTATAACTGCATAGGTGAGTAAATGGGAGTGTGATTTAATTATTTGCATGACTGACTAGGTGTGAGAGTACCTCTATGGATGATTGGTGGTGTGTGAGTGTCTATGTAGGTGTATAAATGCATATGATAGTCCTGTACTGAGTGACTGTACAGGTGAGTGAGTGGATGTGTGTGTAGATCTAAGAGTCAATGAGTGGGTATGTAGTTATTGGTATTGGAGTATCTATGGTTTTGAAAATGGACGTCTGAAATTTTGATTGAGTATATCAAAGGGTGTGAGAAGATGCACTAATTTATCACATGGATGACGTCATTAGTGATGTCATCAGTGATGTCACTGACCATGTCATGAGTGATGTCATCAGTGATGTCACTGACCATGTCATGAGTGATGTAATATGTGACGTCATCAGCAGTGCATTGCGGGGGCGCGAGTTATAGTTAGCTGAACTAACTATAATGGGGGAATTTCGAAGGTTTTGTACGAGGGAAATGTCCAGCTAACTATAACGCCCCTGAAACCTATGGTTTTTTCAGTGAATTTCTAAGGTTTTTTAAACGCCGATTCCTAACTATGACGCCCCTGAAACCTTTGGTTTTTCAGTGAATACATATATATTTATAGATCATTTTATACACCTACTATATATATCTGTATACATGTATATAGATATATATAGAGCTAGAAAGAGAAGAAACTCCAACCTCCATTACAAATAAAAGAATGCACTTAAATACTGAAGCGCATATTGTTCACTAACGGTTGTGAATGAACTCGAAATGGGCATACTTCCATTAACATTTCTTTTACTTGAATCTCTCACTTAGTTTTAGAAATATTTTTAAGAGGACTTTGAAGGTTAATGTTAATTGTACTTATTAGTAAACATAATAAACAGCTTTACCATAGAGTCTGAGCGATGTTATTGATAAGTCTACTTAGATCAAATGCTAGATGTATGTGATAATTTAATGTTGTGATCCTTACAACCCTCTAGCTTGGGCAATGGTAATTACAGTGAGAGTCAGATGGCCATATTAATGCACCATTTGCGAAACAGTGACCTTCACTACTGTTAAGTGGAACAGGTAGACTGTTTAATATTAATTGAGGAGGGTATGAAACTAGAGTGGTGACCGATTGACACTTGTATTCAGGAGAGCATTTGTATCTCCTCATTGGTGCATCTGTTGATATCATACATTTTTCCATCATTTCTTGGTTACAACAGCTTTAGAATCGATAGACTGATGGACAACATAAAATATGCTTATATAGCATACTGAGACCCAAAGAGAATCTCTTATTAGTTGATATTAACTTGTCTTTTATTTACTGGTAAGAAATATAAAATAACAAAATAGTATATGTTAGATTAGTAAATACAAGTTCAAAGTCATGGCCTTGTAAATAAACATTATTCTTCTAAAGTTCAGGCCGTAGGATATGTTCCTAGCGAAGTTTTCAAAACAGTAGAATTTCTAAACAATCACATAGCAACCAGGTGCGATATAAATGTGTCTCAGGAATTGGCAAGTACTTTTCATAATCTTTTCATGAAAAAAATAGGTAAATTCAGTCAGGCATTCTAACGGGTTCCAGTTAATTCCATACTTGAAAACCGTGCTTGCAATTCACTGCTGTTTTTTAGATTCCAACAGGTTTGGACAGCTTTTTGCAACACACATGTAAGAACTAACAGAAAGAAACACGATATCAGCTTCCTCTTTTGGAGCTCCTTTATACTTGTTTTAGTAGATTGTTGTAGGTTTTTTATTGTAGCATTTACATCCTCAAGAAGGTCAATTTAGATGGAGGCTAAACTCCAAATAGTCTTAGGTTTTCTTCTTGGCACCCAAGTAATGTTGAGTGTTACCAAAATTCTTCTGTGCAATGGTATATCTCCTGGAAGCTGTAATCGGCAGGCAGTTATCCGAGCTGATCACTACTTCGCTTTTATTGTCTTTCCCTGTGATCTTTGTAATCATTGCTTTTCCCGGTGTTTTAAGTCAGCATTGAATCCCTGCAAACAAAATGGTGAAGTAGTTATGATTGAGGGAGGAGGCGATTTTTCATATTTTTTCAAAGCTAACAAACACATTTAATTCTGGATTTCGTGTATTTTACTTCTGGGCTTCACACATATGTGTTCAGTTTTAATTTCGGGTTCCTGAAATTTCGCTTGCTCTGTTGTTTCATACTAGTTGTTGGCTGCTCTGATTCATCAGTATAAAATCCTTAATGATACACATACAGTTGTGTTCTAGAAGGGGCCTCGGGTATTGTAGGAATTCGTGTATTTTTAACTTGGGATCATACTCAAATTGTGCTCCAGCACTAGCCTGACTCCTTGCCCACTGCACTCAACAGATTGCAGTGTACGCAAGGTTGAATGCTCGCTTTGGTGGAAGCTTCTAAGGATGGTACTAATCAAGCAATTCATTTTTTACTTGGCTTGTGGGTCACTTTGATGGTGTGCAGTTTGTACAGCAGTGAGTATTTTTAGGTCGAGTCTGGGACAGCGCATGCGTTGCATGCACTCTTTTTTGCAGGACTATTGTTTATAAGGAAGGGCTTGTAGCCCGCCCATGGCTTACCATACGCTGGCTTTAGTGACACTCCCAATTTCTGCCTCGTAAGTGGGCAGCACATGCCGGCTTTAGTTCCTCTTTTTAAGGCTAAGAACTGATTTATTCAGCTTGATTGCCACCCGTCCGCTGATCGAGCTGTGATTCTGGTGCATTTTTTGTAAACTTTTTTTTTTTGTGCCACTTCTTTACTCCCATCCACCACCCATTGTCAATGTAGCGCTTAAAAACCTGTATCTGAAAGAAACACGTTAGTTAGATTCCTTACCTTAGAATATCCCCAGGCGTCAGGCTTGATCCGGAAAGATTTTTCATCAGCAATACCCGGGATGACGTCGTCGGAGTACTTAGACGCCGCCCTCGCGTGCTGACGTCAGTTCTTCGATTTTCCGCGCCAGTAAGCGCAGATCCGGGAAGAGCATACCCTTTAATTACTTTTTGACTAAACTTTTTGGACTTTTTTGGTCTATCTTTCGAGTTGACCTCGACTCCTGGTGCCAGTAGGGATGCCCAGTTTCAAGCCGTGCGACGCCTGTAACCGACTGATGTCGGTTATGGTTCACCACCGTCGGTGTCTCTACAGCCTTGGGGCCGACCATGATGCCCAGTCGTGCCTCGACTGCCGGGTCTTGTCCTCGAAGGCTAGGCGGGAGCGGTCCCGCAAGCTCCTCGAGCTCCGGCAGTCGGCTCCGTGCCGCTCGAGGTCCCGGTCGGGGGACCGGTCCCAGAGCCGAAGTCATCACCGCTCGTCAGGTTCGAAGTCCTCGCATTCAGGTAAGTCGAGGCACAGTAAGAAGAAGTCAAAGAGGCGACATCGCTCTTTTGACTCCCCTCGCCGGTCGCGCGACTGGCTGAGGGTTCGGGTGGCACCACCCACGCGGCTCCATCGGAGCCGCAGGAGTCTCATCCGGCCCCATACCATGCGGTCCCTGGGCCTAATGCGACTCCGGGCGAGATTCGGGATTACCTCGTGGCCATGAGGAGTCTCGTTCCGCCGTCGAGACCTGCCGGCGCGCGCCTTGAGTCCCCTCAGGCTTGACTGGGAGGCCTAGTGAGCCGGCGGCTTCGGCGCAGTCATCGACTTCGGTCCCGATGCCGCAGGCCCCCGTGGGATCCAGGCCTGGATCCCGGTCGACGCCGGTTGAACTTATGACCCTCCGCCGGCACCAACCCCTATGGTGCTGCCCCCGGCGCCGTCTTCAGACGAAGTCGTCCCCAGTTTTAGTCCGGGTCCGGCGTCGGAGCGGCACCACCCGGCGCCGATGAATGAGCATTTCATCTACCGCCCGGCTCCGTCCTTTCTACCTGTCTACCAGGAGACGAATGACGGGAACGACTGGGAGTGGTCTGAGGACCCTTTGGCACAGCAGTGCCAGTTAAGTCAGGACTGGGCAGACGAGCTGGGTGATGCCAGTGGTCTCGACACCTCGCCTGACACTGGCTTCATCTCTCCTCCCTCCGTGGCTATGGAGGAGGGTGCAACCTATTCTGTGGTGCTGCGCAGGGCTGCTGAAGCCCATCACCTGAAGCTCCCTGCAGCAGCCGTGAGGACTAACCTCCTCACTGAGGTGCTTCAACCGCCAGTAAGCTCTTCGGAGCCTCTACTGCAGTTCAGTGAGGCACTCACTGACGTTCTGATGGGCACCTGGTCCAAGCCCTCCACAGTCACTCCTGTGGACCGGAATGTGGCCTGGCGACCCCAGCTTTCTGTCAGTGCACCCCACCCCTGAGGGTCTGGTTATTCAGGCCTCTACGTCCCAGACTGCCTTACCGTCTGCTCCTCCGGATCGGGAATCCAAAAGGTTGGAACAGTTTGGGAAGAAACTGTTTTCCTCCCTCAGTTTGGGGTTGCGGTCCATTAATACTGCGTGCCTTTTGGACCGTTAAACCCACTCCTTGTGGGATACGGGGCGGACGTGCTGCCCCAGTGTCCGGAGGAGGCCCGGACACGGCTTGCCCAGGCTCTTGATGAGGGGCGATTCGTCGCCACGCCTGGGTGAGATCCACAAATTTCTCCAGGGATGTCTAGAGCACTCTCATGGACATGCCCTTTGATGGCCGTCGCCTTTTTGGCGACAAAGCGGATGGTGCGCTGGAGCGCTTTAAGGACTCCAGGGCTATGGCCAAGTCCTTGGGCCTCTCGGCCCGCGCCCGCAAACTTTCGCTTTTTGCCCCTTTCGTGGCCAAGGAAGGGGCGCCCCCACACGTCCATCTAGCCACAGGCCGTAGAACCAGCCTCATCGTGGTTGCGGACGTGGACTCTGCCGCGGCGGAGCAGGGGGACAGAGAGCCGGTCAGCCCACATCTGCTCCTGCAGCATCTGCCTCAAAACCTTCCTAGTCTGACCTTTCAGGCCCATTCCACACCAGGGAGGCAGAGTTCGCCATCACCTGCTCCACTGGCGTACCATAATGTCGGACAGGTGGGTGCTGCAAATCGTCCGAAGGGGCTACTCCCTCCCCTTCAAGGCGACCTCTCCAGACATGCCACCGCATGTCGGGGGATCACTTGCAACTTCTGCAGGAGGAAGTTACGGCCCTCTTGGCCAAGGGGGCCATCGAGCGCGTTCCTGGCCCAGAAGTAGGGCGGGGTTGTTACTCTCACTACTTTCTGGTTCCCAAGAAGGGCAAGGGGGGCCTACACCCTATCTTGGCCCCCGGTACGTCAACGTCTTCCTCCGGAAAGAGAAGTTCAAGATGCTCACCTTAGCTCAGGTTCTGGCTGCCCTAGACCCTGGAGACTGGATGGTAGTGTTGGACTTGCAGGATGCGTATTTCCACATCCCCGTCCTGCCGGCCCACCGGCGTTACCTGCGGTTCACGGTAGGCCACGAGTACTTTCAGTGTACCGTGCTCCCCTTCGGCCTCACCAGTGCCCCTCGGATGTTCACGAAAGTGATGGCGGTGGTCGCAGCTCATCTGCGCAGATTAGGGGTTCTAGTCTTTCCCGATCTCGAGGACTAGTTGTTGAAGGCAGGCTCGCCCCGAACAGTCGTCTCCCACTTCCAGACTACGGCCGACCTCCTGCATTTGCTGGGGTTCTCCATCAATGTGCCGAAGTCGCATATGAGTCCCTCCCAGAAGCTTCTTTTCATTGGAGCAGTTCTGGACTCGGCGCTGTTTCGGGTCTATCCTCCGGAACAGCGGGTGCGGGATATTCAGGCTCTGATTCCGGTCTTTCAGCCTTTATCCCGAGTTTCGGTCAGGATGGTCCTGCGGCTGCTGGGTCTAATGGCCTCCTGCATCCTGCTGGTGTATCACGCCAGGTGGCGGATGCGGGCTCTGCAGTGGGACCTGAAGTTCCAGTGGGCTCAGCAACGGGGCAACCTGTCCGACCACGTCCTGATCTCGGAGGGCACTTCAAGACCGTTGCAGTGGTGGCTCACGGACCGCGATTGGGTCAGTGGCAGATCCCTCTCCCTACCCCAATCTCCTCACCGCTGTTCATTTTTTAAAGTACTTCCAACTCGGAATAACCAGACAGATCACAACACCTGACTAAGTAGAGATTCAAAAATCAGAGCTCCCCCCTCACACTATCTCCGCCCTGTCTGCTCATTTCCCCCTTTTTCCCCCCTGTGGATACCTCTCCCTGCCATATGGTCACAATATAGGGTACGCAACCTTAGGTCCAAATGCGGATTACGGCTTGGTTTGATTTTTGTGTTCATTCCCCAAACATTGTCCAAATGCCATATATTTATGTGCACATGGATATGGGCTGAAGTGTACAATGTTGGTATACAACCTGCTGTACTCTGCTGTAATGGTTGTACGGTTTGCCCTGTATTGAACATTACAAAATCTCAATAAAGATGGTTAGAAAAAAAATGCATGAAAAGTTAGCAGCAGCAGCTTGCTGCCCTTTGTCAGTCTGTCTTTGCCCGGACACATTTGTTGCCTGTTGTGGTGTTCATCATAACGACCCTCTGAATGCCAATCAACCTTCTTTAATTCAAGTAACCTGTTGTGATGCAGTGATCAAAAGACTGACTCCCTTGTTTCCTCTGAGACCATTCATCACCTTTTGAGCCAATACGCAACTGTTGACCTCCCCTTCTGACATTAATGATTTTCTTCAGTGCTAAAATTTCTTTGTGCGCTGTTTAAGTGAACTGCAGGCACTCTCTTTGGAATGTGGACAGGATGTAGCCTTACGGCTAGAGCGGTCAACCTCAAAGCTGGGGAACCAGTTTCGAGTTTCTGCAACGACACTCATCAGCCTGTGATTCTGGGCAAATCACTTAATCTTCCTGTGCCTAACAAAAATGAATGTGTCCATGTGTATCGAAACTGGTGGTCATGGAAAGCGCTCTGATACCCGATATCTTCGGGTCTAGTTCGCGCTATATAAAACTCTTTAAATAAAAAAAGGGCTCTAAGCTTCCTTCTTTTCTGACAAATTAGTGAGGAGAACCCAAAGTTGTGACACCTTTTCTCTTCGGACCGGGTTTTGTTTCTCCACCTAACCCTTCAAAAGGGGAGGAGAGACTCCATTGGCTTTAAGCTTCGATATGGACTCCACAAAAGAACATCCTGTAAATGACCATCTCTGTGTAGGGGTCTCTGGAGCAAAGAAAGTGAAGGCAATGCAGATAAGGATCCTGTTAAGATGAATGCTCCTCTGCAGAAAAATTTGCTATGCGATGGCCAAGAAGAAACCTCCGCAATGTATTCCAACAGAGCCAAATCCGCTACTACAGCACTTGCATTTGGGAGTGCCGGTTCTGGACATATGGACATTAGTGCATACATTTACAAAACAGTACTTCCTTAACAGGCAGTGTGGAGGAAGATAACTTAGCCTGCTCTGTTCTGCTAGACTTTGTGATGTCATTTTGCACTCCAGCACTTCCACCTGTGAATGGTGCTGCTGTGGTATCTATTCATAAGGTGAGAAATCTACAGCTAAAAGTAGACATGTCTGACTCCATTTGGGAAGTCACAGTGCAATTAGAGGGTACTGGGCCTCAGTCGTAAGGACTGGGGCCACTAGCATCTGATGTCCTGGTCTATCCTAATATGGTTCTGAAAACTGTGTCGCAGCTCAAGCTTGCAATTTGCGCCCATATTGTACGGAAAAACTCAGTCATCTGTATTGGGACCATATATTGCTGAAGGTACGACATCTGTCTCACAAAGAAGACCTCTAAGGAGCACATCTCTCCCTCCAGTGTTGAGGTGAGTATACGTAGGCTTCCAGTTCAACCCTCTGTGCAATAATATAGCCACCCCACGAGCGTAGATAGAATATCCAGTTGAGTACACCTCCCCCCCCAATGACCATGCCGCAACCTAGGGGTGGAGGAGTTATATATATGCGTCTCTTGTAAGAAGCAGCAGTCAATCTTGTGACAAATTAAATATGCTTGGATTAATCTGGCCTTCCTATGATCGCTCAGGCCTCTGACATTCCATGTTAAGAATTTCAGAGCTGCCATTTTACATCAATGTGGTGCAACCAAAACATGGTGAAGAATATGTGTGCATCCCTTTCTGGCATTCCAAAGTAGCCCACATAACTCTACAAGCGTTTTACATGCAATGTGCAGTAACAAGGTTGTAACCTGCTGTACTGTACCCTTAACCTCCACCCCCCCACACCAACCCCCTAATTAGGTTGAGCATTAGTGACCCACCCCACCACACCCTGCAAAAAAAAAAAACCCAACGTAGACATTCAAAACGGTAATGGGAGATCTCCCTGGGGGTGAGGTATCTCTGGCGTTTACCCTGGTCGGTGACCAGGTGGCTCGGCATGTTAATGAGAATGCGATTGAAACAATATAAATCATTACTGCTTTTACAACAGAGATTTCAACTTATGATGAGCCAAATAGGGCTCCTCAGCTTCAACTCAGGTCGCATTGGCAGTTCCATCTTGAGCGCGCAACTAGGCTCTTTCGGCCAAACCAGACATATAGTCGCCAGATCAGTCATTGTCACTGCGTGCCCTGGAGTCTTCATCTGGCGTTTACGCCCAGCAGCCTGTTTGGCGTATTTTAGGACCGATTTAGCATCTGTGAAGAAATGATGGTTGCTTCGCCGGGTACATCAAAGTATATGTGATGCCTGCCTGTCAGAGGATGCGCTTGACAGGGGCAAATTCTCTTCTCGCTGCTTGAACTGCCGGCGTGAACTTGGGGAAGAAAGAGATCTGGTTGCCCTGATGCGTTAGCTGGCCCATTTCTCTTGCCGCTCTGAGGATTGCATCTCTGTCTTGATAATTCAATACCCGAGCCAGAATAGGCCGCGGGGCACCCCGCACTAGGGGTCTCGGAGTCAGTGACCTATGGGCTTTCTTCACGATAAACAAGTTAGGGAGAGATGCACCAAAAATCTTCCGGATGAGCGTCTCGCCGAAGTCCTCCACCCTGCCCATGGCTGTAGTTTCCGGAATGCCAGTTATTCTAATGTTATTTTGGCAGTATCTCGCATGCAGGTCTTCGTTTTGGCCTTGATTACGTCCAGTACTCTTTCCATGTTCAATAGCTGTTCTTTCTACTCTGTTTGGAACTCATGTGCACCAGAGACCCTGTTTTCCAATTTGTCAATGCGTACTTCGTGGGTGTCAACTTGTTTTTTGACCTTGTTCAGCCTATCCGTTAGCTTATCTATTTTGTTATCAATTGTTTTAAGGCTGGATTGCACCTCTAGCAAGATGGATCGTGAATCTTCATTGCCCCCCCCTTAGCGCCTTCCCTATGTTCCATCTCGGGATCTGTCTCTGAGTCCGTCTGTCTAGTCAGCCTCTTATTTTCGAACAGCACTTTAGTTTGTTTTGCATTTGACTTTCCCATCTCCACACCAAGCTGTCCCTTTCAAAGGTGTAAGAACAAAGGAGGAGGGGGTCACCAAGGCACACTGACACTGTGATTGTGCTGAGTGGTGGCAGATCCAAAACCTCCCCACGATGCACTCCCCCCTCTGAAGCTGCAGCCTGACACTGGAAGCGGCTCACCACATGGGACCACATCTCTTATCACTTATGCGGATCCTTTTTCCCACTCACATATTGCGTTCTCAGAAGTGAGGGGATGCCTCCCGCCACACTAAAGAGGCCTAGTTCTCTGATTGTGGCCCCCGCCCACTGATTCGCAACCATGGGGGGATCCTAATGTCCCACTCCAGGAGGTAGAGAGACCAGCGTGGGGGGTCACGGACACATATAGTGATGACCAGATAACATATAACTGTCTTGTAAAATTCAGTAGTACTTCAATAGAGGGGCCCGACTTCCAACTGCATCACCTTTTTACACCCCACTCGATTGAGACTCGGCGCAGCTAGTGCATAATATATTAAGGGTCTTCCTCACCCAAGACAGGACACCACGCACACTCCTGGAACAGGGGGCTTCTCCAGCACGATATGGTCTTTCACCTACCCGATTGATCCTCTTCAGTCAGGGCTGTCAGTATCCTCCCTTGTCCCTGCTGATGTATGCGCCCCCTATAACAGCCCGCCGCAGGCTCTCTGCCGTCTCCCGCCTCAGTCGCCGCACGACCGGAGGCACCTTCTGGCCTAGCAGTCCAGACCGGCCTGCAGCAATGGATGGGGACTCTCGGGCGAGGAGAACAGCACACCCGCAGACTCCCGGAACAGGCCAGGTGACGGGCCTCCAACGATGCAGCCACACCCTGTTGGTATCCTCTGGCACCGCGCCCAGGAGCAATCCACAGGTTGAGAACGGCCCGATCAGCAGTCACCGTATGGGGCTGGACAGTCCTCTGCTCCGGTCTTAGCACAAACAGTCTGACTCCCAGATGCCTCCACAGCGGTGCAGTCTCAGTGCGTCGAAGTACACGCCGAGCAGCTCCCTGCTCACGGCCTTTGCTCTCCGTCTCAGGCCCCGACCGGCTCAGCCCTCAGCGGTCGCGCCGTCCAGCTCCCAGCCTCTAAAAATAATGTAGGAGTCGGGGTAGCATCACCATTTTAATAAGTTCTACCTTGCCTGCAACAGAGAGGTTGAGCGTTTTCCAGAATTCTATTTGGGATCTTAAAGCTGTGATTGCCCTGGATAGGTTACTAGCCATGTGATCCCGATCTGTGTGATAAATTTGTACACCTAAATACCGGTACACAACCGGTTGCCAGGCCACTAATGCATCCACCAACAGTTGAGGGGCGTCTGTGTTAGGAGTGAAGGGAAATAAACATGATTTCCCCTGTTCACACCCAATCCTGATATTGTAGCAAATAGTTTGAGTGTGTTGCAGATGATAAGGGGTATCGCCTGTAGGACCCTGGTATAAAGCAAGATATCCTCTGCATAGAGCGAAATGGCATGTCTCCTCTCCTAGCTGTATACTCCCAATAATCTGCTGATTGATGCAAAGCTTTAGCCAATGGCTCTATGGCCAGGGGAAAAAAATTATATGCATCATTATTAAGGCTCCCTATTTTCAATTTTTAAGAATTTTGACAGATAAATACAGACAGAAACCCCTCTATTTTCTTGTCTGTATTTAGTTTTAAATGTGTATAAAAATGGAAATTGGGTGCTTTTTGAGTGATTGTAAATACATTTTGCCATGACTGCGAGGCCAATAACTGTGTGGATTGATAGGTAAGGAGGTTAAAAATGAAAGGAATCTTAGTAAAGAAGCTTAAACAACAGTAGATTATGCACAAGGCTGATACTGAAATGTGCATATTTTCATTTAAGTGCATTGATTTAGCTTCTGTGGGTGTTCATATCACTGAAACCTGGCAGGCATTCAAACATGACTGCATATTTATTGATTAAATAAATGTGGAAATGTACCAGTTTAAGCTTTATTTTTTTCACAATACCCTTAATAAATATGGATAAATAGAGACGGAAATGACAAACAATTAAATACCATAAACGGGGAGCCCTAATCCTAATCACTTCTACCAAATAGCACCAGAATCAGGCGAAAGGTTCCCGAACACAGAACTTACCTCTCGGAGTCCCTGCGAATGGTCTCATAAATTCAATTGCTTCTTCTTTACAATTTTTTAGATCCAAAAGTGAAAAAAACAAGTTCAATGCCCCATCAAAACCAACACAAAACAAGCTCAATTTTCAGCAAAAAAAAATAGCAAAAATCAGCCCAGCCCTGATCAAAATGAACACAGATTACAACAAGGTAACCATGTACAAATCCGCTTTTAATCCTCAGCAAACTGACAGAACAAAAAGAGCAAGCAATTAAAGGAAAAAAACCACGTTGTTTTTGCCCTCAAGCAAATAGCATTTATTCGATGACCCCACATCTGTACATGAGTCACTGGGCAAGCTCCAAGCGGGTAATTACGGAACGATTCATTTTCACGTTAGGTACACAGCACGTCTGAAGAGGTAATTTTGTTCCTTTTCATTACAGTCCCAATCGTCTGCTTTTTTTAAAAATGCGATACTATTCAAGTGGTTTAATCATTTAATCCTTGGCCGTCTGCCGAAAAGCAGGGTAAAGGATGCGGCTTCTGGTGAAGTGGAAGACACGGACTGCTGGATTTTGAGCAACAATGTTGGAGAGGCAGCGTCTTTGGTTCGCCCAGCTGTTGAAAGCAATAACAGGAGCGCTCTTGAAGAAGTCTTCAAGTAGTCTTGAAGCAGTGCCCTTTGCGTATGTTGAACTGTAGTTTGAGTGGTGCGCTCGGGGAGGGCTAAACACCGGAAGAGACATGACGTATGCATTCCTAAGACAAATTGGGAGCAGGCAAAATGGAGCAACGATGGTTGCAGCAAATGGGAAACCTATGGGGGAGAGGGGGCTGTAAGCCCAGAAGGAGATACAACATGTCTCAGTTTGAGACAGCGCATGTGCACCGTCTTGGAGCCGAGATCTAAAAAAGAATGGGAGCAGAGCTCATGATTTTAGTTGAGATGATTGTACGCATTCTATAATATAGGATTTATTTAACAAGTACTGTTTTTTTAAGTGGAGTTTTTTTTAAATTTAAATAAAAATAGTTTTGTTACTTTTTATTTGTGGGACGAAGACAGATTTTTAGGTCTCGCATGGCGAAAGCAGCGCATGCGCTGTTCTCGTCAGAGAGACCTTTTGAAATCGATTCTCCGCCGTGGGCTCATGCACGCGTCTGCATGGACGAAGATGGCTGCTCTCGTCATCTGTCCAATTCAGACAGCATGCGCGTGTCCGTGGGACAGTGGACAGTCCCACACCATTTTGTTTTAGCTAGGGTCTACCCGTCGCACATGCGTGCGCGCGTCATTAAACACGGCGTGCTTTCAGTTTAAACTGAAGTGAAAGCACGCTGCTATGCGCGCACGCGTGCACTTTAAACACAGCGTGCTTTCACTTTCAACGCAGTTTAAAGTGAATGCACGCCGCCATGCGCGCACCCAACCCTGTGTAATCTGAAAGTCACATGTAAATACTGAGAGGCAGCACCGGCCCAACTTTCATTATTCAGAGTTTTGACGGGTAAGATCTACATTAAAAAAGTCAATAGCATGTCTGGGAAAGGGTTCTCAGTAAAGGACCGTGGTAGCTTTGCCAAGGATCAGGTCATAGTGTGTGGAGGACTGATGATTATTAGGCATTACTGTTGTTTTCAAAACGAACCTTACCTGGTCGTAGAGTTTGTATATAAAGGCAAGATTATTTTATCTCACAGCTGTTTCCATGTATTTACTACTGCAATGTCGCCTTTAAAGTGGTAGCATACAAGACTGATAAAAAAGATCTCTCCAGTTGGTGCAGTCCGGTCGCTCTACGGAGGAGGTGGGGCGGCCAGCAGCCTGAGCCTGAGTTTCTCTTCACTTACCACTATTAACTAGGGGCGCTTAGAAGCAGGTAAAACTGCCAGCACGTGACAGACCACTGCATTGGGCTGGTACTATACTAAGGTCATTCTAGCCAGCTGCCTAGGAAGCCTTTTTCAAGGGTGACAGATTGTATCTAAAACCATCACATGCACCCGTTTGTTTAAGGATGGGTGTTTGAAATGTCACTTCACCGATGGCACTAAAATTCCTGCGCTGCTCCACACCTCATTTACTCCTCCTAAGCGCTCTGAGCAGACTTTGACCCAAACAACTTTGCACCTCGCGCCAGCAAATTGATGTGGGGTGCTGGCACACGGGACAGTGAAGCCCCCCACTCTCTTCCTAGCGCTTGAACGCCTATCAGATGGGCATTGTGCATCCTGCGTGGACTCAGAATGTCAAGCCAGGGTCCTCCTGGCTGCTTTAGAACACCACCGGAGAGACGTGGCACAGTGGGAGCTCTTTTCTTTTACAGCTGCTGCTCTGGGGCAGTGACACAGATGTCCCTCTGAGACAGAGGCGTGGTTTCATCTTCAGAGCCTGTCTCTCTACTACACTCTCTCTACTTCTCACTCTCTACTACTCACTCTCTACTATTCTCTACTCTCTACTACTCTCCACTACTCTCTACTACTCTCCACTACTCTCTACTCTTCACTACTACTCTACTACTCATTCTCTACTACTAACTTGCTACTCACTCTCTACTACTCTCTACTACTCACTCTACTACTAGCTACTACTCACTCTACTACTCACTCTCTACTACTCACTCTACAACTCTCTCTACTACTCTCTCTACTACTCTCTACTACTC
The DNA here is from genome assembly GCF_964204655.1 of Triturus cristatus. Lineage (NCBI taxonomy): Eukaryota > Metazoa > Chordata > Amphibia > Caudata > Salamandridae > Triturus > Triturus cristatus. Next base: position 871,156,247 of record NC_140583.1, on the reverse strand, counting down.
ACTCTACTCACTCTCTACTACTAACTCTCTACTACTGACTCTCTACTACTCACTCTCTACTATCTACTACTCTCTCTCTACTATCTACTACTCTCTCTCTACTACTCTCTCTACTACTCTCTCTACTACTCACTCTACTATCCACTACTCACTCTCTACTACTCACTCTACTACTCTCTCTACTACTATCTACTACTCACTCTACTACTCACACTCTACTACTATCTACTACTCACTCTCTACTACTCACTCTAACTCTCTACTACTCACTCTCTACTCACTCTACTACTCACTCTACTTACTCTACTACTCACGCTCTACTACTCACTCTACTACTCGCTCTCTACTACTCACTCTCTGCTAACTCTATACTACTCACTCCACTACTCTCTACTACTCACTCTACTAACTCTCTACTACTCACTCTCTGTCTACTAGTCACTCTACTACTAACTCTCTACTACTAACTCTACTACTCACTCTCTACCATCTACTACTCTCTCTCTACTACTCTCTCTACTAACTCTCTACTACTCACTACTCACTCTACTACTCACTCTACTAACTCTCTACTACTCACTCTTACTACTCACTCTACTAACTCTCTACTACTCACTCTCTACTAACTCTCTACTACTCACTCTCTACTACTCTCTACTCCTCTCTACTACTCACTCTCTACTACTCTCTTTACTACTCTCTACTACTCACTCTCTACTACTCATTCTCTATTACTCTCTACTACTCACTCTCTGCTACTCACTCTCTACTACTCACTCTCTACTACTCACTCTCTACTACTCTCTACTACTCTCTACTTCCCACTCTCTACTACTCTACTGCTTACTCTCTACTTCCTACTCTCTACTTCCTACTCTCTACTACTCTCTCTCTACTACTCTCTACTACTCTCTCTACTACTCATTCTCTACTACTCACTCTCTACTACTCTCTTCTACTCTGTACAACTCACTCTCTACTACTCTCTACTACTGCAATGCAATAGGTCTTGCATTACTAAATGTTTGAGCTATTGGCGTTGCCAATAATAATAATTCAATTCCAATAGCTCAAGCTTTCAGTAATGGGACACCTATTGCATTGCACATGAATCACGGCACCCACGCTTGAGAAGCAAAGAGCATTGGGTGAAAGGGGGGACAGAATGACGAAAAGGCAGCCAACGTGTGATGAGCAGTTTGGAGACTGTAAGATGGGGAGAATGAAAACATAATATACAAGCATTAAAAATGAAATAGGGCTCACATTTCATTAAGTTAAAGCCATTTTGCTTTGCTATACAAAACCATCGCATAGCAAATGGCTTTAACTTAATCAAAGGCGAGACCTTTTGCATTTTCAATGCTTGTTTTGTAAAGGTTTCATCAGTTCAGCTGTGGATGGCGTGTAAGCCTGACTACATAGAACAGAAGTGGAGTTTTGAAGCCATCGCGTTTAAATAGAACATGAATTGACAAAATATTATCACAAGAATATCAACGCCCGAATATTTCTTGGTTGAAGAATTGCCATTTAGCTGCAATATTGTTGTCAATGGCACGCATTTCAAAGGCTCATTTATATTCTCATGGTGGCCTCACGCATGCTAATTTGCTATTGCTATTCTGTCCACTAATATGAAATCCCTGCCCCAGCATCCTTGCCAGTAGGTTTTATTTTTAAGTTCAATGAGCACGGCAAATCGCCGGAAGAGTGGAAAATTCCCCTGTCACACAGATGCCCTTATCAGCAGCAGCCAGATGGAGTAAGGAGCAGGAACATTATCAATGTTAAATTGGTTTTTCTGAACCGGAGTGGAACAAAGCATTCCTTCAGAAAAGGGTGGCATTTAGGAATGTTAATATTTTGCAAGGTGCTTCTTCTTAAAACACACAAACAAACCTGTCACATCAGGAAACTTAAAGTTACAAATCGTAACCTTATTTGTACATAAATGAACTCACCTAAAATAGGTCTCAGTGCTTGGAAATGTCATTCCGTTGTTGCAACGTATTCTTTAACTTGCGTGACATCTGTAGCTCAAAACTGGCAGCAACGCAAAGGACCTCTGTACACATTGGGGATTGTATAGTTGATAGGAGGATAAGGGGGAAGGGAGAGAAGAAAAGCAGGGCAAACTGTATCATAGGCAGGGCCACCTGAATTAAACAGTAGTTAGTGGAAGGTCACATTATATGGCATTGTTGACTAATTTATCCTACAAGAAATGCCATCTGTGCATCGTAAGGCGGCATATTATTTGGGAGCATTAGTTATCTATTTTGTTACTGAAGAAAAGTTTCATATCATTACTACAACTTTAACACCTTAATGCAGAAGTCAGGAACTGCTATTGCTCAACACAATTTGTTGCACTTTTTAAATAACTTTTGATCTAACGGGTATTGCTAAACCATATATTTGTGTAGCGCACGTTCACCCGTGGGCATCTTCGCGCTGAAGAACAGATGTTTATTGTTACCCAACTCAGTGGACCTCAGAAGGACGAAAGTGAGTGGACCCGCCGGAATTTGAACCTGTGACCATGAGGGCAAACACAGGCCCCTACAGTGGGCGCATTAGTCCACTAAGCCACCAGACCCGCCTCTGTTGGAGCTAACATTTCTGTTTAAATCTGCTAATGATGTAGTAGATGGTAGATTATGCATCAAAATCGCGAATACCATAAGTATGTGGAAATTTTCATAGTAGCAGAATCGCATAATTCCCGTGCCATGCATCATAGGCAGTGGTTGACAGTGCAGCGGGAAGGTACTGTCCGCGCAGCAGATTAGCAAAGTTTGAGTTTATAAGTAACACACCACAATGAGACTTGTTAAGTGATGGTGAAAAAGAGGGGAGAGGCAGGGGTAGGGGTGGACAGGGGAGGAATGTTAATGCAATATCTCCATTTTATTATTACAAACACTCCCAGGAACAATACAAAATGGCACAATTTAATTACAATTAAAAGGATTGCGAATACACATTTGGAACAGTAGGGGATTCAAAGGAAGGAATTAACAGGAGGAAAAAGTAATATATTATCCAGATGCAGAAAAGAACATTTTCCATGCAAGTGTGTGTGACTTATCCTAAGGTTGACAAAGACCGATATGTCACCCTTTACTTCATTAGTCACTAGATGGCATCGGGAATCATTGATGGCTATCATCTTTTTATCTCTCCACGCCCATATGGTGGGTGCTAAATACCTAGTTGGCTCTTGCGCTTCCAATTGTGGGGATTTATTTATGCAAAGCATGCTGCCTTCAGGCAACGTAAGGTTGATGTGCAGAGGCAACATCTGCTTGTAAAAGCTAGGTAATGTATAATGGGTGAAGTTTTGAAAAACTAATTTACATTGGAATGAATAGGAGAGAAATCTACTGCTGTGAATGGCATTGTTCGGGACAGTTACTCTAGGCTTTATCTTGGTTTACTATCCTGGAGTATCATTTTTCTTTGCGATATATTTTATTGCTTTTCAGCTGAAGCAGTGCTCGTTCACAAATACTACACATTGAGGCAATGCTCTATTTTTTGGCTTTCTCAATGTTTTTGGGCCATTTTGTACAGAGTCGTGACTGCTTTGCGACATTGTTGAAGGTAGAACACCAAGCATTGACATAGCGAATAGGTTTCAGTTTTGGAAACTTATAAGTGTTTAGCCATGCATCACATTTTCCTGACATCAATGTTTGTTGTAAATCATCTATGATATACTGACTACCAGGCATTAAAGTCCTTTGACAGTGTTGTCATGTTTAGTCTACGGCACTGGTGTCCTGCCAGTATCAAGTCATTAAAGACCCCAAACTGAATATCATATATAGTTTAAGGTAAAATGTACTATTTACATAAATCATTGTGCCCTTTTACAATTTTGGCATTTGCAATGAATGGCATGGTTTACCTTCCATATGGCCATGCCCTTTACAATGCCATCCACATAGACTCTATGGCACAATAATGCTAATACTGCCAGTCATTTGATGCCCTCACCCTGCCCAGCACATGGCACGTAAGCTGCAGGGTGCCCAATAATTATCACTGACAGTGAAGCTCTCGTAACTCCTGGGGATGCAGTTCACACCTCCCTGACTTGTACTCCAGTTGCTACTCCCAGCTCTGTTGACGAAGGCGTGGGGGGCTGGAAGTGCTGCAACAGTCGCTCTCACTCGCTCCCTCAGCCAAGCACAGCCCATTTTCAAAGACTGTGTGTGCACGGCAGGCAGAGAAAGCAGAGAAAGAGAGAGCGCGCGAGTCCTGCACTATTGAGGACAATATTGTTGTAGATTGATAGTTAAAACGATAGAGGTAGCAAGATGAAGAGGGGTAGATAGATAGATAGATAGATAGATAGATCGATAGATAGATAGATAGATAGATCGATAGATAGATATGGGTACTACAGAAGTTGAGTGGCAAAGGTGGAGATGCATAAACACACATGGAAAGGGCTGAAAGGAAACAATGACAGATGTATATATTTATATAATGAGTGGATGGCTGGATTTTGCGTTTACACAGAAACTCACATACAGAAACAGATGGAATTCGTCTACTGTCATAAACAGAGCTAGGAAGAGAGGGGAGGTTAATAAATATGTATAGCAAGCAAGAGGTGTGAGAGGTAGATAGAGTGGTAGTAGAGAGCTAGGTAAACACATAGATAACAAGAGACTCAGATAGGTAGTCAGATAGCGACTGGCGGGAGGGATTCTTTAACTACAGGATGCATCTTCCTCTCCCCAGCCATGCTCCACGACTCATGCCCATATTAAACTAAACGGCTTCTGATACTGCCCCCTTAATCAACTTTTACCATCTTGCCCTGTGCCCTTCGTCTATGAGGCTGGAGTTGTTTGGATCCCAGATCATTCCCTCCTATCCTCTTCTCTTGTGCATGTTTTATTGTGGTCTGTGCCTTCCCAAATCTTTCATTAAAGACATTAGCTGAGAAAGGAAATCTAGAGGTCTCTGTCACGGCAAGTCCATCACAGAGGGAAAATAAGTCTGGCATGTGTTTCTCGTATCTGAAAGAAACACGTAGTGATAGATTCCTTACCTTACAATTACCCCCAGACGTCAGATTGGATCCGGAAAGTTTTCGTCAGCAGTAACCCTGCGCGTTGGAAGGTGGCGTTGTGCGGCTCCGCATCCGTCGTTGGCGTCGTGGTCGCCGAGATGACGTTGCGATAGCTATTTAGACACCCCCCTCGTGCGCTGACGTCAGTTCTTTCTTTTTCCGCGCCAGCGAGCGCAGATCCGGGTAGAACAAGTACCCCCAGTCACTCTTTGACTGAATTTTTTCGAAGACTTTTGTCTCATTTCTTCTGAGTCGATCGACTCCTGGTGTCGTAGGGATGCCCAGCTTTAAGAACTGCGGGGACTGTCACCGCATGATGTCGGTGACGGACCGGCACCGCGTGTGTCTCTACTGCCTGGGACGCGACCACGACTCCAAGTCGTGCCCCGACTGCCGGGCCATGGCGCCGAAGACTTTGCGGGAGCGGTCCCGAAAATTGCTGGAAGTCCTGAAGTCTGCTCCATGCCGCTCAAGGTCCCCGTCCAGTCGGAGGTCGAGGGACTGGTCGCGGAGCCGTCACCATCGTTCATCTGGATCTAATTCTTCGCACTCTGGTAAGTCGAAGCATTCCAAAAAGAAGTCGAAGAAGCGTTGTCGCTCTTTGACATCCCGTCGCGCGACGCGGCTGAGGGTGGTGCCACCCCCGCGGCTCCGGTAGAGCCTGCGACGTCGCCGCCAGCCTACCCGCCCTTTCCGGGTCCTTCGGCAGGCCTGCCCTTCCATTGTCGGTGACTTCGGCCCCGGCACCGCAGGACCCCCTGTATCCGGGCTCGGATCCCGGGCAATGCCGGTTGACCTCATAACACCACCACTTGTGACACCATCCCCCCCCCCCGGCACCACCTCAGACGTCGTCTGGTGGTACCGCTTAATGCCGATTCCGATGGGGCCTTTCTACCCCTATGTCCCTCCTCCTTATTTTCAGCCTATTTCTCAGACTTCGGAGGAAGGGGAGGACTGGGAGGGGTCTGAGGACCCTCTCACACAGCAGTGTGACTATGATCCAGACTGGGCAGAGAACTTGGGGGATACCAGCGGTCTTGACACCTCACCTGACATTGGCATGCTGTCTCCTCCTACTGTGGCTATGGAGGAGGGAGCGAGTTACGCAGTGGTGTTGTGTAGGGTGGCCGAGGCCCTCTACCTCAAACTCCCTAGTGTCCGTCAGGACTAACCTCCTGACAGAAGTGCTTCAGCCGGCGGCAACCTCTTCGGAGCCCTTGCTGCCTTTTAATGACGCATTTTCGGACATTATTTTGGCACTGGGTGCAGGCCCAACACAGGGGCTCCTGTGGACAGAAACGTGGCCCGATGCCATCGCCTGGCTCCGGGCAACCCCCTCTTTCTCGCCCAACACCCCACTCCCGAGAGCTTGGTTGTCCAGGCCTCTGCGTCCCAAAGCGCGTTCCCTTCTGCACCTCTGGATAGGGAATCTAAGAAGCTGGAGCAGCTTGGCAAGAAGCTGTTTTCATCTGCCAGCTTAGGGCTGCGGTCGGTGAACAATGCATGCCTCTTGGGCCGTTATTCTCACTCCGTGTGGGACACGGTTGTGCAGGTGCTGCCCCACTGTCTGGAGGAGGCCCGGACAGTACTCTCCCAGCTATTGCAGCTGGGAGAGACGCAGCTAAGTTCACCATTCATTGTGGACTTGATACCACCGACTAGTTGGGCAGGGCGATTTACACGACGGTGGCGCTTCGGTGCCACACCTGGCTGAGAACAACTGGCTTCTCAGGGGATGTCCAGAACACTCTGATGGACATGCCCTTTGATGGCATTCGCCTTTTCGGCCATAAGGCAGATAGTGTGTTGGAGCGCTTTAAGGACCCACGGGCCAAGTCATTGGGCCTGTCGGCCACTCGCCCTCCTCCGCCTTCTGCTTTTTGCTCCTTTTGTGGCCACGGAAAGGGTGCCCCAACACGTTCATTTCAGAGTTACAGGCCTGCGCAACAACAATCTCAGTGCGGCCGCGGACGTGGGAACCGCCGAGGTGGTTTTGGGGGCCAGCAAGCAGGTCAGTCCACCTCGACCCCCGCAGCATCCACTTCCAAGCCTTCCTAGTCCGTCCTTTCAGGCGCATCAGACGCCAGTGGATGGCATGATTCCCCATCATCTCCCCCACTGGCACAACATCACCTCGGACAGGTGGGTGCTGCAAATAGTCCGAAGGGGCTACTCCCTCCCCTTCGAGACTACCTCTCCAGCCATGCCACCTTAATACCACCGCATGTCGGGTGACCATCTTGCGCTTCTTCAGCAGGAAGTCACGGCCCTCTTGGCCAAGGGGGCCATTGAGCGCATTCCTGGGCCAGAAGTAGGTTGTGGTTGTTATTCCCACTACTTTCTGGTCCCCAAGAAGGACAAGGGCCTGCGTCCTATCTTGGACCTCAGGAACGTCAACCGCTTCTTCCGGAAGGAGAAGTTCAAGATGTTGACGCTAGCTCCGGTCTTGTATGCCCTCGACCCTGGAGACTGGATGGTAGCGTTGGACTTGCAGGGCGGATATTTCCACATCCCCGTCCTGCCGGCCCACCGGTAGGCCACGAGCACTTTCAATTTACCGTGCTCCCCTTCGGCCTTACCAGCGCCCCTCGGGTGTTCACGAAGGTGATAGCGGGGATCGCAGATCATCTGCGCTGATCAGGGGTTCCAGTCTTCCCCTATCTCGATGACTGGTTGTTGAAGGCGGGCTCGCCCCAGGCAGTCGTCTCCCACCTCCAGACTACGGCCGACCTCCTGCATTTGCTGGGGTTCTCCATCAATGTGCCGAAGTCGCACCTGATTGCCTCTCAGAAGCTTCTCTTCATCAGAGCGGTTCTGGACTCGGCGCAGTTTCGGGTTTATCTACCGAGCAGCGAGGATATTCAGGCTATGATTCCGATCTTTCAGCCTCTGTCCCGGGTTTCTGTCAGGATGACCCTCCGGCTCCTGGGCCTGATGGCCTCCTGCATCCTGCTAGTGGATCATGCCAGATGGCATATGCGGGCTCTGCAATGGGACCTGAAGTTCCAGTGGACACAGCATCAGGGCATCCTGTCCAGACTGTCCGACAACTGCAGTGATGGCTCACGACTCGCGATTGGGTCAATGGCAGATCCCTCTCCCTTTCCCATCCGGAGCAAACAGTTGTGACGGACGTGTCCCTCCTGGGATGGGGCGGCCACATTGGAGAGGCGGAGATCAGAGGCCTCTGGTCTCCGGCAGAGTCCGGGCTCCACATCAACCTTCTGGAGCTTCGGGCGATCCGGCTTGCACTGAAGGCATTCCTTCCCTCTGTCCGGGGAAGAGTGGTGCAGGTGTCCACGGACAATACCACCGCCATGTGGTACTGCAACAAACAGGGCGGGGTGGGGTCGTGGACACTCTGTCAGGAGGCTCTGCGCTTCTGGACTTGGCTGTAACACCAGGGCGTTTCCCTGGTGGTTCAACACCTGGCAGGGTCTCTGAACGCCAGGGCGGACAAACTCAGCCGCCGGTGGTGCATGATGGATCACGAATGGCGTCTGAACTCGGACGTGGCGCAAGGTCTCTTTCAGCAGTGGGGAGAGCCTTGGTTAGATCTATTCGCCACCAAAGAGAACGCGCAATGTCATCAGTTCTGCGCATTGGAATTTCAAAGGCGGCACTCGCTCTGCGGCGCTTTTCGTTGAGAGTGGAGTTGCGGTCTTTTGTACGCCTTTCCGCCTTTACCACTTCTGCCCAGAGTGCTGAAGAAGATCAAGCGCGACCTGGCCCAAGTCATTCTTGTGGCTTCGGACTGGGCTCGAAGAGTATGGTATCCTGAGCTACTCAGTATGGCCATCGATCCCCCGATCCGACTGCCTCTTCGGGAGGATCTTCTGTCGCAGCACCAGGGGACGGTTCTCCACCCGAACCTGTCCAGCCTCCACCTCCTTGCGTGGAGATTGAGCAGCGGCAGTTGACGTCTTTTGACCTGCCTCCCGAAGTTTGTAATGTAATCTTGGCGGCCCTCCACTAAGACAATATACACCTGCAGGTGGAATACGTTTGTGGCATTGTGCACAGCAAAGGCTGGATCCCCTTTTTGCCCCTCTTTCAGAGGTACTTCTATTCCTACATTCTTTGGCCCAGCAGGGCTCTGCTCTGGGCACTATCAAGGGCTATCTCTCAGACATTTCAGCCTTTTTACGGCTTCCAGATCAGTCTTCCCTTTTCAAGTCCCCTGTTGTGGGTAGATTCCTAAAAGGCATTACTCATCTTTTCCCCTCCTGTTCCTTTCATTATGCCTCAGTGGGACTTGAACCTGGTTCTGACATATCTGATGTGTGCTCCCTTTGAGCCACTTCACAACTGTCCTCGTCATCTTCTCACTTTAAAGACTGCTTTCCTGGTTGCCATCACCTCTGCCAGAAGAGTGAGTTAGCTCCATGCTCTTTCTTCTAAACCTCCTTTTCTCTCTGTCCATCCGGAGAAAGTTGTCCTAAGGACTCGTCCAACTTTTCTGCCAAAGGTTGTCACTGCCTTTAAGATCGGGCAGACCATCACTTTGCCCACTTTCTTTCCGCCTCCGCATCCCTCGAAAGAGTAAGAGAGTCTCCAACGCCTGAACCCAAAACGTGCGTTCTCCTTCTACCTGAACTGCACTCAACGGTTCCGGATGGATGACCAGCTCTTTGTTGGCTCCGTGGGCACCAAGAAAGGTCGGGCCATGCACAAGCGGACCATCTCTCGGTGGGTCGTTCTCTGCATAAAGGCTTGTTATTTTTTGGCTAAAAAGGAGCCTCCGGTGGGGCTACGCACCTATTCTACCAGGGCGACGGCAGCCACTACTCCCTTGCAGGAAATCTGTCAGGCAGCTATGTGGGCCTCGCTGCACACGTTTACCAAGCATTACTGCCTGGACAGCCAAGTCCGGAGAGACGGCTTCTTTGGCCGTTCTGTTCTCCAGGACATTCTGGTGTGATCTTGGTTCGCAGACCCACCACCGGGGTTGGTATTGTGGGGTATCTATTCTAAGGTAAGGAATTTATCACTACGTGTTTCTTTCAGATGCACAAGTTACTTTCCTTCGATAACGATATATCTGTAAGAAACATTATTAGTGATACATTCCTTACCGCCCCACCCATCCTCCCCGTTCTGCGAACTGATTTCTAGGGTTAAGGTCATCCCATTCAGGGCCCTAGTTTCAAGGCACCAGTGGTCAGTATCTTGCATGGCTCTGCGTTCCTGGCGCAGAAAGTCGTGTACAGAACTGACATCAGCGTGCGAGGGCGGCATCTAAGTAGCTGCCACGACGTCATCTCGCCGACCACGACGCCAACGACGGACACGGAGCCGCACAACGCCACCTTCCGATGCGCAGTGGTACTGCTGACAAAAACTTTGCGGATCCAGTCTGACGCCTGGGGGTAATTCTTAGTTAAGGAATCTATCACTACTAATGTTTCTTACAGATGTATCGTTACCAAAAGTAAGTAACTTGTGCGTTAACCAGAGAGGTAAGGGGGATTGGGCCTGGGGCAGGGGCTACTATTTTAGGGGTTTGGATTAAAGAAGAGCTGGTGGACAGGTGGGGAGCTCAGGGGTAGAGCTTTAGGGTTTATAGTAGGGGAAAGGCCGGGGCCAGGCGTGGGAGTGAACGCAGGGGTAGGGTTTTAGGGTTTAGGATAGGGGGAGGAGTGGGGGCTAAGGGGGGGTCAGGCAGGGATAGGGTTTCAGGGTTAAGAGCTGTGGGGTCGTTCATGGGTAGGTTTTTAGGGGTTCGGGCAGGGAGAGGTTTTTTTTATTTTTAGAAGGGTTGAGGGCTGGGGGGGTGCCAGGGACCAGGTTTAGGGTAGAGGTCAGGGAAAACTGCCAAACATATGCATTTAACATACGTGCTTTTACAACGAAATTCGTTGTAAAGGCATGCGTGGTAAAGGCATATTCTTTCAAGTAACGTGCGTGGTAAAGGTTTGCGTTGTAATGACATTCGCGTTGTAATGCCTGCATGGTAAAGGCATATGTTATAACGGAATGCGATGTAACATCATACATCCGGAAGTGGTGGTAGGGCGGGCAAGCAGTGTTGTGGGAGAGGGTTGCGGAAACTGGTGAAGGTTTCGCGCTGGGGCAGGATCAACATACCGCACGCAACGGAGCTCGTAGAGTTCCTGAAAAACAACCCATAAAGGCGAAAGCGGTAATATACGCTGCACCGTGGGAGTTTAGAAATTACCACAAAGCGGGACAAAGAAGAAGTCTTAACCACTAGTGAGGAAGCCTTTTTGTAAGATAATCCAAGTTATCAATAAAAAGCCAATGAGCGGATTGCAAGCCCATAAAGTGTATATAGTATGTCTTGAAGGACAGTGCATGCACGCTGCACTAGGCTTGACGTAAAAAGGAGAGGCGCTATGATGCGACCAGTGTTAGCCTTGTCGTGGCACTTTTGCTTTGCTTTCAGCAATGCTGCACTGTAGCAGCGTTGCTGTACAGCATGGCAGGAAAAAGTATTGACAAAGCCAATAGCTCTTACACAGATGTTAATATTGGCTTTGCTAGTGCTTGTTTCAGCTACTTTTAACCTTTGAGACTCTACACATCTCTCCCACATGCAGCATTGATATCTCCCTGCTTAGACCGCTGGTCTCGCTTGCCTCCCAATTAACTGATATTAGACACTCCTGCACAATAAACTACAGGGCTAAAGCAGGGCCATGAAAGGGCAAAGGCCATGAATAGGACAATGCATACCATTTCAAGTTCACCAAAAGGCAGAATATTCTAATTGTTAGTGAGAGAGGTTTTTTTTTTAAAGAGGAATGCATTTTTTTACCTTTTGTTAAAGAGACAACAGCACAATTACTTAGTTCTATAAGATGGGTATCCAACTGGTTCAGTATCTAAAGCCTGTGTATCACAGGTTTGAATCTTAACTGGAGATTGAACTAGGCCTTCAGGGACCTGTGCAATGTTAATGTCCTCCTTATTTTGCATTATGTAACAAATCTTGTCGTATGCGCAAGCTTCAAGCAAGGCTGGACTTACTACCTTGATAATAATAACACTTGTTATGAAGGTAGATGCAAACGCCTGAACATAAGGATCAGATATAGGAAAGCTCTGAAAACCTGGATTTTTACGGCTCATGATGCTTTATGAACAGCACATATCTAAATTCCCTTTTCCAGTCTCCGCCATTCTGTCTATCAGCGATTCGCTTAGCGCCATGATGCTCCTCGAGTGAAAGTTGCGCTTTATAAATACTTTATAACATAACATATACTACTAAGAAATCTCCTGGTCAACCATCTAACTTTTTCAAAAACAACCTCAACGTCAACACCACACAACCTATCACAAACAATGCGACAGTTCAAAATACACAACCCAAATAACTTACAAACACAATGCCACTTGCCAGGAGGAAACTAAAAGTCAAAGGAAGGTTCAACTGTATGATCACAAGGTTCCCTAAGCGTACCTTCCTCCCGCCACTCCCCACACTCTACCAAATCACCAGACAATACAGGAATTATAACAGTGCTACCAACCAAAAAAAGCTCTTACACACTCACACATATCTCAGAATTCTAATTTCTCAAATTAAACTTCCTCCTCCTACCTCGACCAAAAGCCGCAAGCACCGCACACCAGCCACATTAAAATACCCTATGCCCCACCACCTCCACCCATACTAACACCACCATACCCCTCAAAGCACCATGACCTGAAGAAGAAATAAACACAGCAACTAAAATGCCTACTCTTTAATGCAATATCCATGAACAAAAATTGCTATCACATCTTTGACCTAGTCTCAGAAACAATACCAGACCTCACCTACATGCCACAAAGCCATCCCACCTGATTTTCTCATCATAAACAGAAATCGTATTGGCAGAGTTGGAGGAAGCCTGGCTGTCATCCATAAAAAAATTGCTGCAAATAGCAATAATTTAAATCTTCACCATGGATCGCAATATGGTCTAAGGGACTTGAAGCCCCTCCAGTAACACCAAGAAAAGTTAGAATTTTAGGGGTAGCCATGGATTCAGACCGATCGTTGATCTTGCATGTTAACAACATGACAAAGACTGCGTTTTGCACAATGAAAACACTACATCACATCTTTCCATACCTTGCATACCAACATAAACTGCAAGCTATCCTAATGCTCACAATCTCCAAACTTGACTATGCCAACATCCTATATATTGATGCACTCCCATTCATCATAACCAAAACACAACTCAGTCCAAAATACTCCAGTCCTGTAATTGCTCCAACACTTACCTTTAGCTAGAAAGAAAATGTTCAAGGCACTCTTCATTGTCCATTGAGCCTCCCAAGGAAAACGGCCACTATACCTACAAGTACATTCAAGCAATACAAACCAAACAAAACACTGCACTTCAGTCTTACACCACTTATCATACCACCTTACCATAAGAAATCCATAGGAGATGCTACTTTCTCAGTAGAAGCCACCAGCCAGCGTTAGAAGCACCTGGGATCATATACTTTTATATAGACAGTTGAAAATATTGCTATCTAAAAGAGACTTATAGCCGAAGATTCCTTACCTTAGAATTATCTCCAGGCATCAGACTGGATCCATGAGCAGTACCCCTGCTTGCCGGCAGGTGGCTTAATTGGTGCCGGAAGTGACATGCGGGGTGCCTAATATAGGCACCACCCCAGCACACTGACTTCAGTTCTTTTCTTTCCACAACAGTCAGCACAAATCCGGAGAGAGCTACCCCCAGTAATCTTTTGACTGACCTTTTTCAACTTTTTGTCAAAGTCTTTTTTGATATCTTCTGGTGTGGCAGGATGTCAACTAGGAAGGCCCGCTTCAAGCCCTTTGCTGCCTGTCACAGGCAGATGTCCACATTGGACCTGCACCTTGTTGGCCTCTGGTGCCTAGAGCGCCACCACGACACAAAGATCTGCATCTACTGCTACGCCATGCACCCCAAGGCCTTGAGGGAGCGCTCCCTCAACCTCCTTGCTGCTCAACTTCAGATGCTGCGACTGTCTAGATCCCGGTTCACAGGTAGGTACTGAGACGTGTCGCGAAGCCCAGGATCTTCGTCACACTCAAAGTCACCCTTGGGTAACTACCACTGAAGGAAGAAGAGTAAGAAGTTTAAGGGGATTTCGACTAAGCCCTGTCTGTCAAAGTCATCCGACGAGATGACATGGCTTCATCATTCGAGGCCTGGCTCTGCAGTTAAGCCGGGAGCGGAGAGACCGTCTCCCAACTCCGTGAATTCTATGAGGCCATGCACCTCATATTGCGGTGTCCCGTTCCTGCTGGCCCATCTTCGGGCCTCACGGTTTCAGGAGGGGCCTGCACTGGTTCTCCTTCTGTGATTCCGTCCTTGACTCCTGTTGGGCACCTTGGATCTACGAATAGATGCGGACCAGAGCCGGTTGTACCACCTTGACCATATCCCTATGTCAGTGCTCCTGGCACCTCTGGCAGCACCATCCCCATTCTCATCCCTGACTCTGACAAGGTCCCGAAGTTGTGTCATGCGACGCCGGCACTGACTTGAGCCATGCCTTCCAGGCCAGAGCCTGAGCCCTATTCTATGGGCTGGGACTTGGTAGGAGTGGGAGGGGTTGCTAGACTCTGAATAACACCAGCCCATAGGCCAGAACATGAACTGGTTACAACTCAGATATGGGATGTGTAGGAGAGTAGGGTCTGCTTTCTATGTTCACCCCCACTTTTTGCTTTTGCTTCACTGGTTTTCGACTTAGATGTGGCTGTGGGCCTGCTAATCAGACCCACAGCCCAGCTGTTCTCTCTCTAAATTCATACTATGTACTTTAGGTACATAACCCAATTGGTAAGGATCACCTTCTAGGGCCCTGTACAGTGTACCTTAGGTACCCAGGGCATAGGTGTACCCTAGGCCTACCAGGGGCTGCAGCATGTATTATGCCACCCCTGGCTGGCCTTCCATTATGACACAACTGTCTGATCACTCAGCTGGGGCAAGGTCGTGTAATCACCCCTTGCTTAGGTGTAGTATTCCTATACCTACCTTGTATATAGACACATGGGTAACCTATCAGTCACTCCTATGGCATGCCTTAACAATCCTGAAGGCAGAGTGCTTGGTAACATGTGAGATGGTGCTCTAGCATGGGCTGAGCCTGTCTGCAGCTTTCGGAACCATGTCCTTATAGCTGTTCTATGATATCGCCTACCATATACTCTTAAAGTGCCTTATAATCCTCGCGGTTATGGTAACTATGGTTAGGCTTTATCGAAACATGTCGTGTAAGGTGTCTAACACTTTGGAATACTACCCCCACACCATTTCTGGTGATGAGGATAGTATTCCTCCCTTCTAGAGGGAGAAGACATGTTGAAGATTAAAGTTAACCAGAGCCCCAGCATCACAAAATGGATGCTGCTGCCACAGACACAAGTCTGACCTCCTGCTGCTGGGAGTCCTTCCAGCGAGGGAGGCTTGGACAATAGGTTTCCTGCCTTGGGAGGTGCTAGCACCACCCTAGCTAGGACTTAGTGTATTGGGGCAGGGAGGGATGAATGAAACGAGACACTGCCTGGGGCACACAAGGTGTCCCATGCATAGTCCGGTTCAAACCGGTGCTGGGGCACTCCAGCCTCAGTCCTGGCGCGAAACTGGACAAAGGGAAGGGGGTGTAACCACCCCCCTCCCTGGTCCCACCCATAGGAGGGACCTAGCAGGTAACCCAGCCCCCCAGATTAGTATAAGAGTGGGAGCTGAGTCCCTAGGACTTTGGATTATCCTGATAACTGAAACTTGAACAGAAACTCTAAACCTTCGACATTCGACTACGGAAGAAGACTGAAGAATCTCCCTTGTGGCCAAGGAGTGGCCACCCTGTGCAAACAGGCACCATCAAGCGACCTGCCGTTTGCTTTGCCCGAAGTTCTACGAGGAACCGACTGCAGAGCCCGACCAGTGCCTTGACTTCCAGACTTCTCCGACCCTGATCACATCCACAGCAAAGCTGAGATCCGTGGAGGCGACGAGAGACGTGGGACTGGCTACCTGGGAAAATTGGCTACTAGCTTCCAGCGCAGCTTCTGAGGCACCCTCGAAGTTGTGCTATGGGGATTGAGAAGCCCCAACCCCGAGCACCATCTGCACCGAAGATCAGCCCTCCACACTCCACGAGTTCTGCGTGGGGCCCTTCTGCATTTGCCTGCTCGACGCGTCTGTCCAGTTGCTTGCCCGTTGGCTAGTAACCTCTGCGACGACGAACCCTTGACTTTTCACCGCTGGTTTGGCTCCTCCAGACTGGCCCTTGCTTCCCTGTGAAAGAGAAGCACCTCAGGCCTTCCTGGTCTGCAACAGAAGCGAATCCTTCATTCTGCGTGGGTTGCGCTTGCCAAGGCTTGTTGGGTCCAAACTCGACATCAACGCTGCCGACAGCAAGAGCCCTCGTGGGACAGCTCGCCTCCTGGTTCTGGTCGTCCTCGACGCCTCCTGGTACCCGTGGCTGCTGCGACAAGCTTCACCTCTTCACCTGTATCTTCACGACATCGCCTGGTTCCTTCCCGGCTCCTGGCTGGTGACCTAGACTCTGTCCCCTCTGCTTGCAGGTGTCCTCTTTCTTGATTCCATCCTTGGAATCCACTGGACACTCTTCACTGACTGCCTTACAGCATCTTTTCTTCAGGCATCCATAGGAGTCGACGACGAAACCCGACGCAAGTTCACACCTATGCACCCGCAGTCCGTGGGCTAGGTAACTTGAGTACTCCGCTGCTCACAAGGGTATTAACTATCCTAGTCTAGTTTCCAAGCCTCTAACTCCTAGTTCCTTCCGAAGTGTCCTAAAACTCTTAATTTCTATACATTACTATTGCTATCGACTTTAACGCATTACGCGTGAGTGTTTCCACTTTGCACCTGAATCCCGTGGGCCTCCCACTGCCTAGCAACTGATAGGATAGTGTAGCCCCAGCGATTCCCTAGGCCTAGGCCTAACCTGTGTTTGTGACAGTGGTTCTTATACCACTTACTTAGTATATGGTTTGCGTGGCCCCTAGGGCCTAACTGTATTTCTTACCTGTGTGACTTATGTATGCTTAAATAAGACTGTGTTATGCTTACCTCGAATCTCATAAAGAGTGCTGAGGGTATTTTGACTAGAATAAATAACATTCTATTTTTAATAATATATCTGTTGTGGTGTCCTTTCATTTGGTATTCAAGGGATTGCAAATGGTATAACAGCTGGCTTCACATTCCATACAGAGTTTAGCCTAAGACTGCTCTTGTCCATTCTACCACTAGGATAGCTGGTCTATAAGGTTGACTTTACAACCAATCACCATAAGGGTTGTTTGGACTGATACAAGGTGTACACTAGAACTAGTGACATCATATATCAGGCCAACTTCTCACAGGATGATAACAATACCCATCCCAACTGATGCTTTCCACTTCTCTCTCCCTTCAATCATGCCAGTACTGTAACAACTATACACAAAATCTCAGATTGGACAACCTACTGCAGTAACCAGCTAATCAGACTATAATCATAGGAAATACCTCCAGAGCTATTCAAAGCTACCAGCATAATAAAAACCATAAAACTGTGCGTCTGTCTCTCACACTTCATCATTCAACACACTGCTACGCGCTATGTCCCATAACACGATAAATGCACCTCGGTGATCATACCACACACGATGGAAACACTTCCCACATAGGATCAAAACAAAGATGACATCCTTCCAACCACACACCCTACATGTTATAGTGTGCTACCTATGTAGGAAAGTGGTTCTGCACCCCACATGGGGTAGTAAAGGCAATATAAATGCTGCAATCCAATACTCAAAGGCCTTACCCAGTGTCACCTACCCGTCTACTTCTGAACTAAATCCCCTACCTGTATCCAGATGGGAACCAATTAGGGGCATACCTATACCATATGATAAAAGGATGCCTTGGGCATACCTCATATGGGGCAGTCTCTATAAACCATGTGGAAACTTAATATAATCTGGCTTTAATCTGGTTGGATTGAGGTACATCCAGTGTACATCATACATTTGAATTGACGTCTAGCAGGTATTCCTTGAACCTTATGAATATGTCGGATTTTAGCTGCCCAATCCACTTCTTATAATTTCTCATCTAGGTCCTCCTCATCAGTTTTGTCAAACAAATCAAATCCACCCCAATAGCTGGGTATATGCTCGAGATCATGTGCCAACCTCGTCCACCATGTCATCAATATCTGTAATGTGCAGTCTGTTTCAGGCTCAGTAGGCTCTTGTTCTCATGTACCTATGACTGCTCTGCATGGCACCGCATGTCCCAACTACTGCCCTAACTACTGCCCTGCTGATAAATTGTACTCCTTCCTGAAGTCAGTGAAGGTCAAGAGGGATTCCGAGCTGAACAGATGGTCAACCTGCTTTATGCTAGCTTTCACCCTGTCTGCAGGTCACTGTTTCCCCAACCTGAGCAAGCTCCAGTAATGACCAGACAGGAATCTCAGGGGTATCAGAATTGCTCTACATGATCGTCTGTAACTACCTGTACCAGCAATGCCTGACAGACCTCAAGAGAATTGTGTTCCCATACATCTCCCTCAAAAGAATTTAGTTATGAATCCACCCTTCAAAGCAGCTGAGATATACTTCCCTTCTGATGAGTCTAACCAGCCCACCGTCCGTTAAACTTAAGCTGTGGTATAATACAATTCACACTTGGGAATTACCTAGCCTCCCTCTGCAAGTTTTGACTGTGGTTTGGTCAATGCCACTTTGCGTCTCCCTGATGAACTCCATCTCTGAAAGAGACACGTTAGTGATAGATTCCTTACCTTAGAATATCCCCAGGCGTCAGACTGGATTCGGAAAGTTTTCGTCAACAGTACCCCTGCGTGTCGGTAGGCGTCGTCGTGCGGCTCCACATATGCCGCTGGCGTCGTAGTCGCCGAGATGTCGTCGCAGGAGCTACTTGGACACGCCTACGCGCGCTGGCGTCCGTTCTTTCTTTTTCCGCGCCAGCACGTGCAGATCCGGAGAGAGCAGTACCCCCTGTCAAGTTTTTTACTGAGTTTTTGGGGACTTTTGTCTCTGTTCTTTTGAGTCTCTGACTTGTGGTTTACAGGGATGCCCGGTTTTAAGTCTTGCGAGGCTTATCCCTGCATGATGTCGGTGACAGGCCCACACCGTGAGTATCTCTACTGCCTGTGGCGCGACCACGACCCCTCGTCGTTCCCCGACTGCCAGGCCATGGCTCTGAAATCTACGCGGGAGCGGCCCCAAAAGTTGCTTGAGGCCCGGGAGTCTGCACCGCGCCGTTTAAGGTCCCGGTCCCGTGGGAGGTCGAGGGACCGGTCACGGAGCCGCCACCATCGTTTGGCAAAGTCTTAGCACTCTGGGTCAGGTAAGACGAAGCACAAGAAGTCGAAGAAGCGGTGTCGCTCTTTGCCTTCCCCTAGCCTGTTGCGCGACACGGCTGAGGGTGGTGCCACCCCCACGGCTCTGGAGGAGCCTAGGCAGTTGCCGACGTCCTACCCGACTTTCCTAGGTCCATCAGTGACTCCGGCCCAGCTGCAGGAATTTCTGTCTGCTATGGCATGCCTGTTTGGCCCGTCGGGTCCCGCCGGCGCTCTTTCGGGCACCGCAGGCCCGACTGGGGGTCCTCGCCTTCCTTCGTCGCCGCGAGACCCCTGTGGATCCATGCCTGTATCACAGCCGATGCCGGTTGCCTCATACGACCTCCACAGACATCGACGCAGCCGGTGCCGGCAGCCGGTGCCGGCAGGCCGGCCGGCCAACGCCACCCCGACTTCCACCCGACGTGGACAGGGTGACGGAAGGATGCCGATTCCGACACCGATGGGGAATTTCTATCACTTTATCCACCCACCTCCTTTCCCACCTGCTCCGCAGGTTATGGAGGACTGGGAGGGGTCTGAGGACCCTCTCGCAGCCCAATGCGAGTTAGAGCCGGACTGGGAAAAGGATTTGGAGGACGCAGGTGGACTGGATTTTTCTCCAGAACCTGTTGCACTGTCTCCTTCTACCGTGGCTCCCTACACTGGCCATCAGGGTTAACCTCCTGACAGAAGTGCTTCGGCCAGCGTCTTCCTCTGCGGAGCCGCTGCTGCCCTTCAATGACACACTTTCGGACGTTCTTTTGGGCATAGGAACGTGGTCCGACGCCATCGCCCGGCCCCGGGCAACCCCACTGCCCTCTCCCAACACCCTACCCATGAGAGCTTGGTTGTCCAAGCCTCTGCGTCCCCCAGCGCATTCCCTTCCGCACCTCCAGACAGGGACTCCAAGAAACTGGAGAACTTTGGGAAGAAGATATTCTCTTCCGCCAGTTCAGGGTTGCGGTCTGTGAACACTGCATGCCTCTTGGGCTGTTATTCCTACTCTGTGTGGGATACGGTGGCGCAGGTGCTGCCTCAGTGTCCGGAGGAGGCCCGGACGGTGCTCTCTCAAGCTATTGCAGAAGGGAGATACGCAGCCAAGTTCACGATTCGTTGTGGCTTTGACACCGCCGACTCGATGGGCAGAGCGAGTTCCACGACATTGGCACTATGCCGTCATGCCTGGCTGAGGACGACTGGCTTTTCAAGGGATGTCCAGAACACTCTGATGGACATGCCCTGTGATGGCACTCGCCTTTTTGGCAACAAGGCGGATAGTGCGTTGGAGCGTTTTAATGACTCGCAGGCTACAGCCAAGTCTTTGGGCCTTTCGGTCACATGCACTCCGACGGAGATTTCAGGCAACAAGACAAACTCCTCAGAACTACCACTGGCATGGAAGAGAGATAATAAAGCATGTAAGGTAAAAGCACCATCTTAGATTATGACACCCTTCCCAAGATTTGAAATGGATGCATGTAGTAAGCTTGCTTATTTTCATCTACTTAGCTGCGACATGGCAGAACATATTTGACTCATGGAAGCAGTTTGCTAGTCATCTGTGCCTGTATTTGTTCCTCTTTGTTTGGTCTGTGCTCATGGATGCTTGTGTGTTGTTTCTGTGCATTTAGATGTCTTTTTTCATGTGTGTCCATTTATGTTGGACTGCGTGTGCATTAGAATCTGTAAATTGTCAAGCTCTGCTTCCACATGTCGGTATTTTGTTTGGCAGTTTGACATACTGTTGTTTGATCTAAGGGTCGTATTTGTGCATAGTGGAGATGTGGGGTTTGTTCTCTGGTTTTCCACACAACTAATTCAATGTGCAGAAGATATGTACACTCGTAAATTGATGTTTTTAACCTTTGTTTTCAGGTGTGTGGGTGGTGGGGGGGCTAGTTGAGGAAAATCAAAGACCTGAGCCAGTGATACTGAGAGATTACATAACCTTTTGCACATTGGCTACTTTGGAGATTTGAGCTATGAATGATACTAGCTTATCCTCTACACCACCCAGTAGCAGCTCCCTTGTGCAGAGTCCATGTGAGAAGTTGGCCTGATATATGGTGTCACTAATTCTAGTGTACACCCTGTATCAGTCCAAACAATCCTTATGGTGATTGGTTGTAAAGTCAACCTTATAGACCAGCTATCCTAGTGGTAGCATGGACAAGAGCAGTCTTAGGCTAAACTCTGTATGGCATGTGAAGCCAGCTGTTATACCATTTGTGATCCCTTGAATACCAAATGAAAGGACACCACAACAGATATATATAAAAAATAGAATGTATTTATTCTAGTCAAACCCTCAGCACTCTTTATGAGATTCGAGGTAAGTACAACACAGTCTTATTTAAGCATACATTAAGTCTCACAGGTAAGTAATAGTTAGGCCCTAGGGGCCACGCAAACCATATACTAAGTAAGTGGTATAAGAACCACTGTCACGAACACAGGATAGGCCTAGGCCTAGGGAATCGCTGGGGCTACACTATACTACCAAAGGTTAGGAAGTGGGAGGCCCACGGGATTCAGGTGCAGAGTGGAAACACTCACGCGTAATGCGTAAAAGTCGATAGAATTACTAGCAGTTAGAAATTAATAGTTTTAGGACACTTCTGGTATAGCTAGAAAGTCGAGACTCGGAAACTAGACCCTAGGATAGTCAATACCCTTGTGAGCACCGAAGTACTCAAGTTACCTAGCCCACGGGCTGCGGGTGCATAGGTGTGAACTTGCGTCGGGTTTCGTCGTTGACTTCTATGGATGCCTGAAGGAAAGTTGCTGACAGGCAGTCAGTGAAGAGTGTCGGTGGATCCCAAGGATGGGATCAAGAAGGAAGGAACCTGCAAGCAGAAGGGACAGATTCCCGGTCGCCAGCCAGGAGCCGGGAAGGAACCAGGAAGGAACCAGGCGATGTCGTGAAGATGCAGGTGAAGAGGTGAAGCTTGTCGCAGCAGCCACGGGTACCAGGAGACGTCGAGGACGGCCAGGACCAGGAGGTGAGCTGTCTCACGAAGGCTCTTGCTGTTGGCGGCGTCGAAGTCGAGTCAGGACCCAACAAGCCTTGGCAAGCGGAACCCACGCAGGATGGAGGACTTGCTTCTGGTGCAGACCAGGAAGGTCTGGGGTGCTTCTCTTTCACAGAGGAGCGGGTGCCAGTCTGGAGGAGCCGGACCAGCAAGGTGAAATCAAAGGTTCGTCGTCGCAGAGGTCACTAGCCAACGGGCCAGCAACCGGACAACACGTCGAGCAACTCAGGTGCAGAAGGGCCCCACGCAGAACACGTGAAGTGTGGGGAGCTGATCTTCGTTGCAGATGGTGCTCGGGATTGGGGCTTCTCAATTCCCCAAGCACAGCCTCGAGGGAGCCTCGGAAGTCGCGCTAGTCAGTTACTAGCCACTTTTCCCAAGTCGCCGGTCCCACGTCCCTCGTCGCCTCCACGGGTCTCAGCTTCGCTGGAGATGTGGATCTGGTTCAGAGGTGTCTGGAAGTCTCGGCGCTGGTCAGTCTCTGCCGTCGTCCCTCGTAGGATCAGTCGCAAAGCAAGCAGCGGTCGCTGGATGGTGCCTGGTTGCCCAGGGTGGTCACTCCTTGGCCAGAAGGGAGATTTCTTCAGTCTTCTTCCTGAGGTCGAATGTCGAAGGTCCAGAGTTTCTGTTCAAGTTGCAGATTCAGGTTAATCTAATTTAGCAGGGCTCAGCTACCTACTGATGTACTGGGCTAGTGGGCTAGGCTACCTGCAAGGTCCCTCCTATGGGTGGGACCAGGAAGGGGAGTGGCTACACCCCCTTTCCTTTGTCCAGTTTCGCGCCCGGGCTGGGGCTGGAGTGCCCCAGCACTGGTTTGAACTGGACTATGCATGGAGCACCTTGTGTGCCCCAGGCATGTCTCATTCCTTTCAGCCCTCCCTGCCCCAATACACTAAAGTCTGTCTGGGGAGGTGCTAGCACCTCCCCAAGCAGGAAACCTATTGTCCAGGCCTCCCTGGCTGGGAGGGCTCCCAGCTGCAGGAGGTCAGACTCGTGTCTGTGGCAGCAGCATCCATTTTGTGATGCTGAGGCTTTGGTGAGAGTTAAACAGCAAAGTAGGATTTTAACATGTCTCTCCCTCTAGAAGGGAGGAATAATATCCTCATCACCAGAAATGGTATGGGGGTATTATTCCAAAGTGTTAGACACCTTACACGACATGTTTCGATAAAGCCAAACCATAGTTACCATAACCGTTTAAGATTATAAGGCACTTTAAGAGTATATGGTAGGCTATATCATAGAACAGCTATAAGGACATGGTTCCGAAAGCTGCAGACAGGCTCAGCTCATGCTAGAGCACCATCTCACATGGTACCAAGCACTCTGCCTCCAGGATTGTTAAGGCCTGCCATAGGAGTGGCTGATAGGTACACATGTGTCTATATATAAGGTAGGTATAGGAATACTACACCTAAGCAAGGGGTGATTACACGACCTTGCCCCAGCTGAGTGATTAGCCAGTTGTGTCATAATCGAAGGCCAGGCCAGGGGTGGCATAATACATGCTGCAGCCCCTGGTAGGCCTAGGGTACACCTATGCCCTGGGTACCTAGGGTACACTGTACAGGGTCCAATAAGGTGATCCTTACCAATTGGGTATGTACCTAGGGTACATGGAGTCCATTTTAAAGAGAGAGCAGACAGCCTGAGACTCTGAATGGCAGGATCTTAGGCCAACTAAGTCGAAAAACCAGCTAAACACTAGGCAAAAAGTTGGGGGTAACCATAGTCAGATATTCACCTTCCTACAGTCCATTCAGCCAGTTGACATCTGCGTACATCTTGACCTGCAATGGATACAATGTGATCTCTTGTGACAAGGGAGGCATATAAATACAGTAAAGTAAGGGTTTTAGCAAGATATCGAAAGGTGACCTATGACATGTTTTAACGACTACTTTTCCTATGGGATCGTAATGGTCTACGTCTAATTGGCTACTGTTATGAAGAATCATTGAACCAATACTAGGGCTGCGTTTAGGACGCATAACCACTGTCTGTCACATGCTCAGTATTCCATAATAAGCATGTCAAAGGCTGCTGGAAAGTTAATGGTATTTTTCATCTAGGAGTATGAGGGGGTCCTCTTTGATAGCGACTTGTGTATTTGTGCCCCCGAAAGGTTTGAAACCTGATTGATGCTTTGAAGTAGGTTGAAGAGTTCCTCCTGTGTCAAAAGTAGTGTGGTTCCTTTTCTTGCTCAGGTTTTTGCTCGGGTAAAGTAGATTTGATATGGGGCCATAGTGCTACGTACTTTGATGTCAAAAGGTACTGTATTTACTTCTTCACACGCACACTCCACATGACTGTATTGAATGAACTAACATTATTTTGGAAGGGTGAACATAATGAGGGAGTGGTTTAGAGAATGGTCAGTCGTATTTGCTATTGCCTTACTGATACTTTGTATTTTTGGTGGCAAAAATTGATGCAAGTCCCAACAGTACTGTTGTGTTGTGGCACAGGAGTGGGAAGAAGGGTAGGTTGAAGCTAGGGAATTATTGTTCAATTTATCTTGCTTGTAACCTAGCTCAAAACAGATCATTGCAACAAGCAATGCTGTATGTGGCAATAGTGTTGCAGTTCTTGGGACATTAGGTGTTTTTTGAGAGATACATAGAGATTGTAGTGGATTGGATACATGTATGTTGAACAATAACAGGACAGTGTGCATGTTGATCACATCTACATATATTGCATTGATAGATTAGTCCCCAACAGTGTCCAGTGAAGTAGCATGAGATAGAAAATAGTAAAGTCATTAATCTTGAACAGTTTCTCACTTTATGAACTTTAACCAAGTACTTTGTTCCTATGATCGCTGTGTGCATGTTTTATGGACAGTAATACAAATAGAACACAGAAGTGCTTATGTGTTTAAATTTAGTATAATGAGAAGCCGTATTAACTTGTGCAGCACTAACAAGAGAGCAGTCATAATCTCAGTATTTTTTACTTCTAAAGTTCCTTTCTTGTAGATTTCAGCCAGATTCTGAAGACTATTCTGCTCACATTTACTACTAGCTCTAAGAAGGTTGCAAAAAGGAGTGGGGCACAGCAGTCCGGTATGCAGGGGCTGTGGGGTGGTAAGGCTGCCGGAAGCAGGGCTGTTTGCACAGTTGCTTGATCCCACACTGCTGTGGGAGAGGGTTAGAAAGGGATCAGACAGTATGTATCTCCACACTCTGCCCCAGTGGTTCTACCATGTACATTTCTCCACCTGATTAGTCTGACCCGGTTTTCCAAGCCTAATAATCTCAGGATATCAGGCTAATTGGAATCAACCGGAGTGGTATCTCCCCAGGGATTACCGCTGTGGATCACTCCTAATTAGGACCTCAGTAATTTATTCACTTCTGATGGATACTTCAAACTGCAGATTCCTTGCCTTTAGAATATCCCTAGGAGCTAGACTGAATCTGGATGATTTAAGCAGCATTGTTCCTTCAAGGTAGTAGGTGGCGTTGTGTGGCTCCGCATTGATTATTTTTCTAAAGCTGAGGTAACGATGCACCAGCGTATAAGCGCCAAGAGCTGATCTTCAACTGATTCTAATGCACTCCGAGTTTCTGGGTCCATCTACAATGTTGCAACAGATTGATGCCTATTGAGAGGCTATGGGTGGGACCAGGAAGGGGAGTGGCTACACCCCCTTTCCTTTGTCCAGTTTCGCGCCCGGGCTGGGGCTGGAGTGCCCCAGCACTGGTTTGAACTGGACTATGCATGGAGCACCTTGTGTGCCCCAGGCATGTCTCATTCCTTTCAGCCCTCCCTGCCCCAATACACTAAAGTCTGTCTGGGGAGGTGCTAGCACCTCCCCAAGCAGGAAACCTATTGTCCAGGCCTCCCTGGCTGGGAGGGCTCCCAGCTGCAGGAGGTCAGACTCGTGTCTGTGGCAGCAGCATCCATTTTGTGATGCTGAGGCTTTGGTGAGAGTTAAACAGCAAAGTAGGATTTTAACATGTCTCTCCCTCTAGAAGGGAGGAATAATATCCTCATCACCAGAAATGGTATGGGGGTATTATTCCAAAGTGTTAGACACCTTACACGACATGTTTCGATAAAGCCAAACCATAGTTACCATAACCGTTTAAGATTATAAGGCACTTTAAGAGTATATGGTAGGCTATATCATAGAACAGCTATAAGGACATGGTTCCGAAAGCTGCAGACAGGCTCAGCTCATGCTAGAGCACCATCTCACATGGTACCAAGCACTCTGCCTCCAGGATTGTTAAGGCCTGCCATAGGAGTGGCTGATAGGTACACATGTGTCTATATATAAGGTAGGTATAGGAATACTACACCTAAGCAAGGGGTGATTACACGACCTTGCCCCAGCTGAGTGATTAGCCAGTTGTGTCATAATCGAAGGCCAGGCCAGGGGTGGCATAATACATGCTGCAGCCCCTGGTAGGCCTAGGGTACACCTATGCCCTGGGTACCTAGGGTACACTGTACAGGGTCCAATAAGGTGATCCTTACCAATTGGGTATGTACCTAGGGTACATGGAGTCCATTTTAAAGAGAGAGCAGACAGCCTGAGACTCTGAATGGCAGGATCTTAGGCCAACTAAGTCGAAAAACCAGCTAAACACTAGGCAAAAAGTTGGGGGTAACCATAGTCAGATATTCACCTTCCTACAGTCCATTCAGCCAGTTGACATCTGCGTACATCTTGACCTGCAATGGATACAATGTGATCTCTTGTGACAAGGGAGGCATATAAATACAGTAAAGTAAGGGTTTTAGCAAGATATCGAAAGGTGACCTATGACATGTTTTAACGACTACTTTTCCTATGGGATCGTAATGGTCTACGTCTAATTGGCTACTGTTATGAAGAATCATTGAACCAATACTAGGGCTGCGTTTAGGACGCATAACCACTGTCTGTCACATGCTCAGTATTCCATAATAAGCATGTCAAAGGCTGCTGGAAAGTTAATGGTATTTTTCATCTAGGAGTATGAGGGGGTCCTCTTTGATAGCGACTTGTGTATTTGTGCCCCCGAAAGGTTTGAAACCTGATTGATGCTTTGAAGTAGGTTGAAGAGTTCCTCCTGTGTCAAAAGTAGTGTGGTTCCTTTTCTTGCTCAGGTTTTTGCTCGGGTAAAGTAGATTTGATATGGGGCCATAGTGCTACGTACTTTGATGTCAAAAGGTACTGTATTTACTTCTTCACACGCACACTCCACATGACTGTATTGAATGAACTAACATTATTTTGGAAGGGTGAACATAATGAGGGAGTGGTTTAGAGAATGGTCAGTCGTATTTGCTATTGCCTTACTGATACTTTGTATTTTTGGTGGCAAAAATTGATGCAAGTCCCAACAGTACTGTTGTGTTGTGGCACAGGAGTGGGAAGAAGGGTAGGTTGAAGCTAGGGAATTATTGTTCAATTTATCTTGCTTGTAACCTAGCTCAAAACAGATCATTGCAACAAGCAATGCTGTATGTGGCAATAGTGTTGCAGTTCTTGGGACATTAGGTGTTTTTTGAGAGATACATAGAGATTGTAGTGGATTGGATACATGTATGTTGAACAATAACAGGACAGTGTGCATGTTGATCACATCTACATATATTGCATTGATAGATTAGTCCCCAACAGTGTCCAGTGAAGTAGCATGAGATAGAAAATAGTAAAGTCATTAATCTTGAACAGTTTCTCACTTTATGAACTTTAACCAAGTACTTTGTTCCTATGATCGCTGTGTGCATGTTTTATGGACAGTAATACAAATAGAACACAGAAGTGCTTATGTGTTTAAATTTAGTATAATGAGAAGCCGTATTAACTTGTGCAGCACTAACAAGAGAGCAGTCATAATCTCAGTATTTTTTACTTCTAAAGTTCCTTTCTTGTAGATTTCAGCCAGATTCTGAAGACTATTCTGCTCACATTTACTACTAGCTCTAAGAAGGTTGCAAAAAGGAGTGGGGCACAGCAGTCCGGTATGCAGGGGCTGTGGGGTGGTAAGGCTGCCGGAAGCAGGGCTGTTTGCACAGTTGCTTGATCCCACACTGCTGTGGGAGAGGGTTAGAAAGGGATCAGACAGTATGTATCTCCACACTCTGCCCCAGTGGTTCTACCATGTACATTTCTCCACCTGATTAGTCTGACCCGGTTTTCCAAGCCTAATAATCTCAGGATATCAGGCTAATTGGAATCAACCGGAGTGGTATCTCCCCAGGGATTACCGCTGTGGATCACTCCTAATTAGGACCTCAGTAATTTATTCACTTCTGATGGATACTTCAAACTGCAGATTCCTTGCCTTTAGAATATCCCTAGGAGCTAGACTGAATCTGGATGATTTAAGCAGCATTGTTCCTTCAAGGTAGTAGGTGGCGTTGTGTGGCTCCGCATTGATTATTTTTCTAAAGCTGAGGTAACGATGCACCAGCGTATAAGCGCCAAGAGCTGATCTTCAACTGATTCTAATGCACTCCGAGTTTCTGGGTCCATCTACAATGTTGCAACAGATTGATGCCTATTGAGAGGCAGTGTTGCATATCTTTGGTACTCTTCCAGCTTACTTTTGGGTTATGGAGGGCTCCAGTCGGTTACCGCCAGTAGGTGCACCCTGGGCACCATCTGTGCCTCCTGAACCACCCTTGGGTTCCCCTTTAATGCCGATGTCGACTTTGAGTCCAGACCAACATCTAACAGATCCCAGTGACATTGACTATTCTAGCACCAGAGATGTTCTCAGTTCATATAGTCTGATCTGGTTGTGATTCAAATCACTGTCTGCCTCGACTGATGTCATATCTCCAACCTGTGCTGATGCACCCAACCCTGGTTCAATCCTACTCAAACAGAACCTTGTCTTTGCCACAATCATACGCTGCAAGAACTTTATAATTCCTACTCCTCAGAATCAACCAGCCTATGGAGATGACAATCGAAATGAAGAGGATTATTTCCTCCAAGCCTATGGTGCTGACAACCTGTGCATGGACTTGCAGGAGGTCAGTTGGCTGAATGCTTTCCCAACTACTGATTTGTGTTCTGACGTGGACCATCAATGGAAGAGAGTGCTGCCTTGGGGTGGGTAATGAGATGAGCAGCAGAGGTATTGGACCGAAGGTGCCTACTATGGAAGTCAAAACAAATGTTTTGGCAAATGTTTTGCAACACGGGCAGACCTACTCTGAACCCTTAATACAATTCATTGAAGCTCTGACAGACACCCTGATAGGCACCGGGTCTAAACCTTGTGTCTACCTGTTGGTGAACAGGTAGTTTGCTTGGCATCACAAACCAGCACCAGGCAACCCTGACTACATAACACAGCTCACTCCACCAGAACGTTTGGTGCTTCAGACTTCCACCAGCAAAGTGAACACAAATTCTTTTTCTGAGACTCTGAGTCCAAATGAATTGAAATGTTCAGGAAAGGAATGTTTTCCTCAGCCAGTCTATCCCTCAGGTCAGTCCATGGCAGCTTTTTACTAGGAAGATATTCCCATGCTTTAAGTGACATGATTGTTGAATTCTTGCCATCAATCCCTGAGAAATTTCTGGTCAGCCCAGCTCAAACCATTCAAGATGGTCAGAATGCGACCAAGGACATCATCTATTATTCAAACCAGGACACCACTGAGAATGTGGGCAGGGCAATCTGCACTTGCATGGTGCTTTAGCGTCCCGCCTGGATGAGATCCACTGGCTTCTATGGGGACATGCATGCCTCTTTAATGGACATGCTATTTGATTAATTTCTGCTGTTTAGTGGGAATCCAATTCAGTGTTGATGTGCTTCACGGAAAGCCCAACCATGGCAAGTTTCTTGCGCCTTTGTAACCTTGCGAGACAGTACTATCAACATTTTCGCCCTTTTGAGGCTACTCCACTGGGCTGGTGTACCGAAAGCGCCAATGCTCACGCCTCCTAAAAACCACCCCAGTCCTTTTGCGGTTTGGGACAGGGATCAAGCAGATAACATCCAGGCCACCATGGACAGAACACTTCCCACTCCCTACCCCCTCTAGCATCAGCCTTCAAGCCACTTTAGCTTGCCCTTAGAGGCACACAGCTAGCTAGTGGGAAACAGGTTCAGACATTTCCTCAAAGGGTAGAAAAGTATAACATCAGACAGGTGGGTCCTTCAGATTGTCCAACAAGGCTATGCCCTAACATTCTTTTTGACCCGCTACATCTTCTACCTACATCAGCGCGTCTTTTAGAGAAGCAGCTGTCCATCTTGCTCCAAGAATTGGAGGCTCTTTTGACCAAGGGAGCCATAGAGAGGGTTCTGGCTTCGGAAATAAGGACTGGTTGTTACTCCCATTATTTCCTCTTACCTAAGAATGACAGAGGGGTCTCATCCTTTTTCCTGACCAGAGTGTGGCAGACTCAATGCAGACTCTTTACTGGTAAAACTGTCAGTTTTCTCGTTTTTGGTTTTATCTCTGGCGTAGCAAGGCCTTGCAGAGGGCACCATTATAGGTCATTTTGTTTTTCTTACATTTTTGGTAGACCAACCGTCCCTGTTCAAGTTGTGCTGAGGTTTCTGAAAAGTTTGACACATTTTCCCTCAAACCCTTTGCGATGCCACAGTGGGACCTCAGTTTGGTCCTTAATTGCCTCATGTGCTAGTCTTTCTGGCTAAACCACAGCTATATACTAAGTCTTCTGACTTTAGCAACTGTGTTCCTGGCCACAGTAACTTTGGCTCGTCAAATGCATGTGAACTCCAAGCGCTCTGGGTGAGCTGCCTCACACGACTTTTTTTTTTTTTTTAACCAGATAGTGGTTTTGAGGACCAGGACAGCCTTTTTGCCAAAGGCTGTCACTGCTTTTCACGTTGTGAAATCAGCAACAGTCCCAGCATTCTTTGCTCCGCCTGACTCCCAGAAGCAGGAGGAGAGACATCAGTTGGACCCCAAAAGAACCTTGAGGTTATACTTCGACCACGCTAATGTTCTCTGCTCATCATCATACATCCAAAGAGGAAGAGAGACACCATCTCCTAGATCCGAAAAGATATCTGATTGTCTTCACCGATTGCTCCAAAGATCACTGGGTGGACGATGCCAAACACTGTGGCCCTTCTCAGTCGGAGCGGAGGCCAGATCACGCACCCAGATCCCAAACAACTCAATCTAGCGGTCTGGACCTTGATGTCTTAGAGTTTGGTTACTTGGGCCTCTCCCAGAAATGCATGTACATCCTGTGTGAGTACCATAAAGATACCGCATAAGCGTGCTGTGCCGCAAAGAAAGATTTGTCCAGTATTGTATCGCAAAAACTACCTCGATCCAAGATATAATCATATACCTGCTCCACCTTGAAAAGTTAGGCCTAGCCTATACTTGAGTGCACATTCATTTAAAGGCTATAGCCGTGTACATGCAAAACAGGGAGCATTCCTCCCTCTTTCCCATCCCTGTCATAAAGGCATTCATGGAGGGCCTGAAAATAATAATTTTTTCTAGGGTTCCCCTGCACCAGTGTGGAACGTTAATATCGGTACCCCATTCGAACCGTTACACTTTTGCCTATCCCAGTACCTCTCTTAGTAAGTAGCCTTCCTGGTGGCAATAGCATCTTTACGCCACATTAGTGAGCTGCAAGTCCTCACTCAGCAAGAACCTTTCATACAAGCTCACAAGGAGAGGGTAGTACTCAGGACATACCCGGTGTTCCTTCCAAGGTGGTTTCCCCATTGAACTTCAAACAAAAGATATAGCTCCCAGTCTACTTCTCCCAGCCAGACACGGTAGCGAAGAGAGCAATCCATACCCTAGATGTGAAGGGCGCACTCATGTATTACTTTGACAGAACTGAACTTTTTTGCTATGCTGACCAATTGTTTGTGGCCTTTGCAAAGCCCCACATGAGGCAGCCTATCTCCAAGGGATCGCCTGATGGCTAGTTAAGTGTATTCAAATTTGCTGTCTCAAAGCCAAGAGAGACCTCCTGTTACTCCTAGGGCTCATTCTACCTGAAAGAAAGCTGGCCTTTTTAGGGAGCCTTACCTAGCTGACATATGCAAGGAGGCTGCATGGTCAACCCCACATACCGTTACTAGGCACTGCTTTGTGGATGTTCTAGCCAGACAACAGGCAATAGTTCACCAGACCATTCTAAGAACTTTATTCCAGATATCTGAATCATCTACACACTAGCCATCGCTTATGAAGGGAAATTCTTTATATTCAATGCAGAACATGTGTATCTACAACAACACACGCCTATGAACAGAAAATTGTATTAACTCTGTAGGCATCTGTTCGTAACATGTAGTGCTGTAGATTAACTTGACCCCCCCCCCGACACTTGCAGCTCTGATCACAGTTTTTTCTTTCTACAGATCATTTTATTTTTCTGAAATACACATGTGCATCTATTACTGTTAACTCACAACTCCATACTATTCTCACCTGCTGTGCAGAAAGCAATCTAACATGGAGCTGATGCCCATGCGCATTACCAGCTAAGGGAGCAGTCACTTCACCTCATGACTAAAAATACTTCTTCGAAGAAAAACAGCTTGCAAACGTCCGAGCCCAACACAAGATGACAAGAGTGTAGTATGCAGAGCATGTAAATCTACAGCACTGCACACTACAAACAGATGCTAACAGGGTAAGCAACATTTTCCTTCCTGTTATTTTCTGTCCAGTTGTTTGGTTCAACTGTTTGACCAGCTTTCCCTTTCCTAGCGGCAAGAAGCTAACAAGGGGTGCGTGTGTGTGTGTGTGTGTGTGTACACACTTTTATTTTTTTTTAAAAAGCACTCCAATGCAATACAATACAAAATATCCTTTTTGTTATGACATGTCTAATTCCGTCTTTGCAATATGGACTCTATAGAGTGGGTGGAAGAACAACCCCACTAAGTAAGGCGAGGTTGATAGTGGGTGAACACATTGTTATTCCTAAACTGTGATCATGAGCTGTGTAATTACATTTGTCTTGATGTATTTTATAATGTAACGCTTCATTTTCAGAACAAATTTGGAATTGGAACTGGTTCATCGTGGAGACAATTTATGTTCTGGCGGAGAGAGTGCTGCTGGTAAAAGATCTTGTCTAAGTAAGTCAACTAAAATGTATTTTTGTTGGCTGTTTTTGTAGGATAACTAAAGTATATTTTGCTAAATAACGTTGCTTTGCTCTTGAATGAAAGAAAGTTGAGTCCTTGGCGCTAAAAAAAAAAGAAATAAGTCTTAGGTTGCAAAAACCCATTAGCAAAAAGCTTTCCACAAGCCATACGGTTTTAGTATCCCCAGGGAAACAGGTTTGCAGCTTGACATAAATGCAGCGTTTTATTAATATTTTGCTGTCAGAAAGATTTTAAACGTTTGCTAACAAGGTGCCTTTCATTTAACTGCTGCCTCCGCACCTATGTGACTTATCAAACACTTCTGAGGGGATTTGCTTAAGGCTGCTTGATTTTTTTAAGGCCCTATAGTAGGTGGTCTAAATTTATGTAGCTTTTCACATTTTAAATTATTTAATTGTCATTGAAAACAGTACATCTTAAAATCGTGTCTTTACACTTGTACAGAATTTTTGAATACTATACACTTTGTGTCCTCATATATTCCTGGAGACAATTTTTATTTAAATACTTTTACAAGGACATGATTGGAGATAAATTTAACAGCAGACAATCGAGAAACATGGTATACTATGCAGTCACCATCAGGCAGGAATACCATTGAACAAAATATAGCAACTGGGTGGACGAATAAGTGCTTACGAATGCCAGAGAAAGGAGTAAACTGGACTAGTTCAGGAGCAGGTGTTTTTTCAGTAAGGATGGGTTTTGTTCTTGAACCACCTCCAGACAGTGACCAACCTGTTGACATTCCTTGGATTTACCATCAACGTGCGCAAGTCACAACTGACTCCTTCACAGGGATGTCTTTTCATTGGGACATACGAGCTATAATCCCAATGTTTAAACCTTTGACCAGTGTTCTCAGTTAGAGCGATTCTGAGGCTTCTTGGCCAAGACCCTTCTTCCCACCCCACTCAGAACAAAAGGTCATCATGAATGCATCCTCGCTGGGAAGGGGAGGCCTTGTGGGGGAGGTGAAGATCAGTTGACCCTGGTCTGCAGCAGAAACCTGCCTCTGTATCCACCTATGGGAGTTGCAGGCTATTCACTTGGCACTAAAAGCTTTCCTCTCTTCCATGAAGGGGGAATAGGTGCAGGTTCTTACAGACAACACTTCCCCATGTGGTATTGCAACTAGCAGGCCTGGGTCGAGTTGTGGGCCCTTCTGCCAGGAGTCTTTACACGTCTTGAACTGACTGAATCGTCAAGGCATCTTCCTGGTTGTACGACATGTGACAGTATCTTTAAACACCAGTGCAAATGAATTCAGCTGATGCTGCCTAGTGGATCACAAATGGCGACTCAGAGGTGGCACAAGGCATCTTCCAACAAAGGGGAGAACGCTGCCTGGGTGTTTGCTCCACCACTGAGAACATACAGTGTCCTGGTTTTGTGAATTGGAGTTCTCAAGGCAATTCTCTCTTGGAGATGCCTTTCTTTTGGACCGGAGCTCAGGACTCCTGTATGCCTTCTCGTCTCTGCCTCCCTGACCAAAGTTCTGAAGAAGGTCAGGAACTACGAGGTCCAGGTCAACCTAGTGGCTCTTGATTGGGCAAGGACACTTTGGTACCCAGAAGCAATGGCCATGAGGATCCAGCATCGATCTGGCTGCCTCTTCTGTAGAATCTCCTGTGGCAGCAGCAGGGCCGGGACCTGCTACCTATGCAGAGTCACATGACATCACTTACTGGTGCACAAGGGAACAGCTGAAAAGAATCCCTATATCATGTCTGGCTCCGGATGGTATTAACAAGTTGAGGAATCTATGGTCAGATGGAGTATCCACCAGAAAGAGTGTTACCAAATGTAAATAACTTAATCTTTCAGTCGATTTCCCTATCGACATAAGCCATACAGTTGTTTCTGGTCTGCTACTTGTCTGTCCTTTGCTTGTCTCTCATTACTGCTCTGCTTCCTTTCTAACCTCTTGATGGTCTGCTTTCTATTGGCTCTGTCAGTTTTCTAATCATTTCTATCCAGTTCTCTACTTCTTCTTTGACCTTCTCATCTTGTTAGTGATCTTAATCTGGATTTCCAATGCAAATGGCCACTTCTGAAGATCTTTCTTCCAGTCCTCTCACTTCGGACCATGGTGTTGTAACCAATGTACAACTGTGCGGCGTTTGGCAAGGAGAGTGTCTAGGGCCACAAATTTGCATTTCATTTTACTGCCTTTGGGTGTCGGATCAATTCCTAGCAACTCCATTCACAAATGAGGGAACGAGGAGTAGGAAGTGCCACGGCAGTAAATTACCCTAGTCAAGTAAAAACATACAAAAGATACTCCCGACTGTCATGAGCAAGTTACCTTTTGTGTGTGAAAAAGAATCTATCCTTAAAGGACATAAGCCCTCACCCACCCATAGGTGGCATGCTTCTTCATCG
Organism: Triturus cristatus; assembly: GCF_964204655.1. NCBI lineage: Eukaryota > Metazoa > Chordata > Amphibia > Caudata > Salamandridae > Triturus > Triturus cristatus. Next base: position 871,120,287 of record NC_140583.1, on the reverse strand, counting down.
GGCCTCTCCTCACACTGACAAGATAAATGCCAGTGTGGGCTGCTACCCTCTTTGAGGGGAGCACTTGAGGCGTTTTAGTTGTCTGCAAGAAGGGATTTCCTATTTGAAACAGTAATGGTGTCTTAAAGATCACATTGTGTCTTGGACGAGGTGCAGAGCTTAAAATCACCTATTTCGTAGATAAACAGTTTTATTTGCATCTCCAGTGGTAGAAATACAAATAGCAGTGGAATTATTTCAGACTTCAGGGAGCAGTTGACCTGTTTCTGTCCTTCAACACACTCTGATATATACAGGCATCTTCAAGACCATGTGTTCATCTCTTCATTTGATCATTATGATAATTGAGGAAGGTATCTTGTTAGAAGAGAAAAAATAAGTATACAACCAGTGGTCCTATGGATATATAACCTGCATCGGTAAGAAACCATGCAATATAGTAAACAATTCTGGCAACACCATTATTGATATGTATGGGCCCATGGTTACGTTGCATTTTGTGAACACAAGTGCAGATACACAGTGCGAGTGTGTAGCAAGAATCCACAGGTATCGAAAAAACACATACCTCCCCTGTAATGGGAACACACATTTATCTTGCCTGTCTTGGGTTTTGCAATATGCCTCAAATCTGAAGTGTGTAACACAGAGGTTGTCTATCACTATGAGGGAGAAATAAAATGTGTTATTGATATGTTGCTCAATCAGATATTTCATTGTTAGGCTGCATTTTAAGGATTAAAAGATGTTGACTGACCTCCTAAATTCAAGACTGTGATAGGTAATCTTAACAAGGAAGAGGGGATTACCTTGATTTCCTAGTCACAAATGGAAAGGTATAATATTACAACATTTGTTTATATACTTTGTTTCAATATTACCTGCAAGTCTCAGAGTGAAGTAGGGCACAGATTGATCATGGCTCCATTATATATCAAATAGTTAGTAAGCACTTACCAGTACAACTCCCTGTTCATGTCGTTGGCTGCAGAGGAGGTGCCAGGTTTGATGGGAACAGCTTTTTAGGTCGCGCTTCAGCTTGCATGCGCTGTCTGCAAGACCTGCTGTAATCAAAACAAGTATTTGCAATGCAATAGGTCTAGCATTTGCAAGATTTTGAGCTATTGGCGTTGTAAATGATTTTTTTTTACTTATGTTTTTTGTTTGGAGTGGAGGTATGTTGTTCGTAGTGGAATTATGTGATTTGAATTGGAATTCTTAGTTGTAAAATTGTGTGGGGTGGAATTGTGGGGTGTTTAGTGTATTTATGTAGTGGAATTATGTGGTATGGTGAATAGATAGGGGGTGTGAGCTGTATAATTAGAACATAAGATAGAGAGACAGGTAGTTTGTGTATGAAGTGGCGAATGCAGACTAGGTAGAGTAGTAGAAAGAGTGTGAGAAAGAGAATGAAGGGGATAGAAGGTTATAGACGCTGGTGCCTGCCAAGCGTTAGTCCGAGCTACTGAACGGCGGTTGGGTGAGGGGGGTGCAGTCATGTAACTGATGAATGGCAGTATAAGGCAGCTAGGGCCTGGGGGCTTAACAGAAAGATGTTAATGGTGGATCAAAAAAGTGGATTGGCTTCGGGCAAGGGCAGGCAGATGCCAGGAAGACTGTATATATACACGAGCATGTACCCCGTTAGGTAGGCAAGGCTGTGGAGAGGTCAGTAGCACGTCAAACCTCACTAAACTAGCGACTAAGGTGTGCCACACCAGTGCTAATGCCTATGCCCCCATGTATGCACTTACTTTGCTCGCCGAGTGCGACTACCCTCTTGTATATATTCCTGTCAGCACTCAGTGACGTCTGTTTCACGGCCCGGTCTGCCTCTGCAGAGCTGTGCCTATGCCCTGTATAAATCAAGTACTGCGACTGTCCATGTGTACCATATAGCTCTAGAGTCCCTATCTGTAATGTTGTATCCTATACATGAGCAAATAAACAGAAGAAAACCCCCACTGCAATTTATATAGATGGGCAATGACTCCAAAATATAAAATTGTCACCCACAGAATAGGTTCATTTGACAATTGTTTATTCATCATTTTATCAAAATTCATTTGTTTTTTTTGTGTTGTTTTTGTTTTTTTAGAGAATAGTTTTTTAAAAGATATTTTTAGTACATGAATGTGAGCAAACAATAATAGATAACAACATTCAAATATATATCTGAAAGAAACACGTTAGTTAGATTCCTCACCTTAGAATATCCCCAGGCGTCAGACTGGATCCGGAAGATTTTTCGTCAGCAATACCCCTTGCGCGTCGCTAGGCGTCGTCTGCGGCTCCGCGTCCGTCATCGGCGTCGTGCGCCGGAATGACGTCGTCGGAGTACTTAGACGCCGCCCTCGCGCGCTGACGTCAGTTCTTCTTTTTTCCGCGCCAGTAAGCGCAGATCCGGGAGAGCTACCCCTTTTAGTCTTTTTTGACTAAATCTTTTTTGATCACTTTTGATCCTTGTCTGTCGACATCTGGTGCCGGTAGGATGCCTGGGTTCAAGGCTTGCGAGGATTGCCATCGACTGATGTCGGTGACCGACCACCACCGCCGGTGCCTCTACTGTTTAGGCCCCGACCACGACGCGGAGTCGTGTTCCGATTGCCAGGCCCTGACTTCGAAGGCTCAGCGGGAGCGGTCCCGCAAGCTTCTCGAGCTTCGCCACTCGGCTCCGCGTCGTGCGCGATCCCGGTCCAGGAGGAGGTCCAAGGATCGCTCGCGGAGCCCTAGCCGACGCCACCATCGATCGTCGGGCTCCAAGTCGTCGGGTAAGTCCAAACGCTCTAAGAAGTCCAAGCGGCGACATCGCTCTTCGGACTCCCCTCGCCGGTCGCGCGACTCGGCCGAGGGTCCAAGTGGTTCCACCCCCGCGGCTCTGGCGGAGCCGCAGGCGCCGCGCCCGTCCCCATACCCTCCGGTCCCTGGGACTAACGCGACGCCGGCGGAGGTCAGTGCCTTCCTCTCGGCCATGAGGAGCCTGGCCCCGCCGTCGACGCCCGCTGGCGCGCCTTCGGGCCCCGCGGGCTCGACTGGGCGACCTTGCCTCCCGGCGCCGTCGACGACTCCGGTCTCGACGCCGCAGGTCCCCGCGGGGCCCATGCCTGGGCCCCCGTCGACGCCGGTTGACCTAACCACTCCTCCACCGGCGCCGGCGCATGAACCACCGACGCCGTCACCGGCGCCGCCGGCGCAGACGCCTACACCTCCGGTGCCGCCGACGCCGCCGACGTTGGTGCCGACTCCGGACGGCGTCCAACCCCAGTTTAGCCCTATTCCGGACCCGGCGCCGCAACGGCGTCGACCGACGCCGCGTCCGGCGCCGCTTGAGACCCTTCATCTCTACAGTCCGGCTCCGATCATTCCTCCTGTTTATCAGGAATCGGACGACGGGGGCGACTGGGAGGGGTTTGAGGACCCTATGGCTGTTCAGTCGCAGCTTTCACAGGACTGGGCAGATGAACTGGGGGAGGCCAGTGGTCTTGATACATCGCCAGACACTGGATTCACTTCTCCTCCGACTGTGGCTTCGGAGGAGGGTGCAGCATTTTCTGTGGTGCTGCGCAAGGCGGCTGCAGCCCTTGGGCTCGAGCTGCCTGCCGTGGCTGTGAGGACTAACATCCTCACTGAGGTGCTTCAAACCGCAGCAAGCTCCACTGAGCCTCTGCTGCCGTTCAATGAGGCCCTCACCGACGTTCTGCAGGGCACCTGGTCCAAGCCCTCCACAGTTCCTCCTGTGGATAGGAACGTTGCCAGGCGCCACCGCCCTGCTCCGGGCGACCCCAGTTTCCTGTCCCAACACCCCACCCCCGAGAGTCTGGTTATCCAGGCCTCTACCTCCCAATCCTCCTTCCCGACCGCTCCGCCGGACCGGGATTCCAAGAGACTCGAGCAGTTTGGCAAGAAACTGTTCTCGTCCCTTAGTTTGGGCCTGCGGTCTTTAAACACCGCCTGTCTCTTGGACCGTTATTCCCATTCTCTGTGGGATACGGTGGAGGACGTGCTGCCCCTGTGTCCGGAGGAGGTCTGGACACGTCTTACCCAGGCTTTGGCCGATGGGAGGGATGCAGCGCGGCACGCCATATGATGTGGGCTTGACACCACGGACTCGCTGGGTCGGGCGATTTCCACCACGGTGGCACTCCGTCGCCACGCCTGGATGCGGTCCACGTCATTTTCCGGGGATGTCCAGAACACCCTCATGGACATGCCCTTTGATGGCACTCGCCTGTTTGGTGAGAAGGCGGACAGTGCGCTGGACCGCTTTAAGGACTCCCGGGCTACGGCCAAGTCCTTGGGCCTCTCGGCTCCGCGGGCGCACACCTCCGCTTTTCGCCCCTTTCGTGGCCAAGGAAGGGGCGCCTCCTCACGTCCGCCCAGCCACCAGCCGCAGAACCAATCTGCGCGCGGTCGCGGACGTGGTTTCCGCCGTGGCGGATCTGGAGGACGACGTGGTCAGCCCACATCCACCCCGGCAGCATCCGCCTCAAAGCCTTCCTAGTCCGAGCTTTCAGGCCCATTCCACGCCAGTGGGCGGCAGAGTTCGCCATCACCTGCTCCACTGGCGGTCCATTACATCGGACAGGTGGGTGCTGCAAATCGTCCGAAGGGGCTACTCCCTCCCCTTCGAGACGACCCCTCCAGCCATGCCACCGCAGCACCACCGTATCTCGGGGGATCATTTGAATCTTCTCCGCGAGGAAGTTTCGGCCCTCTTGGCCAAGGGGGCCGTCGAGCGCGTTCCGAGTCCAGAAGTAGGTCGTGGTTGTTATTCCCACTACTTTCTGGTTCCCAAGAAGGGCAAAGGGGGCCTACGCCCCATCTTGGACCTCCGGAACGTCAATGCCTTCCTCCGAAAGGAAAGGTTCAAGATGTTAACCTTGGCTCAGGTTCTAGCTGCCCTAGACCCCGGAGACTGGATGGTAGCGTTGGACTTGCAGGACGCATATTTCCATATCCCCGTCCTGCCGGCCCACCGGCGTTACCTGCGGTTCACGGTGGGCCACGAGCATTTTCAGTTTACCGTGCTCCCCTTCGGCCTCACCAGTGCCCCTCGGGTGTTCACGAAAGTGATGGCGGTGGTCGCAGCTCATCTGCGCAGATCAGGGGTTCCAGTCTTCCCCTATCTCGACGACTGGTTGTTAAAGGCGGGCTCGCCCCAGGCAGTCGTCTCCCACCTCCAGACTACGGCGGATCTCCTGCATTTGCTGGGATTTTCCATCAACGTGCCGAAGTCACACCTGAGTCCCTCTCAAAAGCTCCTCTTCATCGGAGCAGTTCTCGATTCGGCGCAGTTCCGGGTCTATCCACCGGAACAGCGGGTCCGGGATATACAGGCCCTGATTCCCATCTTTCGGCCTCTATCCTGGGTTTCGGTCAGGCTTGTGTTGCGGCTTCTGGGGCTGATGGCCTCCTGCATCCTACTAGTGCATCACGCCAGGCGGCGCATGCGGGCTCTGCAGTGGGACCTGAAGTTTCAGTGGGCCCAGCATCACGGCAACCTGTCCGACCATGTCTTGATCTCGGAGGGCACTGCACAACAGTTGCAGTGGTGGCTCACGGACCGCGATTGGGTCATGGGCAGGAGCCTCTCCCTTCCCCAACCGGAGCATGTCGTAGTGACGGATGCGTCCCTCCTGGGATGGGGTGGCCATATGGGAGAGGCGGAGATCAGAGGCCTCTGGTCTCCGGCGGAGTCTCGTCTCCACATCAACCTGTTGGAGTTGAGAGCGATCCGACTTGCACTGAAAGCCTTCCTTCCCTCTGTCAGGGGCAGTGTCGTGCAGGTGTTCACGGACAACACCACCGCCATGTGGTATTGCAACAAACAGGGCGGGGTGGGGTCGTGGACCCTTTGTCAGGAGGCTCTGCGCCTCTGGACGTGGCTGGAACACCAGGGCGTCACCCTAGTGGTTCAACATCTGGCGGGCTCTCTGAACGCCAGAGCGGACGAACTCAGCCGCCGGTGCATGATGGATCACGAATGGCGTCTGAACTCCGAAGTGGCGCAAGGTCTCTTTCTGCAGTGGGGAGAGCCTTGGTTAGATCTATTCGCCACCGAAGAGAACGCGCAATGTCAGCAGTTCTGCGCGTTGGAATTTCCAAGGCGGCACTCGCTCGGCGACGCTTTTCGTCACGAGTGGAGTTGCGGTCTGTTGTACGCCTTTCCGCCTATACCACTTCTGCCCAGAGTGCTGAAGAAGATCAGGCACGACCGGGCCCAAGTCATCTTGGTGGCTCCGGATTGGGCACGAAGGTACTGGTATCCCGAGCTACTCAGTATGTTGACCAATCCCCCGATACGTCTGCCCCTTCGGGAGGATCTTCTGTCGCAGCAGCAGGGGACGGTCCTCCACCGAACCTGTCCAGCCTCCACCTCCATGCGTGGAGATTGAGCGGCGGCAGTTGATGCCATTCGACTTGCCTCCTGAAGTCTGTGATATCATTCTGGCAGCCAGGCGTCCCTCCACAAAGACGGTATACGCCTGCCGGTGGAACAAATTTGTGGCATGGTGCACAGCAAAGGCTGTGGATCCCCTTTCCGCCCCTCTTTCTGAGGTTCTTCTTTTTCTTCTTTCTCTGGCCCGGCAGGGCTCTGCCCTGGGCACCCTGAAAGGTTATCTTGCTGCCATCTCCGCCTTCTTGCGGCTTCCTGATCAGCCTTCTCTTTTCAAGTCCCCTGTGGTTACACGCTTTCTGAAAGGCATTACTCACACGTTCCCTCCTGTCCCTTTTGTAATGCCTCAGTGGGACTTGAATCTGAAAGAAACACGTTAGTTAGATTCCTCACCTTAGAATATCCCCAGGCGTCAGACTGGATCCGGAAGATTTTTCGTCAGCAATACCCCTTGCGCGTCGCTAGGCGTCGTCTGCGGCTCCGCGTCCGTCGTCGGCGTCGTGCGCCGGGATGACGTCGTCGGAGTACTTAGACGCCGCCCTCGCGCGCTGACGTCAGTTCTTCTTTTTTCCGCGCCAGTAAGCGCAGATCCGGGAGAGCTACCCCTTTAGTCTTTTTTGACTAACTCTTTTTGATCATTTTTGATCCCTGTCTGTCGACATCTGGTGCCGGTAGGATGCCTGGGTTCAAGGCTTGTGAAGACTGTCATCGACTGATGTCGGTGACCGATCACCACCGCCGGTGCCTCTATTGCTTAGGCCTCGACCACGACGCGGAGTCGTGCAACGACTGTCAGGCCCTGACTTCGAAGGCTAGGCGGGAGCGGTCCCGCAAGCTTCTCGAGCTTCGCCACTCGGCTCCGCGTCGTGCGCGATCCCGGTCCAGGAGGAGGTCCAAGGATCGCTCGCGGAGCCCTAGCCGACGCCACCATCGATCGTCTGGCTCCAAGTCGTCGGGTAAGTCCAAACACTCAAAGAAGTCCAAGAGGAGACATCGCTCTTCGGACTCCCCTCGCCGGTCGCGCGACTCGGCCGAGGGTCCAAGTGGTTCCACCCCCGCGGCTCCGGCGGAGCCGCAGGTGCCGCGTCCGCCCCCATACCTTCCGGTCCCTGGGGCTGACGCGGCGCCGGCGGAGATCAGTGCCTTCCTCTCGGCCATGAGGAGCCTGGCCCCGCCGTCGACGCCCGCTGGCGCGCCTTCGGGCCCCGCGGGCTCGACTGGGCGACCTCGCGTGCCGGCGGCTCCGGCCCCGGCGCCGTCGACGACTCCGGTCTCGACGCCGCAGGTCCCCGCGGGGCCCATGCCTGGGCCCCAGTCGACGCCGGTTGACCTTGTCACTCCTCCACCGGCGCCGACGCCTGAACCACCGACGCCGTCACCGGCGCCGCCGACGCCGACGCCTGTGACGCCGACGCCCCAGTTTAGCCCTCATCCGGACCCGACGCCGGCACGGCGTCCGCCGACGCCGCATCCGACGCCGCTAGAGACCTACCGTCTCTACAGTCCGGTTCCGATCATTCCTCCTGTTTATCAGGAATCGGAAGAAGGGGGCGACTGGGAGGGGTTCGAGGACCCTCTGGCTGTTCAGTCACAGCTTTCTCAGGACTGGGCAGATGAGCTGGGGGAGGCCAGCGGGCTGGACACCTCGCCAGACGCTGGATTCACTTCTCCTCCGACCGTGGCTTCGGAGGAGGGTGCAGCATTTTCTGTGGTGCTGCGCAAGGCGGCTGAGGCCCTTGGGCTCGAGTTGCCTGCCGTGGCTGTGAGGACCAACATCCTCACTGAGGTGCTTCAAACCTCAGCAAGCTCCACTGAGCCTCTGCTGCCGTTTAACGAGGCCCTCACTGACGTTCTGCAGGGCACCTGGTCCAAGCCCTCCACAGTTCCTCCTGTGGATAGGAACGTTGCCAGGCGCCACCGCCCTGCTCCGGGCGACCCCAGCTTCCTGTCCCAACACCCCACCCCCGAGAGTCTGGTTATCCAGGCCTCTACTTCCCAATCCTCCTTCCCGACCGCTCCGCCGGACCGGGATTCCAAGAGACTCGAGCAGTTTGGCAAGAAACTGTTCTCGTCCCTTAGTTTGGGCCTGCGGTCTTTAAATACCGCCTGTCTCTTGGACCGTTATTCCCATTCTCTGTGGGATACGGTGGAGGACGTGCTGCCCCTGTGTCCGGAGGAGGTCCGGACGCGTCTTTCCCAGGCTCTGGCCGATGGGAGGGATGCAGCACGGCACGCCATAAGATGTGGGCTTGACACCACGGACTCGCTAGGTCGGGCGATTTCCACCACGGTGGCGCTCCGCCGCCACGCCTGGATGCGGTCCACGTCCTTTTCCGGGGATGTCCAGAACACCCTCATGGACATGCCCTTTGATGGCACTCGCCTGTTTGGTGAGAAGGCGGACAGTGCGCTGAACCGCTTTAAGGACTCCCGGGCTACGGCCAAGTCCTTGGGCCTCTCGGCTCCGCGGGCGCACACCTCCGCTTTTCGCCCCTTTCGTGGCCAAGGAAGGGGCGCCTCCTCACGTCCGCAGAGCCACCAGCCGCAGAACCAACCTGCGCGCGGTCGCGGACGTGGCTTCCGCCGTGGCGGAAATGGAGGCCGACGTGGTCAGCCCACATCCACCCCGGCAGCATCCGCCTCAAAGCCTTCCTAGTCCGAGCTTTCAGGCCCATACCACGCCAGTGGGCGGCAGAGTTCGCCATCACCTGCTCCACTGGCGGTCCATAACATCGGACAGGTGGGTGCTGCAAATCGTCCGAAGGGGCTACTCCCTCCCCTTCGAGACGACCCCTCCAGCCATGCCACCACAGCACCACCGTATCTCGGGGGATCATTTGGATCTTCTCCGCGAGGAAGTTTCGGCTCTCTTGGCCAAGGGGGCCGTCGAGCGCGTTCCGAGTCCAGAAGTAGGTCGTGGTTGTTATTCCCACTACTTTCTGGTTCCCAAGAAGGGCAAGGGGGGCCTGCGCCCTATCTTGGACCTCCGGAACGTCAATGCCTTCCTCCGAAAGGAAAGGTTCAAGATGCTAACGTTGGCTCAGGTTTTAGCTGCCCTAGACCCTGGAGACTGGATGGTAGCGTTGGACTTGCAGGACGCATATTTCCATATCCCCGTCCTGCCGGCCCACCGGCGTTACCTGCGGTTCACGGTGGGCCAAGAGCACTTTCAGTTTACCGTGCTCCCCTTCGGCCTCACCAGTGCCCCTCGGGTGTTCACGAAAGTGATGGCGGTGGTCGCAGCTCATCTGCGCAGATCAGGGGTCCCAGTCTTCCCCTATCTCGACGACTGGTTGTTGAAGGCGGGCTCGCCCCAGGCAGTCGTCTCCCACCTCCAGACTACGGCGGATCTCCTGCATTTGCTGGGGTTTTCCATCAACGTGCCGAAGTCACACTTGAGTCCCTCTCAGAAGCTCCTCTTCATCGGAGCGGTTCTCGATTCGGCGCAGTTCCGGGTCCATCCACCGGAACAGCGGGTCCGGGATATACAGGCCCTGATTCCCATCTTTCGGCCTCTATCCCGGGTTTCGGTCAGGCTAGTGTTGCGGCTTCTGGGGCTGATGGCCTCCTGCATCCTACTAGTGCATCACGCCAGGCGGCGCATGCGGGCTCTGCAGTGGGACCTGAAGTTTCAGTGGGCCCAGCATCACGGCAACCTGTCCGACCATGTCTTGATCTCGGAGGGCACTGCACAGCAGTTGCAGTGGTGGCTCACGGACCGCGAGTGGGTCAAGGGCAAGAGCCTCTCCCTTCCCCAACCGGAGCATGTCGTAGTGACGGATGCGTCCCTCCTGGGTTGGGGTGGCCATATGGGAGAGGCGGAGATCAGAGGCCTCTGGTCTCCGGCGGAGTCTCGTCTCCACATCAACCTGTTGGAGTTGAGAGCGATCCGGCTTGCACTGAAAGCCTTCCTTCCCTCTGTCAGGGGAAGTGTCGTGCAGGTGTTCACGGACAACACCACCGCCATGTGGTACTGCAACAAACAGGGCGGGGTGGGGTCGTGGACCCTTTGTCAGGAGGCTCTGCGCCTCTGGACATGGCTGGAACACCAGGGCGTCACCCTGGTGGTTCAACATCTGGCGGGCTCTCTGAACGCCAGAGCAGACGAACTCAGCCGCCGGTGCATGATGGATCACGAATGGCGTCTGAACTCCGAAGTGGTGCAAGGCCTCTTTCAGCAGTGGGGAGAGCCTTGGTTAGATCTATTCGCCACCGAAGAGAACGCGCAATGTCAGCAGTTCTGCGCGTTGGAATTTCCAAGGCGGCACTCGCTCGGCGACGCTTTTCGTCACGAGTGGAGTTGCGGTCTGTTGTACGCCTTTCCGCCTATACCACTTCTGCCCAGAGTGCTGAAGCAGATCAGGCGCGACCGGGCCCAAGTCATCTTGGTGGCTCCGGATTGGGCACGAAGATACTGGTATCCCGAGCTACTCAGTCTGTTGACCGATCCCCCGATACGTCTGCCCCTTCGGGAGGATCTTCTGTCGCAGCAGCAGGGGACGGTCCTCCACCCGAACCTGTCCAGCCTCCACCTCCATGCGTGGAGATTGAGCGGCGGCAGTTGATGCCATTTGACTTGCCTCCTGAAGTCTGTGCTATCATTCTGGCAGCCAGGCGTCCCTCCACAAAGTCGGTATACGCCTGCCGGTGGAACAAATTTGTGGCATGGTGCACAGCAAAGGCTGTGGATCCCCTTTCCGCCCCTCTTTCTGAGGTTCTCCTCTTCCTTCTTTCTCTGGCCCGGCAGGGCTCTGCCCTGGGCACCCTGAAAGGTTATCTTGCTGCCATCTCCGCCTTCTTGCGGCTTCCTGATCAGCCTTCTCTTTTCACGTCCCCCGTGGTTACACGCTTTCTCAAAGGCATTACACACACGTTCCCTCCTGTCCCTTTTGTAATGCCTCAGTGGGACTTGAATCTGGTTTTGACATTCCTGATGTGCGCTCCCTTCGAGCCTCTTCACAATTGCCCTCTTCGTCTTCTAACTCTAAAGACTGCTTTTCTGGTAGCCATCACCTCGGCTAGACGGGTGAGTGAGCTCCAGGCTTTATCTTCAAAGCCTCCTTTTCTATCTGTTCATCCGGACAAGGTTGTCCTTCGGCCTCGTCCCTCTTTTCTTCCTAAAGTGGTGACTCCATTTCACCTTGGGCAGTCTGTCACCTTGCCCACCTTCTTTCCGCCTCCGCATCCTTCCAAAGAGGAAGAGAGGCTCCACCGTCTGGACCCAAAACGTGCGCTCTCCTTCTATCTGGACCGCACAAAACAGTTCCGGGTGGACGACCAGCTTTTTGTTGGGTACGTGGGCGCTAAGAAGGGGAAAGCTGTGCACAAACGAACCATCTCTCGGTGGGTCGTTTTGTGTATAAAAATCTGCTATTCCTTGGCTAAAAAGGACCCTCCTGTTGGGCTGCGCGCCCATTCTACTCGGGCCACGGCGGCTACTACTGCCTTGGGACGGGGAGTCCCTTTGCAGGACATCTGTCAGGCGGCGACGTGGGCTTCTCTACACACGTTTGCCAGGCATTATTGCCTTGACAGCCAAGTCCGGAGGGATGGCTTCTTTGGCCGTTCTGTCCTCCAGGACTTTCTGGTGTGATCTTGGTTCGCAGACCCACCACCGGGGATGGTATTGCTTGGGTATCTATTCTAAGGTGAGGAATCTAACTAACGTGTTTCTTTCAGATGAACAAGTTACTAACCTTCGGTAACGATGTATCTGTAAGAAACATTAGTTAGTTAGATTCCTCACCGACCCTCCCATCCTCCCCGTTCTGCGAACTGACATCTAGGGTTAAGGTTGTCCTTTCAGGCCCCTAGATTTTATTTTTGGCACCAGTGTCGGTCTTTGCATGGCTCTGCGTTCCTGGCGCGGAAGGCTATGTACAAGAACTGACGTCAGCGCGCGAGGGCGGCGTCTAAGTACTCCGACGACGTCATCCCGGCGCACGACGCCGACGACGGACGCGGAGCCGCAGACGACGCCTAGCGACGCGCAAGGGGTATTGCTGACGAAAAATCTTCCGGATCCAGTCTGACGCCTGGGGATATTCTAAGGTGAGGAATCTAACTAACTAATGTTTCTTACAGATACATCGTTACCGAAGGTTAGTAACTTGTTCATCTGGTCTTGACCTTCCTGATGTGCGCTCCCTTCGAGCCTCTTCACAATTGTCCTCTTCGTCTTCTGACTCTTAAGACTGCTTTTCTGGTAGCCATCACCTCGGCTAGACGGGTGAGTGAGCTCCAGGCTTTATCTTCAAAGCCTCCTTTTCTGTCTGTTCATCCGGACAAGGTTGTCCTTCGGCCTCGTCCCTCCTTTCTTCCGAAAGTGGTGACTCCATTTCATCTTGGGCAGTCTGTCACCTTGCCCACCTTCTTTCCGCCTCCGCATCCTTCCAAAGAGGAAGAGAGGCTCCACCGTCTGGACCCAAAACGTGCGCTCTCCTTTTATCTGGACCGCACAAAACAGTTCCGGGTGGACGACCAGCTTTTTGTTGGGTACGTGGGCGCTAAGAAGGGGAAAGCTGTGCACAAACGGACCATCTCTCGGTGGGTCGTTTTGTGTATCAAAATTTGCTATTCTTTGGCAAAAAAGGACCCTCCTGTTGGGCTGCGCGCCCATTCTACTCGGGCCACAGCGGCTACTACTGCCTTGGGACGGGGAGTCCCTTTGCAGGACATCTGTCAGGCGGCGACGTGGGCTTCGTTACACACGTTTGCCAGGCATTATTGCCTTGACAGCCAAGTCCGGAGGGATGGCTTCTTTGGCCGTTCTGTCCTCCAGGACTTTCTGGTGTGATCTTGGTTCGCAGACCCACCACCGGGGATGGTATTGCTTGGGTATCTATTCTAAGGTGAGGAATCTAACTAACGTGTTTCTTTCAGATGAACAAGTTACTTACCTTCGGTAACGATGTATCTGTAAGAAACATTAGTTAGTTAGATTCCTCACCGACCCACCCATCCTCCCCGTTCTGCGAACTGACATCTAGGGTTAAGGTTATCCTTTTCAGGCCCCTAGATTTTCTTTTTGGCACCAGTGTCGGTCTTTGCATGGCTCTGCGTTCCTGGCGCGGAAAGCTATGTACAAGAACTGACGTCAGCGTGCGAGGGCGGCGTCTAAGTACTCCGACGACGTCATTCCGGCGCACGACGCCGACGACGGACGCGGAGCCGCAGACGACGCCTAGCGACGCGCAAGGGGTATTGCTGACGAAAAATCTTCCGGATCCAGTCTGACGCCTGGGGATATTCTAAGGTGAGGAATCTAACTAACTAATGTTTCTTACAGATACATCGTTACCGAAGGTAAGTAACTTGTTCATTAAGCAGATAATCACAACAAGAACATGAGAGCCCTGGGATGAAAAGAACAAATATTAGCCAAACTTTACAAATAACCAACTCAACTGGACATGGATAAAAACAGTGTGAACATCAATACATCAAAAAAGAAAAAGGAAATACAAACAAATTACATTATACAGAAATACATAAGATGTGCATCACATATAACAAACACAACGACAAAAGTGAAAAGCGCCTTAAAAAAAAGAAATGAATTTTGATAAAATGATGAATAAACAATTGTAAAATGAACCTATTCTATGGGTGACAATTTTATATTTTGGAGTCATTGCCCATCTATATAAATTGCAGTGGGGGTTTTCCCTTGTGTTTTTTATCATATTCTATACATGACCCAAGGGAATTGGAGCGCTATACAGTACACAGAAGGTGACAACGATTACAAATGGTGATGAAGGAGAACGTATCGGGTGACGACAGTTTCAAGTTACATAAGGTCATAGCAAAAGAAGTACAAGGGGGGAAGGCAGCAGATTAATCACCAGGAGGGACAGCAGATTAATCACCAGGAGGGACATCTTACTGCCCTTCATACAATAAACAAGCACTTGGTTCGCATTGTAATATTTTTAGTGCGTTTTTGTTTTAATGTTGATTAATATAAGCTGGTGTTGAAAGTTATAAGAGTGTGCACTGGGTTGCTCTGTAGGCAGATATGTCTGGAAGATGTATGCACACTGTGAAGCTGTAGTTCGGTGCGAGTCTCAGATGGACGAGCTTATCTGAAAGAGACAATTAGTTATGGACTCCTCACCCTAAAATTACCTCCAGGCGTCAGACAGGATCCGGAGAATTTTTTCGTCAGCAGTACCCCTGCACGTAGATAGGTGGCGTCGGTCAACTTCGCGTTCGTCGTTGGCGTCGTGGTCGCCGGAATGACGTCGCGGTATCTACTTAGACAATGCTCTTGTGCGCTGACGTCAGTTCTTTCTTTTTCGGTGAGAATGACCCTTAGGCTGCTGGGCTTCATGGCCTCCTGCAGGTGGATCATGCCAGATGGCATATGCGGGCTCTACAGTGGGCGCAGCATCAGGGGATCTTTTTGATGCGTCCAGATCTCAGGGAGGACTGCAAGTCAATTGCAGTTATGGCTCAAGAACCAGGATTAGGTCAGTGGCAGATCCCTCACCCTTCCCCAACCAGAGTTCCCAATAGTGACAGATGCGCCGCTACTGGGATGGGGCGGCCACGTGGGGTAGGCAGAGACCAGAGGCCTCTGGTCTCCGGCGGAGTCCGGGCTCCACATCAATCTTCTGGAGCTCCGGTCGATTTGCCTTACACTGAACGCATTCCTTCCCTCTATCAAAAGAAGAGTAGTGCAGGTGTTCACGGACAACACCACTGCCATGTGGTACTGCAACAAACGGGGCGGGATGGGGTCGTGGACCCTATGTCAAGAGGCTCTTCGGATTTGGACATGGCTGGAACATCAGGGCATATCCCTGGTGGTTCAACACCTGGCAGGTTCACTGAAGCCAGGGTGGACAAACTCAGCTGCCAGTGCATGATCGATCACGGTGGCGTCTTCACTTAGAGGTGGTGCAACGTCTCTTTCAGCAGTGGGGAGAGCCTTGGTTTGATCTGTTCGCCACCTAAGAGAATTGCCAATGTCAGCAGTTCTGCACATTGGAGTTTCTAAGGCGGCACTCTCTTGGTGACCCCTTGTTGATTTGCACTTCCTGTACTCCTTTCCGCCTGTTCCACTTCTACGTAGAGTGCTGAAGGAGATCAAGCACGATCAGGCCCAAGTAATTCTGGTGGCTCCGGATTGGGCACAAAGTGTCTGGTATCCCGAGCTCTTGAGCATGGCCATCGATCCTCCAATGAGACTGTCTCTTCGGGAGGATCTTCTGTTGCAGCAGCAGGGGACAGTCCTCCACCCGAACCTGTCCAGTCTCCACCTCGTTGTGTGGAAATTGAGCGGCGACAGTTGACAGCTTCCTCCCGAAGTCTGTAATGTCATGTTGGCAGCCAGGCGTCCCTCCACTAAAATACTAGTATACGCCTGTAGATGGAACAAATTTGTGGCATGGTGCACAGCAAAGGCTGTGGATCCCCTTTCTGCCTATCTTTCAGTGGTTCTCCTCTTCATTCTTTCTTTGGCCCAGCAGGGCTCTGCTCTGGGCACTCTGAAAGGCTATCTTTCGGCCTTTCTTCTTCTTCCTGATCAGCCTTCTCTTTTCAAGTCTGCTATTGTTAATAGATTTCTGAAGGGCATTACTCATCTCTTTCCTCCTTCTCCTTTCGTAATGCCCCAGTGGGACTTGAATCTTGTCCTCCCATTGAGCCACAACATAATTGTTTTCTTCGTCTCCTTACGTTGAAGAATGCTTTCTTGCTTGCCTTCACTTCTACTCACAGGATGAGTAAGCTTCAAGCCTTATCTTCCAGGCCTCCCTTTCTTGCTGTCCATTCTGACCAAGTAGTACTCCATACTAGGTCCTCTTTTCTGCCCAAAGTGGTTACCTCTTTCCACATACGTCAGACCATCACATTGCCCACCTTCTTCCCGCCTCCGCCCCCTTCATAAGAGGAGGAGAGACTCCACAGTCTGGATCCAAAACGTGTTCTGTCTTTCTGCAATAAAGACTTCCGGGTGGACGATCAACTCTTCGTGGGTTATGTGGTTGCCAAGAAAGGTTGGGCAGTGCACAAACGTACCATATCTCGATGGGTCGTCCTATGCAGTAAGATCTGTTATTCTTTGGCTAAAAAGGAGCCTCCAGTAGGACTGTGCCCCCACTCTACCAGGGCGACGGCAGCTACTACTGCTTTGGGACGTGGAGTTACGCTGGTTGACATCTGCCAGGCAGCCACATGTGCATACCTACACACATTTACTAAGCTTTACTGCCAAGCCCGGAGAGACTGCTTTTTTGGCCGTTCTGGTCTCCAGGACTTCCTGATGTGAACTTCGTTTGCAGACCCACCTCTGGGGTTGGTATTGCTGGGGTATCTATTCTAAGGTAAGGAATCTATAACTAATGATCTCTTTCAGAGGAACAAGTTACTTACCTTCGGTAACGATGTATCTGTAAGAGACATACATTCGTTATAGATTCCTTACCTCCCGACCCATCCTCGCCATTCTGCGAACTGACTTCTAGGGATAGGGACTCCCTTACAGGGCCCTAGTTTTGTGCACCAGTGGTCAGTGTCTTACATGGCTCTGCGCTTCTGGTGTGGAAAGTCGTGTCAGAAGTGACATCAGCGCGCAGGGGCGATGTCTAATTAGACACCTCAACATCATCCCGGCGACCACGACCTACCGATGCTCAGGGTTACTGCTACGAAAAAAATTCTCCGGATCCAGTCTGATGCCTGCGGGTAATTCTAAGGTAAGGAATATATAAGTAATGTATGTCTCTTACAGATACTAAGTTACTGAAGGTAAGTAACTTGTTCATCTCACCCTGATCACTGCATTTTTACACCTCGTATCTTAGGCTAGGTTGCTTATCATCTTCACGCAAGCAATGAAACTATAGGTACTGGAGGCGCAGCTGTGCTACTTACCCAATCCAAATAAGTCAGCATTCAATATTCTCAGAATGTAGACTTCTGATACCACTCTAGTACCAAACGCTCTCTAAAAATGCTTTCTGACAGAAATAATTTCACATCAATTTTAAAGAAAAATCTGAAATGGAAAGAAAGAAAAAAGTACCACTACCTAAATCTGAGTTGGCTCCTTAGAGATCTCTTACTGTAGAATCTGGTGAATGGAGTGCATGTCAAATATCCAGAACCACAGAGCTTTATGATTATATCAGTTAACCTGTTGTGAACAATGGCTGGTAAGTAAGACTCGCAGCTAGCGTAAATGTATCACTTTTTTCAAACTCCTGACCAGGCTTTACTTAGGGTACAGCTTTTTACATCCCTCGTCGTAAGTATCTCATTGCTTGGTGACTGCCAAAGAGAAGTTGTCTGTATTTACTTGTTTGTATAGACTATTTATCTAATAAACATATTATCTGAAAGAAACACGTTAGTTAGATTCCTCACCTTAGAATATCCCCAGGCGTCAGACTGGATCCGGAAGATTTTTCGTCAGCAATACCCCTTGCGCGTCGCTAGGCGTCGTCTGCGGCTCCGCGTCCGTCGTCGGCGTCGTGCGCCGGGATGACGTCGTCGGAGTACTTAGACGCCGCCCTCGCTCGCTGACGTCAGTTCTTCTTTTTTCCGCGCCAGTAAACGCAGATCCGGGAGAGCTACCCCTTTAGTCAATTTTTGACTAACTTTTTTGATCCTTTTTGATCGTGTCTCGACACCGGTGCCGGTAGGATGCCTGGGTTTAAAGCCTGTACGGACTGTAACCGATTGATGTCGGTTACGGACCATCACCACCGGTGTCTTTACTGCTTGGGCCTCGATCACGACGCGGAGTCGTGTTCGGACTGCAAGGCCCTGACCTCGAAGGCTAGACGGGAGCGGTCCCGTAAGCTTCTCGAGATTCGCCACTCGGCTCCGCGCGCCTCTCGATCCCGGTCCAGGAGGAGGTCCAAGGATCGGTCGCAGAGCCGCAGCCGACGTCACCATCGGTCGTCGGGATCCAAGTCTTCGGGTAAGTCGAAGCATTCCAAGAAGTCCAAGAGGCGACATCGCTCTTCGGACTCCCCTCGCCGGTCGCGCGACTCGGTCGAGGGTCAGGGTGGTTCCACCCCCGCGGCTCCGGCGGAGCCGCAGGCACCGCGCCCGTCCCCATACCCTCCGGTCCCTGGGACTAACGCGACGCCGGCGGAAGTCAGTGCCTTCCTCTCGGCCATGAGGAACCTGGCTCCGCCGTCGGCGCCCGCTGGCGCGCCTTCGGGCCCCGCGGACCCGACTGGGCTGCCTTGCCTGCCGGTGGCTCCGGCCCCGGCGCCGTTGACGGCTCCGGCCTCGACGCCGCAAGCGCCCGAGGGACCAGTTCTCGAGTCCCCGTCGACGCCGGTCAACCTTGTCACGCCTCCTCCGCCGGCGTCGACTCCGGTTCCACCCCCGACGCCGACGTCGACTCCGCTCGACGTCGTGCCCCAGTTCAGTCCCGCTCCGGGACCGGCGCCGGTCCGGCGTCGATGGACGCCGAGATCGACGCCGCTAGAGACACATTTTATCTACCGCCCGGCTCCGTTACTTTCTCCTCTACACCAGGAGTCGGATGATGGGGACTACTGGGAGGGATCCGAGGATCCTATGGCCGCTCAGGCCCAACTGTCCCAGGACTGGGCAGATGAACTGGGGGAGGCCAGTGGTCTGGATACCTCGCCAGACACTGGATTCATCTCTCCTCCGACTGTGGCTTCGGAGGAGGGTGCTGCTTTCTCCGTGGTGCTGCGCAAGGCGGCCGCAGCCCTTGGGCTCGAGCTGCCTGCCGTGGCTGTGAGGACGAACGTCCTCACTGAGGTGCTTCAGTCTGCAGCAAGCTCCACTGAGCCTCTGCTGCCATTCAATGAGGCCCTCACTGACGTTCTACAGGGCACCTGGTCCAAGCCCTCCACAGTTCCTCCTGTGGACAGGAACGTCGCCAGGTGCCACCGCCCTGCTCCGGGCGACCCCAGTTTTCTGTCCCAACACCCTACCCCTGAGAGCCTGGTTATCCAGGCCTCCACCTCCCAATCCTCTTTCCCGACCGCCCCGCCGGACCGGGATTCCAAGAGACTAGAGCAGTTTGGCAAGAAACTGTTCTCTTCCCTTAGTTTGGGCCTGCGGTCTTTGAACACCGCTTGTCACTTGGACCGTTATTCCCACTCTCTGTGGGATGCGGTGGAGGACGCGCTGCCCCTGTGTCCGGAGGAGGTCCGGACACGACTTACCCAGGCTCTGGCCGATGGGAGGGATGCCGCGCGACATGCTATAAGATGTGGGCTTGACACCACGGACTCGCTGGGTAGGGCGATTTCTACCTCAGTGGCGCTTCGACGTCACGCCTGGCTGCGGTCCACGTCATTTTCAGGTGATGTACAGAGCTCTCTCATGGACATGCCCTTTGATGGCACTCGCCTTTTTGGCGAGAAAGCGGACAGTGCGCTGAATCGCTTTAAGGACTCCCGGGCTACGGCCGAATCCTTGGGCCTCTCGGCCCCGCGGTCGCACACTTCCGCCTTTCGCCCCTTTCGTGGCCAAGGAAGGGGTGCCTCCTCACGTACGCCTAGCCACCAGCCGCAGAATCAACCTGCGCGCGGTCGCGGACGTGGTTTCCGCCGAGGCGGTTCTGGAGGACGACGAGGTCAGTCCACATCCACCCCGGCAGCATCCGCCTCAAAACCTTCCTAGTCCGAGCTTTCAGGCCCATTCCACGCCAGTGGGCGGCAGAGTTCGCCATCACCTGCTCCACTGGCGGTCCATCACATCGGACAGGTGGGTGCTGCAAATCGTCCGAAGGGGCTACTCCCTCCCCTTCGAGACGACCCCTCCAGCCATGCCACCGCAGCACCACCGTATCTCGGGGGATCATTTGCATCTTCTCCACGAGGAAGTTTCGGCCCTCTTGGTCAAGGGGGCCGTCGAGCGCGTTCCGAGCCCAGAAGTAGGTCGTGGTTGTTATTCCCACTACTTTCTGGTTCCCAAGAAGGGCAAAGGGGGCCTACGCCCTATCTTGGACCTCCGGAACGTCAATGCCTTCCTCCGGAAGGAAAGGTTCAAGATGTTGACTTTGGCTCAGGTTCTAGCTGCCCTAGACCCCGGAGACTGGATGGTAGCGTTGGACTTGCAGGACGCATATTTCCACATCCCCGTCCTGCCGGCCCACCGGCGTTACCTGCGGTTCACGGTGGGCCCAGAGCACTTTCAGTTTACCGTGCTCCCCTTCGGTCTCACCAGTGCCCCTCGGGTGTTCACGAAAGTGATGGCGGTGGTCGCAGCTCATCTGCGCAGATCAGGGGTTCCAGTCTTCCCCTATCTCGACGACTGGTTGTTGAAGGCGGGCTCGCCCCAGGCAGTCGTCTCCCACCTCCAGACTACGGCGGATCTCCTGCATTTGCTGGGGTTTTCCAACAACGTGCCGAAGTCACACCTGAGTCCCTCTCAGAAGCTCCTTTTCATCGGAGCGGTTCTCGATTCGGCGCAGTTCCGGGTCTATCCACCGGAACAGCGGGTCCGGGATATTCAGGCCCTGATTCCCATCTTTCGGCCTCTATCCTGGGTTTCGGTCAGGCTAGTGTTGCGGCTTCTGGGGCTGATGGCCTCCTGCATCCTACTAGTGCATCACGCCAGGCGGCGCATGCGGGCTCTGCAGTGGGACCTGAAGTTTCAGTGGGCCCAGCATCACGGCAACCTGTCCGACCATGTCTTGATCTCGGAGGGCACTGCACAGCAGTTGCAGTGGTGGCTCACGGACCGCGATTGGGTCATGGGCAGAAGCCTCTCCCTTCCCCAACCGGAGCATGTCGTAGTGACGGATGCGTCCCTCCTGGGCTGGGGTGGCCATATGGGAGAGGCGGAGATCAGAGGCCTCTGGTCTCCGGCGGAGTCTCTCCTCCACATCAACCTGTTGAAGTTGAGAGCGATCCGGCTTGCACTGAAAGACTTCCTTCCCTCTGTCAGGGGCAGTGTCGTGCAGGTGTTCACGGACAACACCACCGCCATGTGGTATTGCAACAAACAGGGCGGGGTGGGGTCGTGGACCCTTTGTCAGGAGGCTCTGCGCCTCTGGACGTGGCTGGAACACCAGGGCGTCACCCTAGTGGTTCAACATCTGGCGGGCTCTCTGAACGCCAGAGCAGACGAACTCAGCCGCCGGTGCATGATGGATCACGAATGGCGTCTGAACTCCGAAGTGGCGCATGGTCTCTTTCAGCAGTGGGGAGAGCCTTGGTTAGATCTATTCGCCACCGAAGAGAACGCGCAATGTCAGCAGTTCTGCGCGTTGGAATTTCCAAGGCGGCACTCGCTCGGCGACGCTTTTCGTCACGAGTGGAGTTGCGGTCTGTTGTACGCTTTTCCGCCTATACCACTTCTGCCCAGAGTGCTGAAGAAGATCAGGCGCGACCGGGCCCAAGTCGTCTTGGTGGCTCCGGACTGGGCACGAAGGTACTGGTATCCCGAGCTACTCAGTATGTTGACCGATCCTCCGATACGTCTGCCCCTTTGGGAGGATCTTCTGTCGCAGCAGCAGGGGGCGGTCCTCCACCCGAACCTGTCCAGCCTCCACCTCCATGCGTGGAGATTGAGCGGCGGCAGTTGATGCCATTTGACTTGCCTCCTGAAGTCTGTGATATCATTCTGGCAGCCAGGCGTCCCTCCACAAAGACGGTATACGCCTGCCGGTGGAACAAATTTGTGGCATGGTGCACAGCAAAGGCTGTGGATCCCCTTTCCGCCCCTCTTTCTGAGGTTCTCCTCTTTCTTCTTTCTTTGGCCCGGCAGGGCTCTGCCCTGGGCACCCTGAAAGGTTATCTTGCTGCCATCTCTGCCTTCTTGCGGCTTCCTGATCAGCCTTCTCTTTTCAAGTCCCCTGTAGTTACACGCTTTCTAAAGGGCATTACTCACACGTTCCCTCCTGTTCCGTTTGTAATGCCTCAGTGGGACTTGAATCTTGTCCTGACATTCCTGATGTGCGCTCCCTTCGAGCCTCTTCACAATTGTCCCCTTCGTCTTCTGACTCTTAAGACTGCTTTTCTGGTAGCCATCACCTCGGATAGACGGGTGAGTGAGCTCCAGGCTTTATCTTCAAAGCCTCCTTTTCTGTCTGTTCATCCGGACAAGGTTGTCCTTCGGCCTCGTCCCTCCTTTCTTCCGAAAGTGGTGACTCCGTTTCATCTTGGGCAGTCTGTCACCTTGCCCACCTTCTTTCCGCCTCCGCATCCTTCCAAAGAGGATGAGAGGCTCCACCGTCTGGACCCAAAACGTGCGCTCTCCTTTTATTTGGACTGCACAAAGCAGTTCCGGGTGGACGACCAACTTTTCGTTGGATACGTGGGTGCTAAGAAGGGGAAAGCTCTGCACAAACGGACCATCTCTCGGTGGGTCGTTTTGTGCATCAAAATTTGTTATTCCTTGGCAAAAAAGGACCCTCCTGCTGGGCTGCGCGCCCATTCTACTCGGGCCACTGCGGCTACTACTGCTTTGGGACGGGGTGTCCCTTTGCAGGACATCTGTCAGGCGGCAACGTGGGCTTCGCTACACACGTTTGCCAGGCATTATTGCCTTGACAGCCAAGTCCGGAGGGATGGCTTCTTTGGCCGTTCTGTCCTCCAGGACTTTCTGGTGTGATCTTGGTTCGCAGACCCACCACCGGGGATGGTATTGCTTGGGTATCTATTCTAAGGTGAGGAATCTAACTAACGTGTTTCTTTCAGATGAACAAGTTACTTACCTTCGGTAACGATGTATCTGTAAGAAACATTAGTTAGTTAGATTCCTCACCGACCCACCCATCCTCCCCGTTCTGCGAACTGACCTCTAGGGTTAAGGTTATCCTTTTCAGGCCCCTAGATTTTATTTTTGGCACCAGTGTCGGTCTTTGCATGGCTCTGCGTTCCTGGCGCAGAAGGCTATGTACAAGAACTGACGTCAGCGCGCGAGGGCGGCGTCTAAGTACTCTGACGTCATCCCGACGCCGACGACGGACGCGGAGCCGCAGACGACGCCTAGCGACGCGCAAGGGGTATTGCTGACGAAAAATCTTCCGGATCCAGTCTGACGCCTGGGGATATTCTAAGGTGAGGAATCTAACTAACTAATGTTTCTTACAGATACATCGTTACCAAAGGTAAGTAACTTGTTCATCACACCTTCTTAACCATCTACTCCTTGACATCATAACACAACCTTTGTTCTCCCTGATGCAAGGGCATTTTAGCAGCATTTTCTCAATTGCAGAGTTCAAATTTGTATGCTGTATCTTCCGCATATTGCCACATAAACGTTTGCAACAACATATTGCTATGTGCTCTAATAAAGTCTCAATAAAATAACAGGTGATTTTGTTTTTGTCAATTGCCTGTCAAGAGGTAGATCAACCACCTTTACCAGTTTGGTTAATGACAGTATTTCTTTTAAATTCTGCTACGTGGAGATCGACATCCAGGTTAATTCCTGCAAAGAACAAGTTACTTATTAGAAATTCCATCTTCTCAGATTCCTCTCCTTAGAATATTCCCCAGCCATCCGCAGAATCTCTGAACGCCAGTAGGTGGCGTCCATCGACTCATGTCTGTGTCAGAAGGGATGTACATGGTGCCTATATAGGCCCTACCCCAGCATGCTGAAATCTATTAATTTTGTGTCTTTTTCTGTGCCAGAAACAAAGAGCCATGACTGAAAGATGTGTGACCGGTGTGCAGAACTCTGGCAGGCTTTAGGGAAGAGCATATATCGCAGAGTGGGGAGGATGGGATTTTCGGTGTGAAATCTGCAGTTAGTCTCTACTAGAAAAAGCGTTACCGAAGGTTACTTATTATTCTGATAGAGACTTCTAACCGCTGATTCTTCACCGTAGATTAGATACCCAAGCAATTCCTATCTGAAGATGGGCCTGCGAACAGGCTCAAACCAGGAAGTCCTGTAAAATCAAACCTGCAAAACACCGTCTTGATGAACCTCACTGTCCACACAGTAGTGCTTTATGAACATGTTGAGTAACGCCTGTGTGGCAGTTTGGCAAATGTACAGGACAGGTACCCCATGCACTAATGTAATGGTAAAAGCTGTGGCCCTGGTGGCTTCTTAGCTAATGCCTGCAGATTTTTGTGCAGAGTTTCTGCACCACTTTTTTTGCTCTAGCGAACCCAATGATGAACTGATGTGTCACAAGAGGTGATTGGAACAGTGAGGGCTGATCCAGCAACCACAAAAAATCAGAGGGTGTGGAAGGATATCCTTTAATGATGCCAAAGGCAAGGTCTTGCCGGGCTAACAACAGCACAAACAACAACACCTTTGATAATGAGGCCAAAAGTGGATCAACTTGCGGGCAAAACACGAAGCCGCACACTTGTCCCAAAAGCAGACATATACAGTTTTTGTTGAGGGATGCCTTGCTGCCAAGATGACATTGCAGATCTCGGGAGGAAGATTAACGGCATTCAACTGTTACTGCTCAGTCTTCATGCATGAAGGTGGAGCTTTGCAGGTTTAGGTGCAGAACACTGCCCTGTGTCTGTGACAGCAGTTCCTCCCGAAGGGGCAGCCTCATCGGAGAACAGCTGCTCATGCTTAGGAGTTCAAGATATCGGACTTTCCTTGCCTATTCCAGTGCTTTTAGGATGACTTGGGCCCAGTAGATCCTGATCTTATTGAGAACTTGTGTCAGAAGTGATATCGGTGGAAAGGCGTACAGGAGCTTCAGGTTCCTAGTCTAAGCGGAAGGCATCTCTGAACAAGAGCTGCTTTAAAAACTCCAACATTCAGAAGCACTGACGTTGCGTGTTCTCGACATTGGTGAATAGATTAAGTGAAGGCTCTCCCCATTCGCAGCAGAGCCCTTACTCCACTTCCTGTTGCAAACATCACTCTTGAGCTGCGAGGCATCAACGGCTGAGTTTGTCTGCCCTGGCGTTCAGAGATCCACCAGGTGCTGCACAACCCAGGAGGTGTTCTGGTGTTTCAGCCAAGTCCAGAGGCACAGAGCCTTTTGGCACAGTGTCCACGACCCCACTCCGCCCTGCATGCTGCACTACCACATGGCGGTAGTATTTTCTGTGAACACCTGCACCAGCATTCCCGTGATGCATGGTAGGAAGGCCTTTAATGATAAACAAATTTTCTACAGCTGTAGACTCCAGAGTCTTTTGAGCTCCACTTCCCCCAGATGGTCTCCCCATCCCAGTAGGTATGCATCGCTCACCATCGTCCATTCTGGTTGGACTAGGGAGAGGGATCTGCCGTCTACCAAAATGCCGTTCAACAACCACCACTGCAGATATTTTGAATTCTCTTCTGAAATCTGGACCAGTTCGGGAAGATTCCCCTTATGCTGCGCCCACTGGGACTTCAGAGCCCATTGCAAATCATGCAGGAGGCCATCAAATCAGTTCCAGAAGCCCCCTCAGAATCAGTCTCATCAAAATCCAGGACCGAGGCTGAATCATTGGGATCAGCAAGAATGTCCTGGACACTCTGCTCCAGAGGATGGGTGTGGAACTGTACTGTGTTCATAATAGCTCTGATGAAAGGGAGTCTCTGAGAAGAAGTCAGGTGTGACATCCGCAGTTTAATAGTGAACCCCAGTGAATGCTGGAGGTTCCTAGTTATCTGGAGTGTAGTGACAACTGTCTGGGGCAGGCCTGCGTTGAACATCCAGTCCTTGAGATAGGTGAAGACTGGAATCCCTGACCTCCGCAGATGAGCCGTAACCCCTCCCATCATTTTCGAGAACACACGAGGGGCACTAGTGACGCCAAAGGGGAGCACAGCAAACTAAAAAACACAGAAGTCTCCTGGCCATCCCTAAACTCCAGGTAGCACCTGTGGGCCTGCAGGGCGGGAATTAGAAAATTTGCTCCCTTGAGGTCCGACACTAGCATCCAGCCTTCGAGTCTTAGCCAGACAGGACCTGAGATAGCATGAGCAGCTTGAATTTCTGTTACTTCAGAAAGGTGCGGAGAGGGCAAAAATCGAGTGTAGGAGGCTGGCTTAGTATATGGTGTACGCTTATTCAAGTGGTGCACCTTGCACTAATCCAGGCAACCCTTATGGTGACTTTAGTGCTCTTTGATAACCATAGAAAGCTCTCAAAGTGGTAGCTGTGGTTATTACTCAACACAATCACTAACACATAGGTTTATCTCCTTGCCAGAAATATCAATAGTATACATGAAAAACTTCAAAGAAATAAGGTAAGTAGCACCAATATACACTTGTCTCCAGGGGAAGACCAAACCATATACTAAGAAAGTGGAATGCGAACTGCAAGGAAGAACTGGACTTGGACCAGGAGACTCAGAGGAGCTGGGAGAACAAGGAACCTCCCAATGTAAGTACCTAGGAACCCCATGGAGGCTGTGCACAGAGCGGAAACACAGCTGCATGCCCACTTGAAGTCTATGAAGAAGTTGTGGTTGCAGTTTTACAGAAAGAGGACCCTTCCCAGAGGACCCAGAAGAAACTGTTTGGAGGACGGAAGTTTGGAAAGCCAAACCACCTGTGGATGTCCCAGGAACCAGGTTACCCTCACCAGAGAAGCTGGGTGCATAGTGGTGAAGTGACTTAGGAACCTGCCATAGACGACAATGGAAGACTTTGGAGAAAAGGCCTGTCGAGAGGTTTGTGAAGATATGCAGTAGATACCAAGGGTGGATTCTTGAAGAAGAGAACCTGCAAGCAGAGGGGACAGAGTCTATTCCACTTGGAGGTGACCAGGAGGCACGGAAGTACAATGCCCATCCTTGGCAGGGAGCTCAGGAGAGTTGATGA
Source organism: Triturus cristatus (assembly GCF_964204655.1). Taxonomy (NCBI): domain Eukaryota; kingdom Metazoa; phylum Chordata; class Amphibia; order Caudata; family Salamandridae; genus Triturus; species Triturus cristatus. The sequence goes on along the minus strand of NC_140583.1, from coordinate 871,093,187 downwards.
GGATCTTGTCACTGCAGCTGTGGGGACCATGCATAGCTGAGGAAGACCTGGAGCCGTGCGCTAGCTGTCCCACGTCTGATGTCAGTGTCCAGGTGGTCAGTGTCCGGAGGTAGCACTAACAAGCCTTGGTAACCGCAGCTGGCATGGAAGACGACTAAATGCAATCGTTGGGACCAGCAAGATCCAAGGGACTCACCAAATGCAGGAGAGTCAGACCAGGCTCGAGCAAGCAGGAGGAACCACAAAGCAGAAGACGACCCTCAAGAAGACCCACAGGCCGAAGGTACAGGAGTCGCAAGAGGACCTCAGGCAGCTCACCACGGTGCAAGAGATGCAGTGAGGACGCTGATCTCCGAGGGATGAGGTGCTGGAGCTTAATGTAGCCCGAAGATCTCTGGAGTGCAGAGCCAACGGCAAGTCGATGCAGTGCACAGGGGTTTGGTCCCCGCTGCTCCGACGAGGTATGCATCCTGCCAAATTTCAGAGAAAAGAGGTCCGGCCTCTGGAGAGCCACAGAACCACCACCTGTGTTGCTGAGCCTCGGTAAGTCCTTAGGCCGACAGGAGCAGCCGACCGGTCAGCTTTGTTGTGGTGCCTGTAGATGCAGGTGAGTGACTCTTTCACTCCAAGGGAGATTTCTTTGGATGACCTTAATGCCCACAGGTGTTCTGGAAAACCTGAGCGAAGCACAGACACATATGAGGCAGAAGACTTGAACAGCAAGACCAGGAGTAGCAGGAGTCTTTCTTGATGCAGTCTCATTTCCAGTCCAACGAAGTCCAAGTTTCCAGACGGTGCGAAGAGTGGCTTGGATTCAGAGGTGAGTCTTGATCCACAACGAATTAGAGGACCCACCCACGGGGTAGCCCTTAAATACCCGAGGAAAAGGGTTGGAATGACTCGGGGGTCCCTCCCAGAGGAGGGCCTAGACATAGGGGAGGATACTCGCCTGTCCTTTATCTAGTTTCGCACCAGAGAGGGAACCAAGGGTTCCTGAACTGGCTCAAACCATAGTATGCAAGGAGGGCACCAAGTGTGCCCTTCAATGCAGTCTGGTGGGGCTGAAAAGAGCCCCCACCCTAATCCAATCCACCAAGTCCTGTCTGGGAGGTGGTCCCGCCTCCCTGTCACTGGAAACATATTGTTCTAACGTCCCCTGCTTGAGCTCAGCTCAGCAGGAGGGCACAATCAGGTCTGTGGTTGACAGCAGCATTAGCTTTCTGGCAGACCCTGAAAGTATGTTACTGGGAGTACAGGGGGCTCCTCTAATGGCCCCCCCAGTGCATGGGATCATACCTCCAACACTGGAATCGGTGTTGGGCTATGATTCCAACATGTTTGAAACCAACATGACCAGGTTCGGCGCAGCCATTATCTGGTTAGATATCTCGTAATGACTGATATCCACTCTAGATCTTAAAATGGATGACCACACTTACAAAGCCTGGAGAATCGATTCCAGGGTTTGTACGGGTGTCTTGTTCATGCAGGGGCACCTCAAATTAATAACCAAGCACCCTGCCCTCCGGTCTGAAGGGCCTTCCATAGGGGTAACTTGTAGGTTTTAAGTATAGTGACTTCAGATATAAGGAAACTTACATTTTCTGCCATGAGAGGTGCAAGCACCAACTCACACAGGCTACAATGGCAGGCCTGTAGTCAGAGTTGAAGTGGACTCCCATGGGTGGCACAATAAATGCTGCAGCCCATGGGAGACCCCTGGTGTACCTATGCCCTGGGTACCTCAGTACCATATACAAGCAACTTATAAGGATACACCAGTAGCCAATGTGGGAGGTACAAAAGTACCTATCATAGCCATTTTTGGGAGAGCACAGATGGTGGGCTCCTGATTTGCAGGATCCCAGCAAATTACAGTCAAAACACAGTCGCCAGACAAAAAGTGTTATAATCATGAAAGCAGATCCTACTTTCCTACATTTAGAATAGGGTAGAGGCCTCCATACTTTTTCGGCACCAGAAAGTAGTGGGAATAGCCCTACTTCTGATGCTGGTACCCCTCTTGATGGCTCCTTTGGCTAGCAGGGTCTTCCCTTCCTGACAGAGCAAGGAGAGATCATCCTCTGTAGGCCTTTCTGGGGTTGGTGACGAGTGATGAGGTTTTGAAAAAGGGGAGGGCATAACCTTGCTCCACGATTTGAAGCAGCCACTTGTCGGAGGTTATTACTTGCCATCTGAAAGAAACACGTTAGTTAGATTCCTCACCTTAGAATATCCCCGGGCGTCAGGCTGGATCCGGAAAGATTTTTCGTCAGCAATACCCTTGCGCGTCGCTAGGCGTCATCTGCGGCTCCGTGTCCGTCGTCGGACTACTTAGACGTCACCCTCGCGCGCTGACGTCAGTTCTTCTTTTTTCCACGCCAGTAAGCGCCGATCCGGAAAGAGCATAACCTTTTAGTCATTTTTTGACTAAACTTTTTTGAACTCTTTTGGTTCCATTCTTCGTCGACCTCGACACTGGTGCCGATAGGGTTGCCTGGCTTCAAAGCTTGTGACACATGTCACCGACTGATGTTGGTCACGGATCACCACCGCCGGTGCCTCTATTGCCTTGGGGCCGACCATGATGCCTAGTCGTGCCTCGACTGCCGGGCCTGGACTTCGAAGGCTAGGCGGGAGCGGTCCCGCAAGCTTCTCGAGTTCCGGCAGTCTGCTCCGGGCCGCTCAAGGTCCCGGTCGAGGAGGAGGTCGAGGGACCAGTCGCGGAGCCGCAGCCATCACCGCTCGTCGGGGTCAAAGTCTTCGCGATCCGGTAAGTCGAAGCACAGCAAGAAGTCGAAGAGGCGACATCGCTCTTCTGGCTCCCCTCGTCGGCCGCGCGGCTCACTGAGGGTTCGGGTGGCACCACCCACGCAGCTCCGTCGGAGCCGCAGGAGTCCCGTCCGACCCCATACCATCCGGTCCCTGGGTCTGACGCGACTCCGGCGGAGGTCAGGGACTTTCTCGTGACCATGAGGAGCCTGGCTGCGCCGTCGACGCCTGTCGGTGTGCCTTCGGGCCCCGCAGACTCGACTGGGAGGCCTAGCGAGCCGGCGGCTCCGGCCCCGGCGCCGTCGTCGTCGACTCTGGTCCCGACGCCGCAGGCCCCCGGGGGATCCAGGCCGGTGCCGGCGCCGCCTTCGCGTTCCCCGGTTTAGTCCCGGTCCGGGCCCGGCGTCGGAGCGGCGCCGCCCGGCGCCGCATCTGATGCCGATGGGTGACAGGTTCATCTTCTGCCCGGCTTCGATCCTTCCACCTGTATACCAGGAATCGGATGACGGTGATGACTGGGAGGGGTCTGAGGACCCTCTGGCCCGGCAGGGCCAGTTATCTCAGGACTGGGCAGACGAACTGGGGGATGCTAGTGGTCTTGACACCTCCCCTGACACTGGCTTCATCTCTCCTTCGACCGTGGCTTCGGAGGAAGGTTCTACATTTTCTGTGGTGCTGCGCAAGGCGGCCGAAGCCCTGGAGCTGCCTGCAGTGGCCGTTAGGACTAATCTCCTCACTGAAGGGCTTCAACCGTCAGCAAGCTCCTCTGAGCCTCTGCTGCAGTTCAATGAAGCACTGATTGACGTTCTGAAAGGCACCTGGTCCAAGCCCTCCACAGTTCCTCCTGTGGACCGGAACATGGCCCGGCGCCACCGCCTTGCATCGGGCGACCCCAGTTTTTTGTCGATGCACCCCACGCCCGAGAGCCTGGTTATCCAGGCCTCTACCTCCCAGACCTCCTTCCCGTCCGCTCCCCCGGATCGGGAATCCAAAAGGTTGGAACAGTTTGGGAAGAAACTGTTCTCCTCCCTTAGTTTGGGGTTGCGGTATATCAACTCAGTGTGCCTTTTGGACCGTTACTCCCACTCCCTATGGGATACAGTGGAGGACGTGCTGCCCCAGTGTCCGGAGGAGGCCCGGACACGGCTCACCCAGGCTCTTGCCGAGGGGCGGGATGCGGCACGGCATGCAATCCGATGTGGACTGGACACAACCAACTCGCTAGTCAGGGCAATGGCGACCACGGTGGCGATTCGTCGCCACGCCTAGCTGAGGTCCACGAGTTTCTCCGGGGATGTCCAGAGCACCCTCATGGACATGCCCTTCGATGGCAGTCGCCTCTTTGGCGACAAAGCGGATAGTGCGCTGGAGCGCTTTAAGGACTCCAGGGCTACGGCCAAGTCCTTGGGCCTCTCGGCCCGCGCCCGCAAACTTCCGCTTTTCGCCCCTTTTGTGGCCAAGTAAGAGGCGCCCCCTCACGTCCGTCTAGCCACAGGCCGCAGAACCAACCTCAACGCGGTCGCGGACGTGGATTCCGCCGAGGCATAGCAGGGGGACAGAGAGCCGGTCCGTCCACATCTACCCCAGCAGCATCCGCCTCAAAGCCCTCCTAGTCCGAGCTTTCAGGCCCATTCTACGCCAGTGGGAGGCAGAGTTCGCCATCACCTGCTCCACTGGCGTACCATCACATCGGACAGGTGGGTGCTGCAAATCGTCCGAAGGGTCTACACCCTCCCCTTCGAGGCGACCCCTCCAGCCATGGCACCGCAGTGCTTCCGGATTTCGGGGGATCACTTGCAACTTCTGCAGGAGGAAGTTACGGCCCTCTTGGCCAAGGGGGCCATCGAGCGCGTTCCTGGTCCAGAAGTAGGTCGTGGTTGTTATTCCCACTACTTTCTGGTTCCCAAGAAGGGCAAAGGGGGCCTACGCCCTATCTTGGACCTCAGGAGCGTCAACGCCTTCCTCCGGAAGGAAAAATTCAAGATGCTCACATTAGCTCAGGTTCTGGCTGCCCTAGACCCTGGAGACTGGATGGTAGCGTTGGACTTGCAGGACGCTTATTTCCACATCCCCGTCCCGCCGGCCCACCGGCGTTACCTGGGGTTCATGGTGGGCCAAGAGCATTTTCAGTTTACCGTGCTCCCCTTTGGCCTCACCAGTGCCCCTCGGGTGTTCACAAAAGTGATGGCGGTGGTCGCAGCTCATCTGCGCAGATTAGGGGTTCCAGTCTTCCCCTATCTCGACGACTGGTTGTTGAAGGCAGGCTCGCCATAGACAGTCGTCTCCCACCTCCAGACAACGGCCGACCTCTTGCATTTGCTGGGGTTCTCCATCAATGTGCCGAAGTAACATCTGAGTCCCTCCCAGAATCTCCTCTTCACCGGAGCGGTTCTGGACTCGGCGCATTTCCGGGCCTATCCTCCAGAACAGCGGGTCCGGGATATTCAGGCTCTGATTCCCATCTTTCGGCCTCTATCCCGGGTTTCGGTCGAGTTGGTGCTGCGGCTTCTGGGTATGATGGCCTCCTGCATCCTGTTGGTGCATCACGCCAGATGGCGGATGCAGGCTCTGCAGTGGGACCTGAAGTTTCAGTGGGCCCAGCATCGGGTTAACTTGTCCGACCATGTCTTGATCTCGGAGGGCACTGCAAGACAGTTGCAGTGGTGGCTCACGGACCGCGATTGGGTCAGTGGCAGATCCCTCTCCCTACCCCAACCGGAGCACGTAGTAGTGACGGATGCGTCCCTCCTGGGATGGGGGGGCCACATGAGAGAGGCGAGATCAGAGGCCTCTGGTCTCCGGTGGAGTCTCGGCTCCATATCAACCTTCTGGAGCTGAGGGCGATCCAACTTGCACTGAAGGCATTCCTTCCCTCTGTCCGGGGAAGTGTAGTGCAGGTGTTCACGACCAACACCACCGCCATGTGGTACTGCAACAAACGGCGGGGTGGGGTTGTGGACCCTTTGTCAGGAGGCTCTGCGCCTCTGGACATGGCTGGAACATCAGGGCATCACCCTGGTGGTTCAACATCTGGCGGGCTCACTGAACGCCAGAGCAGACAAACTCAGCGACCGGTGCATGATGGATCACGAATGGCGTCTGAACTCGTACGTGGCGCAAGGCCTCTTTCGGCAGTGGGGAGAGCCTTGGTTAGATCTATTCGCCACCGAAGAGAACGCGCAATGTCAGCAGTTCTGCGCGTTGGGGTTTCCAAGGCGGAACTCGCTTGGAGACGCTTTTCATCACAAGTGAAGTTGCGGTCTGTTGTACGCCTTTCTGCCTATACCACTTCTGCCCAGAGTGCTGAAGAAGATCAGTGGCTCCGGATTGGACACGAAGATACTGGTATCCCGAGCTACTCAGTCTATCGATCAATCCCCCGATACGACTTCCAATGCAGGAGGACCTTCTGTCGCAGCAGCAGGGGACGGTCCTCTACCCGAACCTGTGCAGCCTCCACCTCCATGCGTGGAGATTGAGCGGCGGCAGTTGATGCCATTTGACTTGCCTCCTGAAGTCTGTAATGTTATTCTGGCAGCCAGGCGTCCCTCCACAAAATCGGTATACGCCTGCAGTTGGAACAAATTTGTGGCATGGTGCACAGCAAAGGCTGTGGATCCCCTTTCCGCCCCTCTTTCTGAGGTTCTCCTCTTTCTTCTTTCCCTGGCCCAGCAGGGCTCTGCTCTGGGCACCCTTAAGGGATATCTTTCAGCTATTTCTGCTTTCTTACGGCTTCCTGGTCAGCCTTCTCTTTTCAAATCGCCTATTGTTTCTCGATTCTTTAAGGGCAGTACTCACATGTTTCCTCCTGTCCCTTTCGTAATGCCTCAGTGGGATTTGAATCTAGTATTGACCTATCTGATATGCGCGCCCTTTCAGCCACTTCATAATTGTCTCCTTCGTCTTCTGACTCTTAAGACTGCTTTCCTGGTTGCCATCACCTCTGCTAGAAGGGTGAGTGAGCTCCAGGCTCTCTCTTCTAAGCCTCCTTTCCTTTCCGTCCATCCGGACAAGTTGTTCTCAGGACTCGTCCTTCCTTTCTCCCTAAGGTGGTAACTGCCTTTCACATCGGACAGTCTGTTACACTGCCCACGTTCTCTCCGCCTCCGCATCCCTCGAAAGAGGAAGAGAGGTTCCACCGTCTGGACCCAAAAGGGGCGCTGTCCTTCTATCTGGACCGCACAAAACAGTTCCGGGTGGACGACCAACTCTTTGTTGGCTACGTGGGCGCTAAGAAGGGGCGGGCGGTGCTCAAGCGAACCATCTCTCGGTGGGTCATTTTCTGTATCAAGGCCTGTTATTCCTTAGCTAAAAAGGAACCTCCTGTGGGGCTGAGGGCCTATTCCACTCGGGCCACAGCGGCGACCACTGCTCTGGGCCGGGGAGTCCCCTTGCAGGACATTTGTCAGGTAGCAACGTGGGCCTCGCTGCACACGTTTGCCAAACACTATTGCCTGGACAGCCAAGTCCAGAGAGACGGCTTCTTTGGCCGTTCTGTTCTCCAGGACCTTCTGGTGTGATCTTTGTTCGCAGACCCACCACCGGGGTTTGTATTGCTGGGGTATCTATTCTAAGGTGAGGAAGCTAACTAACGTGTTTCTTTCAGATGAACGAGTTACTTCCCTTCAGAAACGATATATCTGTAAGAAACATTAGTTAGTTAGATTCCTCACCGCCTCACCCATCCTCCCCGTGCTGCGAACCGATATCTAGGGTTGAGGTCATCCCTTTCAGGGCCCTAGAATTTTTGGCACCAATGTCGGTCTCTTGCATGGCTCTGCGTTCCTGGTGTGGAAAGCTATGTACAAGAACTGGCGTCCGCGTGTGAGGGCGGCGTCTAAGTACTCAGACGTCATCCTGGCGATGCCGACGACGGACGCAGAGCCGCAAATGACGCCTAGCGACGCGCAAGGGTATTGCTGATGAAAAATCTTTCCGGATCCAGCCTGACGCCTGGGGATATTCTAAGGTGAGTGTGAGAAGTTGGCCTGATGTATGATGTCACTAGTTCTAGTGTACACCTTATATCAGTCCAAACAACCCTTATGGTGATTGGTTGTAAAGTCAACCTTATAGACCAGCTATCCTAGTGGTAGCATGGACAAGAGCAGTCTTAGGCTAAACTCTGAATGGCATCTGAAGCCAGCTGTGATACCATATATAATCCCTTGAATACCAAATGAAAGGACACCACAACAGATATATATATAAAATAAAGTGTATTTATTCTAGTCAAACCCTCAGCACTCTTTATGAGATTAGAGGTAAGTACAACACAGTCTTATTTAAGCATACATTAAGTCACACAGGTAAGTAATACAGTTAGGCCCTAGGGGCCACGCAAACCATATACTAAATAAGTGGTATAAGGACCACTGTCACGGAAATAGAATAGGCCTAGGCCTAGGCAATCGCTGGGGCTACACTACACTAGCAACAGTTAGGAAGTGGGAGGCCCACGGGATTCAGGTGCAGAGTGGAAACACTCACGTGTAATGCGTATAGTCGATAGAAATAGTACAGTTTAGAAATAAACAGTTTAAGGACACTTCTGAAGCAGCTAGAGAGTCGAGACTCGGAAACTAGACCCTTGGATAGTCACTACCCTTGTGAGCACCGAAGTACCCAAGTTACCTAGCCCACGGGCTGCGGGTGCATAGGTGTGAACTTGCGTCGGGTTTCGTCGTGGACTTCTATGGATGCCTGAAGAAAAGTTGCTGACAGGCAGTCAGTGAAGAGTGTCCGGTGGATCCCAAGGCTGGGATCAAGAAGAGAGGAGACCTGCAAGCAGAAGGGACAGAGTCAAGGTCACTAGCCAGTGACCACGTGGAACCAGGAAGGAACCAGGCGATGTCGTGAAGATTGCAGGTGAAGGTGAAGCTTGTTGTGGCAGCCACGAGGACCAGGGAACGTCGAGGATGACCAGGACCAGGAGGCGAGCTGTCCCACGAAGGCTCTTGCTGTCGGCGGCGTCGAAGTTGGACTAGGACTCACCAAGCCTTGGCAAGCTGAACCCACGAAGAACGGAGGACTTGCTTCTGGTGCAGACCAGGAAGGTCTGGGGTGCTTCTCTTTTGCAAAGAAGCGGGAGCCAGTCTGGGGGAGCCAAACCAGCGGTGAAGATTTCAGGATGCGTCGTCACAGAGGCCACTAGCCAGCAGGCAAGCAACCGGACAGACGCGGCAAGCAGGAAAATGCAGAAGGGCCCCACGCAGGACTCGTGGAGTGTGGGGGGGCTGATCTTCGGTGCAGATGGTGCTTGGGGTTGGGGCTTCTCAATCATCGGTGCACAACTTCGAGGGTGCCTCAGAAGCTGCGCTTGAAGATACTAGCCACTTTTTCCAGGTAGCCGGTCCCACGTCTCTCGTCGCCTCCACGGATCTCAGCTCGGCTGTGGATGTGGATCAGGGTCGGAGAAGTCTGGAAGTCAAGGCTCTGGTCGGGCTCTGCAGTCGGTCCCTCGTAGAACTTTAGCAAAGCAAAGGGTAGTCTCTTGATGGTGCCTGTTTGCACAGGGTAGCCACTCCTTGGCCACAAGGGAGATTCTTCAGTCTTCTTCTTTCGTCGAATGTCGAAGGTCCAGAGTTTCTGTTCAAGTTGTAGGTTCAGGATAATCTAATCTCCTGGGGCCCAGCTACCACTCTTATCCAAATCTGGGGGGCTGGGTTACCTGCTAGGTCACGCCTTATGGGTGGGACCTGGGAGGGGGTGGTTACACCCCCTTCCCTTTGTCCAGTTTCGCGCCAGGACTGGGGCTGGAGTGCCCCAGCACCGGTTTGAACTGGACTATGCACGGGACACCTTGTGTGCCCCAGGCATGTCTCATTCTATTCATCCCTCCCTGCCCCAATACACTAAGGCCTGTCTGGGGTGGTGCTCGCACCTCCCAAGGCAGGAAACCTATTGTCCAAGCCTCCCTTGCCGGGATCACTCCCAGCAGCAGGAGGTCAGACTCGTGTCTGTGGCAGCAGCATCCATTTTGTGATGCTGGGGCTCTGGTTAACTTTAACCGGGTAAGTAGGTTACAACATGTCTTCTCCCTCTAGAAGGGAGGGATAATATCCTCATCCCCAGAAATGGGATGGGGGTATTATTCCAAAGTGTTAGACACCTTACACGACATGTTTTGATAAAGCCAAACCATAGTTACCATAACCGTTTAAGATTATAAGGCACTTTAAGAGTATATGGTAGGCTATATCATAGAACAGCTATAAGGACATGGTTCCGAAAGCTGCAGACAGGCTCAGCTCATGCTAGAGCACCATCTCACATGTTACCAAGCACTCTGCCTCCAGGATTGTTAAGGCCTGCCATAGGAGTGGCTGATAGGTACACATGTGTCTATATGTAAGTTAGGTATAGGAATACTACACCTAAGCAAGGGGTGATTACACGACCTTGCCCCAGCTGAGTGATCAGCCAGTTGTGTCATAATGGAAGGCCAGGCCAGGGGTGGCATAATACATGCTGCAGCCCCTGGTAGGCCTAGGGTATACCTATGCCCTGGGTACCTAGGGTACACTGTACAGGGGCCAATAAGGTGATCCTATCCAAATGGGTTATGCACCTAAAGTACATAGTATCAATTTAGAGAGAGAACAGCAGGGCTGTGGGTCTGATTAGCAGGCCCACAGCCACATCTAAGTCGAAAACCAGTAAAGCAAAAGCAAAAAGTGGGGGTGAACATAGAAAGCAGACCCTACTCTCCTACAGTGAGGAATCTAACTAACTAATGTTTCTTACAGATCTATCGTTACCGAAGGTAAGTAACTTGTTCATCAGAGCAGATGATGCTTGATCCTGCCTCCAACAGGAGGGTATGCTGTGCTGAAACCCCATTGAAAAGGTTTTGAGGACGCTTCAGCTGTAGGGGCAGAAAATGGACAGCACTTTGGGTGTGGGTGCCACATCCTCTACTGGATCCACGTCCCCGGCCACGTAAGGGCTGGGAGGCTTGTTGGCTTGGGGGTTACAGGTGGTACTACAGATGCCCATGGGCGAACCCCTGCCATGGCCATGGAAGGAGCGAAATAACTTTTGCTACTGCAGGAAACCCCAAGGAGCAGGATCTGGCGGTGATCTGGCTCTTTTGAAATTCTCGAGTACCATCTTGGCTTTGTGGCTGAATAGGTGTGAACTGTCGAAGGGCATGTCTATCAGTGATGACTGGACATCCCCTAAAAGCCCAGTGAATCTCAACCAGGCGCGACGGCAGAGTGCAACTGTAGAGGCCTTGGACCAGCACATTGAGTAGGTTATGTCCAGGCCACACCGAATGGTGAACTTTGATGCATCCCGGTTGTTAAGCAGTGCTTGGTTTAGAATAGCTCAGCCCTGTTCGGGCAGCATGGGCAGGCGTTGGTGTAGTAGCCTAAGAGACATGCTGTGTTCACCCACCGCAAAGCCAGGTTGGTGGAAGAGAAGGTCCTCTTCCCAAAGGTATTCAGTCTCTTGGATTCCCTACCTGATGGGATGGTAGGGAATGCGCTTGGGTTGACCTTGGCTGTTGAGGCCTACACCACCAGGCTCTCTAGAGAAGGGTGCTGGGAAAGAAAGACTGGGTCTCTGATGGTTTGGTGATGGTACTTGGCAATCATTATGTGCACAGAAACCCCCTTTCAGTGTTTGGCCCAGGCACCCAGCAGAGTGTCAGTGAGAGCTTCATTAAAAGGGAGCAGATGCTCCGCAAAGCTTACCTGCGGTTGAAGCACCTCTGTCAAGACATTGGTCTTGACCTTGACAGAGGGTAACTGTAGGTCAAGGACCTCCGCTGCCCTGTGCATCACTACTGCGAAAGGTGTGCCTTCCTCCTTGGCAGGTTCTAGAGGAGGAATCAGGTCAGAGTCAGGAGAGAAGTCCAGGCCACTGGCATCACCCAGCTCCACATACCAGTTTTTGTTGTTGATAGAAATGGTCCTTGAAGATGCCATAGCCCTCTTTATCAGCCCTCCCACCCCCCTCCACCCAAGGAAATGAGGGCCTGTCCAGAGGTGGCAAATCCAGGGCGGGGTGATGTGAACCGAGTGGCACTGGTGTCAATATCGAGCGGCATCAAGGAGGCACTGTGTCGTAGTCAGAGAGGATAATAGGGTCCTCTTCAATTGGCGCCAGTGGTGCTGGTAAGGGAGCCTGGTGGACTGGGACTGACAAGGGTGGTGGTGCTAGCTCTGATCTGGGAACAAATCCAGAGGACCCGACTGGTGTCGAGTACGAACTTCCAACAGTAATCCAGCCGGTGCACCTCTTGTTAAACTCCTTAAGTCAGACAGGAATTGCTCCGGGGAAGTGTGGAGCTGATCCGGCCGCCGGATCCATGGGTGGAATGCGTGAGCGGGTTCCTAGAGAGACAATGCCTGCTTGAAGTTGAAGAACACTTTGACTTCTTATGTTTTTTTGGACTTACCCAACTTCGACAATTACGACTTGGATCGAGATGTCTTGGAGAACAGGCCCGAGATCTCCCTCGAGAATGGGACCAATATGAGCGTAGAACCGCCTTCTGCCACGCCACTCGGACCTTCCTCGCTCACTCACAAATTGCTTTCGGGTGCATTGACTTTCACTTGGGGCAGGCCTTAGGCTCGTGGCCCGACTCCAGGCACCATAGGCAAATCAAGTGCAGTCAGACACTGACATCTGTCTGACACTCCTCACATGGCTCAAATACCAGAGGTGTATGGAGAGACATGTCCCTAGCAGACTGGCAGCAGAAATCTCAAAACCTAATTGACAAAAAGTTGAAAAAGTGGTTCATAAAAATGACTGAATTAGATCTGTCCGGATATGGGATGTTGGCGTCGAAAGGTAGGAACTGATATCGACACGCCGGGGTGGTGTTTATATAGGCACTGCGTACGTCACTTGCCACGTTGACGATGGCGACGCAGATCCACCTACCTGCGCACAGTGGTACTGCTCAAGATTTTACAGATCCAGTTTGACACCTGGGGAATATTCTAAGGTGAGGAATCTGCAGAAAGAAGACTCTATTAGAAAGTTACTTATTGCGACGGGCACCTGCATAAATATTCCATATGAGACCTTTTCTTTATCAAGTTAAGTAGCGAGACACAATTTCTGATGTGTAATACACCTCTTTTTTTTATACATAAAGGATCTGCAGGCTAACTGAAATGTGAAAATTGTTTTGGCTATGCTGGTGAAATCTCCCTTTAAACTAGTGCTATCTAATAACAATATCTGTAGAATTAAATTTCTGTTTCTAAAGCAACCTGGTTAATTGCTTTTCCTTTGTACATAACCAAGTTGAAGTTGCTGACCCCTAAGACATTTTTTCCTCTTTGTAATCAAACCTGTGCACTATGTCAGTAAATTGCAGACGCTGTCGGTATAGCCGCCGTATTTGGAACCTTTCTGTTGTAGTGGTACTGCCCTACTGTGCAGGAGATTCCACCACATTCCCTGATTTCTTTTCTCAGCCTCATCCCTCTAAAGAGAAGGAGAGTCTTTACCAACTGAACCCTAGGAAGGCCCTTAGTTTCTGTATAGATAGGAGAAAGAAGCAACAGGTGAACAACCATCTGTTTATACAATTCGCTGATGCAAAATAGGAAAAGGCAACCTAGAAACAAACCATCTCTAGATATATTGCCCTTTGTATAAAGACTGTTAAGCCTTGTCCTGGAAGCAGCCTCTCGAGGACCTTTAGAATCATTCTACCAGAACCATGGTCTCTACTGTGTGTTTGGCCAGGGATGTCCCAGTTGTGGACATCTGCAAGCCATTACTGCCTCGGAGGACCGCAGAGAGAACTGTTCTCCCACTCAGTCTTGCAAGGTTAAGTCCACACCTCAGACCCTCCACCTTTTGGGAGGTACTAATTGGTATCCATTCAAAAGCTGTGGTTTCAAGTATCCATCAGAAGAATAAGTCACTTAGCTTCGGTAAAGAAAATTCTGGTGGATACTCCTTCTAACCACATGTTCTGCACCACCATTGCTACTTCCGTTCTGTAGAGTGACTTGGAGTCAGAAAGGTTTCATGTTAGGTACTACACACCGTCACAGTTTTAAATGTCTGTGATGCTTTGTGTCTAAGGGTTACAATTTAGACAGATATCATTGCACTGTGTTGGTGTCTGTATATGGCTCTGTGCTGTCCCTTCTTGGGATGGTGGGGGTGTGAGACCTCAGTGAAGTCTAGTGGTGCCACCTACTGGAGCACAGGAGTAATTGCTGAAAAATACACAGATCCGCCTGGGGGAATTCAATAGATGAGGAGTCTGCGGTCAAAAGAGTATCCAAAAGAAAGCGTGTTAGCAAAGGGAAGTAACTTGTTTCTCTTGCGATTCACCCAGGTAATTTATGCTTCAAGACCAGCGAAGCGATGGTACTACTGGTCAGTGGCACTTCATGGATGTGCATTGCGTAGTATGCGTTAACAGTATGCCAGAGGTGCATAAAGTGCTGTTCAAGCATCTGTGGTAGCAATACACATAATTCTGCTGAATATTCAACACCACCAGAAAGAGACAGTGTTCTCATACATTATGACGTGTTTTTAGGAATATGTATGCTGATTTTGGATTAGCAGGTAAATTAATATAAATGTCAGCCAAACACAGTTGATTTATTTCGACGTCAACAGGGTCATAAAATAATTTAAAACAATGTCATCTATAAATATACCAGGTTAGTTTGCCACGAAACAACACTTTTCATGGTGATAACTTGGACATTATTCTCTCAGAAAAATATTTTTGATTACAGTCGTTCAAAGACTGAAGGAAATGCTAGAGTCTGATTCACGGCTTCTTTTTAGTAGTCACAAAGCATGTCGAGTTTACTTGTTTCCATGACAAAGGCAATTAAAACAAAAAAAGCGTGCTCTTTTGTCGCCTTCCTCCAGTTCTTCACACTGAGTGGTAGTAATGAGGTGTCTTCCTTGTGATTAAGCACAGCACTCCATGTGAGCCTTGAAACAATTGTAACGTAGTCGATTAGATAGTGCCGTAAATGGAATACTTTGTCCCAGGTGAGCGTTTACAGAGCAGGCGTCATGGGCGATGGGGGGAACAAATGGGTCAAGTGCTGTTTTAGTAGATTGAGTCACGAGGGCAGTTTCCACAGGGACATGGAAATTAGGAATGATTTATGTACTGCCTCTGGCAATGGCAAAGACAGTCTGACAAGAACACTAAAGGGTGAAAACTTGGTCATGTGCTTGTCGGTTAAATGCTTAAGTGCCTTCGGGCTACAAACTGAAGGCGTGAACTTCAAGCGCGCCGTCGTGGGTGTCTTTGAGGTCTGTTTGTTTCACTCCTTTATCCAAAGTGCTCTTCAAACCTTTAGGACACGTTTCCCTTCAAGCGTAGGTAGAATGTCAAAACCGAAGTGTACTAGGCCGTGTAGCAGGGGAACTCACGATTTCTGATTGGAAATATATGCCTTAAAAGGTGATGTTTTAATCAATTGCAAAAAAAAATCCAGGCACCGCTATTCATTCTGTAGACCAGATAATCAAGACGAGCATCTGGATAGTGTTCGTGGATGTGAGATGCAGAGACCAAAATTATGAGTCCGTCATTTAGTGGAGTACAACCGTTTTACCTTGCCCGAAAGAGCCTGGATTTAACACTGTCCTATACTAGTTCTTCCAAGGAGCATTTTAATTTTCAGTGTCACATTTACATAGTCTTCTGGAGCTGCAAAAACTCCAGATCCCCTCATCCGTGCCTTTGGCACAGTGATTTGCATGGAAGGGGTGGACGTCTCAAACCCTAGTTTCCATGATCTCAAGACATGCCTAGAGTCTAATTATTGATATAGGGGACTAAGTGGTCACTGTATCAAGGGATGGTTCCTGAGAGGCTTGAGAATTAAGACATATATACCTTAAAGATCACTGTGTAAAGATGAATTCTGTTTATAAGACTCGGTTCACGAGCCACATATCTTGCTATAAATAAATAGACGAGGATCTACAGCTCTTCATGCCAAGTAACAAGCATAATTAGGTATTGTTTGTCCATACCAGGTCATGCTTTTAGTCCAGCCCAGTAATTGCACTTTTGTGGTTTCAGTACGCACAATAGAGGGGTTAACCCATTGTTTATTCACTGTTTGTATAGCTATATATCATGATAAGCTAAGACTACACTTTCACACTTTTTTATAAACATCTGTTATTCTTCGAATTTAATGCAAGACTTATTGAGAAAACTATTATTTGAACCAACTAATTCCTTTTATTATTCCTTCAGCTTAGGGTATTTTGCTTTTTCATTCGTCTGGATAATCAGTATGATTTATGCATTGTAAACTAAATGTTCTTGTACCTTTTTCATGAGGGAAAGATTGTATGTCGCATTTATTTTTCTGATGGGTGCTAATAACTGCAGATTCCTCACTTTTTTAATTTACTGGGTACTAGACTGGGTCAGGAACAATTGCAGTAGTTGCAAACATGCAAGAAGGTAGCAGCCTTGACTCTATGGAGACCTTCTCCTGTCTCCAGAAGTGACAGATTGGCGCTGTATGAAGAAGCCACCTCTGCATGCTGACGTCGGGTCCCTTTTTTCCACACTGTTTGATGTGGATCTGGAGCTGTGCTCGTGAACTTTGTTGGTGATTTACTGACTTCCAAAACAGTTTTTCTTTGACCGATGGTTAGGTATGTCTCCTGCAAAGACTTCAGGCTGCAAACCGTGCCACACCTCTGTCTTTGATGTCTCAGTTCCAAGCATGGTTCAGAGTCATGTGACAAATGTTCCCTGATGCACCTGAAAGCCATCAAGGAGCAGGAAGTAAAGTTGTACATCGACGAACTGGCAGTTTTCATTCGAAGACATCAAGGTCCATGCTGCCTGCTGAGATCTTCTTCCATGCTTAAAGAAGCATGGATTCCCTTTGGAGGGAGATGTGTGGAATGTTCCTTGCAACTGTCCCAAAGAACTAGAAACTTAGACAACCAAACTCCACGGTGAAGGGTGGGGAAGAGAGTAAAGATGGTTCTCTAGGAGCAGAACGATGGCGCCTTGCCACTAGATGGTTGACTGCTGGACCAGACTGGCTTTTTTAATGCGGCAATCACAAGATTCAGTAAGGTGTTGTTGAAGGGCTCTCAGGTTGACTGAGCCAAAAGGAAAACCTCAGAGAGAACATTCATTTTCATCTCAACGGAAGGGAGCTGAAAATTGAGAACTTTGCCACCTTCCTGACTACAGAATGGAGGGACATGAACTCTTGCGTTGGTGGTTCAGCAGGAAACACCATTTCTGTCTCTGGTGAGGTGTCTGGGATACTGGCCGAGGACAACTCCGGAATTTCGAAAGGATTGTCAACCTCATCATCTCCACCGGGGTAAAAGTCCAAAGGATTGGAATCTGAGCCAAAGATGGCATGTATCCTTTGGCTGTAGTTTTTGTCTTCTTCCAACATCCTTTGAGTTTCTCTTCTAGACCTGTGCTGAAGGAGGAGCTCAATAAAGGGGTGGAGGTGGCATGGTGCTGATGTGTCTGAGTGTAGCTCTGGCTGTGGAGGAAGAGGCGGCATTGGTGGTGCCAGACACAGCATCTATGGCGGGATCGAGAACCTGGTCTCTAGCGTAAAAGGTGGACTCTATGTCGTGGCTACTGTTTAGACTGTGTACACCAGCATAGGCATAAACATAAGTATGCCTAAATGGGATGGCACTCCTGATCAATATGTGATGTGAAAATATCTAACTTCTCATTAAACGCTGCAGGATCTGTGCTGGGCACTGGGAATTGCAGAAAGGATGGAGATGGCGCAGAGAACTCCAGTGTCTGTGGTGCTGACACCGATGGATAAGGTTGGTGAGTCGCTGGCATCGGAGGGGCGAGTATAACAGGCTCAGAGGTTGGGTCTGAAGGAGGTGCAGGTGCAAAGCTACCTGGAGCAGGGTCCTGCAGTCCCATTTTGACTAACTCTAGCTCCAAGAATGGAGCTCATGTGAGAGATGGGAGTCGTTTGGAGGAATTATCTCTTCCAGATCTCTTCTTGTGCTTGTTAAGTTTCTTCTTCCTGGTCTCTGAAGAAGTAGAGCTTGACTGGTGTCTTAATAGAAGACCGCTCCATTTCTCCAGCATTGAATCTTTCATAGATTCAAATGCTTGAATCTTCCCCGTCGTCATGGTGGGAGTCGCACGGTATTAGAAATATAGCAGTATAAAAGAAAAATTCCATGAAAAGCAATACAAAGGTATTATACTTTGGTAACCTATCACCATCATTAAATGGTCCAAAAGTCAGCCAATGAGACGCCAGCCCTGAGATCACAATCCCCTGCAGAGCCACCATACCTCAGATTTCTAACTGCACGTCGTGTGAGAAGGAGTCTCCCTGAGCTCTGCTCAGTTTTTCTCTCTGTAGTTAAATTTTGACCTTGCTTTCATCTCAGAATTTCTCTGGAAAAGAGGTATTGTTATTTTCTGCATTTGGGAAGATGTCTGAGGGCTCTAAGACAAGATTATTCAGACCCTGCAGATCTTGTAGGGAGGCTGGACTGTTCTCTGAGGACCCCCACAAAGATTGTTTATATTGCTTATATCCAAAACATGTTCATAAGGAGTGTAAGCATTGCAGGACTTTCTCTGCCAAAACTCTAAATGACAGAGAGGCACGTTTGCTTCTGTGGCTACGGAAGAAGAAATCCAGATCAGAGTCTGGTTCAGAGGCTGAAGAGACTCATTCTACTCCAAAAAGGAAACTAGAGCCTTCTGTTTCAAAAACTGACTCTAAAAAACAAAAGGTCAGTAAATCGAAGGACAAAGTACCAGAATTACTGCCTAAGAAGGCTTCTTCTGCTTCAGTGCCTCACACTCCTCATAAGAAATCTGTGGAGAAAAAGGCCCCATCGATGGCAGCCTCGTAGATGAGAGTGACGGTGTCCATGGCGGTTACTCCGACGGCAACAGCGTCGTCAACGGCTGGAACTTTGACTCTGACGACAGCCTCGTCAACGGCCGCCACGATGAAGGCACCGTGGACGACCTCTCCATGGACGACTTCAATGACTACCATGTTGACGACTGCTTCGTGGACGATGGTATTCAAATCTCAAAATATACAGAGTTCGTCGATGACCATTTCACTGAAGAGGTTTTCACCATCGAAGGGCTCGTCGATGGAAAGAAAAAGGTCCTCAGTCATACCTGATTCCGGAAAACTTTCAGCAGAATTGGCATCCTGGAGCAAAGTCTCACCGCTACCACCATCCCATCTGTTGGAAATGCAGGAATCGGAGGAGGAAGGTTCTTTTGGACCTGCGTATAGTCCCTCTCAGCTCAAGATGAAATGCCAAGACACATGAGGAAGACGATCAGGACAAAACTGAATATTTACATGAGGATTTCTCTTTTAAAGATCGTCCTTCATCAAGATCACAGAGGTACGAATCTTTTCAGGACACTTATGAGTATGAGGAGGAGGAGGATAATCCTCCAATGCCCAGAGAAGATACTATGTCAGTGCCAATTTTGTTGGTCACAGATCTGAGGCACATGATTGAGGACTATTATAGACGCTTTCCAGAAGCAAATGCTCCTTTTCCTAACACCCCAAGTAAGACTCAGAGCGCACCCACCGCTGAGTAGGCAGCACCACCGCAAGCCTCACAGAAGACACGTCCCCCAACAGTAATAGCCATCAGGGATGACTATAGAGAGAGGGATGTGGAAGAACAACCAGAAGAAGGAGAGTTGACACAGGAGGAAGATCCTGTGGGTGACGAATGGGATCAGTATGTTGCTCCATCATCCCCTTCACCTTCCCCAGCAGATTCTCAGCCGGAGAATATTGGAGGATTCCATGAGTTAATGGAGTGAGCCTCAAAAAGGTTTGATCTTCCTCTTCCGTTGAAACAGGCAGACTGTTTCTTATACGATTTCAAAGATTCGGCTAGGAAGTCAATTAGGACCATTCCATTGGTGAGCTATATATGGGAGGAAGGCCTCACAATTCTGAGAAATCCAGCTTCTATTTCGGCATCAGTCCAGACAATGGAGAAGAAATATAAAGCCGCAGAATCGTCTCTGGCATGTCTGATAGGTCATCCAAGACCGGAATCAGTGGTCATGCAAACAGCATAGAGGCACTCTAGAAACCCAGCAGCTACATGTTCCGCTCCACCAGACAAGGAAGGTAGAAAACTAGATAGCACAGGTAAAAGATTTGCGGTTATGGCAGCCGCGTCCATCAAAGCATCAAATGCTTTAGCCATAGTAAGCCAGTATGACCGACAAATGTGGTCTGATTTAGCACCTTTGCTGTCTCACCTTCCTTAGGATAAGAAGGAAGAGGCGACGCAAATTCTTCAAGATGGGGCTAGGGCAGCCTCTGAAATGATTGACATAGGCATGTCAATGGAAGAGCATACCCTTTTATTCACTTTTTGACATAACTTTTTTTGAACTCTTTTGGTTCCATTCTTCGTTGACCTCGACTCTGGTGCCGATAGGGATGTCTGGCTTCAAAGCTTTTGACTCCTGTCACCGACTGATGTCGGTCACGGACCACCACCGCCGGTGTCTCTATTGCCTTGGGGCCGACCATGATGCTGAGTCGTACCTCGACTGCCGGGCCTTGACTTCGAAGGCTAGGCGGGAGCGGTCCCGCAAGCTGCTCGCGTTCCAGCAGTCTGCTCCGCGCCGTTCCAGGTCCCGGTCGAGGGACCGGTCGCAGAGCCGCAGCCATCACCGCTCATCGGGGTCCAAGTCTTCGCGATCCGGTAAGTCGATGCACAGCAAGAAGTCGAAGAGGCGACATCGCTCTTCGGGCTCCCCTCGCCGGTTGCGCGACTTGGTTAAGGGTTCGGGTGGCACCACTTGCGCGGCTCCGTCGGAGCCACAGGAGTCCCGTCCCTCCCCATACCCTCCGGTCCCTGGGACTGATGCGACTCCGGCGGAGGTCAGTGCGTTCCTCATGGCCATGAGGAATCTGGCTCTGTCGTCGACGCCTGCCGGCGCGCCTTCGGGACACGCGGGCTCGACTGGGAGGCCTAGCGAGCTGGCGGCTCCGGCCCCGGCACCGATTCCAGTCCTGACGCCGCAGGTCCCCGAGGGATCCAGGCCTGGATCCCAGTCAGCGCCGGTCGACCTCACGACCCCTGCGCCGGCGCCGACTCCTCCGGTGCCGCCCCTGGCGCCGTCTTCGGACGACGTCGTTCCCCGGTTTAGTCCCGGTCCGGGCCCGGCGTCGGAGCGGTGCCGCACCCGACGCCGATAGGTGGCAGTTTCATATTCGGCCCGGCTCCGATCATTCCACCTGTATACCAGGAATCAGATGATGGTGACGACTGGGAGGGGTCTGAGGACCCTCTGGCCCAGCAGGGCCAGTTATCTCAGGACTGGGCAGACAAACTGGGGGATGCTAGTGGTCTTGACACCTCCCCTGACACTGGCTTCATCTCTCCTCTGACCGTGGCTTCGGAGGAAGGTGCTGCATTTTCTGTGGTGCTGCGCAAGGCGGCCAAAGCCCTTGGGCTGGAGCTGCCTGCTGTGGCCGTGAGGACTAACCTCCTCACTGAAGTGCTCCAACCATCAGCAAGATCCTCGGAGACTCTGCAGCAGTTTAATGAAGCACTGGTTGACGTTCTGAAAGGCACCTGGTCCAAGCCCTCCACAGTTCCTCCTGTGGACCGGAACGTGGCCCGGCGCCACCGCCCTGCACCGGGCGACCCCAGTTTTCTGTCCATGCACCCCACGCCAGAGAGCCTGGTTATCCAGGCCTCTACCTCCCAGACCTCCTTCCCGTCCGCTCCCCCGGATCGAGCATACAAAAGGCTGGAACAGTTTGGGAAGAAACTGTTCTCCTCCTTTAGTTTGGGGTTGCGGTCTATCAACACCGCATGCCTTTTGGACCGTTACTCCCACTCCCTGTGGGATACGGTGGAGGACGTGCTGGCCCAGTGTCCAGAGGATTCCCGGACACGGCTCACCCAGGCTTTTGCCGAGGGGCAGGATGCGGCACGGCATGCAATCCGATGTGGACTGGACACAACGGACTCGCTGGGCAGGGCAATATCGACCACAGTGGCGCTTCGTCGCCACGCCTGGCTGCGGTCCACGAGTTTTTCCGGGGATATCCAGAGCACCCTCATGGATATGCCCTTCGATGGCAGTCGCCTCTTTGGCGACAAAGCGGATAGTGCGCTGGAGCACTTTAAGGACTCCAGGGCTACGGCCAAGTCCTTGAGCCTCTCGGCCTGCGCCCGCAAACTTTCGCTTTTCACCCCTTTCGTGGCCAAGGAAGGGGTGCCCCCACACGTCCGCCTAGCCACAGGCCGCAGAACCAACCTCCACGCGGTCGCGGACATGGATTCCGCCGAGGCGGTACAGGGGGACAACGTGCCGGTCCGTCCACATCTACCCCAGCAGCATCCGCCTCAAAGCCCTCCTAGTCCGAGCTTTCAGGCCCATTCCACGCCAGTGGGAGGCAGAGTTCGCCATCACCTGCTCCACTAGCCTTCCATCACATTGGACAGGTGGGTGCTGCAAATCGTCCGAAGGGGCTACTCCCTCCCCTTCAAGGCGACCCCACCAGCCATGCCACCGCAGTGCCACCGAATTTTGGGGGTTCACTTGCAACTTCTGCAGGAGGAAGTTACGGCCCTCTTGGCCAAGGGGGCCATCGAGCGCGTTCCTGGTCCAGAAGTAGGTCATGGTTGTTATTCCCACTACTTTCTGATTCCCAAGAAGGGCAAAGGGGGCCTACGCCCTATCTTGGACCTCAGGAGTGTCAACGCCTTCCTCCAGAAGGAGAAGTTCAAGATGCTCACCTTAGCTCAGGTTCTGGCTGCCCTAGACCCTGGAGACTGGATGGTAGCATTGGACTTGCAGGACACTTATTTCCACATCCCCGTCCTGCCGGCCCACCAACGTTACCTGCGGTTCACGGTGGGCCAAGAGCATTTTCAGTTTACCGTGCTCGCCTTCGACCTCACCAGTGCCCCTCGGGTGTTCACGAAAGTGATGGCGGTGGTCGCAGCTCATCTGCGCAGATTGGGGGTTCCAATCTTCCCCTATCTCGACGACTGGTTGTTGAAGGCGGGCTCGCCCAAGGAAGTCGTCTCCCACTTCCAGACTACGGCTGACCTCTTGCATTCGCTGGGGTTCTCCATCAATGTGCCGAAGTCGCATCTGAGCCCCTCCCAGAAGCTCCTCTTCATCGGAGCGGTTCTGGACTCGGCGCAGTTCCGGGCCTATCCTCCGGAACAGCAGGTCCGGGATATTCAGGTTCTGATTCCCATCTTTCGGCCTCTATCCCGGGTTTCGGTCAGGTTGGTGCTGCGGCTTCTGGGTCTGATGGCCTCCTGCATCCTGTTGGTGCATCACGCCAGGTGGCGAATGCGGGCTCTGCAGTGGGACCTGAAGTTTCAGTGGGCCCAGCATCGGGGCAACTTGTCCGACCTTGTCTTGATCTCAGAGGGCACTGCAAGACAGTTGCAGTGGTGGCTCACGGACCGCGATTGGGTCAGTGGCAGATCCCTCTCCCTACCCCAACCGGAGCACGTAGTAGTGACGGATGCGTCCCTCCTGGGATGGGGGGGGCCACATGGGCGAGGTGGTGATCAGAGGCCTCTGGTCTCCGGCGGAGTCTCAGCTCCATATCAACCTTCTGGAGCTGAGGGCGATCCGACTTGCACTGAAGGCATTCCTTCCCTCTGTCCGTGGAAGTGTAGTGCAGGTGTTCACGAACAACACCACCGCCATGTGGTATTGCAACAAACAGGGCGGGGTGGGGTCGTGGACCCTTTGTCAGGAGGCTCTGCGTCTCTGGACATGGCTGGAACATTAGGGCATCACCCTGGTGGTTCAACATCTGGCGGGCTCTCTGAACGCCAGAGCAGACGAACTCCGCCGCCGGTGCATGATGGATCATGAATGGCGTCTCAACTCGGACGTGGCGCACGGCCTCTTTCGGCAGTGGGGAGAGCCTTGGTTAGATCTATTCGCCACCAAAGAGATCGCGCAATGTCAGCAGTTCTGCGCGTTGGAGTTTCCAAGGCGGCACTCGCTCGGGGACGCCTTTCGTCACGAGTGGAGTTGCGGTCTGTTGTACGCCTTTCCGCCTATACTGCCCAGAGTGCTGAAGAAGATCAGGCGCGACCAGGCCCAAGTCATCTTAGTGGCTCCGGATTGGGCACAAAGATACTGGTATCCCGAGCTACTCAGTCTGTCGATCGATCCCCGATACGACTGCCTCTTCAGGAGGACCTTCTGTCGCAGCAGCAGGGGGCGGTCCTCCACCCGAACCTGTTCAGTCTACACCTCCATGCGTGGAGATGGAGCGGCGGCAGTTGATGCCATTTCACTTGCCTCCTGAAGTCTGTAATGTTATTCTGGCAGCCAGGCCTCCCTCCACAAAATCGGTATATGCCTGCAGGTGGAACAAATTTGTGGCATGGTGCACAGCAAAGGCTGTGGATCCCCTTTCCGCCCCTCTTTCTGAGGTTCTCCTCTTTCTTCTTTCCATGGCCCAGCAGGGCTCTGCTCTGGGCACCCTTAAAGGTTATCTTTCTGCTATTTCTGCTTTCTAACGGCTTCCTGATCAGCCTTCTCTTTCCAAATCCCCTGTTGTTTCTCTCTTCTTTAAGGGCATTACTCACATGTTTCCTCCTGTCCCTTTCGTAATGCCTCAGTGGGATTTGAATCTGGTATTGACGTTTCTGATGTGCGCTCCCTTTGAATCTCTTCATAATTGTCCCCTTCGTCTGTTGACGCTTAAGACCGCTTTCCTGGTTGCCATCACCTCTGCTAGAAGGGTGAGGGAGCTCCAGGCTCTCTCTTCTAAGCCTCCTGTCCTTTCTGTCCATCCGGACAAAGTTGTTCTCAGGATTCTGCCTTCCTTTCTCCCTAAGGTGGTAACTTCCTTTCACATCGGACAGTCTGTCACGCTGCCCACCTTCTTTCCGCCTCTGCATCCCTCGAAAGAGGAAGAGAGGTTCCACCGTCTGGACCCAAAACGGGCGCTGTCTTTCTATCTGGACCGCACCAAACAGTTCCGGGTGGACGACCAACTCTTTGTTGGCTACGTGGGCGCTAAGAAGCGGCGGGCAAACCATCTCTCGGTGGGTCGTTTTGTGTATCAAGGCCTGTTACTCCTTAGCTGAAAAGGAACCTCCTGTCGGGCTGAGGGCCCATTCCACTCAGGCCACAGCGGCAACCACTGCCCTGGGCTGGGGAGTTCACTTGCAGGACATTTGTCAGGCAGCAACGTGGGCCTCGCTGCACACGTTTGCCAAACACTATTGCCTGGACAGTCAAGTCCGGAGAGACGGCTTCTTTGGCCGTTCTGTTCTCCAGGACCTTCTGGTGTGATCTTGGTTCACAGACCCACCACCGGGGTTGGTATTGCTGGGGTATCTATTCTAAGGTGAGGAATCTAACTAACATGTTTCTTTCAGATGAACAAGTTACTTAACTTCGGTAACGATATATGTGTAAGAAACATTAGTTAGTTAGATTCCTCACCGGCCCACCCATCCTCCCCGCTCTGCGAACCGATATCTAGGGTTGAGATCCTCCCTTTCAGGGCCCTAGAATTTTTTGGCACCAGTGTCGGTCTCTTGCATGGCTCTGCGTTCCTGGCGCGGAAAGCTATGCACAAGAACTGACGTCAGCGTGCGAGGGCGGCGTCTAAGTACTTCGAAGACGTCATCCCGGCGATCACGACGCCTAGCGACACGCAAGGGTATTGCTGACGAAAAATCTTTCCAGATCCAGCCTGACGCCTGGGGATATTCTAAGGTGAGGAATCTAACTAACTAATGTTTCTTACAGATATATTGTTACCGAAGGTAAGTAACTTGTTCTTCAGGCTCAAGGATCGTTCGAAGATGTTGTCCTTGTCACTCCACTAATAAAGAAAGCTCCATCATGGTGGGGGATAAGAAAAAATCTTTCTGCAGGCCTACTTTTCGAACCTCAACCTCCCAGTTACAGAATGACAACGGATGCATCTTTGCAGGGATGGGGGGCACATCTGCAGGAACTGGAAATACAAGGTCGTTGGAACTGGCAAGAAGCGAAGATGCACATAAATTAGTTGGAACTAAAAGCAGTATTTTTAGGTCTTCAGGCCCCCGTCCTAGTCAAAACGGACAACACAACCACTATGTTTTATCTTCTAAAGCAAGGGGTGAACAAGGTTGAAAACCTTTAACAGCAGACGCTCAAGAAATCTGGCAGTGGCTTCTGAAGCACAATATCACTCCACAGGTTCAACATGTCCCAGAAATCCACAACACGTGGGCAGATTCCTTAAGCAGGTCGGCAAGTCTATGCCACGAATGGGAGCTAGATCAACATCAGCTTCTCCAGATATTCCACCTATGGGGAGCTCCAGGATTAGATCTTTTTGCCACTCTAGACAACAAGAAATGCAAAAGGTTTGCGAGCGGATGCCCTCAAAATGGTTCCTGGGGGAATGCTCTTCAGCTTCGATGGACGGGAATGTTTGCTTACGCATTTCCTCCATTCCCTCTAATTCTGAAGGTGCTGAGGAAAATGAAACTGGAACCATGCTGTAGGAGAGTAGGGTCTGCTTTCTATGTTCACCCCCACTTTTTGCTTTTGCTTTACTGGTTTTCGACTTAGATGTGGCTGTGGGCCTGCTAATCAGACCCATAGCCCTGCTGTTCTCTCTCTAAATTGATACTATGTACTTTAGGTGCAAACCCATTTGGAAAGGATCACCTTATTGGCCCCTGTACAGTGTACCTTAGGTACCCAGGGCATAGGTGTACCCTAGGCCTACCAGGGGCTGCAGCATGTATTATGCCACCCCTGGCCTGGCCTTCCATTATGACACAACTGGCTGATCACTCAGCTGGGGCAAGGTCCTGTAATCACTCCTTGCTTAGGTGTAGTAGTCCTATACCTAACTTACATATAGACACATGTGTACCTATCAGCCACTCCTATGGCAGGCCTTATCAATCCTGGAGGCAGAGTGCTTGGTAACATGTGAGATGGTGCTCTAGCATGAGCTGAGCCTGTCTGCAGCTTTCGGAACCATGTCCTTATAGCTGTTCTATGATATAGCCTACCATATACTCTTAAAGTGCCTTATAATCTTAAACGGTTATGGTAACTATGGTTTGGCTTTATCAAAACATGTTGTGTAAGGTGTCTAACACTTTGGAATAATACCCCCATCCCATTTCTGGGGATGAGGATATTATCCCTCCCTTCTAGAGGGAGAAGACATGTTGTAACCTACTTACCCGGTTAAAGTTAACCAGAGCCCCAGCATCACAAAATGGATGCTGCTGCCACAGACACGAGTCTGATCTCCTGCTGCTGGGAGTGATCCCGGCAAGGGAGGCTTGGACAATAGGTTTCCTGCCTTGGGAGGTGCGAGCACCACCCCAGACAGGCCTTTGTGTATTGGGGCAGGGAGGGATGAAAAGAATGAGACATGCCTGGGGCACACAAGGTGTCCCGTGCATAGTCCAGTTCAAACCGGTGCTGGGGCACTCCAGCCCCAGTCCTGGCGCGAAACTGGACAAAGGGAAGGGGGTGTAACCACCCCCCTCCCAGGTCCCACCCATAAGGCGTGACCTAGCAGGCAACCCAGCCCCCCAGATTAATATAAGAGTGGTAGCTGGGCCCCAGGAGATTAGATTATCCTGAACCTGCAACTTGAACAGAAACTTTGGACCTTCGACATTCGACGAAAGAAGAAGACTGAAGAATCTCCCTTGTGGCCAAGGAGTGGCTACCCTGTGCAAACAGGTACCATCAAGAGACTACCCTTTGCTTTGCTGAAGTTCTACGAGGGACCGACTGCAGAGCCCGACCAGAGCCTTGACTTTCAGACTTCTCCGACCCTGATCCACATCCACAGCCGAGCTGAGATCCGTGGAGGCGACGAGAGACGTGGGACCGGCTACCTGGGAAAAGTGGCGAGTATCTTCCAGCGCAGCTTCTGAGGCACCCTCGAAGTTGTGCACCGGGGATTGAGAAGCCCCAACCCCAAGCACCATCTGCACCGAAGATCAGCCCCCCACACTCCACGAGTCCTGCGTGGGGCCCTTCTGCATTTTCCTGCTTGCCGCGTCTATCCGGTTGCTTGCCCGTTGGCTAGTGGCCTTTGTGACGACGCACCCTGAAATCTTTACTGCTGGTTTGGCTCCTCCAGACTGGCTCCCGCTTCTTTGCAAAAGAGAAGCACCCCAGACCTTCCTGGTCTGCACCAGAAGCAAGTCCTCCGTTCTTCGTGGGTTCCGCTTGCCAAGGCTTGGTGAGTCCTAGTTCAACTTCGACGCCGCCGACAGCAAGAGCCTTCGTGGGACAGCTCGCCTCCTGGTCCTGGTCGTCCTCGACGTCTCCTGGTACCCGTGGCTGCAGCGACAAGCTTCACCTTTCACCTGCAATCTTCACGACATCGCCTGGTTCCTTCCTGGTTCCACGTGGTCACTGGCTAGTGACCTTGACTCTGTCCCTTCTGCTTGCAGGTATCCTCTCTTCTTGATCCCAGCCTTGGGATCCACCGGACACTCTTCACTTACTGCCTGTCAGCAACTTTCCTTCAGGCATCCATAGAAGTCCACGACGAAACCCGGCGCAAGTTCACACCTATGCACCCGCAGCCCGTGGGCTAGGTAACTTGGGTACTTCGGTGCTCACAAGGGTAGTGACTATCCTAGGGTCTAGTTTCCGAGTCTCGACTCTCTAGCTGCTTCAGAAGTGTCCTTAAACTGTTCATTTCTAACTGCTAGTAATTCTATCGACTTTTACGCATTACGCGTGAGTGTTTCCACTCTGCACCTGAATCCCGTGGGCCTCCCACTTCCTAACTATTGCTAGTGTAGTGTAGCCCCAGCGATTCCCTAGGCCTAGGCCTATCCTATTTCCGTGACAGTGGTCCTTATACCACTTCTTTAGTATATGGGTTGCGTGGCCCCTAGGGCCTAACTGTATTACTTACCTGTGTGACTTAATGTATGCTTAAATAAGACTGTGTTGTACTTACCTCTAATCTCATAAAGAGTGCTGAGGGTTTGACTAGAATAAATACACTTTATTTTATATATATATATCTGTTGTGGTGTCCTTTCATTTGGTATTCAAGGGATCATATATGGTATCACAGCTGGCTTCACATGCCATTCAGAGTTTAGCCTAAGACTGCTCTTGTCCATGCTACCACTAGGATAGCTGGTCTATAAGGTTGACTTTACAACCAATCACCATAAGGGTTTTTTGGACTGATATAAGGTGTACACTAGAACTAGTGACATCATACATCAGGCCAACTTCTCACACATGCCATCTGATAATCATAGCTCCGGCATGGCCGACATGGTTCTGGTTCACGGAGCTTCTACAAATGTCTGTATCTCCTTGTGTTCGAGTTCCACCGGTGCACAATCTAATATCGATGAACAAGGACAAGTCGTGCATCCTCAAATAAGCTAGCTAAATCTATCAGCTTGGGACCTCATGACCACGAATTCCAATCCTTGAATATCCCTCAGGAATGTTGTGATATTCTGACTCACACAAGAGCATTTTCCTCCAATAAGACGTATGCGGCAAAGTGGAAAAGGTTTTGCCAGTGATGTGTGGATCACTCTCTACAGCCTTTGCTTTCAAATCCAGATCAAATACTGCCATATTTACTGTATTTACCCAAAGCAGGATTGAAGTTGAAAAGGATTTCTTGAGCGCTCTTTCACCATGCGGTTTCTTGGCGCTATAGATCAGAGTCAACCCAGAGGGGGGAAAGTGAGAGAATTAAGAGGGATAAGCTAGGGAGAACAGGTGGGTTTTAAGTTTAGCCCGAAAGTCAGAGTAGGAGGGAATAGAACGGATGGCAAGGGGAAGAGAGTTCCAGAAGGTAGGGGCAAGGATGGTGAATCTGAAGCCACCGTTTTTTTTCTTACGGAAGCGGGGGATTTTAAGAAGGAACTGAGTGGAAAAGCGGAGATCTCTAGTGGGAACATAGGAGCTAATTTTGGCATTGATGAAAGCAGGGGCGGTGCCAGCTAGGGACATGAAGGTCAAACATCCTATTTTAAAGAGTGAGCGTTCCTTGATGGGAAGCCAGTGAAGGGTTTTCAACAAGGGGGTGACGTGACAGGTTTTAGAAAGCCTATGAATAAGAAGGGCCGCTTGATTTTGGACGAGTTGTAGACGGCGGCCTTCATAAGCAGGAATGCCCGCATAAAGGGCATTGCCGTAGTCCAGGCGAGAACAGATGAGTGCAAGAATAATAAGTTTAAGTGCCTCCATAGTGAAGTAACGTGATATTTTTCGGATGGTTCTGAGGGCCAAAAAGCATGAGGATACTACGGAACTAATCTGGGGACGCATGGAGAGGTCTTGACTTACTTTGATACCCAGCGCTTTCACAGAGGTAGAGGGGGTAGGGGGGGAACCAAAGATGGAGGGCCAGAAAGCGGGAGACCAAGGATTGGAAGGACCGCCCAGGAGGACCAACTCAGTCTTATCAGGATTCAGATTCAACTGGTTGAGATTCATCCAGTTGAAGATGAATGTAAGGGTAGAGTGGACCTTGGCGATGGAGTCCGAGGACGGGGAGAGGTTGAAGATAAGCTGCAAATCTTCAGCGTAGTTAAACGCGGTGATCTCCATGTCCTGAAGAGCAGCAATGAGGGGGTGGATGTAAAGGTTGAACAGGAGGGGGGAGAGAGAGAGGAACCCTGAGGGACCCCACAAGAGATAGAATGGGTGGAAGCAAGAAAGCCGTCAAGACGGACGGCCTGGGTACGACCAGTAAGAAAAGAGGTAATCCAGGATGGGGGCGTGGCTAAGCACGCGATGGAAGCGGACTTGCCCGGGTAGAGCTCCCGATCGAGCCCTCCTGCCCCGGGCCGCTTCTCCGCTGCAACAATCCTAAACGTTGCGGATTTGGCCGGCGGGCCCTCCACGGAGCCTTCTCCGCCACCTGGCCGAGTTTGCGGCGAATCGGCGGTGGAACACCGCGCCGGCCCCGTGGACGAGGCCGCGACCGTTCTGCAGGACGCGCAGCCGCGGCTCGCGGCTACGCGAGACCGGGGCGCTGCCCTGTCCCTTAGGCCCGAGGCTGCAATCTGAGGAGGAGCTACCGCGACGCCGAGCGGCGGCCTGCAACTGCGGCGAGGGCGGCCTGGCGACGGGGGAGCCGCGCTTGGACCCGCCTGGGGGACCCCCCTGTGGCGCCACGGAAAAGACAGTGACGGACAACGACACCCCCCTGAGACCGCGTGACCGCACCACTGGCGACGGGTGGGCCTGCGCCTGAACCCCAACGACGACTACCTGCACAGCACAGGTAGCTGCAGCGTCCTACGAAGACTGGAGGTGCCATAGGGGAGCAGCAGCGGCAGCCCCCCGGATCTGGGGAAACACGCACGGACCTGCCTCCCCGCGCCACACTCTGCCGGGACAGGGGACGCACTGAGGCGGTTCTCCTCTTGGTGACCCTGGCGCTTCAGCAACACGACGCGCCAACACACGCTGCCACCGCCCGCGGAGCCCTGGAACTGCTGTGGGAGCGCCGACCTGGGCCTCCTTGGCACACACACACAACGCGACCCCTGCGCCACGCGCTACGGTGCGGGCCGACGCGGGAAGAAGGACTCAGGGGTGCCCTGCGGACTGGAAGAGGGACACTGAGAGCTGACCCGGCTGCGACTGAGCCCCCCACTGGCTGAGCCCCTGCACACGCGGCGAAGGCGACACGGCCTGGCTGGCCGAGGCGGTGAGACACGGTGAGGTGGGCCGCTCCCATTCCGCTGGAGCAGGGCATCAACGGAGCAACACCCCCCCTACCCCACGACGACGGGGGGGACGTCTTCCGCACGCCGCTGGCTCCATGCCTAGAGGAGCGCGAACCCGCTCCGGACCGGGGTCGACGGCGGAGAGGAGGCGCCACGAGCCAACGAGGCCCGCGATGGATACGGACCATGTGACGGCGAAACTAGACAGTGTCCTGGCGGCCATGGAGAGGATGGAGGAATCGCTGCAGCAGACGCGCACCTCCCTGGAGACCCGCATAGACAGTGTGGCAATTGACCTGACGCACCTCAGAGCCGACCATAAAAAGCTGCAAACGCGTACCACCGCGCTGGAAGACGCCATGGCAGAGGTCGAGCCGGCGACGAAACGGGCCGAAGCCGGGGTGAGCGACCTTCTACACCGGGTGGAACTACTAGAGGGAAGGGCTGAGCATGCGGAAGGCCGGGCACGAAGGAACAACATCCGCCTGGTGGGCATCCCGGAGCGATGGGAAGGGGCGAATCCTGTCCGCAAGGTCGAGGACTGGCTACGGGACCTATTACCGGACAACACGCTCTCCCCGCACTTCGTGGTGGAAAGGGCCCATCGCGTCCCCGCGAAACCACCACCTCCGGGCTCTAACCCTCGGCCGTTTCTCCTCCGAGTCCTCAACTACAGGGACCGCGATGCCATCCTGCGAGGGGCCAGAAACCTAGGGGACATTACCATTGACAACGCGACGGTGATGTTTTTCCCGGACTACACGGCGCGAGTACAGCGGCAAAGACACTCTTTCCTGCCCATCAAACGACGGCTGCGCGAAGCGGCCCTCCAGTACTCGCTGCTCTTCCCAGCCAAACTGCGAGTGGTGGCGCACGACAAAACCCATTTCTTCACGAGTCCCGAAGACGCGGAGGCCTGGCTTGATGGCGGAATGCCAGCCGCGCCACGACGGACGACGGGAACAGGCGCGATGGAAAGATCGAGGGGACCAAGACGACGACGCCACCGCGGGTCGCCCACGCCGCCGCCAACCGGCGGGACACTGAGTCACTCCCCGCCAGCGGACCTTGTTCATCAGGAGCAGCGGGACGCCCTGCGCAGGGTGGCAGAGATTAGCAACTCTCCGGCGTCGTCGGCTCGGCCGGACGCCAGCCCGACGGCCCACTCAACGGGCGACGAGGCAATCTACGGCATCCCGGACACACAGGACTCTGGAGGACCCCCGGAGGTCACACCGCAAACGGCGGACCTCTTTGGCTGAGGTGCCCCGGAACTGGGCTGCCACCTGACGTCCATCGCCAACCTCCCGAACCCCTGCGGGATGACCCCTTACGGAACTGAACCTGCTGGAAGAGCCCAGGCACCTATGCTGACGGCGCTGCGGGGGGGCCCGCTCGTGGGGCCGGACACTGTAAGTACAATCTCTACTTATGGCCGCACGGCCTACACGCACCTGATTTACAACCACGCAGAGACGCCTTTTAGTGCCACATGCTCGGCTTGTTGCTACTGGGGGGTCGTGGGGGGGAACGTGCCCGCGCCCTCCCCCCTTCCCCCCCCCCCTCTCCGTGGGCATTCCAGCCCCCCGCTGACCTGATGGCTGGGCGCGCAACTGCTACGGCCTTGAACTGTGGCCATCGGACGCCCGCCGGCCGGCAGCAGCATGTACACAACGCCTGGGAGGCATGCGAGGCGCTTCCGAACCTGCATTGCTTCCGTTGTTGTTCAGAAGATACTTTACCCACCCCCCGAGACTGTCTAGTTCGTAAGCTCGCTTGAGTGTTTGGACGGCGACCTGTTGTGCAGCCGACCTTTTGGTATTCTACAAGTTCTCATCTCTCTTTATTTAGTTGCCATGTTTCGACTTTCTATGCACCCTTTCTTCCCTCTCCCCTCACCCTGTTGGAGATCGCGACACTGCATGCACATCACTAGCTTTAGCTGCGCGGCGGATGCGGGCTGCTGGCCCCGGGGGGCCCTTGAGATGGGGGGATGCGCTCTTGGGGGCGGAGGGAGACCCCCACACACAGGACAGTAATGGCTAGTACCCAAATATGCACCTGGAATGTCAGGGGGATGCACACACCGGCTAGGCGCTACCATATTTATTCGTACCTAAAGCGGCACAGGATTAACGTAGCGCTGCTCCAGGAGACGCATCTGAACGGCGCTGAGGTGAGGGCACTACACCGTAGATGGCGGGGACAACTCTACGCCACGGAATACTCCTCATTCGCGCGCGGAACACTGATATGGATCCGCCCGGGGACCCCGTGGGAGGCCACAGACACTGCGATAGACAGCGAGGGCAGATACACGGCCGCGCGAGGCAGGCTAGATGGTCATCCTATCACACTGATATCCCTCTACTCCCCAAACATCGAACAAGCAGGCTTCCTGGCGCGGCTATCAACGACTATGGCGCCCTGGCATGACACTTCGTGGATTATAGGGGGCGATTATAATTGCACCTTAGACACCACGCTGGATCGCTCCTTCCCGCCCCCCGCGAACGCGCCTACCAGGGGAGCCACGAGGGCGTTGCTGGAGTGGGCTGCGCAATGGGGCTTACACGATGTCTGGCGACAGCGCAATCCGGGGACGCGGTCGTACTCCTATTACTCTGGCGCTCACGACTTATACGTCCGCCTAGACCGCTTCATGGTATCCACAGACCTCCTACCTCATGTGACGGACGCACAATACATGGGCCGCACACACTCAGACCACAATCCACACTTCATGTCCGTAGCCTGGGCCCACCCACACCCCCCTGTCCCCACATGGCGCCTGCAGCCAGCGCTGCTACTAGATGCGGCTTTTCGCGCTGCCCTACTCGAGCGTACCGCGCAGTACTTCGAGGACAACACTGGCACAGCAACTGACTCGAGGGTGGAGTGGGATGCCTTCAAAGCCGTGATACGGGGTCACTGTCTGCGCACCCAGGGGCAGATCAGACACCAGCTAGAGGGAGATCTCACTAGGCTGGAAACGAGTTTACTTGCGCGGGAGGAGGAGGCGGCGGAGGGAGACGAGGGCCCGCTGCAGGACGCCCGCTCGGAACATGCACGTCTCCTGGAGCGACTTCGCCATGTCAACTATGCGGCACACTCGGCGAGGACTCACCGCCTTGGTGACAGACCAGGCAAGCTTCTAGCGTGGCTGATTTCGCGGGATGCCCGCTCCCAGCCGGTGACGGCTATACTGGGCGAGGGTGGGGAACTGGAGTACACGCAAGCTGGTATCCATGACACTTTTACTGCCCACTATACCGCATTGTACCGCTCCCGACTCGCGGTTCCCTACGCTGCTATTACAGACTATCTCTCCCCTCTGCCGATGCCGCAATTGACTATCGCTCAGCAAGACGAACTCGGCGCTCCACTGGAGGCGGACGAGCTTAGAGAGGCCATCTTTCAGCTCTCCAACGGGAAAACTCCGGGCCCGGACGGGCTACCGGCTGAATTCTACAAGGCTGGCTCGGATATCTTAATCCCGGAGCTCCTGCGCATGTACGCGGCGGCGGCGGAGGGAGCTGCCCTGCCCCCAACATTGAACGAAGCCACGCTGGTCTCTATACTTAAGCCAGACAGGGACGGCACGCGGGTGGGCTCTTACCGTCCATTGGCTCTACTAAACACAGACTATAAGATCCTTGCTTCTGCACTGGCTAGGAGGCTGGCCCCTCACGTACCCACTCTTGTACACCGGGACCAAAATGGGTTCGTCCCAACACGCCATACCTCCCACAACATCCGCAGGCTCTTCCGGGTACAGGAATACGCCACGCGGCAGTGGCCCAGGGCGGGATGCCTGATACTGGACTTGGAGAAAGCCTTCGACTCCGTCGAGTGGCCATACCTAAGGGCAGTCACGGAGAAATACCAACTGGGGGGCGGCTATAACGCCATGCTCGCCCTGCTTTACAGTGAGCCGACCGTCCGGGTCCGCACGGGCCGCATCCTCTCGGCCGCCATCCGAGTCCGCAGAGGCACCCGCCAGGGCTGCCCGTTGTCGCCGTTGCTATTTGCACTGGCAATGGAACCCCTGGCTGCGACACTCCGAGCACACGGACTGGAATGGGGAATCCCATTGCCGGATGGCCTACACACGGTGTCCCTATATGCAGATGACCTGCTGCTATACGTCAGAGACATGGCCGTCATCCCTGCTTCCCTCGCTGACGTTTTCCGCACCTTCGAAGCACTGTCGGGCCTGAGGGTTAACTGGGCCAAGTCGGGAGCCTACCCCTTTGGCTCGGAGACACCTGAGTGTGACGTCCGCCTGGGAGGAGACAGGCTGCGGTGGTACCCCACCACCTTCCGCTACCTGGGGATACGGATTTACAGGTCCCCGGCGGACGTCCTAGATGGGAATCTCCTCAGAGCAATCACGTCCGTGCGCACGCAGGTTAGCTACTGGAACACCCTGCCCCTCAGCGTGCCTAGCAGGGTAGCACTGACCAAAATGATAGTGCTGCCCCGCCTCTTGTACTACTTTGCAAACCTGCCCTTGTATGTGCCCGTCAGAATATTCCGCGACCTGGAGGTATTGCTGCGCACCCTCATCTGGAACAAGGGGAGACCGCGGGTAGCACTGGCCAAACTGTACATGCCTGCTGACTCGGGGGGACTAGCGGTCCCCAATATGGAGCTATATTATCTAGCAGCGCAGATGCAATGGGTGGCGGGGTGGCTGAGCGGCAAGCAACTAGAGGACACTGCTTCGCACGCGAATGCTTGCACGCGGACGCAAGTCCACGCGCTGTTCCATCCGCTGACTCGTGCGCCCTGCCCCACCCAGATTTACCTGGCGGTAGCGCGCAGGTGCTTCCAGAGGTGCCTTCGCCTCACGCGCGCGACCACACCGTACGCTCCGGAGTTACCATTACTGGGCATGCCTAGCCCGACGGGACCCCTCACGGAGGCCCATTTGGCAGGGTGGGAACAGGCAGGTGTAGATACGCTAGGTGACCTGTATGAGGACGGCGACTTGCTGACGTTTGCCACCCTGACGGACGGCACGGCGCTCCCGGCAGGACAGTTTCTCCTGCATGCCTTCCTCATGCAGACGCTCTCGGCCTTTTGGGGCGACATGACGACGGAGCTACCGACGCATACCTTCATCCAATATCTGCATATTATGGGCAATGGCGCACATGTCATACACTGGCTAGTGCAGGCACTCCTCGCACACTCACGACTGACCACCTCGACATTAAGGGAACGCTGGGCGACGGACAGGGGCAGAGACTGGACAGATAAAGAATGGGCGATGATACTGGCCGGCCCGGTTAACGTTCCACGCAACCCCCGCTTCAAGCTCATACAATATTACATATTGCAGCGAGCGTATCTCACTCCGGAGAAGATCAATAAATATTTCCTGCGGACGGATGCCGCCTGCCCACGGTGCTCGTCACCAGGAGCGGACCTTTTGCATATGCTCTGGCACTGTGCGGACGTGCAGACGTATTGGAGCGACGTGCTGTCACTGATCGAGCGCGGCGCGGATGGACGGCTGCCACGCACGTGGGAAGCGTGTATCTTGGGCCTGTACAAGCGCACAAAAGCGAATAGAGTACAGGCGCGCTTTTGGGACATGGGGCTTGTTACAGCCAAACGCTTGCTCACCAAGCACTGGAAGGCGACGGCCCCTCCGCACATCAGGCACTGGAGGGCATCCTTCGTCAACTGGGCGCAGGCGGAAAGTGCAGTGCTCCTCCGTGAGGAAACTGCGGGACTCAGGCAGTGACCCATCGCTCACCTTTGGGATGGCCTCCTCGCCACCTTTCAGACGGCCTGCCGAACCCGCGGGATAACCTAAACACCAGGCGGACACTGATATACTACTCGATCGCTGGCAACATGTCTGAGACCCTGGTGCGGTTAGCTCCTGGCCCCCTCGACCTGCATACTCCCCAGACACGTCTCACGTACCACGCGGCAGGCTACTACTGTCGGATACTTCTTGCGCTGTGCTCTGGCGCACACGCGGGACTTACCGCCGCTGCTACCCGAGAGGGCGCGCACGCTGACGAACCCCCCCCCTCTTCTCCTCCCCCCCCCCCCCCCTCACGACTAGCCACTCGACGCGCTCCCCGGACGGCCGGCTACGCCCTGCTGGACAGCCCCTATCTCCTCACACATTGCTGCACGCGGATCTCCACTTTCCCCCCCCCCCCCTCACCCTTCTTCTTCTGGCCCCTACCCGAGTTCTCGACCCTGACCTTGATCCCTAAAGTTTACGTTGCACACCCGGGACACAATTCGGCGACTGACTACGCTCCCTAGCAGAGCATGGGTTCCATCATAGCAACGGTCGACACGCGCACCCTTGCGAACTACGCTGCAACCTCCTTGACGCGCTCCACCCCACGCTACACGCGGGCCACCGGGACTCCGATGCCCACAAATCAGGGCGCTTGACGGACAACCCAGCACCCAGCACACATCCTTCTGTGAGCCCAGGAGCTAGCTGACAATGCTGCGCAGCGGGCGGACACGAAGCGCCCCCCTCACACGCGGACAATGCGCTTTTAGCTGAGAAATAACGCGACACATAACAGAAAAGCACCACCGATTCGCTTACACGCAATGTACACACCTGAATCCTCTATCTAGGTACAACTGAGCTCCGCCGCCGGACCTCCGGGTTGTCGGCTAAACGGCTGTGTTTAAACATTTGACGGTATGTACTCAAACATTGCTGACCTGATGCTATGTCGCAGAATTGTACATTGCCAATTGATGCAACTATGGTTAATAAAAGTTCTCAAAAAAAAAAAAAAAAAAAAAAAAGAGGTAATCCAGGCAAGGACTGGGCCTCGAAGACCAGCGCCCTCGACACGGTCGAGGAGGATGGAATGATCGACCGTGTCGGAAAGATCAAGAAGGACAAGGGCCTGGGGGGAGTTAATATCGGCGCTACGCCTAAGCTCATCTACTACAGAGAGGACCACAGATTCAGTAGAGTGAGCCGGCCGGAAGCCGGCCTGATGGGCGGCTAAGAGATGGTGAGTCTAAACATGGTTGGAGAGCGAAGAGGTGATGTGGCTCTCAAGGATTTGGCTTAAGAGCGGTAATAGGGAAATAGGTCTAAAATTAGAAGGAATAGTAGAATCAGCGCCGACTTTTTTTTGAATGGGAATTACAGTGGCAGCTTTAAATAAATCCGGTACCACGCCGCAAGTGATGGAGGTGTTTAAAAGGGTAATGAAAGGGGAAGGGCAGCGAGAAATAATATCTCTTAAGATGTGTGCCGGGCAGAGGTCGGCCGGAGAACCTGAGGTGACTTTTCCTAGAAGCATGCTGAGAGCCTCATCAGAAATCGATGGAAATTGGTCTATGAAGAAAGATGACAAAGGTAGCGGGGGACAGGTGAAGGAGGCGGGGGCTATGGGGATATTCTGTTTTATAATGGCAATCTTCTCGATGAAGAAATCATTAAGGGTATCGCAGAGGGTCTGGGAAGGGACGGGTTTAGAGGCGGCTCTGTCAGAGGAGGAGAGTTGGTGTACAATAGAAAAAATCTCCTTAGGTTTATTAGCTGCCAATTGAATTTTCATCGAGAAGTATTCTTGTTTGGCAGAGAGGATAGATTTTTTGTATGCCTGCAAAAGAATAAGATATTGTAGCTTAGCGTCAGGGTGGTATTTGCGGCGCCAGTGGCGTTCCGCCTGGCGCAACGCAAGTTTTTGAATTTTAAGGGCACTGGAAAACCATCTGTTAGCGTCATGGGGGTGCTGAGTTCTCACCCGTCTAAGAGGAGCCACTTGATTGCAGGTGTCAAGGAGCCAGGTGTTAATGAGGGCTACCTGTTTGTTGGGGTGAATATTGATCAGAGTGGGAACTGATGAGGCTAAAGACAATTCGAGGGCGACCATGTCTACTCTGTTCCAATTTCGGGCGGGGATGTTTTTAGGACAGGGGGGGAGATTAACCTCTGCCAGGTGAGTAGAGAAAGTAATCAGGAAATGGTCGGACCAGGCACATGGGGATATATTAGGAGCCGCGATGGATAGGTTGGTGTACCATACTTGGTCCAAAATGTGACCGTGTATGTGGGTAGGTGTAAAGATGTGGGGAGTAAAGTTAATACTATAAAGGGTTTCAGAAAGATCCTTGGACATGTCCTCACGCGGGTCACCTGGCCAGCAATTAAAATCCCCTAATAGGAGGAGAGATAAGTTGTTGACCACCAGGATGGCTATTAAATCCTGAAGGCTGAAATGAAGTGGGACATGGATTGGGGGGGGGCGATAAAGCAAAATTATCGTGAGGTGAATGGCCAGGTTAGTGGAGCGCACTACTAAAAGGTCAACAGATGGAATAGGAGAGTGAGAGAGGGGTTGAAATAGGAGGTTGGAGCGGACAATCATAGCGACTCCACCGCCAATCTTTCCCCCGGGGCGGTCAGCACGGAGAATATAGTAGGAGTCAGGAAGAGAACTGAGAACGTCGGGTAAAGAGTCAGCCGTATACCAGGTTTCAGTAAGAAACAGGATATCAGGACAGGTGGTATCAATAAGGTCGAACAATTCCAAATGATGCTTGACCGCCAAGCGGTTGTTGAGGAGGGTTAATGAAACAGCGGCCGAGGGGCTATTGGGGTGGCTAGGGAAAGTAGAAGGGAAGAGAGGGGTTGAGAAGGCAGTTTTGAGTGCTAATAGGCCAGTCATTGTAGTAGGCCAGAAGCTGCTGGGGTGAATATGTGAGGAAAGGGGCAGGGTGTGTTGCCCCTTGGACCGGTCTGGCGCGGCCGGGCGCAGACGGGCTTGCCTTTGGCGCGCCGGTGGCGCGCCCTCTGCGCGCGTCCGCTACACGGCTGGGCCAGGCACATGGTTAAAATAGGGTCGGAGGGGGGCGTGGCCTGGCGCAAATGGGCGTGTCCTGTGCCCAGGGATTCCCAGGCAATGGCGGCGAAACTCGCTCGGGCCCCGAGGCAGCACCTTTATCAGCTGCACGAGGAGAGGGACAAAGAGCAAGTGAAGGTAGGAAGGGGACACCACACACGTGAGTTAAAATCACAAAATACACAGTAGTTTGTTTTTAAAAGAAATTTAACAAAGCACTCCCGGCTTTCCGCCTCAGGAGAATACTCTAACCTAATTAACCCATTCATTTGAAGGTGCATCTTGCGGCGATCTCTAGATATTGAAGAAGGCTGGGGCAACCTTCTCTTTGGTCTGACAGAGTAGTAAAGGAGTTTATGAAGGGTCTTTTCAGGGTTTTCCCTCCAATAAAACGTCCAGCAGTGCCTTGGCAACTTAACACAGTCCTTGCACAGATGATGAAGCCACCTTTCGAACCCATTCATAAAGCTTATTTGAAGTTTGTGTCATGGAAAGTAGCTCTACATCTGGCTCTGACTTCTGCTGGAAGAGTCGGTGAGATCCAAGCTTTTTCAATATCTGAACCTTTTATGCAGTTCAAGAAAGACAAGGTAATGCTGAGAATGAATCCAAAATTCATTCTGAAAGTTCTGACGTCATTCCACCTAAACAAACCTATTGTCCTACCTACATACTTCAAAAATCCAACTTCTATAGCGGAAAGATCCCTTCACACGTTGGCTGTCAGAAGATGCTTAAGGGTTTATATTGACAGAACAAAGTCTTTTAGAAAATAAAATCAACTGTTAATCGCTTTTGCCACTCCCAGGAAGGGTTTGGCATTATCCACAAATAGTATTTCCAGATGGATATCTTCAGCAATTGCATTCTATCATGGGAAGGCTGGAAAGCCTCTGACTTCAAAGTGTAAAGCACATTCGACAAGGAAGATGGCTACTTCTACTTATTCGCAGGAGTATCGCGCCCGGACATTTGCAGAGCGGCAACGTGGTCAAATGTCCATACATTCACCAGGCAATACTGTCTGGACACAGCATGGAAAGGAGATTCAGCGGTGGGACAGGCTGTACTCCGCCAACTGTTTCTTTAAGGTACTTTTTATTTTAAAAGAATATACTTGTATATGAAGTAATGCATGATATGATTGTTTTTTCATCTTTATATTTATATATAGTATTTGTTATTTTTAACATTCTGAGACACACAATCCGCTAGGTAGGCTAATAGATCTAGTTGATTTTGAAACTGCACTATTTTGACCGTTAGGAAAAAGGGGTCTTACCCTTAAAACGCTTTTCATGAGTGAGATACTGCTTTCTATTCTGATTCAAGCATGTGAATCTATGAAAGATTCAATGCTGGAGAAAAAACAAGTTACTTCCCTGTACACTGTGGTTCTCCAGCATTGATATCTTTCATAGATTCACATGCGGCCCGCCAACCTCCCCGTTATTTTTTATGGTAGACCACTTTTACCTCACAATAGCTATCCTTGGCTTACACTGGTGCTGGAAATCTGAGGTATGTTGGCTCTGCAGGGGATTGTAATCTTAGGGCTGGCATCTTATTTGCTGATGTTTGGACCATATAATGATGGTGATAGGTTACCAAAGTATAATACCTTTGTATTAGTTTTCATGGAATTTTTTTTTTATACTGTTATATTTCTAATACCGTGAGACTCCCACCATGACGACAGGGAAGATTCAAGCATGTGAATCTATGAAAGATATCAATACTGGAGAACCACAGTGTACAGTTAAGTAACTTGTGTTTTTCTCGTTGTGGCCCCAGGCTATGAAGAGTTTTGTTTCTCTTTCCTCAGTGGCCTCCAGGTTCATAAGGAGGCAAGACTCTCATTGACGGGAATCATGGTAGTAGCTCACGCACCAAAGACAGATGGAATGGTGACCAGTGAAGGGCATCTATCCTTTTCAGTCCTTTCAGGGCTTGAGTGGCGACATAAAGCTTCACTTTTTGTGTAGAAATTTTGTGGGAGGAAAGACTCACGACTCTCAGGAGAGAGTGAACTCTGGATCTGTGTTGGTGGTGTGGAAAAAAGAAACTGACATTGTTGTGCTGGGGCCAGCGCTGTCTGGCTTCGCTGATGTAATCTGACACCACTTTCAGCCTCGTGCCGCAGCCAGTGCCCCCTGCCAGCAGTGTCAGAGCTCTGAAGTTTCCAGATCCAGTCTGGCGCTGGGCATTATGTTACAGCGGATGAATCTGTAGGTAGATAGAGTATCCACCACAAACATTGTTAGCACAGGTAAGGAACTTAGGACATGATTAAATTGTTGCCGTACGGAGTAATCTGTGTTGACCTGGTGGAGGATTTAGCATCCGCCAGGCTGAGGCTAGTCCGCTTGCCAAATTTAGAAATGACCACCAAGCTGGTGGTCATGTCTAAAGCATTTGCAGGAACTGCCATGATTGGGCTGGACTGTTCCCATTGGGTGCAGGGTCAAGATTGATTTGCATATGGCTGGGTCCAAACTGGAATGGCATGGTGAGCAAAAAATGGAATGGCATGGTGAGCAAAAAAACGATGGATTTAGGCCCAAATATCTGTACTGGGGAGAATGTATGACAATTGTTCTGCATTCTGTCCATCAATTGTTCTTTTTGCATTTGTCACCCCGAGTGGGACGGGTATGCCCAGATGTGGGTCCCGTGCTTTCAATGCCACTGGAGTTAAGCTATCCTGGCTGATAAGGGCTGAAAGCCCGAAATGGGGCCTAGGATGCTTGTTTCCTGTCCAGGGAGTATCTGGCCTGGCAGTTCGGGCTGGCCTGTTCCCAATGAGTGCAGGGTCAAGACTGATTTGCATATGGCTGGGTCCAAACTGGAATGGCATGGTGAGCAAATAAACAATGGATTTAGGCCCAGATCTCTGTACTGGGGAGAATGTATGACATTATCTGAAAGAGACACGTTAGTGATAGATTCCTTACCTTAGAATATCCCCAGGCGTCAAACTGGATCCGGAAAGTTTTTCGTCAGCAGTACCCGCCGGTAGGCGGCGTTGTGCGGCTCTGCGTACGTTGCTGACGTCGTAGTCGCCGAGATGACGTCGTCTGAGCTACTTAGATGCGCCCACGCGCGCTGACGACTGTTGTTTCTTTTTCCGCACCAGCAAGAGCAGATTTGAGAGAGAGCGGTACTCCTAGTTAATACTTTACCTTGGTTTATGAGAACTTGTTTCTCTTGTTTTGTCGAGTACTCGACTCCTGGTGCAGTAGGGATGCCCGGGTTTAAGTCCTGTAGGACCTGCCCTCGGAACATGTCGGTGGCGGACCCACACGACGTGTGTCTCTTCTGCTTGGGGCACGCCCATGAACCCGAGGCGTGCCCTGATTGTCGGGCCATGGCGTCGAAAGCTTTGCGGGAGCGTTCCCGAAAGTTATTGGAGGCCCGGCAATCGGTTCCACGCTGATCGAGGTCCTGCTCCCGTGGGAGATCGAAGGGACCGGTCGCGGAGCCGACACCATCGCTCGTCGGAATCGGGGACAGGTAAGTCACGGCGCCATAAAAAGTCAAAGAAGCGACGTCGCTCTTCGTCTCCCCCTCACCGGTCACGGGACACGGTGGAGGGGGAGGGTGGTCACTCCCCTGCGGCTCCAGTGGAGCCTCCGTTGTTACCTGCGGCCTACCCGCCTTTCCAGGGCC
This sequence comes from Triturus cristatus, assembly GCF_964204655.1. NCBI lineage: Eukaryota > Metazoa > Chordata > Amphibia > Caudata > Salamandridae > Triturus > Triturus cristatus. The sequence continues at coordinate 871,049,178 of NC_140583.1, read as the reverse complement.
CGCACACGACCTGTGAACAAGTACAGGTATTCCTGTCGACCATGCGCCGTTTGTTTCCCACGTCAGATTTCTCCAGAGCGCCTTCGGGCCCCGTTGACCCGTGGAGTGGTTCTGCCCCCGTTCCGCTGCCTTTGGCCCCGGCTACGCTGGCACAATACCCTGGGGCGCCGTCCGCTCCGCCACCGGCTCCAGCCTCAGCGCCGCCGCAGTCTGCTCCGGCCTGGGTGCCGCCACTGGCCCTGACGCCGTCTCCGGTGTCAGTTCCGACGCCCGACATAATACCGTTATCTACGGGGAGGCACTACGTCAAGCCTGGATTGGTCTATTATCCTCCGATTCCAGGTGGTGAGTTTAATCCCTTTCCCCGGGCCCCTCGTCCTTACCGACCTCTTACTAGGCCGGTGGACGAAGGGGAGTACTGGGAGGGGTCCGAGGACCCTCTCGCAGCTCAATACGAGGATGAGCCAGATTGGGAGGGTGATATGGAAGGTCCAGGCGATCTGGATTTCTCTACACACCCTGGTACACTGTCCCCTGCTTCCGTGGCTACGGAAGAGGTTGGCACTTTTTCTTTTGTGTTGCGCAGAGCGGCTGAGGCTCTTAACCTCGAGCTCCCATCTGTGCCTATCAGGACCAATCTCCTGACTGAGGTACTGCAGCCAGCAACCTCCTCAGCGGAGCCGCTGCTGCCCTTTAATGATGCGCTTACAGACATTCTGTTAAGGACCTGGACCAAGCCTAACACAGGGGTTCCTGTGCATGAGTGTGGCACGACGTCATCGCCCGGCTCTGGGCTACCCCAGTTTTCGCACGCAACACCCAACGCCTGAGTCTGGTGGTCCAGGCCTCTTCCTCTCCGAGCACATTCCCTTCTGCACCTCCAGACAAGGAATCTAAAAAATAGTTGTGAAAAAGATTTTCACCTCTGACAGTTCCGGTTTGCGAGTGGTGAATACTGCGGCCATGCCGCCTCAGTACCACTGCATGTCGGGGGATCACTTGGCACTTCTACAGCAGGAAGTTGCGGCCCTCATGGCCAAGGGGGCCATCGAGCTCGTTCCAACATCAGAAGTAGGCCGTGGTTGTTGTTTCCACTACTTCTTGATTCCAAAGAAGGACAAGGGCCTGCGTCCTATCTTAGACCTCCGGAACGTCAATCGCGTTCTCCGGAAGGAGAATTTCAAGATGCTCATGCTTGCTCAGGCCTTGTCTGCCCTAGACCTGCAAGACTGGATGGTAGCATTGGACTTGCAGGATTCTTATTTTCATATCCCTATCCTGCCTACCCACTGGCGTTACCTGCGGTTCACGGTAGGCCATGAGCACTTTCAATTCACCGTGCTCCCTTTCGGCCTTACCAGCGCCCCTTGGGTGTTCACAAAAGTGAGGGCGGTGGTCGCAGCTCATCTGCGCAGATCAGGGGTTTCAGTCTTCCCCAATCTGGACAACTGGCTGTTGAAGGCAGGCTCGCCCCAGGCAGTAGTCTCCCACCTCCAGACTACGGCCAACCTCCTGCATTTGCTGGGGTTCTCCATCAACGCACCAAAGTTGTACCTGATTCCCTCGCAGAAGCTTCTCTTCATTGGATCGGTTCTGGACACGGCTCAGTTTTGGGTTTATCCTAGCGAACAGCGAGTCCGGGACATTCGGACTATGATTCCAATCTTTCAGCCCTGGTTTTGGGTTTTGGTCAGGAAGACCCTGAGACTGCTGGGCCTCATGGCCTCCTGCATTATGCTGATCAATCATTCCAGGTGGCATATGCGGGCTCTGCAGTGGGACCTGAAGTTCCAATGGACGCAGCATCGGGGAAACCTGTCCGACTACGTCCAGATCTCAGAGGGCACTGCTCAAGACTTGCAGTGGTGGCTCACGGACCAGCGTTGGGTCAGCGGCAGATCCCTCTCCCTTCCCCAACCGGAGTACACAGTGGTGACTGATGCATCCCTCCTGGGATGGGGCGGCCACATGAGAGAGGCGGAGATCAGAGGCCTCTGGTCTCCGGTGGAGTCCATACTCCATATCAATCTTTTGGAGCTCAGGGCGATCCTACTTGCACTGAAAGCATTCCTTCCCTCTGTCAAGGGGAGGGTAGTGCAGGTGTTCACAGACAACACCACCGCCATGTGGTATTGCAACAAACAAGGCGGAGTGGGGTCGTGGACCCTATCTCAGGAGGCTCTGCGCCTCTGGACATGGCTGGAACGTCAAGGCATTTTCTTGACGGTTAAACACCTGGCAGGCTCCTTGAATGCCAGGGCAGGCGAACTCAGCCGCTGGTGCCTGATGGATCACGAATGGCGTCTTCACCCGCAAGTGGCTCAAGGTCTCTTTTAGCAGTTGGGAGAACCTTGGTTAGATCTATTCGCCACCGAAGAGAACGCGCAATGTCAGCAGTTCTGCGCGTTGGAGTTTCCAAGGCGGCACTCGCTTGGAGATGCATTTCGTCGCGAGTGGAGTTGCGGTCTGTTGTACGCCTTTCCGCCTATACCACTTCCACCCAGAGTGCTGAAGAAGATCAGACGCGGCCGGGCCCGAGTCATTCTTGTGGCACCGGACTGGGCTCGAAGAGTTTGGTATCCCGAGCTACTCAGTATGAGCGTGGATCCCCCGATCAGACTGCCTCTTCGGGAGGATCTTCTGTCGCAGCAACAGGGAACGGTCCTCCACCCAAACCTGTCCAGCCTCCACCTCCTTGGGTGGAGATTGAGCAGCAACAGTTGATTCCATTTGACTTGCCTCCTGAAGTCTGTAATGTGATTCTGGCAGCCAGCGTCCCTCAACTAAAACTGTATACGCCTGTTGGTGGAACAGGTTTGTGGCATGGTGCACAGCGAAAGCTGTAGATCCCCTTTCTGCCCCTCTTTCTGAGGTCCTATTGTTCCTTCTCTCTTTGGCCCAGCAGGGCTCTGCTCTGGGCACTATCAAGGGCTACCTTTCTGCTCTTTCAGCCTTTCTCAGGCTGCCTGCTCAGCCCTCTCTTTTCAAGTCCGCTGTTGTCAATCGGTTTCGCAAAGGCATTACTCGCCTTTTCCCTCCTATTCCTTTTGTAATGCCTCAGTGGGACTTGAACCTGGTTCTCACATACTTAATGTGCGCTCCCTTTGAGCCTCTTCATAACTGTCCCTTGTGGTTATTGACTTTGAAGACTGTCTTCCTGGTGGCCATCACCTCTGCTAGGCATGTGAGCAAGCTCCAGGCTCTTTTATGTAAACATCCTTTCCTGGCAATTCATCCGGACAAGGTTGTGCTTCGACCATGTCCCTCCTTTCTGCCAAAAGTAGTAACTGCCTTTCATCTCAGGCAAACTGTCACTTTGCCCACTTTCTTTCCGCACCCTTCAAGAGAGGAAGAGAGGCTCCACCGTCGACCCAAAACGTGCGTTTTCATTCTATCTCAACCACACACAACAGTTCCGGGTGGATGACCAGCTCTTTGTTGGCTACGTGGGAGCCAAGAAAGGCCGAGCTGTGCACAAGTGGACTATTTCCCGATGGGTTGTCTTGTGCATTAAAGTCTGTTACTCTCTTGCTAAAAAGGAGCCTCCGCGCCCATTCCACCAGGGCGACAGCAGCTACCACGGCATTGGGATGCGGTGTCTCCTTGCAAGATATGTCAGGCAGCTACGTGGGCCTCAATGCATACTTTAACTAAGCATTATTGCCTTGACAGTCATGTCCGGAGAAACAACGACTTTGGCCGGCCGGTTCTCCGTGACTTTCTGGTGTGATTTCATTTTGCAGACCCTCCTCAGGGGTTGGTATTGCTTGGGTGTGTATTCTAAGGTAAGGAATCTATCACTAACGTGTTTCTTTCAGATGCACAAGTTACTTACCTTTAGTAACGATATATCTGTAAGAAACATTAGTTAGTGATAGATTGCTTACCTCCCCACCCATCCTCCCCGTTCTGCGAACTGATTTCTAGGGTTAAGCTCATCCCTTTCAGGCCCCCAGTTTCTATGCACCCGTGGTCAGTATCTTGCATGGCTCTGCGTTCCTGGCGCGGAAAGTCGTGTACAGAACTGACGTCAGCGTGCGAGGGCGGCGTCTAAGTAGCTTCCGCGATGGGGGGCGTGGCCAACTGCCGAGCATGGAGGACGTGAGCTGAGAGAGCTCCGTTCCGTACCCTGACACTTGGGAATTTATCCTGAATTCCATCTGACCTTCAGACTCAATAAATACGGACTTCAGGAGCGGAATGCTTCTGCAGCTGCTGGCTGCCCTCCGGGGATCCTAACTCCAGTGAAATATATATTTTGAGCAGCTGTTATGGCCTACACGAAGACTGCCCATGGACGGTGGGAGGAGCCGCTGACTATCGGGAGGGGAGCTGTCCGGACTCGATGCTGCCAGTATGTAAGCTATGGCCCCTGGTGGTTTCTTGGTGCTGAATGGTAAAGCGGACCCCCACAGCTACCTGTGGATTGCGGGCTCTGAGACGGAGGCGTCGGCTGCCCAGTTCCCCGAGTTGCGACGGAACAAGGTGCCGAAGGAAGAAGATGGCGGAGGGCGGCGACTGCTGTACATGTCAATCACCGCGTGAGGAGAATACTGGTGCCTCCTAAGGTTGCTGACACTACAACAATGTTACATGTCTGGCACTGTAAGAGAGCACGGAGCGTGACTGAATGAGGAGGGACTCAGCCGGAGTACGTTACCCAGCGGATGCATCACTGCACTGGAGGCCATTGTCTGACCCAAAAGATTGTGCAGAGGAAACGCGGGGCCCTGCGCCCAGTGCTGCGGACGTCCCGTCGGCCATTGGAAGGGGGGATCGAGAGACGGTCCTGGTGGTGTTCGGAAGGGGCAATGACCACCGGCCCTGCTTGATTTGAGGATCGCGGACGTTGACGAGGAGAGGGCGGATATCGCTAGTGCAGCCGCGGAAGTGCGACGGCTTTGTCATTTGTCAAAAAACGCTTCCGAGGTACAGGGGCTCTCAACTGCATGCTGTATTGACGGTGATGTGTCCCGGACACCTGGTCTCGTCCCAGTATCGAACGGATGCACAGAAGCAGAGACTGAAGGAGTGCAGCACAATGGTGAGACGTGGATGCTGCTGTGGCTGACCAAAGGTATAGTTGTACCTTCAATACTGCATTTGTAGTGAGGACAATCGCATATGCAGTGCACTTTGTGAGGGTACGGCTGGAACCTGGTTAGAGCGTGAGGCTAGTGGACATTAACAGCGGATACTCCCTTGCTGGTACTGGGGTTTGGTCCAACTGCGAGTGGTTTACACTGCTGTGGAGTGGAGCGCTGCAGAGGTCCCCTCATGGAACATCCTGGAGCAGAGGAGCATACGCAGCCGTCGAGGCACTATGGGGTGCCCTAGAGCCAAGCAAGCTGACAGAGCGTCTAATGAAGATGCGCACCTCACACCTAGCGGTGAACTCTCCAACAGTTCTGACAACGAAGTGGTGCCTCCCATGGGAACCGATCAGCATGCTGCCAAGCTGGATTTAATTTTGAAAGAAATACGGGATTCCCTTGTAGCGATTGCAGCACAAATGGGCACGCTATCCACCAATTTCAACTTGCTGCAAGCAGACCATAAAAAACTAGCGGACAAAGTGAAATTGAATAAACAAGCCCTGAATGATTTGATACCACAACAAACCATGCATACCTCTCAGCTCGAACAATTTCAACGTCAATTGAAGGGCTTACAAGACAGGGTGGATGACGTGGAAGGGAGATCCTGACGCAACAATGTCAGAATTCTTGGAATCCCGGAACTCAGCGAGGGGTCTAACCCCACCCAGTTTGTGTAAAAATGGATACGTGACCATGTGGCGAAGGAGGGATTAACAGACCTCTACAATGTGGAGAGAGCGCACCGGGTACCGCCTAGACCACCTCAACCAGGAGCACCACCAAGGCCACTGATAGCGCGCATCCTGAATTATAAGGACCGAGACGCGATCTTATGAGCCGCTAGAGAGAACGCCCCTATACGCTTCGAGAACAAAACGATCTCCCTGTATCCAGATTTTACTTTAGCAGTACAGAAAGCCAGAGCCACCTTTCAAGAGGTTAAAAGGAACTTACGAACACGCAATTTGAAATATGCCTTGCTTTTTCCGGCCCGCCTGAAAGTTATTTATGGACAAACATCAATTTTTTTCGATAACCCTGAAGAGGTGGCGGACTGGTTGGAGATAACATTTACGCCGACCGCCTCGCAGACCTCACTTCCATCAAGCCAAATGCAACGTCCTCTTTTGCTACGGGATGCCGGGATCAACAAGGAGGAGGGCAGACGAATCATGGACGCTGCTGACACTGGTCCATCTCCGGAACAAATCACGAACAGCCAAAAAGACGCTCTTTTGACGGCGGCGGCACTGGCTGCCCCTGATGCCCAAACTGCAATGACTTTGACGCAGTCCTCGGATGCGGCTACAGTCTGTTCTGAATCTGAGGCTAGCTTGACATTGTTCCCATCGCTCACTGTGCAGACTGCAAGCGAATACTAGAACTATGATAAAGGGATGGTCGGGAATGGTAATGTATATGATACTCTGCAACATGTTTTTCAGATGATAGATATTTCTAGAAGGTCTAGTTACTACTAGCTGTAAAGGGGAATGTACTGACATACTACGTTCATTCTTATGGTGTGTAATGTGTTGTCTGGTTGGAGCAGGGCAGTTGTCGCCCCCCCGCGACTGCACTATGGCATTTATTGTTTAAAGTTCTAGTTAAACTTTTCTTTCAAGTTTGGTCCTCTGTTGTTACTTGGGGTAACCTAGCATTGAGGAGTTTGGTTGGTCATGCATGCTCGGCCTTCCATCAAATGGCACCTGATAGGTGTAGTAGTTCACATGCTCTGCAAAGACTGTATCTCCTGACTCTAGATGGAGTCACTTAACAGATATACATGCTGCACCTTGAATGTAAGGGGCATGGGATCGGTACATAAATGGCACCGTATATTGGCGCAACTGAACAGAAGGAAAATTAATATAGCTTTCCTGCAAGAAACTCACCTTAGTCATGATGAGGCGTTGAATTTGCAGCGGAAGTGGAGGGGATACTTGTTTTTACGTCCTATTCAGAATTTGCACGGGGGCAGCGATCTGGGTTCATAATAATACCCCCTTTAAGCTACTGGAGCAAAAAGTGGACCTAAATGGCAGATATGTATTGATCCATGGCTTATTGGATCGGGCACCTTTCGTTCTTGGGAGTATATATGCCCCGAGCATTGACCAAGATAAATACCTGGAAGCCCTTAGTGTGGCACTGACTGAGTGGTTGGGTTATCATTGGGTGTTGGGGGGTGATTTCAATGCGGTATTAGACATTGATCTGGACAGGTCGCACCCTCCGTTACATGCAACTGAATGTAAAAAACAGGCAGAAGTGCTTGGGGGATGGGCGGAAGGTTGGGAACTGCAGGATACCTGGCGAGTGATGAACCAGAGCCACAAAGAATATTTATTTTATTCCCCACCACACCGACTACATACTCGCATAGATAGACTTTTCTGCTCTGGGGCTTTACTTGGTTCTGTTAGTAATGTGTTGAACATGGGTAAGACATTATCGGATCATAATCCGTTAGAGTTAACACTCCAATGTGGCAAAATCCCAACCCCTATACCGACCTGGAAGTTACAACCTCTATTACTCGAAGACAAAGTCTCCCGTAGCACATTGTACAATGCTATTGTTAATTATTTCTCCTTGAACAAAGGGTCTGCTAGTACGCGTCAGATAGAATGGGACGCCTTCAAAACAGTTATCAGAGGAGTAGCAATTGGCACGAAGGCGGGAGCTCGTCGAGCCCTTATAGACCGGATCACGGAGATGGAAGGTAGCTTGAATACACTGGAAAGGGAGGCTGCAAGGACAGACGCACAACGACGCAGTTACAGGAGGCCAATATACAATATGCGGAGCTTCTGGAGGAATTGCGCCTAATAGATTATCGGCTTTATACGCAGAAGCAACACACACAGGCGGATAGGGCAAGACCCCTACTGGCAAAACTGGTTAAAAATTCTCCCCCGCCAGCCCCTATTCTTGAGGTTAGGGTAATATGGTTAAAACACAATTGGAAATCAACACTGCGTTTAGGGATTATTATGCACACTTATACAGACAACCAGTAGGTCATAGTGATACGGACGTTGAGTCCTTCTTTGATGGTTTGCAAATACCACAGCTAATACAACAACACAGTAAAGAACTAGCACAACTGGTGACTGGTATGGAAATAAGACAGGCGATTAAAGCTCTACCGCGCAATAAAACCCCTGGCAGTGTTGAATTTTATGCTGTATATGCTGATTTGTGGATACCTCATTTACAGTGCCTGTATCACTTGTCACTGGAAACAGGTATGCTCCCCTCCACTACATTGCAAGCGACTGTGGTATCACTTCTGAAGCCCGGACGAGACGGTTCCGACATGTCGGGATACAGGCCTTTATCGTTACTAAACTCGGACTATGAAATCTTAAGTAAATTATTAGCCAACAGACTCTGTCAATTTATCCCGAAACTGATACACACCGATCAATGCGGAATTGTGCCGGGTAGGAGTACAGCGCTTAACATTTGACGATTACACCAAATCATGACCAGTACACTTAACACGGGGAAAAAAGAGGGCTGCATTTCACTTAATTTGCGACAGGCATTTGACTCGCTGCATTGGGATTACATATTTTATGCCCTCTCTAGGTTTATTATACCAGCAGAATATATTACCTGGGTGCGATTATTATACACAAACCCCACGGTACGAGCACGTACAGGACAGCATATTTCCCGGCAGTACAGCGTAGCCAGTGGTACAAGGCAAGGATGCCCATTATTGTTTATTTTGGCACTGAAACCCCTCCTGCATAGACTCAGTTCCCTAATGGGACACAAGGGAATACAGAGAGGTCACACGACACATATCGTTTCTACTTATGCAGATGACCTCATCCTATATATAAAGGATATGGATATGGATTTTGAGCCTCTGCCCTCAACTTTTGCTCTTTTCCAGGAGTTAACTGGCCTCTCGATCAATGCCACCAAATCTTATGCCTATTTTTTTGCTGATCCCACATGCACTGGACAGTTAACCTTCGGACAATGGAAATTTAACATAGCGCCTGATACCTTCCGGTATTTGGGAATACAGATCTACCGGGATACAACAGACTTGCTGGACGGCAACCTGACCCGTGCGGTAACTGCTCTCAAGTCCCAAATTAAGTTTTGGACCTCACTGCCTTTATCGATGGCAGGGCGCGTTGCCATAACTAAGATGGTGCTATTACCGAGCCTGCTCTATTATTTCACCAATCAACCTATACTTGTACCAACGGGGGTCTTCAAATTGTTGAATTCCTTAGTAATGTGAGAAGTTGGCCTGATGTATGATGTCACTAGTTCTAGTGTACACCTTGTATCAGTCCAAACAACCCTTATGGTGATTGGTTGTAAAGTCAACCTTATAGACCAGCTATCCTAGTGGTAGCATGGACAAGAGCAGTCTTAGGCTAAACTCTGTATGGCATGTGAAGCCAGCTGTTATACCATTTGTGATCCCTTGAATACCAAATGAAAGGACACCACAACAGATATATATAAAAAATAGAATGTATTTATTCTAGTCAAACCCTCAGCACTCTTTATGAGATTCGAGGTAAGTACAACACAGTCTTATTTAAGCATACATTAAGTCTCACAGGTAAGTAATACAGTTAGGCCCTAGGGGCCACGCAAACCATATACTAAGTAAGTGGTATAAGAACCACTGTCACGAACACAGGATAGGCCTAGGCCTAGGGAATCGCTGGGGCTACACTATACTACCAAAGGTTAGGAAGTGGGAGGCCCACGGGATTCAGGTGCAGAGTGGAAACACTCACGCGTAATGCGTAAAAGTCGATAGAATTACTAGCAGTTAGAAATTAATAGTTTTAGGACACTTCTGGTATAGCTAGAAAGTCGAGACTCGGAAACTAGACCCTAGGATAGTCAATACCCTTGTGAGCACCGAAGTACTCAAGTTACCTAGCCCACGGGCTGCGGGTGCATAGGTGTGAACTTGCGTCGGGTTTCGTCGTGGACTTCTATGGATGCCTGAAGGAAAGTTGCTGACAGGCAGTCAGTGAAGAGTGTCCGGTGGATCCCAAGGCCGGGATCAAGAAGGAAGGATACCTGCAAGCAGAAGGGACAGAGTCTGGGTCACTAGCCAGTGACCACGTGGAACCAGGAAGGAACCAGGCGATGTCGTGAAGATGCAGGTGAAGAGGTGAAGCTTGTCGCAGCAGCCACGGGTACCAGGAGACGTCGAAGACGACCAGGACCCGGAGGCGAGCTGTCCCACGAAGGCTCTTGCTGTCGGCGGCGTCTAAGTCGAACTAGGACTCACCAAGCCTTGGCAAGCGGAACCCACGAAGAATGGAGGACTTGCTTCTTATGCAGACCAGGAAGTTCTGGGGTGCTTCTCTTTTGCAGAGGAGCAGGAGCTAGTCTGGAGGAGCCAAACCAGCAGTGGAAATTCAAAGGTGTGTCGTCGCAAAGGCCGCTAGCCAACGGGCAAGCAACCGGACAGACGCGGCAAGCAGGAAAATGCAGAAGGGCCCCACGCAGGACTCGTGGAGTGTGGGGGGCTGATCTTCGGTGCAGATGGTGCTTGGGGTTGGGGCTTCTCAATCCCCGGTGCACAACTTCGAGGGTGCCTCAGAAGCTGAGCTGGAAGATACTCGCCACATTTCCCAGGTAGCCGGTCCCACGTCTCTCGTCGCCTCCACGGATCTCAGCTCGGCTGTGGATGTGGATCAGGGTCGGAGAAGTCTGGAAGTCAAGGCTCTGGTCGGGCTCTGCAGTCGGTCCCTCGTAGGACTTCAGCAAAGCAAAGGGTAAGTCTCTTGATGGTGCCTGTTTGCACAGTGTAGCCACTCCTTGGCCACAAGGGAGATTCTTCAGTCTTCTTCTTTCGTCGAATGTCGAAGGTCCAGAGTTTCTGTTCAAGTTGCAGGTTCAGGATAATCTAATCTCCTGGGGCCCAGCTACCACTCTTATACTAATCTGGGGGGCTGGGTTGCCTGCTAGGTCACGCCTTATGGGTGGGACCTGGGAGGGGGGTGGTTACACCCCCTTCCCTTTGTCCAGTTTTGCGCCAGGACTGGGGCTGGAGTGCCCCAGCACCCGTTTGAACTGGACTATGCATGGGACACCTTGTGTGCCCCAGGCAGTGTCTCGTTTCTTTCATCCCTCCCTGCCCCAATACACTAAGGCCTGTCTGGGGTGGTGCTCGCACCTCCCAAGGCAGGAAACCTATTGTCTAAGCCTCCTGTGCCGGGATCACTCCCAGCAGCAGGAGGTCAGACTTGTGTCGTGGCAGCAGCATCCATTTTGTGATGCTGGGGCTCTGGTTAACTTTAACCGGGTAAGTAGGTTTCAACATGTCTTCTCCCTCTAGAAGGGAGGGATAATATCCTCATCACCAGAAATGGGATGGGGGTATTATTCCAAAGTGTTTGACACCTTACACGACATGTTTTGATAAAGCCAAACCATAGTTACCATAACCGTTTAAGATTATAAGGCACTTTAAGAGTATATGGTAGGCTATATCATAGAACAGCTATAAGGACATGGTTCCGAAAGCTGCAGACAGGCATGTTACCAAGCACTCTGCCTCCAGAATTGTTAAGGCCTGCCATAGGAGTGGCTGATAGGTACACATGTGTCTATATATAAGGTAGGTATAGGAATACTACACCTAAGCAAGGGGTGATTACACGACCTTGCCCCAGCTGAGTGATCAGCCAGTTGTGTCATAATGGAAGGCCAGGCCAGGGGTGGCATAATACATGCTGCAGCCCCTGGTAGGCCTAGGGTACACCTATGCCCTGGGTACCTAAGGTACACTATAGAGGGGCCAATAAGGTGATCCTATCCAAATGGGTTATGCACCTAAAGTACATAGTATTAATTTAGAGAGAGAACAGCAGGGCTGTGGGTCTGATTAGCAGGCCCACAGCCACATCTAAGTCGAAAACCAGTAAAGCAAAAGCAAAAAGTGTGGGTGAACATAGAAAGCAGACCCTACTCTCCTACAAGTAATAGCAGTGTTTTGGGGCACAGGGCGCAGATGAATTGGCCTACTGAAACTACAATTGGGTACAACACAGGGAGGACTGGGAGTGCCAGATATGAAGGCGTACTGCTACGCTAGCCAGCTGCAGTGGCTGGCGTACTGGTTGGCGTGTCGTAACTTAGAGGGACTAGATATGTCACGCCGGGACTGGGACCGCGGTGTTGTACATAGGCTCTTGCTGCCCAGGGCTAAGATCCCAACAGCAACACCCCACCTATTAAGAATAGCAATAACACATTGGCGAGGCGCGCTGAGATACACGAAACATACGGCACCATGTGCTCTTACCATTCCACTGCTAGGTATTCCCACACAGTCAAGTGTAGTTACTAATCGAAACCTAATGGCCTGGGCAGACACGGGGATTACTACAATTGGGGCGTTCTTCTCGGAGGGTACCCTAATTGTCACATGAGGCCTTTGTCCGGATAGTCTGTTCCTATTGCACGCAAGCATCTCTATATTTATTCGGGACACTTGGGCTCAGGGGGGTAATGAACCAGATACACACGCGCTGCATACTATGCAATACCTGATGGGACATGGGGCACATCTGACAAAATGGCTATAACAGGGGATCCCCACAGTAGCAGCGATATTGCTGCAACCACTCCGTGAAAAGTGGGAAAGAGATGTGGGCCGCGCACTTACAGACAAGGAATGGGGCATCATAATAGGACATCATAATAGGACACCCCAAAAAGGTGTCTCGTAATCCCAAATTTAAATTCATCCAATTGATGCTAGTACACAGAGCCTACTTGACCCCACGCAGACTGTGCACCATGTTCCCGGGAACGAGGGATATGTGTCCGCAATGTCACGCCCCCAATGCGGGACTGATACACATGGTATGGGACTGCCCGAGATTGTGGCACTATTGGGCATCTGTGTATCGAATATTGAAGGATATCACCCCAGTGCGCAATAATGATTCAATGGAATACTATATATTGGGTCTGGGGCCACGAGGGAAGAAGGGTAACCCAACTCATAAGTTCGCTAATCTTGCGCTTCTATTAGCCAAAAGGAACATTACAACACGTTGGAAAGCCACTAGCGCGCCTTCCTTACAGGACTGGCATGCGGAAATGGTCAGGTTGGGTAAAGCAGAAGGGGCAAAACTACAAAGAGAGGAACACAGGGGTTTACGAAAAACACCGATATCTATGGCTTGGCATGCATTGATGGAGGAATACGCTGCGATTGACATACAATCGTATTGAGAGGATATAGTTGCACCTACCCAAACCCCAGACTGAAAGTTGTAATCATACATAGAAACGTTGACAGCGTACTTGCTACAGAAAGGGATGGGGGAATAGCAGGAATGCACACAGAGTAACTATGTACACGGATACATTTTATTTATTTGAAAAGTTTTATATAGCGCATCAAGACCCGGGGGTAGCAGAGCGCTTTACATGAGCATTAAGATTCCAGGCGGTACAGTAGATTCAGCTGGATCAAAGAAAGTATACAGACATTGCACATTTAACAAAAACACTTCTTAAATAAGCAAAATAAACTAACAGATATGGCCAGGAGTAGAACGAAAATGTCACTGCAGACAATTAACACAGAAACAATAAAAAAGGCAAGGGAGCTAAAGGAGGGTAGTTTACCCGGGACAAGGCTTTCGTTTATGCAGTTAAATGGGATAGGGCTGATCAGATGTACATTGACCGAAACATGCAGCACCGCTCAAATTAGGAAAGGGGGAGAGGGAGAGATCGGGTCCGTTAAGTGTGGAAGAGAAGAAGAATCGAGTGAAATAGGGTGGAAAGGAGCAAACGAGAGGAGAAGGGAGCAACAAGTTTGGGGAAGAATTGGGGAGGAGCTAGAGGTAAGTGTTAAATGGATGGAGGGTAGCATTAGAGTGGAGAAAAGAAAGTCGAGAGGGGAGAGGAGTTGGACAGAAAAAGACTGTCAGGGGGGAATGAATACCGGGGGATGAATAAAGGGTAGAATGCAGCGATTACGGACCCCAGTATTTGCAAAGAAGGTGGGATTTGAGGTCTTTTTTAAAGCTGTGGTACGAGGGGTTGCAGCGCAGGTCTCTGGGGAGGGCATTCCAGATGTTCGGGGCATTTCGCGAGAAGGAACAGGATTGTGTGGAGCACCTATTTGATAGGGGGGGACGTGAAGAAGAGCATTAGAGCTACTCGTCTGCCGGGCGCAGCCCGCTTTTTCAAGTTTGTCGGAGAGATATAGGGGGGTTTGTTGGTGGAGGGCTTTGTGTGTAATGCAAGCAGTCTTGTATGCTGATCTTCCCTTAACGGGTAGCCAGTTTAGGGCCTTGAGGGCTGGGGAGATGTGGTCGAAGTGCTTGCAGTCGGTGATTAGCCTGGTGGCGGAGTTAAGTACAGATCTGAGGGGAGCAAGGTGTGTTTTGGGGATTCCAGTGAGGATAGCATTACCATAGTCTATTTTGGAGAGGACTAGGGATTGGACAACCCATTTAAAGTTGTCAGAAGGAATGAAGGGTTTGAGTTTTTTTAGATGACGGAGGGTGCATAGAGCTCCTTTTGCCACATTCTTAATGTGGTTGTTAAGAGTGAGTTTATTGTCGATATTGAAGCCAAGAGATTTTGCTGAGTTAAATAAGGAGAGTGAGCAGTTCTGGGCATTGAGGTCAGAGAGCCAGCCTTGAATAGGGAGTTTGTTGTTTATGGGTGAGAAGAGAATTATTTCGGTTTTATTAGGGTTAAGTTTGAGGTGATTGAAGAAGAACCAGGATTGGATCATACTCAGGGCATTGTTAAGGTGAAGAATATCGGAGTGGGATTTGATCTTGTAGTACAGTTGGGTGTCGTCCGCGTAGAGATGGTAGTTAATTCCTGCTTGTTTCAGAATGAGGGAAGGGGTTCCATAAAGAGGTTGAAGAGGGAGGGAGAGAGAATGAAGCTCTGGGGTACGCCTAGGGAGACCTGCGTGGGGTTGCAGAGGCAGTCCTTGATTTTGATTTGTTGTGTTCTGTGTTGGAGAAAGGAGGAGAACCATTTGAGGGCTAGACCGTTGATGCCAAAACGGGTTTTGAGTGAGTTAAGTAGCGAGTCGTGGTTAACTGTATCGAAGGCAGCGGAGAGGTCAAGGAGAATGAGAAGGCAGGACTCCCCATTGTCAAGGAACCGGTGAAGGCCGTCGACAATCTTGAGCATGGCTGTTTCCGTGCTGAAACCAGATTGCAACGGGTCAAGTAGTTGGAAATTGTCGATGTGATTGTCGAGTTGTCGGAGAGCACATTTTTCCAGGACTTTAGATAGCAGTGGGAGGTTCGAAATTGGGCGAAAGTTGTTAGGGTCATTCGGTCGGCTGATGGGTTTTTGAGGATGGGAGTGATTTGACCGAGCTGGAGAGAGCCAGGGACAGACCCCGTGGCAAAGGAGGAGTTAATGATTGAAGTCCAGTAAGGGGCGATGATGTGTTTGAGGTCCTGGACGAGGCTGGGGGGATCTTTGGAGTGCGAAGAAGGTTTAAATTTAGAGATGATGTTGAGGACTTCCTGTTCAGTGATGGAATGGAAATTTCGCCAGAAGGCATTATTTTTCAGCTGTAAAATGGAGGGGAAGCAAACAGGAGAGGTAGAAACAGGACTATGTGTTGGAGTGCAGGGATGAAGGTGCGGGGTCGACGTGGGCGAGAGGGCTGAAAAGGTAACACCCGCAGGTAGAAGGGTAGGAGAGGCAGGGGTAGGGAGGAAAGATTGCTCGATTTTTGTGATTTTCTCAGAGAAGAAGTTGGCAATTTCTGCACATCTCTCAGAGGAGGCAATCAGCTCTGGGGTAGCAGAAGATGTTTGTTTTCTATCAATATTGAACCGTTTTCTGGGCCTATTTTTGGCGCGATCAAGCTGGGAATGAAAAAAACTAGCCTTTTCCTTGAAGATGTGTTTCTTGTATTTCGATCTTCCTGATCTGAGGAGTGCTCGATGGGAGGGAGAGGGGTGTTGTCTCCATTTTCTTTCAGTTTGTCTAAGAGAGCGTCTTTCATTATTCAGATCAGAGTTGAACCAAGAGTTGGATGGGATGCTTCTTTGTTTTTTTAGTTTGGGAGTTGCTAAGTGATCCAGCACCTCATTGACTGTCTTGTTAAAATGCTCCGTGAGCTCGTTGGCATTGTGGGAGAGAGGGGTGAGTAGGAGTTGGGCTTGGAGTTCAGATTCAAGAACGTCTGAGGGAATTTGACTAAGGTTTCTGGACCATTTTAAGGGTTTGGAGATTTTTGTTGGGGGAGCAGGATTAGTTACGGTCTTCCAAAGGATGAGGTGATGGTCCGACCAGTCAGTGGGAGTGGTGCTGGAAAGGGATGTAAGGTCGGTGTTAGAAATGATAGCATCAAGAGTTGCTCCTTTGATGTGGGTTGGATGTTGACATAGTTGTTTGAGATCATTAATCTCTAGGAGGTTACTGAGGCGCATGACCATAGGATCCTCTAAAGTGTTCCAATGGATGTTGAAGTCATCTAGGAAGAGATTTTTGGAGTTTGAAAGAGAGGATAGTGAGATGAAGTCGGACAGTTCTTCGGCAAAGAGAAGCGGTTCGCCCGGCGGGTGGTAGATGTTGTGCAGTCGGATGGGGGGGGGGGGGGGTGTCCTGTATCGAGAGTTCAGCACCAAGGTATTCAAAGGTTTGGTGGTCAGAGTCTTTTAGAAGGGAGAGATTAAGGACGTTTTTATATATTATGGCTAGACCGCCACCGTTCTTTACGGGTCTATCTTTCCTGAGGATAGAGAAGCTGAGTGGTTTGATTAGGTCCAGAAAAGCCGTCGGATGGTCCTTGAACCAGGTTTCTGTCAGGAAGGCGATGTCAATGTCTTCGCTGAGTATAGTTTCGGATAATTCGGTTGCATGTCGGACCGCCGAGCGGCAGTTTACTAGCTTGCAGGAGAGGGGGTTTGGGCTATCTGATGTAGTAATGCATTGGATGGAGGTGAGTTGAGCAGGGGGTCGGGGGGAAGGGAGTGTGGATGGGATTCTGTTGATACCCGTGATCACGGGAATATTGGCATGTTGAGGGGGAAGGTCGGGAACCGACAGATAAGGGAGGAAGGAGTCACAGAGGTCCCTGAGGTCATAAGAGGATAAGTCGTTAACAGTGCGCATAGGCCTGCGAGCTCGGTCACAGGAGGGTGTAGTTCTCCACTTATTGGGTAGGTGCATGCCTTTGGTGCTGGTACAGGGTGCCTCCTTGTAGTTAGGGAGGACCAGGGATTTGAGGGAGTTGTAGTCCTTTCTGAGCCTTGAGAGTTCAGAGGTCACAATGAAGAGATATCGCTCGATGTTGGTAAGCGTCTGAGTTAGAAGAGTAGGTGAGGGTTCAGTTGAAAGGGAGTGGGGGGATGCAGTAGGTTTCGTTCTTGTCTTGGGAGGTCATCTAGCGTGTGGAGGGGGAGGGGGATCCAAAGGTGCCGTTGGAACGGACCTTCCAGCTGTTTTGCAAGATGTTAAGCGTGTATAGAGAACGGTTGGAAGTAGGGTCATTCAGGGCAAAGGAAGGTGGAGAGTGGGGATTGGGGGTGATGGGAATGGTTACTTCCAAAAAAGGGGGGGAGCCATTCAGGGAGGGAGAGATTAGCATCGGGAGAGTTTGGGCAGGAGGTATAAGTTGTAGGGGAAGGTTGAGAGGAGAGAGGTTAAGGGCGGGGAGAAGGGTATGTGACAGTTAGTCGTGGGTGAGAAAGAGAGTAGGTATGACAGTCTGTACTGGGTTGATGTGTAGTTGTGGGGAGGGGACCGAATGTGGTCGTCGGGTAGTTGGGTCTGGGTGGGGTTAGGAGAGGGTAGAGAGAGTTGGTACGTCAAGGTACTAAAGTGTTTCTCAAAGAGGGTGAGGTGGTGGTCTGAGGCTTGTATGATGATGTTGCCAGTTTTGAAGATGGAGATGTCAATTTCACAGGGAAAGGTTGGGGATGGGGAGGTAGACAGTTTAAAACCATAAGGAATGTTAGTAGATTTAGAGATTTGAAGGTGGCGGAGGAAGGTGCTTTTCCATTTAGAGGGGCGTTTGGTAAAGAAAATGTAATTCGATTTAATGGGAGAGGTGAGACTAAGATAGGTATCGGCTATTAAGGTTTCTGGGAGATGAGTGAGTAGTTTATGCTTGAAGTTTTTCTTGCCGTTTTTTGAAAGGTTGGAGGGATATAGGATGTTCCATGAGTTGGGGCCATGTCTAGAGAGTGCAGGATCAGGAGGAGAGAGGGAGGTGTGGGGGGGTGGCATAGTGGGGAGATTACGGGGGGTAAGGATGGGAGGGGAAATGAAGAGTGATAAGCGACTTGGGGAGTCCCTGTTATAGACCAACGAGTGGAAGAATAGGCCTGATATGACCATGTGAATGTATTACTATTTGGAAGTGTTTGCGTGCACGCGGGGGAGGGATGGGTCGGGGGAGTTTGTTATAAGTTAGATATAAAATATCGAGACGTATATACTTGATTTTACAAATTTACAACGGTATACATTGGCTGACTTCTGATGGATGCGTATGAGTCGTATTGTCGAACACTGTTTTGCACTCATAGACTTACCCTATGGTATTCAAGAGACGATGCAATGTAAATTAAGAAACGTAAGAGGTTCTCAAGAATATTGTTGAGAATTACTGTACAAAATGTTGACAACGTATACGATAAGTGACGCCAAAATAATATGTTAATACGGTGCCTTTTCATACATGTGCAACTGTTGTATAAAATCAATAAAATATGTTTTAAAAAAAAAAGTAGCTGCCGCGATGTCATCTCGGCGACCACAACGTCAACTATGGACACAGAGCCGCACGACGCCACCTTCCGTCACGCAGGGGTACTGCTGACGAAAAATTTCCGGATCCAGTCTGAGGCCTGGGGGTAATTCTAAGATAAGGAATCTATCACTAACTAATGTTTCTTACAGATATATCATTATCGAGGGTAAGTAACTTGTGCTTTGTCGACTTTGCGGTGGAATATCTATAGCTCTAAGATATAAATCCGGCCCTTAAACGTTTTGGTTCTTTTTTCCAGCAAACCTTCACACTGTGTGACTCATGCTCACTATAGTGAATTGTTTGGTAACTTCCTCGGGTATCCTCTGTCTTTGAGCTTTTCGAATAAAGAAGTCCCATGTTCAAAAAAGTCATCTTTTGTGGTACAGTTATGACGAATACTTAGTTTGTCCACATGGGAGGTTATACCTAAACGTCTTGGATTAAATCTTTCATAGCATAATGCACTGCTTCTGTCTGTTGTTTTTTTGTATATTCATATGATCAGTGTTCCGTCCAGTCTTTTAAATCAAATGCCTAAATAGTTGATGCCATTCTGTATATTGGTCATATTGTACTGTTATTTTTAAAACGGTTATTGAGCAAGCCAAATAAGAGGTTGAGTTCTTGAACCGTGTCGCTTCAGATACAAAAGTTGTCTGTGTATCTCAGCCATGATGAGCGATTATTCATGATGGGCTATTGATGTAGATGAATTGTTCCTCAAATTTAAACCTATCAAGAAAGACTGCTTCAGGGGTGAAAGAACAACCCCTAATAGTGCCCTTAACATGTAGATAGTAAACTGCTTCTTCCTCTGGAGTTGCCTTCTAAATTTTAATAAGGTCTGTGTCACAGTGCATTTAATGCGCAAGGGTGGCACCAATATACAGCTAAACACTGTCACTTTTGGGGATGGGGCAAGGTCTCTGTTGGAGTTCGATGGTGCCACCTTTAGGTTAGCAGGAACAAAGTCTGGAAAAGTTTCTGGATCCAGTTTGGCTTCTGCAAAGTTCAAAAGTAGAGAAGCGTTCCTGAAAGTAAGTAACTTTTTTCTAAGGGGCGCTCCCAAAAGTATGTGGCATCTAAGTGACTACCATGGTGGTGTCTCCAGAGTCCGTGGTAAAAGTAACTGCACTGCCTGTACAACATACCTCAGAGTCCAGTTTTTATAATGGGGCTCAGAGACTAATTCCTGGAGCACCTTGGTTTGTAATTATTTTATTTTTTGGTGTTTGTGTTTAACTTTTATGAAACACAATGAGGTCACCTTGGAATAAGTTTGGGTTTAAAGCTTTGGGGGGTTATTAGAGCATCTTTGTAATGGATGGACCCAGTATCTTACTTTGACGTGGTATTTGGGCTTTGCCCATGATGCTCAGGTTTGTAATGCTCTCAAGGGCCCCAAAAAAGAGAAATTAAGAGACTAAGGTCCCCATTTAGAAAAGCATTGTTGGCAGAAGTCTGGTTGTGCTTAACATAGCAGCAGCCCATCCTCGACTTATTTTGACCATTCTGGACATCGTTTTGATTGTCACTGCCATGATGGTGATGAAATGTTTGGAATATGTTGACCACCTCTGACACTTAATGATATTAAATAGACATGAAAGGCTCAATCTGTTCATGTGTCGCAATTCTTAATTTTAATGTTTAGGAGAAAATGAAAAACTTACATTTTGGGACCAAATATTTATTAATTGAAAATAAAAACCTTCTTGTACTCCGGTATTTTGGGATAATGTTTCCCTGTGACATTGACAGACTTCTTGACAATCTTCTGTTTGGGGTATTGACCCTATGTTTCCAACGCAAATTTTTTTATTTCATGGTAAAATGTCTGCTGGGCTGATGTTTTGCGGAAAATGGCATATATCATATAGTTGTTTGAAAGCTGATACTTTACTGATTGATGAATTTGGCAGACTTATTTTGTGGAAGCATTGCATCATTTATGCTGATAGATTTTGTTAATATTTTCGCATCTGCTTTCTGAGCCTAGAGCATGTACATTTGGTGTAATCTCTCCGCTTTATGGTCCTGTGATCTTCATGCGGCAGCCTTTCCACAAAACCTGCTATAGACATCTGTAGGAAAGTAGGTTCTGCTTATTATGGTTACTTCCACTTTTTGCTGGATGTAATGCTGTTTTTGACTAGTCTGACTGGAATCCTGCTAATCAGGACCCCAGTCTATCTGCTTTCTCCCTAAACTGTTATGTCATGTGCTTAGTTACACTCCAGGTTGGATACTGGGGTACCTTTGTCAGTCCTTAGTATACGGTACACATGTACCCAGGGCATAGTGTATTAGGGCTTGGTGGGTGCGTTTGCCAGGAACTGAAAGTCGGCATGAGGGGCACATTTGGTGTCCCTGTGCATAGTCCAGTTCAAGCCAGTCCTGGGAGCCGTTGGTTCCCGCTCTGGCACGAAACTGGACAAAGGACATGGGAGTAACTTCCCCACTGTTCAGACCCACCCCTGGGAGGGTCCCCTGAATCTTCCCAACCCTCTCCCGTGGGTACTTAAGGGCTTACCTGGCTGTAGGACCTTAGATTCGTTGTGGACAAGATTCAGAATAAAAACAACTGCATTTTGACCTTCTGGGCACTCTGGACTTTGTTTGGGCCTGACTTCGTCTCCCTCTCAGTCTGCTGCATTGTTTGTGCCTGTGCAGGACCTGTGGAGCACCCAAGACACCTGAAGATAATCTCCCTTGGAGTGAAGGAGTCACTCCCCTGCATTCGCAGGCACCGCAACACTGCTGACCGGTCTACTAATCCTGGGCTCCTACGGACTCCAAAAGGCTCAGCAACACAGGAGGTGGGTTTCTACGTCCCTCAAGGTCTGAGCTGCCCTCTCACTGAGTTTGAGGTCAGAATTCCTCGTGGGAGCTGCAATATCCGAACCCTTGTGCACCACATACTTTTGCAAGTGCAATATGCTTGTTAGCAATACTGCTACAAGTGCATTGGGCTCTAAGTCGCCCCAACCTCTGGCAACGTTTCCTACAAATATCTTCAACCACCTCGCACCGAGTGCTCCGTAGCCTGTTGTTTTGTGAAGCTGCCTGAGGTCCTCTCTCGACTCCTGTGCCTCCGGCCTGTGGTTCCAATTGAAGGTCATCTTTAATTTCCTTGGGCTCCCCGATTGCTTTGGGCCTGCCCTGACTCCCCTGTGTGTGGTGAGTCTCAGGACCTTGCTGGTCCGAACTGTACACTTCCTTGACTTCCTGCATGGGTTGCTTTTGCCAAGACTTGTTGGTGCTCCTGCTGGACAGAGACCCCTCATTACTCGACATCCTTCGCGGGACAACTCACATCCGGCTCCTGGTCGCCCTCAACGTTTCCTGGTCCCTGCAGCTGCTGAGTCAAGGTCCCCGCCAACTAAACTGAAGCACCCGACATCGGTGGGCATTTGTCTACCAAGCCCCTGGTGACTCTCAAGTGACCCAGACTCTGTCCCCTGTGCTTTCAGGTACTCTCCATAAGAATCCATTATTGGATTCCAAATGACACTTTCTTGTCTTCCAGCAGTGGCTCTTCTTTGAAGTCCTCCATTGGGTTCGACGGCGGATTTCAACACCACTTCAAACCTATGCACCCCGCTTTCCTGGGTTAGGTAACTTGGGTACTTTGGTATCCACGGGTGGGGTGGCTCTCCAACCTTCTGTCTTCCACGGGGTTTCATCGTAGTCCACTGGGAAGGGTCCTTAATCCTTAAAATTCTAACCATGACTTGCACATAGACTTGTACCTAGTACGCAGTTATGTACTCACACTGCACACGCACGCCGTGGGGTCCCTATCTACTCACCTTGTGTGGTTCCTTGGGGTCCCAGCAATTCTACGTCCTCTCGACATTGTCCTGACTCGAGTCGTGGTTCTTTTACCACTTTTTTTGTATATGGTTTGGTCCCCCCTGGGGCCCACTGTGTATTAGTGCTATTTACTGTGATTTCTTTGCTATACTATTGTGTGCTTTGTGTATATCTCCGTGTAGGAGATACTGGAACGTACTAGGGAGTATTATATAATAAATACATATTTTTATGAATACCTTGTGTGGTTCTTTTTCATTAAATCTATACTATAAGATTGCATTCTGGTAAAACAAGCTGCTTTACACTCCTTCAAGACTAAGCCTGAAGGCTGCTCTCCCCAGCTACCACTTGGAGAGCTTTCTAAGGTTGTCTGAGATCTCTTAAATCACCGTAAGGGTTGTGTGGACTGGTGCACGGTGCCCACTTATATTAGTGGACAGCATATACCAGGCCAGCCACTCACATCATCTAGTTCTACTGTCAACGGGCTGCTATTGTGAGAA
This sequence comes from Triturus cristatus, assembly GCF_964204655.1. Lineage (NCBI taxonomy): Eukaryota > Metazoa > Chordata > Amphibia > Caudata > Salamandridae > Triturus > Triturus cristatus. The sequence goes on along the minus strand of NC_140583.1, from coordinate 871,025,986 downwards.
TTGTACAATTTTCGATTTGTTCATCCTGCCCCTTACATTTAGAGTCTCAGTCATTCGGTATGACACCCAAAGTATTGGGAAGGGACTTGGTGATAAAATTAGGTACGAAAGATGTGCCTTCAAAAATGATTGCATAACTAGATTTCCTTTTGTGCCTGTAACACCAGCAGAGCCTCTTGGGGTGCGGACCCTGCTAACTGTAGCTTTTTGGACAACGTTTTGGAACTTTTTATTAGAGAATTCAGCGTTCTAACACTATTTCTTCTATGTTTTTTCTTTGAGAGGTGAGTGCCAACTCTTCTCTGGAGGTAAATCTTGCCCTACACATCATAAAAGTATTGGAATATTTCATTTGTGCCTCTTCAGAAAACTATAAATATTTAGACAGTTTGTTAAAATTGTGCTGCAAAATGTACCCCTCGAAAAACCCCTTCTAAAACAGGTGAAGGTTGGCTCACTCACAAAGTCCATTTCGATAGTTATTTACGCCCAACCACTTTCAAGATCCATAAGTCACCCCTGCTGCAAAGCATAAAAATACACTTCATATAAAATATTTTTCCTCCTACAAAATTTGAAAGTTGCCATATAACATGTTGAAAATGTTGCACTACAAGCCAAGGATAATTTGCCTACAGGGTATTCTCACCACTTGTCTTTTTTATTCTATAGATCAGCTTTTCCATGTTCTAGCCATGCACATGCGACTCTACACCATTGACTCTGAATACAATCCCTGGAGAAAGCTTACACGCATTGTGCCGAATAAAGATTTTCAGTAAGTGTGAACACAATTTTGAATTAGAAATTGTATTTCTTGCCTGGTATATTCATTAAACTTAGCTATAAAATGATGTTGTTGAATAGTATTTTAAAATTAGTAATACTTTCGTTTTCTCTCAAACTCCATTTTCTGTTTGTATTAGTTTTTGCTTTACTATGTCTTGCTTGAATTTATTTTATTTTGTTCAGTAATGTTGGCAAATATGCCAAAGCTGCTGACAAGAAGATTCTGTAGGCATCCAGATTTGTTTAAGGAAAGTTATAAACATTATATGTGTGCTACAAATTGAACTTCTCAAATTTTAGTTTTGAAGCTGTGACTGACTGTTAATAATAAAAAAACAGGGAACTATTTTTGGTATTGACAGTAGACAGATTCTTCTGTTTTATGTTATTTCACACTTTTGTGAGATTTGTATTCATTTACATATTAATAGAGCACAACCAACACTAAGCTAAGGTATAAGGGTTCTCTACATATAACCATTGAACATGAATAAGGGATCAGCTGAGATATGGAAAGAATAAATAACCGAACAATTAATTTTGTTATTTTGTTGTCCTCTAAAGTGATATTATGAGTGGTGAACTTCGAGGAAGATTATCTTTAGGTCAGGACCTATTTAAATAGGTGGGGTTGGACTTGGGAGCTGCCCCTGAAAGCAAAAAGAGCTGTAAGCTAAGTGGCAGAGAATTCCATGGCCCAGATAATAATTGTTCCTTGCAAGAGAGGATTTAAATTTGGAGACTTCCAGCAGCAGATAATCATTGTTTTTCGGACTGCTGATTCTCCTAGGATTTCTGAGAGCTTTGCTAGATAAGGTGAGCTATTTTCATTAAAAGCTTTATAAACTAGGACACAAAGTTTGAAGAGGATTCTTGCTTTTAAGGCGACCCAGTGGATCTAAAAGAGAATAGGTCATACTGTTGTATTTTAGATAAAAGAGATAAGTCATACTGTTGTATTTGTTTTCTTTGTGCACTAAGACTGCTTTGATTAGGGTCAGGTGTGAGTGGAAAACTCCTGCAACTATGGCATTATCAAAGTCTGTTTTGGATATAAGAAATGCCTGCCCTGCAGAATTAGGTGCCATATTTGTTTTTTACATGTAGATGGAAATTGGCTGCATTAGCTATTTTGTTAATGTGTGAGATGAATGAGAGGGCCTGATCAATGGTGAATTCCTTCAGTTTGGCAACTAGTGCAAAAGCAGCGTTGAAGCCGTTGAGGTTTAGTAGGTTAAGCAGGTACAGGCCAATCTTTTTTGCTGCTATAGAAAGAAGGACAGATTCTGTATATATGAATTTTAAAGGAGAACGTTTTAATTCATCAAGTATTGGAGTGTGTCAGTGTCTTTGAAGGGACCAACATAGATGCAACCAGTCCAAATCCCCGGAATGCTGGTGTCAATGTGGATCCCCAGTTACCCATTACACATTTTGTGGAATTGCCCGAAACTCAAGACCTATTGATCCCAGGAGCTCACAGATATTGATACTCAACTAGACACAGAGATTCCTAGGATCCCGCTTATGTAATATTAGGTCTTCTTAACCCCCTCTTCTTCCCCCTTAAGTCACGACGGGGCAAACAGATAAGCCTAGCCCTAGGAGCGACCTTACCAAACATTCTTTCTTACTGGGGTACAGGGCAGGTCTCCACACATCTAGGCTGGCTTCACCGAATACAGTCCATACTAAGGATGGAACTCATCACACTATCCCTGTCTAATCAAGGACCGGCATTTCCTAAACCTCTGGGACCATTTCTGTCCCTAATGACATCAGAGTTTTGGGAACTCACTTGCCCTAAATACCTTCTAGTATTGCGGCTGCCTGAGTCCCAGTCTGTCTCTATCTAAGGGCCATTATAAAAGACCATCCCTTCAAAGTGTCACCCAGCTAATATTTCTCCTTTTCTATCTTTTTCGTTCTGTCACCAGGTCCGGGGGTAGGGGTTGGGGGAGTTTGGGGTTATCATCTTATACTACATGGAGCCCTGGTTCCAACGAGCCTTGTATGCTGACGCAAGTCTTCTCTTCCTCTTTGTCCCATTGAAAACCCAATAAAGACATATAACCCATAAAGGGACCAACCACAGGAATTCTAGAATATTGCTTTATTAGATTATATTTGTTTGCATTTTGAGATGCCTTGTGATCTCATTCACCTTATGCCCACTTTAATATTTGATTTCTTTTAAAATACAGTTGGATATCATCAGTTTGATGGTGTAGCTTTATGCCTGACTTTTCTTTGTTAAACCCTGTGACTCCATGTATACAGTAAAAAGAGTTGTAGATAGAACCGAACCCTGGAGGACCTAACAGATCAATTCAGCAGTGGTAGATGTGTATTCTATAGTTTTTATCTGAAGGAGTCAGTCTAAAAGGAAGGTAAAACATGTTTGAAAACAGTTCTGTTGAAGGCCGTATGTTGTACCATGAAGGAACTATATCTATTGTGATGAATTGTGCTAAAGGCTACAGACAATGCAATCAAAGCATCAAGTATATGTCACCACTGTTATACATCATAAAGAATCTTTTTTGTGTCATTTCAATACTTTCAATGCTATAGTCTGCTCTAATGTGGTCTAACGGCTAAGGCGGTTGACCTCAGAGCTGGGGAACATTGTTCGAGTCTTGGTAGGGACGCTCAACACAATCTCCCCGTGCCTAACAAAAATAAATGTGCCCTTCTGTAATGTAACTGGTACTCATGTAAAGCGCTCTGATACCTTCGGGTCTATTTTGTGCTATATAAAACTCCACGCAAAATAAATTCAGATTAATGGTTGACTAGCAGTCCTCTGTTAATGGTGAATTAATTGAATTGGTCTGCCACCGTTCTTTCAGTGACTTTTTGTGAAAGGGAAGGTTTGATACTGGGCTAAAAGTGGCTGGGATAGATGGGTCTAGGCGTTTTTTTGAAGTTTTTTTTTAGTATTGGAGATGTCTCTTATAGACTTCTGTCCGCAGATTCCTTACCTTAGACCAGAGGTCTTCAAACTTTTGGATGCCGAGACCCCCCTGTCAACATTTTGAGGCATAAGGACCCCCTCTTGACAAAAATGTCTAAACCTGTTGACTAAATTGCGTGGGATGAAAATGTAAATAAGGTTATGTGATGCCGCGTATTTTGGGATAGCATTGCTTCATTATTTTGATATTTGTTACACACAGTAACGCTGAGGAAAGATTTCACCCAATCAGTACCCATTTATAACCAAAATACAGCAATTATCATCAGAAAGATTTCAAGTCAACCTTTGTGAAGGGCCTTCCACTCTGCAGCAATACGTGCTGCCACATTAGAAGCTCACCTGGCCCTGACCGGAAGAAGCAGGGGTCCCTTAAAACCCTGGCGGTTTTGCGTAGAGTTAAGCCTTTTACCCATGCAGCTTTCCTCTCACCCCCTCCCTTCCATCCCTCTCTCCTCTCCTAACCCCGGATCCCTCTCTCACTTTGCAGGTTATTTTCTTTCACCCCTTTTTACAACTTCTGAACTCTCCCCATTCAACCTCTCACTTCACCTTTAATCACCTCTTGCCATTCTGTCTTTTCACTGCCCTCATCTCTAACAGTCTCTCACATTTATCTCATGGCCTCTCTGGCCCTGTCACCTCCCGTGCCCCTCAGCACTTCTCATTCACCTCGTCTCTTCATTCTTAGGACTTTAAGTTATAAATTGCAAGTAACAAAAGGATGTCTCTTTTGAAAGCAGTAACCTGCTGATCTCTTCACAACACGTTCTTTGCAGCAGGCATATTAACCCTCTGCACTAACTTCACCTAAAAGTCAAAACCTCAACTATACAACATTCTGATCTCTCTCCAGGAAGATATCTTGTGTGATTAATTATCTTGACATTTATGTGAGGCCTGGTAATTGCCGGGGAAAGAAATGCTGCAGCAGGTGCTTCAAAAGCACAATAAACTTTCACTCACGGCGCCCCCAGGAAGCCAACTTTATATTCCTTTCCATGAAATGCATTCTCACACTTCGCAGTGAATGGAAAATCCAAATGTAAGGAATAGGCACAGTGGGGACCCAGGGGGTACTGGAACCAGCAAAAAAACCTAAGCATCTGTAAGCAGTTTACAAAGGCATGTTAAAATGCAAATGGTCTTTAAAGACCTGTGAAAAAACACGGGGGTGCCGGAGATAGGAATCCAGACACTGCCCAGCTGAGCCCCCAGCAGCTCAAGTTTCACTGCAGCAGCCCGGGCTGAGACACAGTACGGGGGAAGTGTGGGGGGGGGCTGAAGCTCTTGGGCCTGGGCAGAAGTGTGACTGGGAAGGCGCGACCCCCTTTGCATCACTCCACGGCCCCCCTGGGGGTCGCGCCCCACAGTTTGAAGACCCCTGCCTTAGACTGTTCCCCATGGGTCAGACCGGATCCAGAAATATCTGAGCACTACCTCTGTGTGCCAGTAGGCAGCATTGATTTGCTCTATGTTGGCACACCGGATGTGATGTGTGCAGTGCATATAAAGGGGTTACCCCAGCACCTTGACACCAGTTCTTTTCTTTCCACGCTACCAGCTGCCTCAGCCCATTTTTGGGACTATTTGTTTGATGTTTTGTTAATCCTTTGTGGTCTTTTTGCTCCCAGTATGTGTAGGGATGCCCCATAAAAACAGGTGGGTTTTAAACCCTGTGGTTCCTGTCACGGATAGATGTCTGTAACAGACCCCCACCTGGTTTTCCTCTGGTACCTCGAACTGGACGACGACTCCCAAGGCCTGTCCACACTGCCACTTCATGAATCCAAAGGCAGTTTGTGAGCATTCCCTGAAGCTCCTGGTCTCCCTGTGCGGGTCAACTTCCTGACGCTCCAGGTACCAGTCACGGGGAAGGTCCCCGACCTGTTCACAGAGCCATTCTCTGTGCTCATCACCATACTTAAAGTCATCAGCAGGTAAGTCCTACAAGAAATCTGCAAAATCTAAGAAGTCAAAGCGCTCTAGGACTTCACCCTGCCAGTCCAAGTCTTTAGTTGAGGTACAGGAATGACCCCACGGTTCTAGGCCCTCTTCTACGTGTTAGCTGCAGTGCCTGAGTCTGTTTGCTCGGCATCACTCTGAATTTCCCAAAGCTGGAGCTACTCCCACCCAATTAAGTGTTTTCTGAGGCCATGCACCTCATATTTGGGTGGGCTGACCCCTCTGGAGTGCCTTTGCGCTCCACAGATTCGGCAGGTGCCCCCACTTGATTCCATCCGGCAGGTCCGTCCTTCGCATCAGGCAGGCCCCTTGGATCTTTTCCTGGATCTTCTCTAGCCCCGAGACCACAACCTTCCCCAGAGCCAATCCAGTAGCATTGTTCCCGGCACCGCCGACGCCCCATGGCAGCGCCGACCCAATCTGTAGGAAAGTGCTTCTTTTGGATATGGTTAGTCCCCGCTATTTGCCTGGAAAATTATGTAATTTATACTGGAAATGCACAGGGTCCCTGCCAACCAGGTCTGCTGTGCCAGAAGCTCTTTGCCTATACTGTATTTTTTGTTTCGCAATTGGCACATTTGCAGTACCCCTTGTAAGTCCCTAGTAAATGGTTCCCATGGTACCTAGGGCATTGGCACTGAAGAGGGGCCCCAAGGGTAGCAGCATGAATTGTGCCACCCTAGGGTCCCCCTCACCAAGGCCATGCACCCTGCCATTGCTGAATGCGTGCCTTGGTGCAGTCGAAACCGAAGAGTCGATATGGCACACATCCATGTGTGCCATGCCCACAGACACTGCATGGGATATCGTTGACACCCCTCTGGCAGGCCTTGTAGCCCTAAGGCAGGGCACACTATATCTCCTGTGAGGACATATCTGCATGAGCAGATAAACCCCTGCAATATCAATGCTGATTCTTGGACATTGTAAGGGAACAGAGAAGCCATAGAGAGTACAAGGGCTGGACACTCGTCATTACAAGTTCCCCAGCTACACGATGACTTCACTGTACTATAGGATGTTTAGTACCAAACACCTCGTCCTAATAAACCTGCACTGATTCTATCCCACTGACCCAAGAAGAAGAAGATGAATGAAGAAACGCTGTTGTACCGAGAACTGCAGACCTTGTGGTGTACTTTGGGCGCAAACTCCTGCCTGCCACCATAGAAATCGACAGTTGCCATCCTCCAGCTCATCTCATCACCTTGTGCCCTCCACAAACCCTAGAGGGTCATCAGCACTTCGCAAATCCCCAAAGAACTCTCTTGAGATAGAGGTACTATTTCCCTGCAGGCGCAGGCACCAAAAACAGCAAAGTCCAGTCCAGCGTCATCCAGCTCCTCAGCCTGACCGATGTCTCTGAGTACCAGCGAGAGGTACACCTGCTCTGGAGGGTCAGTTCGGCCTCTGCACAAAGTCCCACTGGAGTTGAAAGGCACAAATACCTGGGTTACCGGACCTCCTGCTTTAAAAACAAACAAAGCTGAGTCCAGGCGGACTCCAACTCTATAGCGAGGCAGCACCCGACGAGGGACTTCAGGACTTCAGAGACCCACCTCAGCAGTGGCCCAATAGCTCCAGAATCGTCGGTCCAAGGTGCCAGCCCCTGCCAGTGAGGAGCTCCTTTGTGCGCCGTTGCCCAGCTGCACATCTTCAGGAAATCTTCAATCCAGCTGTGCTCCCACGGCCTCAGAGCCCTTGCAACCCCTATTGTCCCTTGAGAGCTCTCGTGTTTGCCTGTAAGTCCCCCTTTGCTTTGTTTTGCTTTTGCAGGTGGCTCCTTGTCTTTGTAGTGTGCCAGCTACAGAAACCCCATTTGCCTTGTTTTTAGAGATTTCCAGGAAGATCCCGAGAACGTGGCCTTCGCATTTTGGACCTTGGCCCTGAACCTTCCAATTCCCAAAAGGGTAGCCACAACAGTAACTGTATTGAATTGCTTCTTCCAATTGCCGTTTTCCTCCCATAGAAAATGTCTTGTGCATAATTGCGCAAAACTGTAGATATTGGATTTACTGTGAATTCCTCATATTGCGAAAAGTATTTTACCTTGTACCCAAAGTTCTTGGACTAAATATTTATATAAGCAGTATTATTTTTCTAATTTGGTCTCTACTTTGTTCATTGAGTGTGTGTAATCATTTATTGCTTTGGTGTGACCAACAAATGCTTAGCAGTACCCTCTGATAAGCCTTGCTGCTTGCCCACACTATCTGAAAATAGAGCATTGGTTTAATCTACTTTTGCCTCTGTGAACCAATGAGGTTCTCTTCGCCCTTTCTGCACAGTGTACCACATTGTGGTGCACTATATAGAGAGGTGGTTTTCAGGGGGGTGTGGCAAACCAGCCAACATGGAGGACGCAGCTCCGTAGAGCTCCGTCCTAGCAACCTCGATTGTCCGAAAGTTGTAACCAGAGCCTCCGCATTATAAATGCAAAAACGGAGCGGAACAGAAACTTGAACCCTCAGTGCACACATCGATGCAAACGGAGCTAAGAAAAACAGCAGAGAAGTGGTAAGGTCTGAAGGGCACAGTGAATCTCTGGAGCAGCCGCGAGGAAGGCTCCGGTTCCCAGTGAGGAAACTCCCAGAAGGCGCCGGCGTCCACCAGATGGTATCGCATGACAGCAAGGGGAAGCGACACCGGAGCCGCAACGACTCAACCCAGACCAAGCGGGGGGGAAAGTGACTCCCTGCTCCGTCGATCCCTACCAAGCCGCGCCCAACCCAGGTGAGAGGATGGATCGGCTCGCCCAGTACCGAGGAAGTGACTGTACGAAAGCGGGCAAGGCATCCCAAGGCAGGCTGCGAAAGCAAGGCAGCTGACGTGGCCTCACCACCATCGTGCATATAGCTACAAGTGGAGTCATGATTACGCCGGCTGCGGAGAGACTCCACCAGTGCAGACGGACAGCACATGATAAACAGGATAAGTAGATCCCCCAACGATAAAGCGTGAGGCCTGGGAGACGCGTGGGAGGAGCATGATCCTCTGGGCCACACTGTGAGACAGCAAACATCGGGCCAGGATAATCTTAGCGCTCCCCCGGATTACTCAGGGCTTAAAGCAAGTGCCACACAATAGAGCGACAATCATAGCAGAGTGAGACCGGGAACCCCCATATAAAGCCATAAACGCCGACCAACACGGGCCCAAAACAGCGTAACAGGCCATCACCAAGACACCAGAGTGAAAAGAACAGGGGCAACTGTTAGCAGTGTGAAAGCCCAAGGCAAACGGCTTTAGAGGCAGCACATGCCACAGCTGCATCGATTAATTATTGACACACTAGGCTGCATCGATAACCTCTACAGTGGTGGCCACAGCCCAGATTCATTAGACGAAGCCACGCTGGAGGCCAGGAGGCAATAAACGCCGCAAATATACGACATAATTAGGTGCCTAATAGCACCAGGACTACATTGTACAGGCCAAGACGTAAGGCAACGCATGGATTAATAAGAGGAGGCCCCTCGTCCTATAACCCGGATCTGTCCAATATTCAAGGCAACAAAGGAGCTCCCTGCAGAGGCCTCTGACTGGCAGCAGACGTTGATTTTGTTTTGGCGGCAGTAGAAAAAATGGGAACAACCCTAGACCACATGCACAACTCTTGAATCAAAAATAGACCAAGTTATGTCAGACTTCACCCTGCTCAGAGCAGACCACCGTAAACTTTCAGATAAAGTACAAATATATGAGCAGGCCCTATCAAAACTGAAACCCATAGCCATGCAGCAGCACTACAAGACATCATCGATCGAGTCAATGTACTAGAAGGTCGACTAGAAGATGCAGAAGGCTGCTCGTGCCGTAACAACATATGTGTGGTCGGCCTTCCCAAAGGAGAGGAAGGACAAGATCCGATCACATATATAGACAACTGGATTCAGGAACTCCTCCCAGAGGACTCTCTATCACTGCAATTTCTAGTGGAAAGGGCGCACTGAGTGCCGGCCCGCCAACCACCCCCAGGATCCAAACCACGTCCGTTACTATTTAAACTGCTAAATTACAGAGACAGAGACACAGTGCTCAGAGAAACCTGAGAACTCGCAGAAGTTAAAATATGAAATCAGCAAGTCATGCTGTTCCCGGACTACACGCTGCAAGTACGACGACGCAGAGGATCGTTCGCAGAAGTCAAGCGGCAACTACGGGCACTGGATATCTGTTACTCCTTGATAGTTCCAGCCAGACTACATGTAGCCACAAAAGGTCAAGCAAGATTCTTTGACACACCATCAGAAGTATGCGACTGGCTGGGAGATACATGCCAATTCACAGGAACTAAACCGACTGCAGAGCCTCATCCACTGCGCCAAAACAAAAGGAATCACCAATGTGGCAGAGCAGGGACGTCTAAGCAGACAAGAACACTAGCAGGCATGCCAGACAAGGAGCAAAGACTGGTGGAACACCCGGAGGCGCTTCAAGTAGCCGCAACCATCTGAACTGCCTCACAACCCTCTGAATTGGAAATGCATTCAGCCCATTCCCGGAGCTCCAATGATTCTTCACCAACATGATCAGAAGACCGGGACTCTATCCAGCTACCTGACATCAGACTGCAGATATCGGAGAACATAATATAGACAATAGACAACTGCCCAGTATAATGTATCCTTTAAAAGGTGGTGCACTTATTGTAAACAAACACACATCAAAATATAACCATGAAGAGGTCTACACAAACGCCCTGTTGTATAACCCAGGCTAGAAAAAGCAATTCATCCCCACACTCTACTCACTAGGATAGTTACATTCCTAGCGCAAAATTAACGAGGGGCAGAGACTCGGCAATTATCTTCACTTAAGAACGAGGTACACCCCAATATACACAAACACAGCACACACTACCCCAATCTAAGTCATTCCCGAATCCTTGATCTGGGGATGGTGGTAGCAAAGAGGCTGATCACTAGGATGTGGAAAGCTCCACATCCCCCACACATAATAATGTGGAGACGCTCCATGATCGCCTGGGCAAACACAGAGTGTAGCACTTCACAGGGAAGACACGCTGGGCCTTCACAGGATACCCATCGGTAGCAGCTGGGATGAGATCCTATCAGCTCTGTCCCACATACACAACGATGACGAACCCACTTCACCCCTAACAACAGCACTGACTTAATAAGTAGAGCTATATTGCCAGAATAAGTCAAAAGGCTGAATAAGATATAGTGCAGATAGAGCAAGCTACAACAATGGGTAGACCCCCTCACAGTTCAACTAACACCATGACAAAGTCATTGACCACGCACCTATTCTTTTCATGAAACAGTGGAACTAGGGTGCCCAAGCGATACCTTCACACCCCAGAACAAACTCCAGTATGTAATATATGTCACCTTTATATAATGACCCCTCCCCATGGCTTACACCGTTTGCATTCATAATTGTAGACAGAAAATAGAAGTAAAGCACAAACTTCACTCACCTTAGAGGAGTCGAGCAGCTTTAAAAGTTAAAAGAAACACAAAAGACCTGCACAACAGTCAAAAATATCTAAATGTAATGAAACGATAAAAACTGTAAATGCGTACTGTATGGCGAACTGAAAATATATCTGTACTTCATGATCATATTCAGCTGATTGATGTACAAAGCAACTCTAACAAGCACCTGTTGGATGTATATGTGAAGCTACTGTAGAACTTGCCACAATGTAAATATCAAAAACAGATCAGAAAAAAAGATAGGTGGGTTTCCTACACCATCTTTGTACCGACCTGATACAGTGCTTGACCTTCGTTGCCCAACGTCAACTCCTGCTGTAACTCCACCTTCCAAGTCGGAGCCAGGACCTACTTCTTTCGATACTCCCTCTAGGGAGTACGATTGGGAGGGATCTGAAGTTCCTTGTGGCTACCCCAACCCATAGGAAGAGCCCAAAGATAAAAGTGATGAGGAAGTGGCTGATGCCAGTGGTTTCAACACCTCCCCGGTCACTGGTTAGTCTCTTCTCCTATTGTGACTACGGAGGAGGGGGCTTCATTTGCCATGGTGGAGAGGAGGGTGGCTGAGGTCCTAGACCTTAAGCTGCCCAGGTGGCAATCAAATGAATGTCTTGACAGAGTTACTTCGGCTGTAGTCGCCCCCACAGAACCTCTCCCCCGTTCAACGATGCCTTCACAGATTTCCTGCTCAGACATGAGCCAAGCTCTGCAAATAGGCTCCTGTAAACAGGACAATTGCCTGCAGCCACCATTCCACTTCTGAAGACCCAGCTTTCCCCACCCAGCACCCTACCCTAGAGAACCTGGTAGTCATCGACAATAGAAAGGCTCCCTGACAGAGGGAAGCATTGATTAGTAGGCACCAGCAGTTTCTAAATTAAGGAAGGTTGTCTTTATTGATTTTACCTAGTATGGGAATTTTAAAGTAGATAGTAACCCTGAATTTTATGGCAACGTTTTCTAAAACATTTGTAGAGAAGAGATAGAAATTTCGTTTTGCTGAGTACCTCGGAGTTAGTCAAACTGTTCTCTCAAATTTTTCATTGAGGTGATCTCATAGGTCTTGAAGGAAGTTGATTCTGGCTCTGTTGGAGATTTCATGTTTTGTTCGTGATGGGCCAATGCTTTAACCCCTTCCCTGCTCATGACGGAACCACTCCGTCATGAGCCACGGTCGCGCTGTGCTCATGACGGAGGGGTTCCGTCATGCTGCGGCCGTTGGCGGCCGCTCCGCCCACGCGGCGCCTTTTCCCCGCCTGTGCGGGCGTGTAGCGTAAGTGGGCGGCGCCGTGACGGAACCACTCCGTCATGAGCACAGCTCGCCCCTGACTCATGACGGCGTGGTTCCGTCATGGGCACAGCGGCGCCGCGCTCACCGAAAACCTCCCCAGCGCCGCGGCGGAATTCGCGCCGCGGCGAAGGGGTTAACAGTATTTGTAAATAAAATGATATGACCTTCAATGTATAAGAATTTTTTTTTCCAGTTGTCGATTGGTATTTGTTTGAGCTTTTTTCATCTTACAACTCATTGAGAAGACTTGGCTATCTGCCATTGTCCCTCGGTTTTTCATAAGCATTTTTTGATAGCTTCATCTTGGTCATAAACTATAGTTATTTGGACTGTGTGTCAATTTTTTTTAGATAAGTGGGAAGTAGCTTGTTCGGTTGTGGTGAGGTGTCTAGCTATTCCTTAGTAATTATAACATTGTCTGCAGCATGATCAATCTAATTAATATTAGGGAAGATGTGTTCTTCAATAAAGGAAACCGTGATCTTTTCTTGTCAAGGGCTAGCCTTTTCTGAATGGGGGAGGGGTGTTTGTAAATGTTAAGAACGGTGTTGATTGAGATATTGAAGGGGACTGGAAAATGGTCTGACCATTCAATGGAAATGTGTGGTATATATGAATCACTGAAAATCATGTCCACAGTTTTTCCTTTGTCACAGGTGGGAATAGTGCTCTGCTGTTGAAGTTTAAAAATTAGCATCTGATAGAGGCATCTACCGCTAGATTCCTTACCTTAGAATATTCCCCAGTCGGCAGACTGGATCCACACATTTATGAAGAGTACGTCTGCACGCTGGTAGGTGGTGGTGTTCAGCTCCCAGTTGGCATTGTCCATGCTAGAAATTGTTAGCTGTACCTATATAGGTGCCACCCCGGCAAGCTGACGTTGGTTCTTTCTTTTCCGCGCCCGCTAGTGCTGATCCGTGGAGCTACCCACAGTTGTTTTTGACAGGTTTGTTTCTTGACTGGCTTGTTTTTCAACTTTAGTCAAGCACTTTTTTGACAGATTTTGTCTCCTTGTGAACAGGATGTTCCCAAAGAATCTAGCTGATTTCAAACCATGGTGACAGACCCACACTTAGTTTGTCTAAGGTGCTTGGAGAGGGACCATGAATCCAAGTCTTGTGAGGACTGCTGTGCATGCACCTGAAGACCCTAAGAGAGAGGACCCTCAAGCCCCAAGTCGCCCAACCTCAGGCGACCCTATGATGCTCAAGCTTTCAGCCGCGCGGAAGGTCTTGGGACCGCTCGCAGAGCTGCACTTGCATTCTGCATGGCCAAGAACATGGTACTCACAGACCTTCTGGGTCGGGCAGCCAGAGGCCGGCACAGTGCACCACCTCACTGTAGCCACAGCCTCCATACTCCTTTATTTTGCCCTCTTACCATCCTGGGCACCTAGTGGGAGGAAGGATACACGATAACCTGTCCCACTGAAGGTCAATAACAGACCTCTGGATTCTTCAGATTGTCCGAAGGGGCTACTCCTTCCCCTTCATAACCTCCGCTCCTCTCATGCCACCCACTGATGACAAGCAGACAAAGGAGCATCTCACCTTTCTCCACCAGAAACTGACGGCTTTCTTGGCCAAGGGAGCCATAGAGAGGGTGACGACGCGAGCAGTAGGTCAAGGTTGGTATTTCCACTACTTCCTGGTTCTCAAGAAGGACAGAGGCCTTCGTCCTATCCTAGACTAGCGCCCTCTCAGTTTCTTTCTCCTGCTTGCTCGAGTCCTGTCTGCCCTGGACCTGGGAGAGTGGGTGGTGGCATTGGAGTAGCAGGACACATACTTCCACATTCCAGTCCTGTGTCCCCACAGGCATTACCTGCGGTTCACGGTGGGCCACATCACTTTCAGTTCGCCATGCTTCCTTTTGGCCTTACGTGTTCGCTGAGGTGGTCGAATTTGTTGTAGCTTATCTGCGGAGATCAGGGGTGCCAGTATTCTCCTATCTCAATGACTTTATGTTGAAGGCGGGCTTGCCCTAGGCTGTTGTCTCCCACCTCCAGACTATAGAGGACCTCCTCCATTAGCTGGGGTTCACTATCAATGTGCTTAAGTCACACCTGACTCTCTCTTGGATTTTCCCTTTCATCAGAGCTTTTATAGGCACAATGCAGTTTCATACCTATCCTCCCGAACGGCCAGTCCAGGATATTCAGTCTGATACCAATGGTTCAGCCTCTAGCCTCGATTTTGGTGAGACTGACTCTGAGGCTGCTGGACTCATGGCCTCTTGCATCCTGCTTGTGACACATGCCCGCTAGCATATGAGGGCTTTATAGTGGGACCTAAACAAGGTTGCTTTAGTTTGCACATAGCGGTGCATGCCGGTGAAATGGGAGGCAGGATCCAACACTTTCTTTCAAGATGACTGTCCATTACTTTCCAACCCATCACAGCTTCCTCCGTTTTAGAGCAACTACTAGGAGAGCACCTTTCCATCTAGCTGCTAAAGGTGCGGGCTCTACTTTCCAAAGGAGCCATCAACAGCATCAGAAACAGGAACGGGCTGTTACTCCTGTTATTTCCTTGTGCCATAGATGGATGACGTTCTCGATCCTATTGTTGATCTTCGTCTCTAAATGCCTTCCTGTGGAGGAGAAATTGAAAATTGAAAATACTCATAATGTTCTATCTGCACTGGATCTAGGTGACTGGATGTGGTGGGCGTTACCTGTGTTTCAGGATGAGCCAGGAGTAGTTTCACTTTGCCGTGCTCCCTTTTTTCCACACTAGTGCTCCTGGGGTGTTAATGAAAGTAGTGGTCGCTGCCCATCTTTAGATTTTTGGTATACTAGTTTTCCCCTACTTCATTGACTGACTGTTGAACGCGATCTCACCACAATCAATAAGGAACCAATGCTAGATGATTCCAAACCTCTTGACATTGTTGGCGTTCTTGATCCATGTGCCAGAGTCGCATCTGACTTCTTTTTACAGACTTCTTTTCATAGGAGCTGTATTAGGCTCTGTAGGACCCTTCGGTCAGGCTCAGCGAGGATTCCAGCAGTTTCCTTGTTTAGAAGGACAACCTGGGGTTGGAAAAGGTTTTTCAGGACCACCACCCTACTCAAGAATAGCCTACATCAAAACATCTCCATCACTATCAATTTTCAGAAGCTCTCAAAATGTGACTTTTTGTCCAGCAAAAGAAGGTTTGCTATCCTTTTTGAGTATCACTGCCCACTACAAGGACTTCAGGACTATGAGCTTAATACCTCCTTTTTTATTATTTATTTCATAATGCAGTGCAATGGATTACCTCCAACACAACAAGTCCTGGATATTCTGGCTACAATTCCAATGTTTCACCCTTAGTCCATGGTCTCAGTGAGAGCTGTGTTGAGACTTCGGAGCAGTTAGCCTTCTGCATCCTGCTTGTCAACCATGCCAGATGGCATATGTGGTCTCTGCTGTGGAATCTGAAGTGTCAGAGGGCCCAGAACCAATTAAACCTGTTGGATTGTATCCATGTTTCAGACTAGTCTGCACAGGATCTACAGTGGTAGCTGTTCTACAGCAATTTGACCAGTGACTGACCCCTCTCCCTGCCCCACCCAGAACTGACAGTGGCGAAAGATGCATTGCTGCTAGCTTGGTGAGTTCATCTGGGTGAGGTGGAAATCAGAGGACTCTGGTGTCCGGTTGCATCGTAGCTCAAAATCAATCGGTGGGAGTTGTGGGCCATTCATCTGGTGCTGGGGAGTTTCCTGCCATTCATCCCATGAAGATTGGTGCAGGTTCTCATGGAGAACAGCAACATGTTGTACTGCAACACGCTGGGAGCATTTGGGTGCTGGCCCCTGTGCCAAGAGCTGCTGCGCCTCCTGAAGTTGGCTGGACCATCTGATAGAGACTACTAGCCGCAGATTCCTTAACGTAGAATTATCCCCAGGCGTGAGACTGGGTCCGGAAAATTTTGCCACAGCATCTCTGCGCATTGGGGGCGGTACCACGCGACCCCGCCCTGATGTCGTCCGCGGATGTGATGTCAGCGAGGTCACATAAGTCCCACCCCGGCGCGCTGACGTCAGTGTCCTTCATTTCCGCGTGCAACGTGGATCCGGAGTGTGCTCCTTGGCCTGTTTTCAGGCCACTTTAGCGCCTTGAGTTGGGACGAGTGTGCAATGCCTTCGGGCTTCAAGACGTGTGCTTCTTGTACATGTCAGATGTCGGCGACGGACCCTCACACTATTTGTATGTGGTGTTTGGGCGAGCACACCATGACTCTATGGACTGCGAGGCTTGTCAGCATCTCAAGCCAAAGTCCCGGCAGGAGCGCCGGATGAAATTGCTGTCGGCCCGCATGTCCGGATCGGTCTCGTCGCAGCGTTCGTCTCCTACCTCGGACGGGTCAGGGGGCCACCGTTTCCGGCTGCGGCATCATCGTTCGCCGAGGCCCCACGGGCGTCGTTCGCACACCGGTAAGTCCTGCAGCTTGCCACCGAGGCCTTGTCCTCCTTCTGCAGAGGGCGCCAGTTCCTCTCGGGACGTGTGCCCTCGCCCGTCGCCACCCTATCCGCCGTTTCCCTGTGTGGGGGGAGACAAGGTCCCAGATGAAAGCCTACGCTATGGCTCTGCAGGCATCTTTGGGCCCCCCTCCTCTTCCTGCGACGTCCGTGGATCCCTCGCCGTGCGCGGGGCCTTCTGTGAGTTCAGCTTCAGGTTTTGGAGGTGTATGATCGTCGAGGTGCGGCCCTTTGGGGTTCCCCTCTTCGGCCCACGGCGTCCCGGCCTCGCTGCGAAGCCCCGCGGGGTTCCCTGTGGTGTCGCAGGAGGTCGCCAGGACTCACGGCTCGTCCCCGAGTCCCCCTCGGTCCTCTGGGCAGGCGGCTGTCTTCCCGGAGGCTGAGCCGATGCCTCTCCGGCGTCAACTGCATTTTCCCCCGGCCCTGGCGGCGCCGCGGGTGGAAGTCGTGACCCGGGGCGCTTTCCCGGGCCCCCCTCGGTCCTCTGCGCAGGCGGCTACATCGTCGGGGGTCGACCCGGCGCCTTTTCGGTGCCGCTCATTGGCCGCTTCGGCTCGGACCGCGCCTCCCTCTCCGATGAGGCAGGTGGTGGTGGAGGTCGACCCGGCGCCCCTGGTGGACACTTCGGCGCCGGTCGAGGACTCACCGATGCCTGTGGTGGACTCCCCGGCGCCGTCCCGAAGTCGTATCGTCGACTCTTCTCCGGATATCCCTTCCTCTCTGTAGGACTGTCGTCTCCTTGTCTCCTCTTCACCAGAGACTGGGTGCCGCATCGTGGCCTTTTATCCGGCGGCTTCCAGGGCGGGTTCTACGCCGTCTCCACGTCCACAGCCCCCAGCCCCGCTCTTCCACTCCCTGCAGTTGTCTGCCCCGCAGGCTTCTCCGCCCTCTCCAGAGACCCCTCAGGTTCCCCACTCGTCCGTGGGTCTTCCATCCTACAGGGGCTGGTCTTTTCTTCCTCCAGCAGGGCACGGGGATGGGCGTCTTAGTTTGCAGCCTTCGCCCAAGGAAGAGTTGCTTTTCCCTCCATGATGCCCTACGGAGGAGAGTTTGGCCTTTGTCCTGGCAATTTCCAGGGACACTGGCATTTTGATGATGGGCAATCCGGTTGCTCCACTTCCTACGGATCACTTATTGGAGGTCCTCCACCAGGGCTTAGGTGGAGGGGAGCCGCTTCTCCCATTTGAAGCGTCGCTCCACAACTCTGTTCTGGGGGCATCCTGCCACGGGTGATCCAGTGCCTCAACCGCTCCTTCACCGCCACCGTCCTGCTCCGCACGATCCAGTCTGCCTTTTTTCCCACCCATCTACCCAGGGCCCTGTCCTGCGGGCTGCTTTTCCTTCCTTGCCTTCTGTGCTGCTCCCACCGTCATGGGAGGCCAGGTGGCTGGACTCCTGTGGGCGTAACATTTTCGCCTCCAATAGCACTGCTCTGCGCGCACTCAACACACTTTGTGTGTTGGCCAGGGCTACTTCCGACCTGTGGGATTCCGCGGAGTCCCTTCTGTCTCGCGCCTCCCAAGAGGGTGCTCGCGCGGATCTGCGGCACCATGTGCGGGATGGTCGGGAGTTAGCAACATTCATTCTCCGTTCGGCCTTGGCCGTCTCTGATTCTCTCGGCAGCGCTATGGCGAGTTCTGTGGCCCTCCGCCGCTATGCTTGGTTGAGGGATGGTGTCTTTCCGGAGAATGTTCGGGAGCGTCTTGTGGATTTACCTTTTGATGGGACTCTGTTGTTTCACACCCACGCGGACTCTACTATTCAGAGACTCCTTGCGGGTCTCCGTCCCCCTCCCCCTCCGTAAGCTTCGGTTTGTCGGTCCTCTGCTGTCTTATGGGAGGCGTTTATCCCACCTTTCTCTTTGGGAACTTATGTTTTGGCCCGTTTGTGTGCTGTGTGCGGCTTGGAATGCCTTCAGGGTCCATCAGTTGGCCCCTCTGTCCTTTTGGCTGCTGGTTCAACCCTTCAGTGTTTTAGCTCTTAGTGCAGCTGTATAGGTCCTCAGGTTGGACCCTTTGTGTCTTTTTTGGCTGATTGGTAAGCCGTTTTTTTTTTTTTTCCACAGGTCTTTTATGTTCTTGAGCTCTGCTGCGGGTTTCCCTAAGAGGCGTTTCCCTGTTTTTGTTTAGGGATTAGTCATACCCTAGGTGGGGTATTTGTTGGCTATTGTATAGCTCTGTCTTAAGCTAGGTGGGTGTGGATACCTTCTTGGGTTCCTCGTGTTTTCCTGGCATCAACGTATATCGCTTGGTGCGGTCTCTCTTTTTCTTACGCCTTTGCGCAGCTTGTGCTGCTCCAGGTTCTGTCCCGCTCAGTATCCGAGGGTGTTTCTATCCTTCTTCTACAGGGTTCCATCGCTTTTCGCCTCTGGATCGCCGGACCGACCTTTGTCATGCTGTTTACAGCATTGTGTCTTGGTTTTTCCACCTGGTTCTCCGCCGTTTTGGCAGGGGCCTGTCTGCCTTGTGTTCCAGGGGGGCTGGTTCTCCTGGTGCTCTCCTGTGTTGTGGTTGCCTGCTTTTGGTCGGTACTACATGCGTCTCTTTCTCTTCTGGACGGTCCCGCTTCTATTCGTGGGCCGGGTGGTGTTCCTGGGACGGTCCTTCTCTCTGGCTTGTTCTGGGGTTCCCTTGCCTCTGTCTTCATCTTGCGCTCGGCTTGTTCTGAGCCCGCTGCTTCGTAGTATTTGCCAGCTGACTGCTGCGCACGCCTGGTAGTTTTGGTCCACCTACGTGGGCCTCGATGTGTCAGCGTGTTCTCCTGTCCCTTGCTTGTTGGAGCTTTGCGCGTCTGTGTCTTCTTTCTCACGTCTGCGCTTCTCGACTGTGGAACTGTTCCTGCCTTGTTCCCTGCCTCAGGACGGACACCCGTTCAGCTGTCCCCTTCGCTGTGTATGTGTTCTCCTGGGGCGGGCTCTGCCTCCGCTCCTCCTCTTCTCCTTGGCTTTGAGGGTGGTTCTTTTCTTCCTCTGGTACTCATGGGGTGCTGTCTGCCCCTCCAGGTTTTCTGGCGGACGGCCTTTGCTCCTCGGGTAGGCTTGTGGTATCCTGGCCTTGCCTTCTCCTTGTTCTTGCTTACTTCTGCTTGGGGGGGGGGGGGGGGGGGGCTGGGCCATCCTTCCTGTCCCGAGGGCACATCTCCTGTTGGCACCCTGTGTTCTTCCAAGCTGGTGACGTTCTCTCGCACCCCTCCTCCCCTCGGGGTATGGCTAGGGTATCTATTCTACGTTAAGGAATCTGCGGCTAGTAGTCTCTATCAGATGTACAAGTTACTTATCTTCGGTAACGATGTATCTGGTAGAGACGATTCTAGCCGCAGACTCCTTCACGGCCTGCCCTTCCTCCACGTTCTGCGAGGAACCTTCAGCTTCGTCTTCTGCACTCGCCTCCCTCCGGGTGGCAGTTGTCTTCTGTGGGTTCTCTCTTTCTCTTCCTCCCTGGCCGGATGCTTCGTTCACTTTATTAGTTCCACTCCTTCCTTTCTGGTACTTGGTCGGTGGGTTCATATGTACTGTTGCATCCCTGCACCCTGGTTCTTCCAGTGTGGGGCCTACTCATAATCTTCTCCCTTTCTTTTTTTCATTGCTTGGGGATTCTGACTCCACTGCACTCCTTTGAATTGGGGCCTCTTGGCTGTGCCTCAGCCCTTAGATTTTACAGGGGATATGGCACTCCTTGCTGGTGTTGTCTTGGGGTGATTTGTCGTTCCTCATCTGCTCCTTCCTTTCCATGACTTTCAGTAATACAGTGCTTGGCACTGTCCCTAATGGTGCTGTTCCTCGCCATTCTCTTCTTCCCTTTTTGTTTCACTGGTTTTTCGCACACTGTTCCCATACTCTCGCAGTTTTGTTTGTAATGGCTCCGCGTTGTGATGCGGATAAGTTCTCCGAAGAAAACTGACGTCGGCACGCCGGGGTGGAACTTATGTGACCTTGCTGACGTCACGTCCGCAGACGACGTCAGGGCGGGGTCGCGTGGTACTGCACCCGGCGCGCAGAGATGCTGTGGCAAAATTTTCCGGATCCAGTCTCACGCCTGGGTATAATTCTACGTTAAGGAATCTGCGGCTAGAATCGTCTCTACCAGATACATTGTTACCGAAGGTAAGTAACTTGTACATTAGGGCATTTCCCAGATTGTGAACCACCTATTGGAATCTATAAATGCCCGGGCAGACAAACTCAACCCATGGTACCTGCCGGTTCACAAACGGTTCACCCAGAGGTGTCACATGGCATCTTCCAACAGTGGGGAGAATCCTAGCTGGATTTTTTGCCTACGTGAGAATTCAGTGTCAAAACATTTGTGCCTTGGAGTTCCCAAGATAGCTCTTTTAGAGATGCATTCTGCATAAAGTGGGGCACAGGATTCCTGACCACCTTTCCCTCTCCTACCCCGAGTTCTGAAGAAGATCAGGACGACTGGGGCCCAAATCATCCTAGTGGCTCTAGATTGACCAGGAATGTGTGGTACTTAGAACGTCTGTATGAACATCTGTCCTCTGATCAGGCTGCCACTTCCGGATGATCTTCTATTAAAGCAGCAGGGAAGAATTCTGCATCTGAGTCTTTACAATCCACAACTCCATGCATGGAGGTTGAATGGCTGTTCTACCACCTGAGGTCTTTGGTCCAGTAAGGTCTACAAGTGGGTACTATTGAAGGTTATTTGTTGCCCTTTTTCCTTTCGCCGAACCAACCATCTGCTGTTTTGTGGTTTATTAAAGCTTTGATACAGATGTTCCCTCCGAAACGGTTTGTGATATCACAGTTGGACCTTATCTTTGTTCTGACGTTTCTCATGTGCAGTCACTTTGAACCGATGCACAACTGCTTGTTGCTTCTTCTCCCTCTCAAGACTGTCATTACAGTCACTTTAGCTTGTTGCATCAGTTAACACCAGGCACCATTAGTGCAAGGTTGTATGACGGAACCACGCATGCCTTTACAACATGTCCTTAACAGTTCATATGGCTTTACATCGCATGCTTTTACCAAGAAAAAGTTTACAACGCTTATGCCTTTACGACCCATGTCAAAATATATATACACATACACACATATATATATATATATATATATATATAAATGTATGTGTGTATATAGCCATATATATAATATATATATCTATATTACCTTATCAACCCCAATCCCTAAACATTACCCACCTAAACCCTAAACATAGCCTTGCCACCCAAAAATCCCTACACATCCTAAACCCTAAAAATACCCTTGCAACCCAAACACCCTTACCCACCTTAAAAATACCCTTTCCACCCCAGTACCCCTACCCACCATAAACTCTAAAAAATACCCTTGCCACTCAAATACCCTTACCCACCCTAAAGATATCCTTGCCAACCAAATACCCCTACACACCATAAAACTTAAAAATGCCCTTTACATCCCAATACCCTCATCTGCCTTAAACCCTAATAATACCCTAGCCACCCAATACCCTCACCCACCCCCAAAAAACCTTGCCCTAATGTTAATAGACTGCCCCCTTTTTTGCACTCTCCGTGATAGAAAAATAAATAATTATTTCCATGATTGTGGTGCCACTTTATTCCTGCTTTGGAGGAAAAGCGATATATATATATTAATATCTCCCGAACTCGTCTCTCCAGGAAACAAAACGACCGCACACGGTTTTCAAGAGGTAAATTCAGTTACTTTATGTTTACTGAAAAATCATAAGACAGGACGCGTTGCGCCTTTTTCCACAGTGAGTGGGAACAGGGAAACGTGCATTTTTAAATTCATTCACAAACATAGAAACAAGACAGCGCATGTCAGCAATGCTCCTTCTTTCATCACAGACATATGTGAAGGACAAACATCCTTTCACAATATTCGGCGCCATCTTGTAAATGGTGTTTCAATGACATTTTTAAATAGTTTTCCATGAAGCGTGCCTGCCATATGATGCAAATTTATGTGAAAATGTGCAGCTTTGTTAAGCTCTGGATAAGCAATTCATCACTTTGAAACCATCAATCTTTATAACCAATTACTGTACATACGAATTATAGTCTCAATTTAAATCACTGCATAATTTAGCTCTCTATGAGTACTCTGGGTATTTTTGATCATGTTGCAAATTCATTATTCTATGCAAACATGAGCATCAATTTTCAACAAAGGAAGAGAGAAGTGTAAAGCATATACATGTCTTCTCTGTGTGTGCTTAATGTCAATGTCACCATTACGCTAACAATTATAGTAAATTAAAAAAAAAAATTCTACATAAAAGGACTGAATGATTTGTTTTTCATCACTATATCCTAAATTCAAATTGTTCTCTCAAAATATTTTTCATGAAAAAAACATTACATTGTTGGGAGTTTAACAAAAGCAGTGCTGAGACGAAAATTGCAAGCGGACAGTCTCAAAGCACTTACTACATAATTGAGCCCTGGATGGGCAACAGTACTTCACAATTTATCAAAATTCATCTGGAGACTACTTTATGTAAGCTCAAATTCATTCATTGTAAATCGATTCATGCTTCATATTTGCAACACATCTTAACCTTTGATCAAAACATATAGGGGAAATCTAATTTTATCCAATTTCGATCATCCCTCGGGAGGCAGGTTTATTGCAGACCATCTATCTCACTTTGTTACTTAATAACTTTGTTAACCGTAGATTTTAGACCTATCCCAGGTTGATTGCTAGCTCGTCCTCTGTATTCAATCCCCAAGGGGCTTTCGCTTGCAAATCCACTATATAACGGGACTCTAACCTCCGTAATTTCAGCTCTCTGTTACCGCCCCTCTCGTATACAGGTACATGATCTATACAGAAAAACCTTAGCAGTTTCCTTTCACTCTGATGGAACTGAGCGTAATTTCTTGCGACAGCATATGAAATCACGTTTTTTAATGGCTCTAGCGGGTTCCAAACCTCTGCGTTTAGTTTGATGTATCGTGCTCCCAATGTATATCTTTCTACAGGGACATACGAGATAGTAAATACAAAATGGGGTGGTACATGTTAAAAATTTGTTGATGGTCCGACTTTCTTTCCTGCCAGGAATTTCATACGAGAGGGTTTTTGGACTGTTTTTACATGCCTTGCACTTCGAACAGGGAAAAAATTCTGAGAGGTTTACTATTCTAGGATTCTGTAAGATCCCTTCAAAGTGACTTTGCACTAAAGTGTCTTTTAGGGACCGGCCACGCCTATAAGTTATTTGCGGGCACTCGGCAAGACTCTTGCCTATTATGGCATCAGATTTGAGAATGTTCCAGTTGCGTGAAATTATTGCTCTTATATCATTGGAGTCACTCGAGAAGGTCGTGATGAATCTCGGTGCATCTCCTTCCCTACTGGTTAGATGTTTTTTATCTTTGAGAAGGGTATGTTGTGGGATTTTCTCTACCCTGCTTAACGTTTTCTGTAATCATGTAGGGGCGTATCCTCTTACGACAAATCTATCTATAGACTCCTTAGATGCCTCTTTGAAATAACTCTAGTTTGTACAGTTCCTCTTAAGTCTTAGAAGTTCCCCATAGGGGATGCTATTCTTGAGGGATTTGGGGCTGATTGCTGTGAGCATCTAAGATCTAATTGCCTGCCGTTGTTTTTCTAAAAAGTGCTGTGCAAATTGACCCATCTCGTATGAAGACTTTCAAATCAAGGAAATCCTCTTCAGTTGCACTGATGTGCCCACTGAAGTGAAGGTTAACTGTGTTGGTATTCGGTTGTTTGATATATGCTTCTGCCTGTGTGCGAGAGCCCTTCCAAAGAATAAAAAGGTCATGAATGTACCTGTACCAGCCTACTACAGACGAGACCCAGCAGTTGTTACATTCAGCTTAGGCCACCTGCTTCTCCCACCAGCCCACGAACAAGTTCGCGTAACTGGGGGTGAAGCAGGTGCCCATCGCTGTGCCCTTGATCTGCCTGTAGAGCTGTTTTTGGAAGAGGAAAATTTTGTTTAAGCAGAAGGTTAAAATCTCTAACATCTCATTGTGTTGAGTAAATTTCAAGAATTTGCTTTTAAGTAAATACCTGACTGCTCTTACACCATTGTCATGACTAATATGTATATAGACTTGTCACATCTAATACAATCATTAGCATATCTGTTTCCCATGATATGTTGGAAATAGCTCTTATGAAATCTTTAGTATCACGAATATATGATGGTAGTAATTTGACATACTCAGCTAGGAAAAAGTCAATGTATTGTGACATAGATTCCGTCAGACAACCTTTTGAAAATATTATAGGACGACCAGGAGGTTTCTTTAAGTCCCTATTAATTTTAGGAAGATGATAGAATGTGGACTGGGTGTGGACATGACAAAAATTTGAATTTGTCCATACTAAGCATAGCCTTATCAAGCCATTTCTGAATAAGCAGATGGTATTCTTGTATACTGTTGTTATATTCATCCCTAGAGATTTTTGCATAACAATTAATATCTGATAGCTGTCTCAAAGCTTCCTTACAGTAAAATTCCGTTGTCATGAGGACTATTTCCTCCCTTATCGGATGGTTTACAAACTATCAGTGGGTCTTTTTCGATGTTTGCTATTGATCTTTTTTGATCCATCGTCAGGTTTCTACTTGTGTCGTTCTTTTTTCCAAATTTTTGTTGTCGTAGTTTCATTAGATCTTTGATGACTGTTTCCTCGAACACGTCAAAACTCATTGGTGGAATAAAAGTCGATTTAGGCTTAAAGCGGGTCTTTACTGTTCTTTGTGTGATGCCAAATCCTTCAATAGCAGGGATAGAGACAATATCATCCTCAGTGTCTTCTAGGACCATTTGACTTTCAAAGGCTTGTAATACTTGGTCTACTCCTGTAAGATCATCCCTGGATGGATTGTCTGTGGTTGTAATGTGTTCACTCGTACTTTGTCCTTGTGGTCCTCACATTTTAAAGAATTTAAGGAGTTTAAGTTTCCGTGTGAATAAGTATAAATCTATCCGTGCTTGGGTGTACTCGAAGCCTTGTGTGGGGCAGGAAGTCAATCCTTTCTTAAAGCTGTTTCTTCGTTTTTCGTCAATTTCCTTTGAGTCAGATTGATTATTGTAAGGTCATCAGGGGAAGTCACTCGCACCTCTCTTGCTCCTTGTTTGCGAGGCGACTCCCTGATTTCCACCTGTTGCTGCTCCCCCATCTCGTTTTTCTTGATTTACTTGTGGACGTTTCTGTTCTGGGGGTCTGCCTCTTCCTCCCCGCTGCAGAGACTGCCTCATTAGTTGAAGTTCCTCGTGAAAAAGGGAGCTGCTGGGGAGAGTGGCCTGTAGATCCACATTGTCACCACCAGACTGTTCATTGTCTGTGGTGACATCTGACTCTGAGGTTTCTTTAGGGTCCACTGTTCTGCGGCTCACATTACTACGTAAGGCTTTGCGTGGTGCGTCACATTTTCAGGCAAAAGTAAGTATTTTGCCTTGTTCATAATCTTGGGCATCCCTATTGAACTTGGTATGTTTGCGTTTTTTTTTTTTTTTTCTTCATAAGCCAAGAGGCGTACTTTCATTGCTTCTCTAAGCTCTTCTCTTAAAGTGGCATCTTGATCCTGCATAATTATTGTTTCCAACTCTGCTATTTTCTTCAAACACTTCTCGCTGTCACTCAATGCAAATTGTATTAATATCTTTAACATGCCAACTGAAACGTCTGTTGTGTATGCTGACCAATCATCAAGGAGTTTAGGGTCCAGATTTTCGTAAGCTGGAATGGTGTATATGCGGAGACCGCGTGGTATACACTGCACCTCTATGTAGTTTTGCAAAGAGGTCGCCTCCCACCACTTACGTATTTCACGTTTAAACAGTCGCTCTAGTTTTGTGAAGTGAAATTTCAAAGTTCCTTGTATTTCTAATTCATTGACTCTCGTGCCTCTCTGTTGTGTCGGGCCACTTTTGAAAATGCCGCCTGCCACTTCACGGCGTGCTTCATCTGATTGCATTTGTGCGTTTGGCACCACAAACACACGTTCCTGCCAACACTATTTCTTTCGATTCACCCCTTGAAAAACGTTCCTGCTGTGTGCCAGAAATCCAGGCAAAGTAAATTAGGAAGTGATATTCAACATAAGGAAGAAACCCGACCAGGACTTGTGGGTCCTCCGACTCATCGACTTGACCATCGTCTTCCGTTTCTTCACTCCTGCAAAATTGCTCTTCATTAACACGGCGGTGCAACCGCGGCTTGCAAAGACTTGCTTCAGCTCCCATCCACCGGCGGCCGCTAAACACTCCGGAACGGGTGCAGGTCTGTGAATGTGGCAGTGAAACCACAGCGTAGTATCGGCTCCCAACTAGTCTCTCCAGAAAACAAGACGACTGCACACAGCTTTCAAGGGGTAAATTCAGTTACTTTATTTTTTACTAAAAAATCATAAAGCGGGACAGGACGTGTTTCGGCGTTGCGCCTTTTTTCACTGTGAGTGGGAACGGGGAAAGGTGCATTTTTAAATTCATTTATAAACATAGAAACAAGACAGCGCATGTCAGCAATGCTCCTTCTTTCAGCACAGACATAAGTGAAGGATAAACATACTATCACAATATTCGGCGCCATCTTGTCAATGACATTTTTAAATAAAGTTTTCCATGAAGCGTGCCATATGATGGTAATTTGTGAAAATGTGCAGCTTTGTATATAGATATATATAGACATATATAGATATATATAGAGATATACATAGAGATATATAGATGCATATAGATATATAAATATATATTATCTACTGGCAGTCTCCAGTAGATAGTTATAGTTAGGACCTATTTTCCATAGGAAATCCGCAACATTCTATTGGGAATTTCTTTGGCGCCGATTGATGAATCTTCGCGAAATTCTCCAAACTTTTGGCCAGCTCCGCTCCGCTCCTACCCTGAAAGTTTCGTGGTGATTCGTCAAGCGGGGGCCGAGAAAAAAGGGGGGTCCCAAAACGCGTTTTCCCCATGCAATTTCCCACAGGATGTGTTGTCGCAGCTACAGCCCGAACCGCTGAACGGAATGACACCAAATTTGGCAAAGAGGTAGCCCTCAGTTCGGACTCGTGCCTTTTGCATATTTGGTGTCAATCTGTTCAGTAGTTCCTGAGAAAATTAGGGTAAAAAAGTTAGTGATATCTATGGCCGTGGAGGATCCGCGGACCCTACCCGCACCGTAAGCGAACCCTCCCCGAACGGAGCGTGCACCCTCCCGATCGCGCGCTGAATGCTAATTGGCTGTCGAGCGTCTGTCTACATTCGAAACCAGGAACTGTTGGCGGCCATTTTCTGCCTCGGTAGAAGCGAGGCTGAAGAAGCAAGGGGAATAAGTGCGTAAAACATATAAAGGGGGCAGAGTGGAAATACTCTGACCCTCTAGAGGTGCTTAGGGGGTCCCAGAAGGACCCCCTAGGGCCCCCCTTTTTAAAAAAAAAAAAAACAACTGCGAAATGCGCCCACGGTGTGCACATCCTATCGCGTTGGATGCACGGATTCGCTCGCGGTGGGTTCGCGGATCCAAGGAAAAAAAAAATGAAATTGTTGGGAGATTAAGCTAAAGTGTTTTGTTCTTGAGTGGCTCTAAAAAGAGCCGTTGTGTTCATTGAGAGTTTTTGGTACTTATAAGTAAGTACCTATAAAGAGTCTAAAGTTGTTGAGGAAGACTCTGTTTCCTTCATCAGTAAAGTGTACTCCATCTCTCCTATACATCTCTTGCATATGAAAGCGCAGATTGTTATTGTAAATGGACCCCATTCTGTAGTCTCGGAGAAAAGCAGAAACAGATTTATTCACATGTTTCCTAGCTTTCTCAATCTGTGGACAAAAATGATCGGACCAGTTCCATTTCTGCCTATGGCATATGTTAGAATACACAAAGGCAGTTTTAGGGAAAAGTGAAATCAGTTGTGCTAAAGTGTCCTTCATAAGCATTTCCAGACCTACCCCAGTCAAAGTGCGTAGGTCATTGCCACCACAGTGCACTATTATGAGGTCAGGGTGTTGGATTTGCATGAAGGATTTCACCAATGGCATCAATTGGTGCCACTTTAACCCTCTCTGTCCAATCCATTTAATGTCTACATTTGGCAAACCTAGGTCTTTGTGAATGCCTTTGTTTTCTGCATACCTTTGGCTCCAGAAAATGTAGCTGTGTCCCACAATCCACACTGTAAGCATCTTGTAAGGAGGTCTGGATGCACTCAGATGGTCTCTGTAAATGAAATGGCAGTTTGGAAAGTAAGATGTTTCTAAAATGGTGGCTAAGATGCAATTTTGAAAAAAGACAAGAAATCATTGGTTGTTTGACAACCTTCTACACTGAAAGGTAGGGTGCATATTTCTGTTTTTTAAACGCTTGATTCTTATTGGTTAACAAAAACAGATTGTAAGGAACATTATATATGATAAGCTGATATGTTGAGAAGTCAAGCACACTTGCTGTTTTAATTAGCAACATTGTGTGTGCTGAACTTGTGACCTGTGTGCTCAGTACAGTGTTCCAGACCTGTTTCTATGGTAACGGGCAGAAGGCAGATTGGGGGAAGGGTTGAAGTTTGTCATTTGGAAAGGGTTGAAATGTTTAACCAATAGAAATGTGTGTTTGCTTTTGAATTTATGTGGGAAGGAATGTGATTTGATGTTTACATGTATATGTGTGGAAAATGAGAGGGAAACTTTGCCATTCTTTGGTTTTGCTGACAGGTGCACAGTGCAGAGATTCTGTATAAGAAAATCTGGTGTGTGACTGATATCTGGTGTGTGACTGATATCCTTCCTAATCTTCAAAACACCTTGAAAGGTGAGTTATTTAATTGTGAGGGGATGTATGTAGACTATTTTTATTTTAATCAGACTAATGTATTTTTTCTGCTAAAGTGTAGGGAGTATTTTTTTTTTCTCTACAATCTTATTGACAGTGTGTGTGCATGTAGAAACCATTTTGTGATAAGGATTTGTGTTTTTTCATGTGTTTGTAGACAGATAACTATGCAGTTCTTATATGTTGGTAGATTTTGAAACCACTTATTGTTTATGAATTTGTGAAATGAGTTATGTTTCTGTAGCAAAATGTAGTACTCCTTGTAGATGAAGAAATGTGTTTTGGTATAGTGTAAGGGATAGTGTTGTTTGTCTAGAATCACACAGAGAGCCTGTGTGCATTTGGGAACCACTGTGGAGAAGCGTTTGGTAACATCGTGCATTTGCTGACAGATAACTGTTTTGAAACCTGTCATGTTGTCAAGTTTTAGTAGTATTATAAGCCAGTTGTTGCTTATGTGTTGATTAAATGAGTCAGGCATTGACACTAAAGTGCAGTCGTGAAATATGTAGATTGTGTGCAGTTCCCTTACCTCTTCCACTGTAGTGAATGAGTTTTGGTAAACTCCTAGGGATAGTGGTGCTTGTCTAGAATCACACTGTGAGTCTGTGTGCATTTGGGAACCACTGTCAGAGAAGCGTTTGATAACATCGTGCTTTTGCTGACAGAAAACTGTTTTGAAACCTGTCATGTTGTCAAGTTTTAGTAGCATTAGAAGCCAGTCTTTGCTTATGCATTGATAAAATGAGTCATGCTTTGACACTAAAGTACAGTACCATGTAGTATTGTCTTTACTGCCCCAGAACTGAAAATGTAATGTTCGAGGCATATGAGCTGCAGATTGTACACTTAGCATAGATCGCCATCTGGTGTTGGGCCCGGATGTTTGCAGTTTGTTTTTCTTCTTGGACAGTCTTTGGAAGTCACGAGTTCGGTGACTCCTCCTTCGGTCCCTACTGCGCATGGGCTTCGGCTCCATCCTCAGATTGTTTTTTTCCGCCATCGGGCTCGGATGTGATACTTCGTGCTCCGGCTTCGAACTTCTACGGTTCCAGCCTCGACGGAAAATCCTCGTTTCTTCGAGTTTCTTCATCATCATCTTCATCTCTCGAAGCGGCACTTTCTCCATCCCGTACATCGGCACCGGCCTTCGGGCCCTCCTCGACTCCGGTCCCGGCCGATGGAAAGGACTCCGTTCAAAAAGTGCCCAAAATGTGGGTCTAAATTTCCCCACACCGACCTCCATCAGGTGTGTAATCTTTGCCTCTCTCCAGAACACGAGGCCAGAGACTGCCCCGCCTGTAAGTCTTTTCGATCGAAGAAGACCATCCGAGATCGAAGAGCTCGACGCACCATGGCGCACTCATCGTCTGCAGCTCCACCGGACATCTTCGGAGACGGCGCCGAAGCTTCGGGGCAAATACACACCGAGCAGGAGGAAGACGTCGTCAGCGCTTCCGAGGCCGACGACTCCGACGTGGAGGACATCACACCGGCGCAGCGGGTCGTGAGTACTGTGCCCCCTCCCACCCCCGCGCCCAAAACCAAAGAGACTCAGGTTACACCCTCGCCTGCTGGCCTGGGCAAAACCAAGACCAAAGCTTCTATCACCCCACCTTCGGGCCCGGTGTCGAAGCCTCCAAAGTCTCACGGAAGCTCGGGATCGAGCCAGCCGACGCCCGGTGCCGAAAAACAGCATCCGGCACCGAAGAAAGTAATATCCAGCTCGACTCCGAAGCCACCGGTGCCGAAGCCTGGACTCTCGGCGCCGACCAAACACAAACACAAATCAGTCGGCACCGACGCTCCGGCGCCGAAAACTCACTCGACGCCGAAAAAACCGGAGGCCTCAAAAAAGCATGGCGCACAGAAACCATCGAAGCCCTCGGTTCCGAAATCATCGGTGCCGACGGACGATTCGGCACCATTGGCTCTGTTTACACCAGACCCTTTACAAAAGACTCTGTCCAATGATCCAAAGACTGGGCTATTGACTTTAATTATCAAGAAAAGACGCCTTGATACTCCGGCTCCTCCTCCACCGCCCAAACGGAAGGACTCTGCTACTTCTCCCCTCAGAGTGCCCTCCCCACTACCTCCTCCCCTGCCTCCTCCACCTCTTCCACCCCCTCCCCCTCCCAGATCTCCGCCACCTTTACCTCATTACTCTCCGACCCCGTCCCCAGATCCGGACGACGGGGACCCGGACAATTACCCGGCGGACGCCCCAATGGATCCCACTCCACCGGGGACCCCAGACCCATGGGAGGATTACAATAACCCTGATATACCCAATATGCCTCAGGACGACCTATACCCATCCAGGCCGTCTCCTCCAGAGGACTCCTTAGGGTTTCATCATTTAGTACAGAGAGCAGCACACTACCATGGGGTGGACATGCACAGTGAACCAGTGGAAGACGACTTCTTACTGGACACATTTGACATACAGGACAAATCCACATCTATTTTACCCATGCTTAAGGGTGTCACCAAGCATGCCGCAGAGGTGTTCAAAGACCCTGTCAGGGCCAGGGTACTAAACCCTAGAATAGAGAAAAAGTACAAGGCGGCACCCACAGACCCTGCATACATTAAGGGCCCTGCTCCCTTAGATTCCCTAGTTGTCTCTACAGCTAGAAAGCGGGCTAACTCCCAGTCCTCAGGAGAAGCCCCACCGCCAGACAAGGAATCCAAACTCCTAGACGCGTCTGGCAAACGCACCGCCTCTCAAGCTGCAAACATGTGGCGCATTGCAAACACACAAGCGCTACTTGCGCGCTATGACAGAGCACACTACGACGAACTTGAGGCTCTTATGCAGCACCTTCCCGAGAAACACAAGCGTAGGGCTCATGAACTAATACAGGAGGGTAAACTAATTACAAACACCTCCATTAAGTGTGCCCTCGATGCAGCCGACACTGCTTCTAGAGCCATAAATACCAGTGTCCTGCTTCGTCGCCATGCCTGGCTCAGGATCTCAGGGTTCAAGCCTGAAGTCCAGGCGTCCATACTCAATCACCCCTTTGACCAACAAACTCTATTTGGGCCAAAGGTAGACGAAGCGTTGGAAAAGATGAAAAAGGACACAGACACAGCAAAGTCTATGGGGGCACTCCAAACACAAGCCTCTAAACGTTCCTTTCGACGCTCCTCCTTTCGTGGCACAGGCAGAGGCTTCTCCACCGATAGAGCCTCTACCTCCTACAAGTCCCCTCCTCAAAATACCTTTTCAAAGGGCAACCAAAGGGGTGGTTACAGAGGCAACAACAATAAGGGCAGGGGCAAAACTAACACCACCCGTTCTGCCACCCCGCCCACACAATGACTTCCCTCCGCTCCCCCCAGACCATCCCACTACGGTCGGGGGCAGACTACAAAACTTTATCCACGCATGGGAGTCCATAACATCGGACAAATGGGTGACCCAAATCATTCGGTCAGGGTACTGTCTCGAGCTAACATCTACCCCACCCAATATCCCACCAAGGCACCGTCGAATGTCTCAAGAACATTCCACACTGCTCAAACAGGAAGTACTCTCCCTCCTCCAAAAACACGCTATAGAGCAGGTCCCCGTCAATCAGCAAAATCTAGGGGTCTACTCCCTATATTTCTTAATACCAAAGAAAGACGGGACCCTCAGGCCCATTCTGGACCTCCGGCCTCTAAATGCCTACATACATTCAGACCATTTCCACATGGTCACCCTACAACAAGTCCTCCCGCTCCTCTGTCAGGGAGACTTTCTCACTACCTTGGATCTGAAAGACGCATACTTTCAAATTCCAATACACCCTTCTCACAGGAAGTACCTCAGGTTCGTGGTGGAAGGGCAACATTACCAATTCACGGTTCTCCCCTTCGGGGTCACCACCGCACCACGGGTGTTTACCAAATGCCTAGCGGTAGTAGCAGCACACCTCAGACGTCAACATATTCACGTCTTCCCTTACTTAGACGACTGGCTGATAAAAGCCGCGTCCTACCACCAATGTGTGCAACATACAAACAGCACCATCCAACTGCTCCACCAGCTAGGCTTCACGGTGAACTACCAAAAGTCCCACCTCATACCATCTCACACAAAGCAATATCTCGGGCCACTATAGACACCTCCAAAGGTATTGCCTATCCAAACTCAGCCAGAATCACAAGCATTCAAGCCTTACGCAAAACATTCCTTCCCCAACACTCTCTTCCAGCAAGAGTGTTTATGAAGCTCATAGGAATGATGGCGTCTTGCATCTTCATAGTGCCCCATGCAAGACTCCACATGCGTCCACTTCAAGAGTGCCTAGCACAACAGTGGAACCAGGCCCAGGGTCAGCTGACGGATCTGGTGTTGGTGGACGGCCGCACACATCACTCTCTGCAGTGGTGGAACACCACAAACCTTTCCAAAGGGCGGCCGTTCCTGGACCCGGTTCCTCAGGTGATTCTAACAGCGGACGCATCGCTCTCCGGCTGGGTAGCGCACCTCCTACACCTCACAATGCAAGGTCTATGGACGCCACAGCAAAAATCGCTCCACATCAACCATCTGGAGCTCTTGGCGATCTTTCTAGCCCTAAAATCTTTCCAAAAACAGATTTCGGGCAAAGCAGTCCTCATTCGCACAGACAACATGACTGCAATGTATTATATCCAAAAACAGGGGGGGACACACTCTCCCCAGCTCTCCCGCTTAGCCCAGAGCATATGGAGATGGGCAATTCCCCAAAACATCTTTCTCCTGGCACAGCACGTTCCAGGCGTACAAAACACCATGGCAGATCTGCTCAGCAGACAAACGCAACAACTACACGAATGGGAACTGCATCCACAAGTTCTTCACCCATTCTTCCAACAGTGGGGGCATCCTCAGATAGACCTCTTCGCCACCCACGAAAACAAAAAATGCCCAAGCTTCGCCGCCAGATACCCACACCCATTGTCCAAGGGCAATGCGATATGGATGAACTGGTCAGGCAGATTTGCATACGCCTTTCCACCTCTCCCACTAATTCCATTAGTGGTAAGGAAGCTACAACAACACTCCCTCACACTCATTCTAGTAGCTCCGACGTGGGCCAGGCAGCCGTGGTACACCACGCTACTACAACTGTCAGTGGTACCACATCAAAAACTGCACCTATCCCCATGCCTCCTAACCCAGAACCATGGAGAAATCAGGCACCCGGACCCAGCTCAGCTCAACCTGGCGATCTGGCTCCTGAAATCTTAGAATTCGGATACCTTAACCTTCCCCCTGATTGCATGAACATCATCATGGAAGCCAGACGTCCTACCACTAGAGCATGCTATGCCGCAAAGTGGAAAAGATTTGTAATTTACTGCCGTAACAATACAATCAACCCTTTAGATGCATCCATGCAGCACATTATATGCTATCTGCTCCATCTTCACAGGTGTAACCTGGCATATTCATCCATACGCCTACACCTAGCAGCGATCGCTGCTTATCTACAAAACAGACAGCATTTATCACTCTTCAGAGTGCCCGCTATTAAAGCCTTTATGGAAGGCCTTAAACGAGTAATTCCTCCCAGGGCACCACCTTCCCCTGTATGGAATCTAAATGTAGTTCTTACACGACTAATGGGTCCGCCCTTCGAACCAATGCATAAATGTGAGCTACAGTTTCTCACCTGGAAAACAGCTTTTCTCGTAGCTATCACTTCCCTTAGAAGGGTTGGTGAAATACAAGCGTTCACTATACAGGAACCCTTCATACAAATACATCACAGCAAGGTCATACTTCGCACAAATCCGAAGTTTCTGCCCAAGGTCATTTCCCCCTTCCTTCTCAATCAATCGGTGGAATTACCTGTCTTCTTCTCGCAACTTCAATCTGTTGCAGAAAGGGCCTTACACACACTCGATGTGAAAAGGGCTTTGCTATACTACATACAAAGAACGCAACCCTTCAGGAAGACTAAACAATTGTTCGTTTCCTTCTCTCCACCACATAAAGGCAACCCCATTTCTAAATCAGGGATAGCTAGGTGGATTGTAAAGTGCATACAAATTTGCTATCAAAAGGCAAAAAGAACATTATCTGTTCCGCCTAAAGCCCACTCTACAAGAAAGTTAGGGGCTTCTATGGCTTTTCTAGGGAATATACCCTTAGATGACATCTGCAAAGCAGCCACATGGTCTACACCGCACACCTTCACAAAAGATTACTGTGTAGATGTGCATTCCAAGCAGCAAGCTAGGGTGGGCCAGGCTGTACTAAATACACTTTTTCAAACCACTGCAACGGATACCGGTGGTCGCCGCTAAGGTTGGGTACTGCTATATAATCTATGCTAAGTGTACAATCTGCAGCTCATATGCCTCGAACGGAATATGCTACTTACCAGTATGCATCTGTTCTTGGCATGTAGAGCTGCAGAGTTGTACACGCCCACCCGCCTCCCTGGCTACCTGTATCCGTTCCAGTACATCTTATTTAGATACAACACACATGGGTTTCTCACTGTTATTACTACGCTCCATCATTTCCCTGTTGGCGAAAAACAATCTGAGGATGGAGCCGAAGCCCATGCGCAGTACGGACCGAAGGAGAAGTCACCGAACTCGTGACTTCCAAAGACTGTCCAAGAAGAAAAACAAACTGCAAACATCCGGGCCCAACACCAGATGGCGATCTATGCTAAGTGTACAACTCTGCAGCTCTACATGCCAAGAACAGATGCATACTGGTAAGTAGCATATTCCATTTTTACCCAGGCACTGTCCTAGAAGTAGTCTGATGATTTAGTCAGTTTCTAAGTACTTATGTTGTGAACCATTCATTACCAAATAGACTGCTTCAAATGTCCATGCAGTATGCATGTAGTTCTCTAACCACCTACACAGTTGTTTTTCTCACCTTCAATTTTCTAGACAGTTTCCATACACTTCCAGGAAACACCCTATCACTCGCTTTGCAGTCCTCTAGTGACCCATTCAGGACCATGTACTAATCCATTCACTGTGCCAAAACCCAAACACTTATAAATTCACCAAGACACTCTCTTTCCAGTACTCTAATGATTCAGTCATTGCCTAAGTATTCATGCACTGAGCTAGGCCTTAGCACATGGACTTCTTCAAACCCCTATGCACTGTGCATGCAGTCTTCTAACCACCTAGACACTTGTCTTTCACAGTTTCAGTTCCCTAGTGAGTATCCATACAGTCCAGCAAACATCCTGTCACTTCCTTTGCACTCTTCTAGTGACCCATTCAGTACCAAGTACTAATCCATTCCCTGCGCCAAAAGCCTACCACTTATAAATTCACCCAGGCAGTCTCCTTGCTGTAGTCTAATCATTCAGTCAGTACCCAAGTACTCATGCAGTGAGCCAGGCCTTAGCACATGGACTGCTTTAAATGCCTATCCAGTATGCAATCAGTTCTCTAATCAGCTACACAGTTGTCTTTCGCAGCTTCAATTCCCCAGTTAGTATTCATACACTTCTAGCAAACACCCTGTTACTCACCCAGTGTGTCTCTTTTTAGTACTGTAATCATTCAGTTAGTTAGCATGTAGTCTTTTTGTGAGGTACGCTTTAGGGCATGAACTGTTTCAAAGTAGTATGCATTATGTATGTAGTGTTTTAATCATCGTCACACTTGTGGTTCAGGTCTATAGTTTTTTAGTCTGTTTTTATATAAAATGTGTTTGTACAGTAATGGAATATTGTAAATTTGAAAGTTATTAATATACATTTATTTGTGACTCTTTTTTTCAGATACTGTTTTTCAACGTTAAAATCGAGAAAGTATGCCAGAAAAAAAAAGAATAAGAAAAGAACAGAGACAGGAGGATTATTTGAAGAAACATCAACCACAAGTATTGAATGAAAAAGATAATGTGGCTAAAAGGAAAAAATCTTCTTTTAAGATCACGAAGCAATTTATTAAAAATGTTTGTAGGAGCAAACAGAATGTAGAGAATGCTGCAACTTCAAATAATTTTTTGAGTAAGAAAAAAAAATCAAAATAAGAGGAAAAGTAAAAAAGCAAATGTTCAGTCAAAGAAGATAAAGTATGGTATAAGAAGACAAAATCTGTATAAGGAATTACGCAATAAAATATTTTACAAGAGAGTAGTGCATAATTTGCTGAAAGATGTAAAGAAATATAAAAAGAGCTTTATTTTATAAAAAGAAGAAGCATATTGAAAGCATTGTGGAAAAGGCTCTTGAAGTAAAAAGGAAAATGTTTATTTTAGTGTTGAACAGAATTCGATCACTAGATAAATCAATATATGTAATGACGGCCAAAAGTAGGAGGAAAAGAGTTATTAATAAAAAAAAAAATTGTGATGTTTTTTTGGGAGAATGGAAACACAGTTCTAGTTCAGAGCCTTTTTTTAATGAAGAGAGTTATTCACTAAGTGAAAAATTATTGTATGCAGTTGACACCAGTGGTAGAGGTTATGAGGTTAGTGATGGTTGTCCAATGGAGAAAGAGAAAATGGTTGAAAGAAATGCAGAAAAAGTGATAGCTGATGAAGTTTTAGGGAGACGTGCTAAAAACCCTGTGTACACTTGGGATTGCAGTAGTGTTTATAGTGTACGACAGGAATCTATTGAAAAATTATGTAGTTTTTTACGAGTCTATACTAAAAAAAAGTGTACAACAAAAGATTAAGCTGTTGCAAGGACTAGACCCTTGCAGAGTGAGAAAACATATTGGTTTGCAAGGTCATTCTCTGGCTTGTCTTTCTAGGAAAGTTTGTGAAAGTGTTTTTCACCATTTCAGAATGCTGGCAGTACATCATACTCAAATACGGAAGTTAGTGAGAAGGTTGTATTATGCAAAAAGCCCAGCACTAAAGTTAAGTGAGTTGAACAGTGCTCTTTTGCGTGGGTCAGTTTCAGATGTGAAGCAGGTCTGTGAGGATATTGAGTTTTGTTACTTTGGGCCTCAGCAAGAGAGTGAAGAAACTGACACATTAGTAGAACAAAATGTGGAAGACAATGTAGAACCTGTAATTACAGAAACATTTGAGGATGAAATAACAAAGTTTAAGGTAATTTCAGGTGAAAGACCAAATGTTTCTTGTATTTGTTGTCGGCGAAGTCACTATAAAAATCAGACTAGGGGTGTCAATCTGTATTTTAAAAGTGAAATAGAAAATAATGATAAGTGGATGGAATTTGCAACTTATTTGTTGGTAGAGGATTGTTTTGATTTGGGATGTGAGCAGCGTATTTGCAAATATTGTTATAATAAATTAGATGAGAATAAAATGCCTGCTAGAGCTGTTCATAATAATCTAGAGTTGGTTGCTATTCCTCCAGAGCTGATAGATTTAAATACGTACGAGTCTATTCTGATAGAATGTGTTCACCCTTTTCAGGCTATTGTTCGTATGGAGCCCGAAACAAGTAAATTACCTCCATCAGAGTTGCAAAGAGGATTGAAAGGAAGAGTTGTGTATTTACCATTAGATTTAAGGAAAAATGTTGAAACTATTGGTGTAGATCATGCAGATAATGAGCCACTAGTCATTCTAGTTAATGGTGTTCCTACTAAGAATAAGAAAATCTGGCAAGAGTTAGTGGATGTTAGAAAAGTGCAAAAGGCATCATTGTATCTGATAAAAAAATAATGAGTACTATAGAAATGTGTTTGTTGGAGAAGAAGAAATAGATTTATCAGACGATAGTGAAACATTAAGTGGACAAATTGAAAAAGTGGACATGTCCAGATGTGAAGAGATCTATGAACATTACAGTGTACATCCACTTCATTCCAAAGAGGTGATGGGGAATACAATTGAGTTGTTTCAAATGAAAAATGCAACAGGAAGTCCCATGAGTGTATGGGAAGAGAGTTTGGAAGCTCGTTGTTTCCCACAGTTGTTTCCAACAGGAAAAGGTGGACGATATGATGAACGTTGTCAAGAATTCCTGTCATACAAGGGAAACACGCCCTTATGTAAACAGGAGAGCTGTTACATAACTCAAGGGAAACACGCCCTTATGTAAACAGGAGAGCTGTTACATAACTCAAGGGAAACACGCCCTTATGTAAACAGGAGAGCTGTTACATAACTCAAGGGAAACACGCCCTTATGTAAACAGGAGAGCTGTTACATAACTCAAGGAAAACACGCCCTATAAAGGGAGGAACCGGGAGGTACAAGGCTGTCGGATATTGTGTTTACACCGACGTACCTGCTTCGTGAAGAGCAGTGTTCCGGAGTGGTGCTCCAGTAAGGCAAGAACGGAGGTAGGTCGAGTCGTTACTCCCTGGGCCGTGTCTTGCCCCATCGTCACCTGTGAAGGACCCGGAAGCTCTACCGGTCAACCATTGAGCTTCGCTTTTTGACTCGGCTGAGTCCAAGCGCAGTGGCGCTTTTGCTGGTTGGAGTCGTAACTCCCAGCCCGACCAGAGACACAGGGACTGCCAGCTGTAACGCACACCAGGAGGTGTTTGCCGCGTTACAGACTCGGAAGTCCACAGGATCGATCGAGCGGCTGCTCTCGGTTCAGTCTTCTTGCTTGTGATTGGGGTATCGGTGACGCATCACCAGGAGGTGACTCCGCGTCCCGGTGCAGTCTGAGGAAGAGGTTGAGCGGCTGCTCCCTTCAGGTAGAGACCCCGGCTGGGTGTTTCCCTGACTCCTCGATTCTCCCCAACACTCTTCGTGCCCCTCACAGCCTACCGATTGGCATTGTCGGCCATTTCATTTCTGCCCTCTGTTGGCATACGCCGGGATCGGCGTATATGCAGAGGACGGTTAGGACCATCCGTGCTGTGGGCTGGTAACGTACTTAGCCTGGAGGATTCCAGTGACTGTAACTTTTGTTTGTTCTTTGTATTTTATTTGCCTTCATTAAAAGAACTAACCCTTCACAAGTGGTTGCGTCCTCATTGTCGTGTCTGTTAAACGATCCTGAGACGTTCAGGGCGTTACAAAATATCCGACCTTAATAACACTAACTGTCTCCCGGTCGATAACAGACATGGCAACACTTGATGATGTGCTGGCTGCTTTAGCGGCCATGCAAGTTGAAGTGGCTGCCTCTAGGCAAGAAACAGCCGATGTAAAAGCCAGACTGGATGCTATCCAATTGGACCCGCTCACGCCCAGCACCTCCCTCACGAACCAGACCCCTGCGGTAGTAGTGGAAATGCCGGTAGCCATCCCCTTGGCAACACCAGAGAGGTACAGTGGGGATCCTAACACAGTGCAGGTATTCCTCACACAAGTGGCGCTACATTTATCGTGCAAACCAAAGGCGTTCCCCACGAGTCAGGCTCGTGTGGCTTTCCTTATATCCTATTTGGCTGGAAACGCGGCACAATGGGCCGTACCTCTGGTGAGCAGGGACGACCCCCTCTTATGTGATTGGGGTGCTTTTCGCGAGGAATTCCTGAAGGTATTCGACAGAAGGGCTGACTCGTACACGGCGGACCGTGAAATGCTTGAGTTGAGACAGGGATCCAACGACCTGGTGCAGTATCTCAACGCGTTCCGAAGGCTGGTTGCGGAAACCAAGTGGCCTGTTGCTAAACAGACGGCGCTCTTCCATCAAGGGCTGTGCGATGAGCTCAAGGACGCCGTGGCTCATATTGACCCTCAACCCAAGACATGTGAGGGCCTTATCAACCTGGTATTACGGCTGGAACATAGGCTAAGTGAAAGAAAGGGGGATCATGGGAGAAAAGGAAAATCCCTTCCATCCTATGTGACGGTGGGAAGTCCTGAAACTTCCACCGCATCCAAGGGAGAACCCATGGACATCAGCGCAATACGAGCGAGCCTCACAGCCACGGAGAAAGAGTCACGCCGTAAACAAGGATTGTGCCTATATTGTGGCAAAAAAAGCCACTACGTACGTGAATGCCCTGCCAAACCGAAGACGTCACGTTATCGGGCCAACCGGTCGGTAACAGCCGTGGTGGACATACCGGCGGAAAACTAGAGGACTCCAAGACCAGAGAAGGGGCATCTCGGAGTCACTCATCCATCCCTTCACTTTCCAACTCGGTCACTAAGGGACAACGACACCTGTTTATCACGGTGCACGTGGGAGTGCATGACCAGTGGATACCCGTTGTGGCCATGGTGGATTCAGGGGCCACTGGCATGTTTATGGACCACAACGAGGCATGCAGGCTAGGGCTAGTGCTTCTTCCCAAAGCAGTACCCGAAGACGTCTATGCGGTAGACGGAAGGCGATTGGTGACGGGGCCCATCGGACAGCACACGGGGGTCCTTCCCATGAGATATGGGAGGAACCATTTGGAACAAATCGATTTTAACATCATCCGAGCGCCCCAATATGGCGTCATATTGGGATTGCCGTGGCTACAGAAACACAACCCCTTTGTGGATTGGCCAACACATCGCATCGAAATGACGTCACCGTATTGCATCCTGCATTGTGGAATAAGAACGGAATCCCTTGACGCAGATGAGAGCGGGAGTCAGACGGTGGCTACAGCGGCAGAAAAAGATGTGGCTCTCCCCCAGGCTTATCACAGTTTTGAGGATGTATTTGATGAGGTGAAGGCGGAAGTGCTACCACCACATAGACAGTTTGACTGCCAGATCGACCTGGTGCCAGGGGCCAGCGTTCCCAGCGGCAGGCTGTATGCCCTGACGGAACCTGAAAACGTGCATCTCCGGGGGTACCTGGATAAACTCCTCAAGCTAGGATTCATCCGCCCGTCCAAGTCTCCGGCCGCCTCGCCACTCTTCTTCATCCCGAAGGCTAATGGGGAGCTGAGAGCCTGTGTGGACTTTAGGGCATTGAATGCGATAACCATAAAAAATCGGTACCCCTTGCCTCTCATCAGTGTACTTCTGGAACAGGTCAAGAAAGCTCGTATCTACACCAAGTTGGATTTGAAAGGGGCATACCATCTGGTGCGCATGAGGGACGGAGACGAGTGGAAGACCGCCTTTAAGACCAGGTTCGGCCTTTTTGAGTACCTCGTCATGCCGTTCGGTCTGTGCAACGCCCCGGCAGCCTTTCAGTACTTTTTGAATGAGGTATTCAGAGAGGAGTTGGATATCTACGTGGTCGTATATATCGACGACATCCTCATCTATTCGTCCAGTGTGGAGGAGCACGTACACCACGTCAAAGCTGTGCTCCAAAAGCTGAGGGAAAACATGCTGTTTTGTAAACTCAGCAAGTGTGACTTCCACGTCAAATTCGTGGAATTCCTCGGAGTGATGCTGAGTCCAGAGGGACAGGAGATGGCAGAACGAAAGATCAAGGCGGTGAAAGAATGGCCGGTGCCCCAAAGCGTGAAGGACGTCCAAAGTTTCATTGGCTTCGCCAACTTTTACAGGCGGTTTATAGATGGATTTTCAGGAGTGGTGGCCCCAATCACACAGCTACTGAGGAAGTCCAAGGAGTTTGTCTGGTCCCCTGAAGCGAACACAGCCTTTGAGGCCCTGAAAAGCGCCTTTGGTAAGGCGCCGGTGTTGGCTCACCCCGATCCGGATCTCCCCTACGTGGTGGAAGCGGACGCGTCGGATGTGGCGCTGGGGGCTATCTTGTCCCAACGCAACCACGACACAGGGGTGCTTCATCCCGTTGCGTACATGTCCCGCAAACTCAACGACGCCGAACGCAACTACCATATTGCGGAGAAGGAGCTTCTCGCAATCAAGGACGCCTTCACCGAATGGAGGCATTGGTTGATGGGGGCAAGACATGTGGTATCGGTGTACACGGACCATCGGAACCTACAGTTCATGACGGCCACTAGACACCTTTCTCCCAGGCAGCTGCGGTGGATGATCTTCTTTGCGGGGTTCAACTTCCGCATCACATATCGGCCGGGGACGGAAAACCGGAAGGCGGACGCCCTGTCCCGTCAATCTGCAGTTAAGGAACCATTGCCTGCAACCGAGCGTTCCATCATTTCCCCGAGGATGGTATTGGGGGTTATCCAACCGGATACTTTCCTGAGGGGAATAAAGAGAGGGATCAGGTCATTCGCATGGCGGAGGTGGCTCCTCAGTCACAGAGAATGGCAGCTGAAGGACGGGATACCCCTGAAGGGCAGGTGCCTATTGATACCCACGCCTAGGCTAAGGAAACAAGCATTCATCTGGTGCCATGACTCTCCATGCGCAGGTCATTTGGGCTTTGAAAAAACGGTGGCTAGCATGGGACGGCATTTCTGGTGGCCAACCATGAGAGTGGATGTCAGGAGGTGGGGACAGGAGTGTCCTACGTGTGCTACCATGAAGGCCGACCATGGCCGAACCCAAGGGCTCTTACATCCACTTCCGACCCCGGATAGACCATGGGATAGCATATCACTGGACTTCGTGGTGGGCCTACCGGTAGACCAGGGGATGACGGCAATACTGGTGGTGGTGGATTACTTGACGAAAATGGGGCACTTCATCCCCTGCAAGAGAGTCCCTACGGCCGGGGAATTGGCGTCACTACTCCTAAAGAATGTGGTACGACTGCATGGATTACCTGGGGTGATCGTGTCGGACCGGGGGTCGCAGTTTACTGCGCAATTCTGGAAGACTTGGTGCACTGCGCTGCATGTTAAGACCGCCCTGTCCACCAGCTACCACCCTCAAACGGACGGCCAAACCGAGCGCCTGAACCAAACGCTCAAACAGTATCTGCGATGTTTTGTGGACCAGGGCAGGGAAGAATGGGTCGACTTGCTATGGGTTGCAGAGATAGCCTATAACAACGCCACTCACAGCTCCACACAGTCATCTCCGTTCTATAGCAACTATGGCCAACATCCCAGGTTCTTGCCATTTCTACATCCGTTCAGAGAGGACAGGATTCCCGCCACAGCGGACAGGGTGGCACACATAAAAGACACGTTGATGCGCTCAAGGGCTGTCCTAATAGAGGCCAAGAGAAGATACAAGGCTGCGGCAGATAGGAAGAGAAGGCCCGGGCCACTGTACCGCACTGGAGACTACGTCTGGATATCCACAAGAAACATGAGGTTTCGAAAGAACAGTGTGTTCCATCCCAAGTACATGGGCCCCTATCGAATTACCAAGTGTATGGGTCCCGTGAACGTGAAGGTGTGCTTGCCCCAGTCATTGCGGATACACCCTGTCTTTCATGTATCATTGCTCAAACCAGCACCCTCCAAGCCGTCTGGGACACCTAGGCCGGTATGCGTGGAGTCGGAGGTGGAGTATGAAGTGTCGGGCATACGGGCGTCCAAATGGCGCAGGGGGAAGCTGTGGTACCTGGTTGCGT
Source organism: Triturus cristatus (assembly GCF_964204655.1). Lineage (NCBI taxonomy): Eukaryota > Metazoa > Chordata > Amphibia > Caudata > Salamandridae > Triturus > Triturus cristatus. The sequence goes on along the minus strand of NC_140583.1, from coordinate 870,981,017 downwards.
GGAAAGGCTATGGCCCGGAGGAGCATTCATGGGAACCGGCTGAAGGGGTTCATGCTCCGCGCTTGGTCTCCTTGTTCCATCGGCGTTTTCCTGCCAGCGCTGGACCCGTGGGGAGCCGCTGAGAGGGAGGATGTACTGTCAAGAATTCCTGTCATACAAGGGAAACACGCACTTATGTAAACAGGAGAGCTGTTACATAACTCAAGGGAAACACGCCCTTATGTAAACAGGAGAGCTGTTACATAACTCAAGGGAAACACGCCCTTATGTAAACAGGAGAGCTGTTACATAACTCAAGGGAAACACGCCCTTATGTAAACAGGAGAGCTGTTACATAACTCAAGGAAAACACGCCCTATAAAGGGAGGAACCGGGAGGTACAAGGCTGTCGGATATTGTGTTTACACCGACGTACCTGCTTCGTGAAGAGCAGTGTTCCGGAGTGGTGCTCCAGTAAGGCAAGAACGGAGGTAGGTCGAGTCGTTACTCCCTGGGCCGTGTCTTGCCCCATCGTCACCTGTGAAGGACCCGGAAGCTCTACCGGTCAACCATTGAGCTTCGCTTTTTGACTCGGCTGAGTCCAAGCGCAGTGGCGCTTTTGCTGGTTGGAGTCGTAACTCCCAGCCCGACCAGAGACACAGGGACTGCCAGCTGTAACGCACACCAGGAGGTGTTTGCCGCGTTACAGACTCGGAAGTCCACAGGATCGATCGAGCGGCTGCTCTCGGTTCAGTCTTCTTGCTTGTGATTGGGGTATCGGTGACGCATCACCAGGAGGTGACTCCGCGTCCCGGTGCAGTCTGAGGAAGAGGTTGAGCGGCTGCTCCCTTCAGGTAGAGACCCCGGCTGGGTGTTTCCCTGACTCCTCGATTCTCCCCAACACTCTTCGTGCCCCTCACAGCCTACCGATTGGCATTGTCGGCCATTTCATTTCTGCCCTCTGTTGGCATACGCCGGGATCGGCGTATATGCAGAGGACGGTTAGGACCATCCGTGCTGTGGGCTGGTAACGTACTTAGCCTGGAGGATTCCAGTGACTGTAACTTTTGTTTGTTCTTTGTATTTTATTTGCCTTCATTAAAAGAACTAACCCTTCACAAGTGGTTGCGTCCTCATTGTCGTGTCTGTTAAACGATCCTGAGACGTTCAGGGCGTTACAAACGTCCTGTGCAGATTCCTGCATCTGAATATCGGACAACAAGATTATATGCAGAAGATCCAAGATTTCGACAATGTATCCCTTATATGTTTCATCTTCTGTTTGAAAGTGACTTGTCTGGACTTTCATATGCAGTAAATCACATTTTAAAAACTGGAATGCATCTGCAAAATGTAACTGCAAAGGATTTTATGGATAAAGTGCATCAGAGAGATGATCATTTAGAATCTCAGTTGATTAATCTGATGGCATGTCAGCGTGGGACTAATGAATATTGGTACCATCGACATGGAGAACTGAAATGCATGCTACGGAACTTGGGAACTCCTACATGGTTTGTTACACTAAGCTGTGCTGAGTATGCTTGGGATGATTTACTTGAATTTCTTCGAGAGGCAAATTCCTATATAAATAATATTGAATACAAGACACCTGGAGAATTGTGCTCTTTGGATCCTGTCAATGTATGCAGATATTTCAATCATAGATTTGAAGCTATGATGTCTTTCATCTGCAATAAAAAGAATCCTCCTCTTGGAGAAGTTGTGGATTTCTTTTGGAGAAAGTCGTATCAAGCAAGAGGTGCTCCTCACATACATATGTTGCTATGGGTCAAGGATGCCCCCAAATTTGGAATAGATTCAGATGGAAGTGTTTTGTCTTTCATTGAAGATTATGCTACATGTGCTGTACCAATTTGCAGAGAAGACAAAAACTTAAAAGAACAAGTCTTACGATTTCAAAGCCATAGGTGTGGAAAATACTGTCGACGAAAGTACAAGTCAAAGGATAAGTTCTATACCAAATGTCGTTTTGGATTTCCACGTCCTGTATTAGCCAAAGGAAGAGTGAACAGTTTCATGTCAGCTGTACGACATACCTTCACAAGAAAGTCTCCGAAAAACACCTACAACTTAAGAAGAAGCGAAGAATCGAAATACATAAATGACTACAACCCAGTTATTTTATCCATGTGGAACGCTAACATGGATATTCAGTATGTTGCGGACAATTCTATTGCTGTTGCTCGATATGTAACGTCTAACATTACTAAATCAGAAAAGACTGAATTGAAAGAAATGTGGGAAGAGATTTCTCGCGAGAAGAGTCTAAGTAAGAAATTATACAGTTTCAGTTTGAAAATGTTATCGCATCGTGAAATTGGAGCATAGTAAAGTTCAGATCGGTTATCATCTGCAAGTCTATATTCCAAAAGTAGAAGAATCATTTGGGTGAGTCTAGGTCTTGCAGGATTGCGAAATCGGGTATTGAAATCTGTTCAAGAAATTGAATATTTAGCAGAAAATGACCCTGAAAGTACAGATATTTTGAAAACCAATATGTTGGACATATACTATCCAAAGAGAAGTCATCATCTTGAGAACATGTGTCTCTATGAAGTGTTGCAAAACTACACTTTTAAATGGAATATTACAGAGAACATCAACAATGGAAAATATGGAGTGATTGGTTCTGAAGGATGTCTGGTGAAACAAAGGAAAGGAAATTTAATTAATCACAGAAAACTGAGTTGCGACACTGCTGACAAAAGGGAATTTTACTATTTAGCCCTTTTGCAAATGTTCAAACGATGACGTTCTGAACGGGAATTACTTGGAGATTTTCCCAGCTATGAAGATTCATTTAATGCTTGTAAAGATAGCATACAATGCAGTGCTTTCCTAAATTATGTGAAAATGTTGAATGATGAAATAAGCTACAATTGCAGCTGAGATTGCTAGAGACAGTTCTCAAGGTAGTCAAAGTTCTGCTGCACTGAGTCAAGATCCACTTGGACAACCAATTGTTGAAAATGAAGCAGCGATTGCCACGAATGAGGTGGAAACAGCAATGTATCAAGCACAAAAAGATGCAATACAGTTAGGAAACTTGGAAGAGCAACTAAATGTTGAACAGAAACAAATATATCAACAAGTGAAAGAGCAGATTGACCATGGATTACTTCATGAAAAGAAAGACTGCTCATGTACATCATTTCAACCTATCCGAATGTATGTGAGTGGTCAAGCTGGAACAGGAAAGAGTTTCTTAATTAAAGTAATTACAAGTTATCTGCAAAAAACAACTAAGTCGCATTTGTCTTGTGTTGTCACTGCTCCAACTGGGTTGGCAGCAACATTAAAGGAATTACTTTACATTGTTTACTAATGCTGCCAGTAGAGCATGAGAACAAATTGGAATACCACAAGCTATCTGGAGAAGCTTGTTGTGAAGTTTCAAGAGTGCTGAAGAAAATGAAACTTCTCATTATTGATGAGGTGAGCATGGTTTCAAACTTGATGCTTGCCTTTGTGCATTTAAGAATGCAGCTAATTCTTAAAACAGAGTATGACTGTGTTATTTGGAGGAAAACATGTCATAGTTTTTGGAGATCTACTGCAACTGACACTGGTAAAAGGACAACCGGTATTTAAAACACTTGCCCATGAAGATACCAGAAAGTCTCTTGGCAGTGTTGGTAATGTGAACATTTGGAGTAATTTTGAATACAACGAACTGACAACAAATATGCGACAGGCAAATGATGCTGAATATGGAAGTATTCTTCAAGATATAAGAATTGGAATTCTTTCAAAAAAAGGGAAAGAAGCTTTGGAGAGTCGATTACTTTGCAATGTCTTTCCAAATGAAAATGCAGTTGCTGCAAAAGTGTACGTGGAAATTGCTAAAAATAAGTCAGTTATTTGCTTAATGCCAACACTGCGTGAGTGTTCAATATTCAACGAAGAATTAATAAAATTGGAAAATGAAGAAATTGTCAAAATGGAAGTGATCGATAAAATACTACATGAAGGAATCACTATTTTAACGGGTAAGTTGAGATCAAAACTAGATTGTTTAGAAAAAAAAATATCTAAAACTGCTGGTTTGGAAAAGACACTGTATGTGTGTGTAGACTGTCGGGTAATTTTAAGGCGTAATTTGGATGTAGAGAAAGATTTAGTTAATGGTGCAATGGGCAAAGTGGTGGATTTTGTGAATTATCAGAAAAAAGAAGGAATTGAATTTTTTAAAATTAAAATTGATCAGATTGATGAAGTTAAAGAAATTGGTCGTTGTTCAGTTCGTTTTTTGCTTGTTAAAGATTTATATGTCCGTAGGAAACAATTTCCATTTTCTCTGGCATATGCAGTGACTATTCATAAATCTCAAGGATTAAGTGTAGACAGTGCATTGGTGAACATTGGATCTACTGTATTTAAAGAGAGTATGGCATATGTTGCTTTGTCGCGAGTCAGAACATTATCTGGTTTGATTTTTGATTGATTTTGATGAGACAAAGGTTACTGCAGATGCAAACTGTGTAAAAGAGTATAATAGGTTAAGAAGGGTGTATGCTCCAAATTTAGGTCAATATCCTGTATTTGAAAAGTGTGTGGTTGGTCGAAAAAGAAGGTTAGAGAATATCTGTTCTGAAGGTATCAAGAAAAGAAAAGAACAAGATAATGTTGTGATTGCAGGTTAAAAGAAATTGTACACTGTTGGAGAGATGGTTGGTTATCAGTTTGAAAATAGTTCTGGTGTCAACTGCTATGCTAATGTAGTGGTCAATGTTGTTTTTTATCTTGAAGATTTGCAAGAGCAAATTATGTAGAATCGGCAAAAAAGATTTTGTTCTTTGTTGCACTCTGTTTATGAAAAATTGACAACAGATAGAAGTAAAATACAATCTTTTTCAGATGTTCGTAGTCTTTTGGATGTGTGTTCTGGTTCTACACAATTTACACAAAATATCCAACAAGATGCTCAGGAATTTTTAATGTATATGCTTACCATTTTTGAAAATGAAGGTGTAGAAATAGAAAATATTTTTGGCCTTTCTTACAAATGGGAACATCATTGTAAAAATTGCACGTATACATGTAGCACCAATGTAGACACTGAGAGATTTCGGTATTTAACATTACCAGACTGTAAATCAGTGGCTTTCAATAAATTAGTGAAAGGTGCAAATCAAAACATGGAGTGTAGCCAATGTAAATCAGAAATGTTATCCACATTATTGTTAACAAAATATGGAAAATACATAATTTTAATGATGCAACGTTGTACAGCTGATGGAAGAAAATTGGATACTTTAATAAAACAATTTGTAGCAGCACAAATATCAATATCAGGAAGAACTTTTGTAGCAATTGCAATAATTTTACATGATGGTCCTTCCACCACATCTGGACATTACACTGCCTATCTAAAATGTGACAAAGGCTGGATACTTTGTAATGATGCCCAGTTGGTTTTCAAACAACGTTTGCCTAGGGAATTACAAAATTCCTACCTAATATTTTTGAAGCCAAAGTTTTAGGAAGCTAATTCACTCTCTGAGGAATTTATTATAATAATTTAATAGAACTACCATTGGACAGTTTACATAAAGAAGAAGTGCAAAAATACCATTTGGCCTCAAGGAAAGGTATATTTTTGAATTATGGACTTTTTGGTGGTCATTTATTCGGTGATTATTTTAATGTGGCAACATTTACAGTTTTTATAAGTTAAAGTTATAAAATTTTGTAATCTGTAAGCATTTCATATGTGTATGATTTGTATTTTCTGGTATCTTACTGAGAATAGTATGTTGTTTTTTTTTTAACAATCTTTCTGATTGGGTTTTTTTTTGCCCGCTGTTAAGTGATGAGTACCATTGAAATCACTATTTCGAGTGAAATTCAATATATTCTGAGAACAGCAAAAAAGGCAAACAAATTACTTTGTGGAAATTATGTTGTGCTGTAAAAAAATTATTATTATATGTTATAATTTATATTTTATTTTCTTTCACAGATCCAAATTTTAAAATAAACAATTTTTAAGAATTTGTATTTGAAAGAAAAATAGGCAAAAATGAATAACATTTTTTATTCCTATTACTGTGAAGGTAAGTTTAACTAAGTCTCAATATGGAGAATGAAGAGGCCTGCAAGAATCTACAAAGTTGAAACACGTTTGTTAAAACACTTTGTTTATGTAGTTTTGAAATTTGACCATAATCAGATATCAAGTGACCTGCAAAAAAAGAGATTTGAGGGGTTCATAAAATTTCATCTTTTTAGCGGTTGAAGGACCACACTTATTTCAATCATTCTTCTTTGAACATCTTTGCAGTCAAAATTCTGTGCTTACCTTCTATCATTCGCAGGGAAATTTAAAAATGGAAATAAGTCACTTTTTGTAACATAGTTATTGTGTAAGATATTCTTTCATATTTTCAAAGAGAGGAAAAGGCACTCTGTGCACTTTTTATACTCCATGAAAATATAACTTCATCATGCAGACCACTTTCGGATGAAAGGGTGTTCTATAAGTGTTGTTGTGCATGATTGCACTTAATACTCATAGAACAAGACACATGTCTAGATTTATTAGAAATCGTAAATCTCGATATGTGTGTGAATGGTGCACCATTCTTCAATTGGTGTAGGAAAGCACAACAAAGAGAATTGTTTTAATTTCTCCACATTTTTATTTCTTCAATGCATGCTGAAATGTTTAGCATACATTGAAGGAGAAAAATGCATTTTCTCATTGTTTTTGTACAGGGAGGTGTGTCTTCCTGTAGAAAAACAAACAGCACATGACACAGATATCCTTGCGCTATTGTGCAAGGGTGCCTATGCCACATGGCTGCAGTTTAAGCAGCCGTGCAGAGAGAAGCATAGATTTGCAACATATTTATGTACATATGTTGCATCCCTGTGCTTCAGAAGTACTACAGCACACAGCAGTTAAAGAGGTTACTGTGTGATGCTGCAGCACTTCCTTATAGTCAGACCCTCCAGGATTTCGCGATTTCGCGATTTCGCGGCTTGCCGCGAAATCGGCACTTTTGTAAAAATGCCACGATTTTTACAAAAGTGCCCGCGAAAATCGGCACTTTTGTAAAAATGCCGCAATTTTTACAAAAGTGACCTGATCCCGTACTTGATGATGTTTTGCCCCCACAGGCAGAGGCGCAACTAAAGCCAAATTTTGGGGGGTGGGGGGCTAAGAAAAAAATTCGAGGGGGGGCTGAATCTTTAAGCAATAGGCAGAGTGGAGCTCTAGCCATGTAAACAACAACGATGGCAGCGAGGTAGGATGCTCCCCTCACACCTCTGCTTTGGCCTGCAGTGTTTGCAGCGTGATCCACTTGCTGCAAAGCTCAGGGCTCAGCACCTTTGCCCTCTGGAGGACTGAGAACCACAGAGACTTGCGTTCCACACAGTGCCCCGAGAGGAGTGGTTTTCGGTGCAGGCTGGGATTGAAGACAGGCCCAAAAGATAACAAAGAAGAGACCTGGCAGACACCGGGAACATGCAAAGTGCTCTCACCACATCGTCTTTACTCCAGCATGAATGCCTGATTCACAGCAAAAACTCCAAAGCAGCACACACAGAAGAGTCCCATCAGGGCCTAATAGACCTTGGGCAGTTAGTGTCGGAGTGGACTGTGAGCCAGAATGGCAGCGGAGGTAGGAAGTCTCCGTTACGATTGGGGATAAACCAAAATTAAATACTGGCTGAATGAAATGGAGACAGAAAGCCTCATATTGATCATAAAGCGAGCTCACTTTACCTATTGATCACAAAGAGCCCCCTCCTTACGATATAAATTAACAAGCTTTGGCAACGAGGACGCGATAGTGACGCGGCCGCGAAAGTGAAAGTGATTGCGATTACGATCGCGTGCTACGGAGGAAAGATGAATGATTATGAGTAAAATAAAGTGCCGCAAAATGCCGCTAAATTTCCATATTTGTGCCGCTAAATTTCCATATTTGTGCCGCTAAATTTGCGAATCCATGCCGCTATATCCTGGGGGGTCTGTATAGTTCTGCACTTATACATTCACCATACGCTACTAATGCATTCATTCAGTCAATTACGTACTACACATACATTCATCTAAACTTTCACACTAACAAAGAAATTTAGCTCTTTTTTTAAACCAGGAAAGTTAGTTCTTAAAATAACTTTTTTTTTTCTTCTTTCTTCTTTTATGTTTTTTTGGGGGGGGTTTTGAACAATTTTGTTTCTTTTTTTTTTTGGTTTTCCTGGGAAAAAAAAAAAAACCAGGAGAAACCAAACAATGAACTTCAGGGAACAGTAAAAAAAAACAAAAAACTAGCAAATATGACTTCCCTGCCGGCGGCAGTTGAGGTCGATTGACTGCTCGCCATAGCACAAAGTATTATTGCACTTAGTGCAGAGTACTTTTAAAAATTGAAATTGAGGACGGATGTCCAAGGTTTGGTCTGAGGGATGCACTCTTGACGTGCTCGGCTGCGATGAGGTGGATGGCGCAGGAGTAGGAGTGTCTCTCATGCGTCGGCACTCTTCACGTGCAAGATTGTTTGGATGAAGGCTCCTCATGTGCTTCATCATACTTGCCGTGCCGCAAGAGTATTTCTTGGTGGGATCCCCTCTCGATAAGACTCTTTTGCAAATCTTACATGTGACCAAGGTGGCATTGGTCTTATTCTGTCCTTCGGGAAAAGTAAAAAATTTCCACACCACTGAAGCAAAACGTTTTTTCTGTGGTTCCTCCAGCAAAACTTCATCCTCAGAGGTTTGAGGTGATGCAGGTGATGCCTGCTGCCCTGAAGCCATTTTTGGTTGCAAAAAGTTAGAACTAAGTGTATACTTAGTCTAAAAAAATCTTCTTCTCTCCAAAGAGATGGTTCTCCAAAGAAGCTCAAAGAAGAATGATTGAAATGGGTGGGGTCTTTCAGTAGTTAGAACAGGAAGTGTAATGAACCAACCAAATCTCTTTTTTTTGCAGGTCACATGGGATCCGCGCACCGTGCGCGTACGCAGCAGCGCGCATCCGCGCAATTGAATTAAAAAGAAATATTGGATTAGATGTCAAAAGATATTAGTTTTAAGACTAGTTTACAGTTTGTCTTCAATTAATATTCACATGCAATACATAAATATGTGTTTTTAAATGTTAAATACTTTGCGGGATGATAAAGTATTTAAAAAAATAAAAAAAATAGAAAATGACACTGAACTTGTAAAATATAGAAATGCAATCAAAATCATTAAACATGATATCTTTAGAGATAAGTTATAGATAGGAATTAGCATTTAAAAAACCTTTGAAATTCACTGAAAAAACCGTAGGTTTCTTGCATGTTATAATTAGGAATTGGCATTTAAAAAACCTTTGAAATTCACTGAAAAAACCAAAGGTTTCAGGGGCGTTATAGTTAGGAATTGGCATTTAAAAAACCTTTGAAATTCACTGAAAAAACCATAGGTTTCAGGGGCGTTATAGTTACGAATTGCCATTTTACAAAACCTTAGAAATTCACTGAAAAAACCATAGGTTTCAGAGGCGTTATAGTTAGCTGGACATTTCCCTCGTACAAAACCTTAGAAATTCCCCTGTTATAGTTAGTTCAGCTAACTATAACTCGCGCCCCCACAATGCACTGCTGATGACGTCGCATATTACCTCACTCATGACATGGTCAGTGACATTACTGATGACATCTCAAATGACATCACTGATGACATCACTGATGACCTCATCCATGTGATAAATGAGTGCATCTTCTCACACCCTAATATAACCTTTGATACACCGACTCAAAATTTCAGACGGCCATTTTGACAACCATACATACTCCAGTACCAATAACTACTCACCCACTCATTGACTTTTAGGTCTACATACATCTCCACTCACTCACCTGTGCTGTCACTCATACTTACAGTCACTCTGTGCATTTATACACCTATATAGACACTCACACACCGCCAATCATCCGTTGAGGTACTGATACATCTAGTCAGTCATGCAAATAATTAATCACAGTAAAATTTACTCACTTATACAGTTAAAAACACTCAAGTTCACTTACTCATAAAAATACTAACAAATTCTGTGTCTTCGGGCAGAGAAACAAACAGCACATGACACAGATATCGTTGCACTATGGCGCATACAGCCACTCCCAAAATCACGCTCTCTCATATATAGATAGTTATATACTCTTGCACACATATACACTGCGTTTCACATATGTAGTTACTGACACATGTACAACTGAGATATACATTCAATCACTAACACACCTATACATACACTCACCCAACCATACAGTCCATCACAGATGCACTCATAAAAACATGCACCCACTGAATCACCCACTCACACATCTAGTCACAGAGTCACACACACCCTACCCATACAAACACTCAGGCACCCATACAGATACTCAGACAACCAATCAATAACCCATATAGACACTCATATAGCTATTCACAAAACCATGCAGCCACTTATACACCAACACACAGACACATACAGACATTCACACAGTTAGTCACTAGTCTGCAGTAAGATACATTTAATAACTCACTTATGGAGTCAGTTACGCACCTAGAAAATCACCCATTAACACACTTATACACCCACTCATTCTTCCATAGGCCTTTCACTATAAATATATAAAACATATTTAAACTTTTATGAAAAACACACATTCACTGGATGATGTCATCAGTGATGTCATCAGTGATGTCATTTCAGATGTCATCAGTGATGTCACTGACCATGTCATGAGTGATGTAATATGTGACGTCATCAGCAGTGCATTGCGGGGGCGCAAGTTATAGTTAGCTGAACTAACTATAACAGGGGAATTTCTAGGGTTTTGTACGAGGGAAATGTCCAGCTAACTATAACGCCCCTGAAATCTATGGTTTTTTCAGTGAATATATATATATATATATATAGAGAGAGAGTGAGAGATGTATCTATATATATATGTGTGTATATATATGTATATAATTTCCTCACATAAACACAGGTTACAGGAATGTTATAGTTAGCCTGTACAAAACCTGTGAAATTCAGCCGTTATAGTTAGCTGCTCGCGCCCCTGCAAAGCACTGCTGATGATGTCACATAATAAATCACTCATGACATGGTTAGTGACATCACTCATGACATCACTGATTATAGCACTGATTACATTATCTAGTGATTATGTTCCTAAAAAGTTTAAGAATGAGGTATATATGTTTATGTTTACTTATTTTGTTTTTACAGACTCCTTTCCATGGTGGACAATCCATCACTCTTCCAGCGGGGTGTTTTTTATTTTTATTTTGACACCCCTATCTGATAGACTACTAGCCGCAGATTCCTTAACGTAGTATTATCCCCATGCGTGAGACTGGACCCGCAAAACTTTCTTTGCCCCAGCATCTCTGCGCGCCGGGGGGCAGTACCACGCGACTCCGCCCTGATGTCGTCCGCGGGCATGACGTCAGCGAGGTTACATAAGCCCTACCTCAGCGCGCTGACATCAGTGTCCTTCTATTCCACGTGCAACGCGGATCCGGATTGTGTCCCTGACCTGTTTTGAGACCTTCTTCTCACGCTTTGCGTTGTGGGCAGTGTGCGAATGCCTTCAGGCTTCAAGGCGTGCTCGTCTTGCGCGCGTCAGATTTTGGTGACGGACCCTTATCCTATTTGCATGTGGTGTTTGGGCAAGCACCATGATTCCACGGACTGCGACGCTTACCAGCATCTGAAGCCTAAGTCCCGGCGGGAGCGTCGGGTGAAGCTCCTTTCAGCCAGATTGTGCAGATCGGTGTCGTCTCCGCGTCCGTCCCCCGCGGAAGGGTCCAAGAATCGCTGCTTCCGATTCCGACATCGCGAGTAACCGAGGCCCCTAGGGCGTCGCTAGCCCGTCGGTAAGTCTTACAGCTTGTCCCCGAGGCCTAGTCCCCGCTCTGCGGAGGGCGCGGGTTCTCCGCGGGACATGCGGCCTCATTCATCGGCACCCTACCCGCCGTTTCCCGGTGCCGTGGCGACCAGGGCCCAAATGGAGGCCTATGCTGCAGCTCTGCAGGCTTCCTTGGCCCCGTCTCCTCCTCTTCCTGGGACGTCTGCGGATCCCTTGCCACGTGCGGGACCTTCCGCTGCGTAGCCGACGGCTCCGGCCTAGGCGGGTTCGGCTTCAGGTTCTAGAGGTGTGGTGTCAGGGTGCGGCCCTACGGGGTTGCCCTCTTCGGCCCACTGCGCCTCTGCCCCGCCACAAACCCCGAGGGGGTCCCTGTGGTCTCGCGGGAGGCCGCCGGGACTCCTGGTTCGCCCCAGAGTCCTCCTCGGTCATCTGGACAGGCGGCGGCCTTGCCAGAAACAGAGCTGATGCCGCTCAGGTGCCCGCGGCTGTCGACCCTGGCGGCGCCGCGGATGCTGGCTAGGGGCGCGCCCCCGGGTCCCTCTCGTCTCTCCACGCAGGCGGCTGCTTCGTCGGAGGTCGAGTCGCGCCTTTTCGGCGCCGTTCTTTCGCCGACCCAGAGCTGGTCCCTTTCCATTCTCCTAGGGCGCAAGTGGTCGAATGGGTCATCTCAGCGTCCCCTCCGGCGCCGGTCGACAGCACTCCAGCGCCTGTGGCGGACTCCACGGTGCCGTTCCAGTGTTGGGTCGTCGACTCGTCTCCAGAGGCCACCTCCTCTCCGGAGGTTCGTCAACTTGTTGTCTCTTCTGCCCCGGAGACGGGCCGCCGCGTCGTGGCCTTTTCCCCGGCGTCTTCCAGGGAGAGGTTCTCGCCGTCCCCGCGGCCACAGCCTTCCCCAGAGGCACCTCAGGTCCCCCACTCGTCTGTAAATCTTCCACCATTCCGGGGCTGGCCATTTCTTCCTCCATCTGGATTCTGGGATGGCCGGCTTAGTTTACAGCCGTCACCCACGGAGGAATTGCTTCCCCCCCCACGACGCCCTATAGAGGCGAGTACGGTCTTTGCCCGGGCCATTTCCAGGGCCGCTGGCATTTTGCACATGGGCGACCCTGCCACCCCATTCCCTACGGACCATTTGCTGGAGGTTCTCCATTAGGGTTCTGGTGCATGGGAGCTGCTTCTTCCCTTCGAAGCTTCGCTCCATAATTCTCTTCTGGGGGCCTGGAGGCGTCCTGCCACGGGGGATCCGGTGCCCCAGTCGCTCCTCCACTGCCACCGTCCTGCTCCGCACGACCCAGTCTGCTTTTCTTTCCACTCTTCTACCCAGGGCCCTCTTCTGCAGACTGCTTTTCCTTCCTTACCTTTGGTGTTGTTATCTCCGTCACGGGAGGCCCGGTGGTTAGATTCATGGGGGCGTAACCTCTCTGCTTCCTCTAGTGCTGCTTTGCGAGCGCTCAACACGCTTTGTGTGTTGGCCAGGGCTACTTCCAGCTTGTGGGATTCCGTGGAGCCCCTTGTCTTCTGCCTCTCAAGAAGGTGTCTGCGCTGATCTGCGGCGCAATGTGATGGATGGCCGGGAGTTGGCCGCGTTTATTCTTCATTCGGCCCTGGATGTTTCTGATGCTCTCGGCCGCACAATGGCAAGTTCAGTAGCTCTCCGTCGCCATGCTTGGCTGAGGGATAGCGTTTTCCTGAGAATGTGAGGGAGCGTCTCGTTGACCTGCCCTTTGATGGGGTGCTTTGGTTTAACACCCATGCGGATGCAGCCATTCAGCGGCTCTTTGCGGGGCTCCGTCCTCCTCCCCCTCCGTAAACTTGGCTTGTCAGTCTCCTGCTACTTTATGGGCGGTGTTATCCTACCCCCTTTTTCGAGGGTCTAGTGGTTCAGTTGGACCGTCTGTGTGTTCTGTGTGGGTTGGCGTGCCTTCGGGGGTCCTTAGGTTGACCCCTTTGTGCTGTTGGCTGCTGGTACAGCCTTTTGACTTTTGTGGTTCTTTGGTTGTTGGTCCACTTGTATGTGTCCTCAGGTTGGGCCTTCTGTGTGTTTTTTTGTCTGGCTGATTGGCAAGCCGTCTGTGGTTCTATCTGCAGGTCCTTTATGTTCTTGTCCTCTGCTACTGGATGTTTCGCTAAGAGGTGTTCCCATGTTTTCTTGGGACGTATCACACTCTACCTTTATGTTCTGGTCCTCTGCTGCAGGTTTTTCCCTAAGAGGTGTTCCCATGTTTTATTGGGACGTATCATACCCTATGTGGGGTACTTGTAGCTATTGCATAGATCTGTCCTGCGCTGGGAAGGTATGGTCGCCCATTTTTCGGGTTCCCTGCCTTTCCTGGCATCACTGTATACCGCTGGTGTGGTCTCTTGTATCTCGTCCGGGCGCAGCTTGCGCTGCTCCGGGTTCTGTCATTCTTGGTGTTCACTACATCGCTTGACCAGTTTGGCATGCTGTCTACGGTGTCGTGTTGTGGCGTTTCCGCCTTCCTAGCAAGAGTTTTGGCCTGGTCCTCTGTCTGGTGTTCCAGGGGGGCTGGGTATCTCCTGGCTTTCCTGCGTTCTGGTTGACGGCATGGTCCGTCCTCTGTGTCTCTCCCTTTTTCTCTTATGGCTGGTCCCACTTCTCTTCGTGGGTCGGTGTGTGTCTATGGAACGATCCTCCTTTGGGGCTTGTTCTGAATTTTCCTGGCCTCTGCCCTCGGCCTCCGCCTGGCTTGTTCTGGGTGCACTGCTCCATGGTGCTGTTTGCTGCTGGCTGTGCACGCCTGCTTGTTCTGGTCCACCGCCGTGGCCCTTGTTGTGCTACCTTGTGCCCCTGCCTCTTGTTCTGCTGGGGCTTTGCACACCTGTGCCTTTCTTCTTATGCCTGCGTTCCTTGGCTGTGGAGCCGTTCCTTCCTGCCTGCTTCCGTGTGGCTGATGCCTGTTCAGCTGTCCTCTGCCGCTGTGTGTTTTCCTACGGCAGGCTCTGCCTCCGGTTCTACCTCTTCTCCCTGGAGTTGGGGTCGTTCTTTTCTCCTGGGTGCTTCTCTGCGGCTGTCTGTCCCTACGAGGTTTTGTGGCCGTTGTACCTTGAATGGGCTTGGGGTCTCCTGGTCTTCCCTCCACCTTGTTCTTGCTTCCTTCTGTGTGGTGGGGGCTGGGCCGCCCTTCTTGTTCCCGTGGCACTTCCCCTGCTGGGGCCCTGTGTTTCTTCCTACTGGGGAGGTTCTCACGCAGGCCCTCCACCCCTTTGGGTATGGCTTGGGTACCTATTCTACGTTAAGGAATCTGCGGCTAGTAGTCTCTATCAGATGTACAAGTTACTTACATTCGATAACGATGTATCTGGTAGAGACGATTCTAGCCGCAGATTCCTTCACGGCTCGCCCTTCCTCCCTGTTCTGCGAGGATCTAGTTTGGATTTCTGCACTTGCCTCCTTCCGGGTGGCTGTTCTTCTGTAGGTGTCAGCTTCGCTTCTGCCCAGACAGGATCCTTCGTTCTGCTTGATTGTTTCACCCCTTCCCTTATGATACATGGTTGGTTGGTTCATGTGTGCTCCTGCATCCCTCCACCCTGCCTTTTTCTCCAGTGTAGGGGCCTGATTTTACTCTTCACCATTTTACTTGCTAGGGGTTTCTGATTCCCTTGCAGTCCTCTAAGTTGTTTTCGCTCCTTTCAGGGGATACGGCCCTCCTTGATGTGTCGTCTGGGGGTGAATTGCTGTTCCTCCTTTGTTCCAGGCTTGTTGCCCTTCACTGTTGTGGATTGTGATTGCAGTCAGTCTCTCTCTCTCTCTCTCTCTCTCTCTCTCTCTCTCTCTCTCTCTCTCTCTCTCTCTCTCTCTCTCTCTCTCTCTCTCTCTCTTCTCTCTTTCTCTCTTCTCTCTTTCTCTCTTTCTCTCTCTCTCTCTCTCTTTCTCTCTTTCTCTCTCTCTCTCTCTCTTTCTCTCTCTCTCTCCCCCCTCTCTTTCTCTCCCCCTCTCTTTCTCTCCCCCTCTCTTTCTCTCCCCCTCTCTTTCTCTCCCCCTCTCTTTCTCTCCCCCCCTCTTTCTCTCCCCCTCTTTCTCTCCCCCTCTCTTTCTCTCTCTCTTTCTCTCTCTCTCTCTTTCTCTCCCCCTCTCTTTCTCTCCCCCTCTCTTTCTCTCCCCCTCTCTTTCTCTCCCCCTCTCTTTCTCTCCCCCTCTCTTTCTCTCCCCCTCTCTTTCTCTCCCCCTCTCTTTCTCTCCCCCTCTCTTTCTCTCTCTCTCTCTTTCTCTCTCTCTCTCTTTCTCTCTCTCTCTCTTTCTCTCTCTCTCTCTTTCTCTCCCCCTCTCTCTCTCTTTCTCCCTCTCCCCTGCTATGGCGTTTTTCACATGCTTCTGCCTCCAGGGAGGATGTCGCCTTAGCTTGCAAAGGTGTTCCTCAGAGCGTTGATCTGTTCCTTGACTGCTGTGGATTTCACCGCTATGGCTTTTTGTACCTTCGTGCTTGGCACTTTTCCAACTGGTGCTGTTCCTCACCTTTCGTTTCTCTCTTTTCTGTTTCACTGATTTTTCGCACACTGTTCCCACACTTTCCACAGTTTTGTTTGTGATGGCTCCGGCGATGTGGTGTGGAGAAAGTTCTCAGAAGAAAACTGTTGTCAGTGCGCCGGGGTGGGGCTTATGTAACCTCGCTGACGTCACGCCTGTGGACGACGTCGGGGAGGAGTCACATGGTACTGCCCCCGGCGCACTGACATCAGTTTTCTTATGAGAACTTTTTCTCGCGCAGAGATGCTGGGGCAAAGAGAGTTTTCCGGGTCCAGTCTCACGCCTGGGGATAATTCTACGTTAAGGAATCTGCGGCTAGAATCGTCTCTACCAGATACATCGTTACCGAAGGTAAGTAACTCGTACATCAAGGTATTTTTCAGATGTTTGACATGATCGCCCCACGTAGTAAGATACGGGGCCTTGGAGAAATCAACCGCCATCGACGTGCTTTTCTCCACATCCAAAAGTGTAAAACAGGCCTGATAAAGAGTAAAGAGAAATGGGAGGAAAAACTATAATTCAGAAGATAAGGCTGTACATTAGGCCTCCCTTAAAGATTTTTAAAAACTGAATCAAAGAACAAAAGCGGAGACATTTGCTTGTCAAATCTCTCAATCTGAATATTCCTCTGCTAAAACTTTTATGATTGTACAATATTTTTAGTCCCCCATTGGCGAATCAACTAAAAATCCCCCTTTGAGAAGCATTAGTAGGCCAGTTGGCAGCCTACTTTTAAAAAAAAGCCCGGAAGAAATTCAGTTGTCTTTCCGTGTAGAGAAAGTGATTTCCAAGATTTCTTCGGCTCCTTTAGGAGGGTGCATTTTTAAATTTGTTTGGCCCGGTCTCGCTTGAAGACTCTTAAACAGGCATTTCAGCAGTCAGATCTGGTTCCCTTTAGACTCCTGCCCCACGTGGCTATTAAAGAAAGCAGCCCTTTTCTTAAAAAATTACATCGGTGATTCATTCAGTCAATCATTGCTTTCATGTCTTCTCCCTTGCTGTTGAAAACAAGCACATGTGCTACTGTTATTAAAAAAACACAAACAGTGGCAGATATTTCTAACCTTAATCATTTTACACCCATTTCTTTGCTTCTAATGTTGGCTAAGGTTCTTGAAAAGTTGATGAAATGGCAAATTATACAATTTTTGCAATACTGTGCTTTGCATGCGACCCAGGCCGGTTCCCAACCTGGGCACAGCATGTAAACTTCATTATTGGAGATCTCTGAATTTGTCAAATTGACATTGGATGAAGGTAACAATGCTGAGGTCATTCTCTTAGATCCGCCTGTGGCTTTTGGCACTATATCCAACAATATTTTATTAAAACGTCTGGAAAAAATAGGGGCCAGAGATTGCTCTCAGATGGCTAAAATCTTTCCTCTGATCAAAGACAAGCTGTTCACCTTCCCCCTTTAACATCTGCTTTCACAGACTTAAGATTAGTTGTTCACAGGACTCCGCTATGAGCCCTACTCTATTTATCATCTGTGTGGCCCCCTGGTGGAGGTGGTTGAACCGTGGTGTTTTAAGATTATGTTATATGCTTATAACACACAACTGCTACTCTCTTTTCAATAAGATCATTGGAAGTCCATTTTCAGGGTAGCCTCACCGTGATTGCAAAGTGGATGCAGTTAAATTGTTTGAAGCTTAATACTGATAAGTTAGAAGTATTGGTTTATGTAAACCCCTCTCTGTTTGATTTGATCTCTATTTGGCCACATTCTCTGTGTATTCCCCCTGTGCCTGCCAAGATAGTTAGAAACATTGATATCAAATGTTATTTGGACCTATCGATTTAATCCCGTGTTTGGGATATTACTGCTGTTTGTTTTGGACTTTTAAAATCCCTATCCACGTTTTTATTTTTTTTTACCAGGGAAAGCCATAAAACTAATTGTACAAGCCTTGGCGACCTCCCAGTTAGATTATTCTAATTCCCTGTGTTTTTTAGGCATTTCTGCTAAATCTCTTTGTAAATTGCTGACAATTCAAAATGCTGCAGCTCGGCTCATTTTAAGGACTCCAAAATTCTCAGGCAAGTTGCATTGACCACCTGTGAAAAAACGTTGCTAATCACTTTTAGAGCCGTACATAAGAAGGGACCTTTTTTTCTTAAGCAGAGAATTAGTTGGTATAGTGCATGTAGAGATTTGCACTCTAGCAATAAGCCTGCCAGAAATGGGGGGCATGCCTTCACATATTTAACAGCTAAGCTGCCCTTGAAGCTCAGGAAATTGGATTCAGAATCTCAGTTTGAAAAGGATTTGAAAACTTTCCTTTTTCAAACAAGGTTAATTGTTGGTCAATTATTACTGCACTCGTTAAGCGCCAGGACTCTTCTTTGAAGCAGCTGTTCATGCTACAGAATAAGTGTGTCATACATTCATTCTCATTATTTGAAATCTTGATTTTAGTATATCTGGTTATGCGGTAGTTCATATAAAAGTATACAAAAACTGATGGTTGAGATGCTTGAATTATTCTCGGCCTCTGGTAATCATTAGGGCCGCGTCCCTGTCCATCGTTATTTTGCACACCACGCCACCTCAGTTTGGACCCGGCCAAATGCAAATCAGTTTTGACCCTGCTTTAATAGGAACAGTCTGGGCAGAACTTCCAGACTAGGTCCACCCTGACCCTGATCACAAGCAACCCAAGACCTCTTTCGCCCTAGCTAGGGATCATTAGCCAGGTTTATCCTAGTTCTTGTTACAGTGTGCCGGAACCCGCATCTGGATATAGTCATTCCCACTTAGGTGATACATTGAAGTATACAAAAAAGTGGTGAACGGAATGTGTGAATTTATCTCAGCCACTAGTAATTACTCAGGGCCGCATCTCAATCCCTCATTATTTTGTACTCCATGTCACCTCAGTTTGGACCCAACCATATGCAAATCAGTCTTTACCCTCCTCCTTATGGGAACACTCCAGTCTGAACTGCTAGGCCAGGCCCTCACTGAACCGGAACCCAAGCAACCCAGGACCAATTTCGCTCTAGTTAGTCAAACTGAGGCGGCATAGTGTGCAAAAAAACATTGGATTGGGAATCGGCCTGAATGATTACTAGTGGCAGAGATTATTTCACACATTCCATTCATCTCTTTTTTTGTTTACTTTAGTGTGTTGCCTTGAGTGGGACAGGTATGCCCAGACTATGTCCTGTATTTTGACTTTTAACTTCATCCCTTTGTGATTTAACGCTGTTTGTCTAGGGGATGGGAATTCCAAAGCTCATGAACTGAGGCTGAACTTTCTGGTGTGTTCTTGGCAGCGCTTTCTCTTCTGTGCTTTTTGTGTTCCAGTGCAATGAGATGCTTAGCAAAATGCAACATAGGCAAACAGATTGCAGTTTACAGAGCCACGGGGATCCAGGAGCGCAGTGTAAGCTTTCCTTGGGAGAGGAGAGGGGGCGAAGAAAAGCTTCTTCTGAAGAATCATGCGTCGTGGTGATGAAATGCATCCTGCTGGGTATTAAGATATAAGCCTACTGAGAATCCCATTGGCACTGTGAGGATTGCCGTGAAATGCTGAATAGTCACAGAACCGTTAACTTGAATTTTGCCAGGTGGCAAACAGCCAAGTTCACCTAGAGATTGAGCCAAACGTGTTTGTATGGCACAACTGTTTTGTTCTTAGAAAAACTCTCCTTTGAAGAAGTGACTTAAAACTGTTAAAACGGAGCTAATGAAAGAAAACAGTTTTTTTTCAAAATGGTAGATTGTTGCCCTACAGCAAAGTTACTCTTCAACTTTTATCATCATTTTCATGAGCTGATGTTTATTTGTGATCATTCTTTCAGTGCATGTGACAGAATCCTACAAGGTTCTTTGTTTTATGTTTTGGTGGCTAGTGGGGCAAACTGATGCAGTGATTTGAAGAGTAGACTTAGACACTCGAGTGAGTTGAACAAATGTCACCTTACATTCTTCCAACCAGACTCCATCAAGATACACATATTCTGCTCAAGGCAATCAAATGAAGGTGAATTAAACTTGGCTACTGTAAGATTTCAAAGTACCACCACTTGAAGTGAAGGGTTCCCAGTGTGCCTGTCTGATTGAACCATGGCTACCGAAAGTGCATGGCCACCTGACATGCCTGTTTGACTGAGGATGAATTGAACATGACTGGTATAAGATTCTGATTGCTGAAGCATGGATAACGGAAGGGAAGGGTTCCCGGTGTCCCTGACTGACTGGAAATCCCAGGCAATCAAATGGGGGAGGTTAAGATATTTAAACCTTTGTATGATTTTTAACAGCCCTGAAGAAGTCCCAATGTTTTGGCATGAAAAGCGTTGTCTGTGTCTGTAGCTGTAATTTTAAATTCGAAGCAAAGAAATAAAGAAGGACCTTCTTAAAAACTATCTTGCTTTGAGTTGAGATGTCCATATCTATTGATTTGAATTTGATGCAACTCTGATGAGTTGACTCTGATTTGGGATTTCCTATTCTTAATCGAAGTCTTTACTAAACTCTCCTTCTTTCTGAATGAATTTTTAGGATTGCTTCTCCCTCCTGTGTTCTCCTTATGTATGATTGTGGCTGCTGAACTGCAGCCACCAGAAGTGCCTGGTCACCCATTGTGCCTGGCTCACTGGTACTGGAAGTGGACACCCAGTATGCCTGATTACATGTAGGTAGTAAAGGTGAATGTTAACCGGGTTGTGAATCCAAAGTAAATATGATGAATTGCTTGTAAGTGAAAACAGCCAATAAATTGTTATCTTTACTCTACCAAACTAATAACTGTGCTCTCCATTAGTGGAATTCGAAATAGGTAACTGGGTAAGGGTACCACCTCTATGAAAACCGGGAGAGGTATTACATTTACTGCACTTTACTGGGTAAGATGATGATAAACTGTGAAGGTTCTTGTTTCTGAGCATAACATGGGTTCAAGTGCAGCATACCAATAGTGATTTTTGAACAGTTTGCTACCAACAGCATTTGTCTGAAGCCTAGCTACTACTGAAGGCCAAGCTGTCTGTTTCATAGATTCCTTTGCATGAGATGAGACAGTGGCAAATTACAAATCCACAATTATTTACTACTTGGTTTGGGAGGAGATTGAGGCCCATCTAAGATGCAAAATGTGTTTTAAAATTAAGCATTTAAACCTAAGTGGTGCTTTGCTCTGACGTTTCTTAAGGACCCAGACTTTCGGGGCTTGGTGGGTGAGCAGATTTTCAATACTAGAGTGATAACACCGAAACAGTCTCATCTGTGGGCATAGAGTGGGAGGCTATGAAGGTAATGATTCGGGGGTACTGTATTTCTAATAAGGTGGGAGTATGCACCCACCTCCTCTCGGATGTTCACCAGCAGGAGGAAGTGCTAGATGGGCTTCCGGGTGAGCTAGATGGCACCCCAGATGGTATTAGATGATTGCTGGAGGAGTGAGAGAGGCTGTTTGCATTGGTGGAGCGTCTCCGACTTTGATTACAAGGCGTATTCAGCTAGGGCTCATGTGGAGCAAGATAAGTTGGGCAGGATGCTGGCATGGCTGCTGCGTGAAGATGGGGGAGGATAATCTGTCCTTCTGTTGTGAGTCCTTTCGGGCGGGATGTCCTCACCCTGGAAGAGAAAAGTGGCATCTTCTTGGAGTATTATCATGATCTATACTCCTCCGGAGAGGTGAGTAGCGAGCGGAAGCTGCTGCACTATATTGCGGATGCTTCTCTGATGTCTCTTGATCTGGCAGTTGTGGATCAACTGGGCATGGATAGTACTGAGAAGGAGGTGCGGTGAGCAATTAAGGATATGGCGAGGAGTAAAGTGCCAGACCTCAATGGGTTTTCGATTGAATTATATGCAGCTTTTACGTCGGACCTTCCTAGGCTGGTGGTGCTTTTTAATGACTCTCAGCAGCATGGCCAGCTTCCGCCATTGCTGAGAGAGGCTGTCATTGTGTCACGGTCTAAAAAAGATAAGACACGCTTTTTCTTGACTCTCACCGCCCCCCACCCCCGTATATGCTTAATACTGACCAAAAGATCTTGAGTAAAATTCTAGTGAATCGGCTACTCCCTCAAATGTGTTCCCTCGTCCACTCAGACCAAACAGGCTTCACTCCCACATGCAGCACCATGCCTAATATTCAACAGTTGTTTCTGGCCTTAGACCGTCTGGAGTCTCTCCCACCAGAGGCACTGGTTATCTCAGAGGGTATTAGGAAGGCGTTTAACGCACTCCATTAGGAGTTTCTTTATGCTACTTGATCAACTTGGGCCAGGGTCTACCCTTCTTTAGGTGGACTAAGCTTCTTTACATGGACCCCCTAGCTAGGATTTTTACTGGAGCTTTGATCTCGGGGGCCTTCTTGGTGCTTGGAGTACTCGGAAGGGTTGCCCCATGTCGCCTCCCTCTTTTATTTGCGTTAGCCATGGAACCCTTTTCCTGCATGGTCTGCCAGGGAATAAGTTACCAGGGCCTTCACTTTACCTCTTGCAGTACTTATCTGTCTCTCTACACAAACAATATGTTGTTGTACATGAAGGGGCGGGCATCTAACCTCTTGGGAGTGGTATTGGCCTTACTGTACTGTAGGACCTGTTCGAGACTCAAGCTAAACTGGGATATGTCCTGATGCTTGGCCCTATCCCCATGGCTCCAACACTGCGTTGGGAGCAGGATACCATATGGTATCTGGGAGTGGCTGTTTATCGCTCCCCCTGTTTTGGCCAAGTGTTAGCTGGGTTGAAGCGCTCATTTACCTTTTGGTCAACCTTGCCTCTATCGGTGAATGACTGTGTGGACGTATCCATAATGATCATACTACGGTGTCTTCTTTATCTGTTTACTGCCCTTCCACTGGAGTTACCTCAAAAACTCTTTAAGGAACTAGACTGTTTGCTTCTCTCGCTTTACTGGCGCACCTCCCAATGTAGGGTGGCCCTATGGAAGTTACCCCTATCAGGGTCTGGTGATGGTTTAGCTGCACCTGACCTGGATTTATATTACATGGAGACACAGCTCCAATGGGTGACTTGTTGGTGGGCCTCTATGCGAGAGTTGCTGAGTGTGGCTCTCCCTCCAAGGATTGCCTACAGGGTTTCTTGTTGAAGCCTACACCTGCTTCCAGAGTGTGGTCCTCAAACGTCCTGGTCAGGACAGTATATTATGTGTGGGCTTGTGCTTTATGATGCACCTGATCACTGACCCCATACACTTGTGATCTCCCTCTTCTGGTGATTCACCGCTGGAGCTGACCTGGGGGATGGGCGGGATTCCTTGAGTGACCAGCAGCGGGAATTGATATCCTGGGAGATCCGTGTGCAGGGGTGAACTGTGCCCTTTTTTGGACCTCCAGGAGTCCTATGATATCCCAGTGGGCCATTTCATTCTACATGGAGATTTAACCCTCAAGATTTGGAAATGGTGGGGTGCTGGAGTTGTGGAACCCCTGGAGCATGACTGCCTGACCTCTTTTTGCTTATTAACAGTCACTCAAAAGCGGGTACGCTACTGTTCAAGGCCCTGCTAGAGGGGGCAGGGCCAGTTCTCTCAACCCTCAGGTCAAGATGGGAGGTGGACCTCGGAATACCGATCTCTGACACCTCCTGGAAAAAGAAATTAGACTCTAGCCCTAGGGTTTCTCGTAATGCCTGTCATTCAGTTCTTTTACTTACACCGGGCCTATCTGACTCCCAGATGCATACATGCTATGTTCCCAGCTTTGACCTCGGAATGTCCCCGGTTTGTGTTTGGTATCAAACATGTTGAAATCATACATCCAGTGTTGGACGTATGCTCTCATTTACTGGAGAGTTCCTTAGAGGAGAACCCCCTTGTACTTCAGGTTACAGCCATTCAGGGACTGCCAGCAAGTTAGTGCTTCTGCCGACCACAGACCGTATTCTGCCCTCCTGCTGCTGAGCTGAGCTCAAGCAGGGGAAAGTAGAACAATAGGTTTTTTTGTCACTGGGAGGTGTGACCACCTCCCAAACAGGACTTGGTTAATTGGGCTGGGGTTTTGGGCACATGCCAGTGGCACTAGACTGCATTGAAGGGCACATTTGGTGCCCTCCTTGCATACACCGGTTTGAGCCAGTTCAGAAACCTTTTGTTCCCGCTTGGGTGCTAAACTGAACAAAGGACAGGGGAGTATACTCCTCTTTGTCCAGCCCCTCCTCTAGGAGGGATTCCTCAGTCGCTTCCATCCTTACCTTGAATATTAAAGGGCTCTCCCATGGGTGGGTCCTCAGATTCATCATGGGACAAGACTCACCTCTAAAACCAAGACACTCTTCAACCGTCTGGACACTTAAACTTCACCTGGAACCGAGACTACCTCAAGGAAGACTCCTATTGCTTCTTCTCTCGCTGTTCTGCACGTATTCTGCCTCGTCTGTGTCTGTACTTCTCTCCGGATCTCCAGGAACCCGTGGGCATCAAGGACATCCGAAGTAATCTCCCTTGGAGTGAAGGAGTCACTCCCCTGCATCTGAAGGCACCGCTACAAAGCTGACCAGTCTGCTGCGCCTGTTGTCCTATGAACTTCCCAAGGCTCAGCAACACAGACAGACCGGAGGCATGGACTGTCTTCTTTGCAAGTTG
This sequence comes from Triturus cristatus, assembly GCF_964204655.1. Classification (NCBI taxonomy): domain Eukaryota; kingdom Metazoa; phylum Chordata; class Amphibia; order Caudata; family Salamandridae; genus Triturus; species Triturus cristatus. The sequence continues at coordinate 870,956,095 of NC_140583.1, read as the reverse complement.
GAGGACAGTGTCCCTCGTCTGAGCCACTAGGTTCAAACCCCTGTGCACCAGCGTCAACTAGCCATTACAAAGGATTGTTGTCTCTGCACTCCAGAGATCTTCGGACTACAAGAAGCCCCAGCCTTTAGCACCTCATCCCACGAAGATCAGCGTCCTTCCTCCATCTTTGTTGAGCTGCCTGAGGTCCTCTTGCAACTCTTGTGCCTGTGGCTTGTCGGTCCTCTCGAGGGGCTTCTTCTGCTTTGGTGGGCTCCTCTGCTTGCTCAGTGCCTGCTCTGACTCTCCTGCAAGCGGCGAGTCCCTTGGACCTTGCTAGTATCAATGATTGCATCTTTTTGTCTTCCACACCAGTTGCAGCTACCAAGGCTTGTTTGTGCTCCCGCCCGACGCCGACCACCTGTAGACAGAGATCCGACAGCTTGTGTATGGCTCCTGGTCATCCACAGCGTTGCCGGGTCCCCACAGTTACATCTATAAGTTCCACGTGAACCCTTCTGAAATTCCTGGCATGGGTGGGCATTGTGCTTCCGTGCCTCCTGGTCACCTCTGAGTGACATAGACTGTCCCCTCTGCTTGCAGGTTCTCCTCTTCAAGAATCCGCCCTTAAATTCCACCGGACTTCCTCAGACTTCTCAAGAGGCCTTTCTTCCTGATTCGTCCATTATCGTCTACAAGAGGTTCCGATGTCACTTCACCCCATGCACCCGGCTCCCCTGTTGTAGGTAACCTGGTTCCTGAGACAGCTACGGGTGGGGTGGTTCTCCAACCTTACGTCCTCCTAAGGGTTTCTTCTCGGTCCTCTGCGAAGGGTCAGTTTTCTTTAAAACCACAACTGCGACATCTCCATTGACTCCTAATGGACAGGCGGCTGTGTTTCCATCTTGCACACAGACTCCTTGGGGACCCTGAGTACTTACCTTGAGTGGTTCCTAGTTCTCCAAGCTCTACTAAGTCCTGTGGTCCAAGGCCCATTCTCCTTTGCAGTTTTCATTCCACTTATTTAGTATTTGGTTTGGTCTCCCCGTGGGGACCAGTGTATATTTGTGCTACTTACCTGGTTTCTCTGAAGTATTCTGTGTATTGTTGATATTTCCGGATAGAATATATACCAAGTGATAGTGATTGTGTTGTGTTAATAAATAAACTTATTTTTCATAAACACTGTGTGGTTCTTTCTCATCTAATCTACACTCTTGATTAAATGTGGTAAAACAAGCTGCTTTACACTCCTCCAATATAAGCCTCCACAGCTACCCCTTTGAGAGCTTTTAAGGTTATCATAGACCACTAAAATCAACATAACGGTGGCCTGGATTAGTGTAAGGTGCATCACTCCTTTAAGTGTGCACCTTATACTGAGCCAGCCTCCTCCTACACCATGTTACCCCTGTGTTGTCTGGGACCTCTCTTGAGGGACTGTGCTGCCTTGCAAGAGCTTACTGACTACGTTATTGCCTCTAACTGTACAATTACTGAATTCTCGGTTAAGATTGTGCTGTCTCTGCTCTACAGTTGCCGACACTATTTATTGGTTTTTTTTTGTTGTTTGTTTTTTTAAATAATTATTTTATTTTGCTGGGATTTGCTCTAAAAAATATATATAAACAATTAAAAAATGTATGTAAAAATAGCATTTCTCAGTTTGCATGTTCTTCTCCATGTGTTCTTCCTGCCTGTGTTCCCTTCCCCTTCCACATTCTTTAATATATTCGCCCTTCCTCTACCCCTCCTCATGGCGTGCCAAAATTCAATGGGGGGGATATCCCGTGCAGAAAATTCGGCAGCTTGGTTCTAGGCTGGCCCCAGTAATTTGTCCTGGTGTAATCTGCAGACAGTGGAACACAGCAGCGCCTTCACGTTCTCAGCTATCTGAAAGAAACACGTTAGTTAGATTCCTCACCTTAGAATATCCCCAGGCGTCAGACTGGATCCGGAAGATTTTTCGTCAGCAATACCCCTTGCGCGTCGCTAGGCGTCGTCTGCGGCTCCGCGTCCGTCGTCGGCGTCGTGCGCCGGAATGACGTTGTCGGAGTACTTAGACGCCGCCCTCGTGCGCTGACGCCAGTTCTTCTTTTTTCCGCGCCAGTAAGCGCAGATCCGGGAGAGCTACCCCTTTTAGTCTTTTTTGACTAAGTTTTTTGATCCTTTCTGATCTTGTCTCGTCTCCGGTGCCGGTAGGATGCCTGGTTTTAAAGCCTGTGCTGACTGCAACCGCTTGATGTCGGTTACGGACCATCACCGCCGGTGCCTTTACTGTTTGGGCCTCGACCACGACGCGGAGTCGTGTTCGGACTGCAAGGCCCTGACCTCGAAGACTAGACGGGAGCGGTCCCGTAAGCTTCTCGAGCTTCGCCACTCGGCTCCGCACCCCTCTCGATCCCGGTCCAGGAGGAGGTCCAAGGATCGGTCGCGGAGCCGCAGCCGACGTCATCATCGATCGTCTGGCTCCAAGTCTTCGGGTAAGTCGAAGCACTCCAAGAAGTCCATGAGGCGACACCGCTCTTCGGACTCCCCTCGCCGGTCGCGCGACTCGGCCGAGGGTCAGGGTGGTACCACCCCCGCGGCTCCAGCGGAGCCGCAGGCGCCGCGCAAGTCCCCATACCCGCCGGTCCCTGGGACTGACGCGACGCCGGCGGAAGTCAGTGCCTTCCTCTCAGCCATGAGGAACCTGGCTCCGCCGTCGACGCCCGCTGGCGCGCCTTTGGGCCCCGCGGACCCGACTGGGCAACCTTGCCTGCCGGCGGCTCCGGCCCCGGCGCCGTTGACGGCTCCGGCCTCGACGCCGCAAGTGCCCGAGGGACCCGTTCCCGAGTCCCCGCCGACGCCGGTCGACCTCGTCACGCCTCCTCCGCCGGCGTCGACACCGGTACCACCTCCGACGCCGGTTCCGCTCGGCGTCGAGCCCCAGTTCAGCCCCGCTCCGGGTCCGGCGCCGTTACGGCGTCGATGGACGCCGCGTTCGGCGCCGCTGGAGACACATTATGTCTATCGTCCGGCTCCGATCCTTCCTCCTGCTTACCAGGAATCGGATGACGGGGGCGAATGGGAGGGGTCCGAGGATCCTATGGCCGTTCAGGCTCAGCTGTCACAGGACTGGGCAGACAAACTAGGGGAGGCCAGTGGTCTGGATACCTCTCCGGACACTGGATTCATCTCTCCTCCGACTGTGGCTTCGGAGGAGGGTGCTGCTTTCTCTGTGGTGCTGCGCAAGGCGGCCGCAGCCCTTGGGCTCGAGCTACCTGCCGTGGCTGTGAGGACTAACGTCCTCACTGAGGTGCTTCAGTCTGCAGCAAGCTCCACTGAGCCTCTGCTGCAATTCAATGAGGCCCTCATTGACGTTCTGCAGGGCACCTGGTCCAAGCCCTCCACAGTTCCTCCTGTGGACAGGAACGTCGCCAGGCGCCACCGCCCTGCTCCGGGCGACCCCAGTTTTCTGTCCCAACACCCTACCCCGAGAGCCAGGTTATCCAGGCTTCTACCTCCCAATCCTCCTTCCCGACCGCTCCGCCGGACCGGGATTCCAAGAGACTGGAACAGTTTGGCAAAAAGCTGTTCTCCTCCCTTAGTTTGGGCCTGCGGTCCTTGAACACCACTTGTCTCTTGGACCGTTATTCCCACTCTCTGTGGGATATGGTGGAGGACGTGCTGCCCCTGTGTCCGGAGGAGGTCCAGACACGGCTTACCCAGGCTCTGGCCGATGGGAGGGATGCAGCACGACATGCAATCCGATGTGGGCTTGACACTACGGACTCGCTGGGTAGGGCGATTTCTACCACGGTGGCGCTTCGACGTCCCGCCTGGCTGCGGTCCACGTCCTTTTCGGGTGATGTCCAGAGCACTCTCATGGACATGCCCTTTGATGGCACTCGCCTTTTTGGTGAGAAAGCGGAGAGTGCGCTGAATCGCTTTAAGGACTCCCGGGCTACGGCCAAGTCCTTGGGCCTCTCGGCCCCGCGGTTGCAGACTTCCGCCTTTCGTGGCCAAGGAAGGGGTGCCTCCTCACGTACGCCTAGCCACCAGCCGCAGAACCAACCTGCGCGCGTACGTGGTTTCCGCCGAGGCGGTTCTGGAGGACGACGCGGTCAGCCCACATCCACCCCGGCAGCATCCGCCTCAAAGCCTTCCTAGTCCGAGCTTTCAGGCCCATTCCACGCCAGTGGGCGGCAGAGTTCGCCATCACCTGCTCCACTGGCGGTCCATCACATCGGACAGGTGGGTGCTGCAAATCGTCCGAAGGGGCTACTCCCTCCCCTTCGAGACGACCCCTCCAGCCATGCCACCGCAGCACCACCGTATCTCGGGGGATCATTTGAATCTTCTCCACGAGGAAGTTTCGGCCCTCTTGGCCAAGGGGGCTGTCAAGCGCGTTCCGAGCCCAGAAGTAGGTCGTGGTTGTTATTCCCACTACTTTCTGGTTCCCAAGAAGGGCAAAGGGGGCCTACGCCCTATCTTGGACCTCCGGAACGTCAATGCCTTCCTCCGGAAGGAGAGGTTCAAGATGTTAACTTTGGCTCAGGTTCTAGCTGCCCTAGACCCTGGAGACTGGATGGTAGTGTTGGACTTGCAGGACGCATATTTCCACATCCCCGTCCTGCCGGCCCACCGGCGTTACCTGCGGTTCACGGTGGGTCAAGAGCACTTTCAGTTTACCGTGCTCCCCTTCGGCCTTACCAGTGCCCCTCGGGTGTTCAGGAAAGTGATGGCGGTGGTCGCAGCTCATCTGCGCAGATCAGGGGTTCCAGTCTTCTCCTATCTCGACGACTGGTTGTTGAAGGCGGGCTCGCCCCAGGCAGTAGTCTCCCACCTCCAGACTACGGCGGATCTCCTGCATTTGCTGGGGTTTTCCATCAACGTGCCGAAGTCACACCTGAGTCCCTCTCAGAAGCTCCTCTTCATCGGAGCGGTTCTCGATTCGGCGCAGTTCCGGGTCTATCCGCCGGAACAGCGGGTCCGGGATATTCAGGCCCTGATTCCCATCTTTCGGCCTCTATCCTGGGTTTCGGTCAGGCTAGTGTTGCGGCTTCTGGGGCTGATGGCCTCCTGCATCCTACTAGTGCATCACGCCAGGCGGCGCATGCAGGCTCTGCAGTGGGACCTGAAGTTTCAGTGGGCCCAGCATCACAGCAACCTGTCCGACCATGTCTTGATCTCGGAGGGCACTGCACAGCAGTTGCAGTGGTGGCTCACGGACCGCGATTGGGTCACGGGCAAGAGCCTCTCCCTTCCCCAACCGGAGCATGTCGTAGTGACGGATGCGTCCCTCCTGGGATGGGGTGGCCATATGGGAGAGGCGGAGATCAGAGGCCTCTGGTCTCCGGCGGAGTCTCGTCTCCACATCAACCTGTTGGAGTTGAGAGCGATCCGACTTGCACTAAAAGCCTTCCTTCCCTCTGTCAGGGGAAGTGTCGTGCAGGTGTTCACGGACAACACCACCGCCATGTGGTATTGCAACAAACAGGGCAGGGTGGGGTCGTGGACCCTTTGTCAGGATGCTCTGCGCCTCTGGACATGGCTGGAACATCAGGGCATCACCCTGGTGGTTCAACATCTGGCGGGCTCTCTGAACGCCAGAGCAGACGAACTCAGCCGCCGGTGCATGATGGATCACGAATGGCGTCTGAACTCCGAAGTGGCGCAAGGTCTCTTTCAGCAGTGGGGAGAGCCTTGGTTAGATCTATTCGCCACCGAAGAGAATGTGCAATGTCAGCAGTTCTGCGCGTTGGAATTTCCAAGGCGGCACTCGCTCGCGACGCTTTTCGTCACGAGTGGAGTTGCGGTCTGTTGTACGCCTTTCCGCCTATACCACTTCTGCCCAGAGTGCTGAAGAAGATCAGGCACGACCGGGCCCAAGTCATCTTGGTAGCTCCGGATTGGGCACGAAGGTACTGGTATCCCGAGCTACTCAGTATGTTGACCGATCCTCCGATACGTCTGCCCCTTCGGGAGGATCTTCTGTCGCAGCAGCAGGGGACGGTCCTCCACCCGAACCTGTCCAGCCTCCACATCCATGCGTGGAGATTGAGCGGCGGCAGTTGATGCCATTTGACTTGCCTCCTGAAGTCTGTGATATCATTCTGGCAGCCAGGCGTCCCTCCACAAAGACGGTATACGCCTGCCGGTGGAACAAATTTGTGGCATGGTGCGCAGCAAAGGCTGTGGATCCCCTTTCCGCCCCTCTTTCTGAGGTTCTGCTTTTTCTTCTTTCTTTGGCCCGGCAGGGCTCTGCCCTGGGCACCTTGAAAGGTTATCTTGCTGCCATCTCTGCCTTCTTGCGGCTTCCTGATCAGCCTTCTCTTTTCAAGTCCCCTGTAGTTACACGCTTTCTAAAAGGCATTACTCACACGTTCCCTCCTGTCCCTTTTGTAATGCCTCAGTGGGACTTGAATCTTGTTCTCACATTTCTAATGTGCGCTCCCTTTGAGCCTCTTCATCATTGTCCTCTTCGTCTGCTGACGCTAAAGACTGCTTTTCTGGTAGCCATCACCTCGGCTAGACGGGTGAGTGAGCTCCAGGCTTTATCCTCAAAGCCTCCTTTTCTCTCTGTTCATCCGGACAAGGTTGTCCTTCGGCCTCGTCCCTCCTTTCTTCCGAAAGTGGTGACCCCCTTTCATCTTGGGCAGTCTGTCACCTTGCCCACCTTCTTTCCGCCTCCGCATCCTTCCAAAGAGGAAGAGAGGCTCCACCGTCTGGACCCAAAACGTGCGCTCTCCTTTTATCTGGAACGCACAAAGCAGTTCCGGGTGGACGACCAACTTTTCGTTGGATACGTGGGTGCTAAGAAGGGGAAAGCTGTGCACAAATGGACCATCTCTCGGTGGGTCGTTTTGTGCATCAAAATTTGTTATTCCTTGGCAAAAAAGGACCCTCCTGTTGGGCTGCGCGCCCATTCTACTCGGGCCACAGCGGCTACTACTGCTTTGGGACGGGGTGTCCCTTTGCAGGACATCTGTCAGGCGGCGACGTGGGCTTTGTTACACACGTTTGCCAGGCATTATTGCCTTGACAGCCAAATCCGGAGGGATGGCTTCTTTGGCCGTTCTGTCCTCTAGGACTTTCTGGTGTGATCTTGGTTCGCAGACCCACCACCGAGGATGGTATTGCTTGGGTATCTATTCTAAGGTGAGGAATCTAACTAACGTGTTTCTTTCAGATGAACAAGTTACTTACCTTCGGTAACGATGTATCTGTAAGAAACATTAGTTAGTTAGATTCCTCACCGACCCACCCATCCTCCCCGTTCTGCGAACTGACATCTAGGGTTAAGGTTATCCTTTTCAGGCCCCTAGATTTTATTTTTGGCACCAGTGTCGGTCTTTGCATGGCTCTGCGTTCCTGGCGCGGAAAGCTATGTACAAGAACTGACGTCAGCGCGCGAGGGCGGCGTCTAAGTACTCCGACGTCATTCCGGCGCACGACGACGGACGCGGAGCCGCAGACGACGCCTAGCGACGCGCAAGGGGTATTGCTGACGAAAAATCTTCCGGATCCAGTCTGACGCCTGGGGATATTCTAAGGTGAGGAATCTAACTAACTAATGTTTCTTACAGATACATCGTTACCGAAGGTAAGTAACTTGTTCTTCTGTTCCAAGCAGCAACCTGCAGGTGGTGATGGGGTTTTCTTATTTTCACTTCCAGCCGGTCCCAAAACAAATGCCAAATTTAAAGGGCCATTAGATCTCTTCTTGCTCGAGTATCATCCTGGCTGGAAGCTATCTAGGCTTAACACTTAGATGCCAATCCAGTAAATGGGAACAAAGGCACACAGCGTGCTATAACTTTTCATGTAATAAAGAGAAACTTTGGTTTGGAGGCAGGTTTTCAACTTTTTTCAACCTATGTATATAAGAGAGGTGCATGCACTGTAAGAATGTCAGATTCATCTCTGTATTTGAGTTATTGCCAAAATAACGATTGAAATATCATTATTGTTTCATAGCGCTACTTATCCTATTGTAAGGTACCAGAGTGTTTTACATCACACACACACACATAGAGTGACTATATCATTATAGTGTGTAAAGGAAATGTTACGTAATAAAATGATGGTTACAAGTTATGAAGTCACTTTACTGGTAGGCATGATATGTTAAGAGCGCACGGCCCGGAAAAACACTGGATTTAAAACGTAACACATAGATTGGAGTTGTCTGTACTAGCAAGACTCAATTACTACCTTGAGGAATCTTTTAAAACAACCTTAGAATAACGGTAGATAAGAAAAAAAAAAGTAAGGTTCTAAGCCTGTGCCTAGCAACTTGCATGCAGCTCTTTGATGCTTGTTCATTCCTCACTGTTCTACATTAGATGGATTGTAACCTATGATCTGAAAGAAACACATAGTGATAGATTCCTTAACTTAGAATAACCCCCAGGTGTCAGACTGGATCCAGAAAGCTTTCGTCAGCAGTACCCCTGCGCGACGGAAGGTGGCGTCGTGTGGCTCTGCGTCCATCATTGGCGTCGTGGTTGCCGAGATGACGTCAGTTCTTTCTTTTTCCGCGCCAGCAAGCGCCGGTCCAGAGAGAGTAGTACCCCAACTCATTTTTTGACTGCGTTTTTGAGGCTTTTTGTCTCGATTTTTTAGAGTCGATCGACTCCTGGTGTCGTAGGTATGCCCGGTTTCAAGTCTTGCGGGGAATGTCATCGGATGATGTTGGTGACGGACCCGCACCGCGTGTGTCTCTACTGCCTAGGGCGCGACCACGACCCCAAGTCATGCCCCGACTGCAGGGCCATGGCGCCGGAGTCTTTGCAGGAGCGGTCCCGAAAGTTGCTGGAGGTCCGGCAGTCGGGCCCGTGCCGCTCAAGGTCCCGGTCCCGTGGGAGTTCGAGGGGCCAGTCGCGGAGCCATCACCATCGTTCTTCTGGATCGAAGTCTTCACACTCTAGGTCAGGTAAGACGAAGCATAAGAAGTCAAAGAAGCGTCGTCACTCGACGACTTTCCCTCGCCCATCGCGGCTGAGGGTGCGGGTGGTGCCTCCCCTGCGGCTCAGGCGGAGCCTACGGTGTCGCCGTCAGCCTACCCACCCTTCCCGGGTCCGTCGGTGACTCCAGCCCAGTTGTAGGACTTCCTGTCAGCCATGGCGCGCCTCTTCGGGCCCCTGGGCCCGACTGGGGGTCCTTGCCCTTCACTGTCGGCGGCTCCGGCAAATCTGTCGGTTTCGCCTGGTGCCGCAGGGCCCCCAAGGATCCAGACCTGGATCCCGGTCAACGCCGGTTGACCTCGTTACACCTCCACCGACGTGGACCCCACCGGCACCACCTCCGACGTCGCCCGTGGCTCCGGACACCGCCGCCCCCCCAGTTTCAGCCCCGACATGGACACGGAGCCAGAACGGCGTTGCTCCACACCGATTCCGACGCCGATGGGGCCTTTCTACCCATATGTCCGACCTCCTTATTTTCGGCCTGTATATCAGCCTGAGGAGGAAGGGGAGGACTGGGAGGGGTCTGAGGACCCTCTCACAGCTCAATGTGAGTATGACCCGGACTGGGTAGAGGAACTGGGGGATGCCAGTGGTCTCGACACCTCCCCTGACCTTGATATGCTCACTCCTCCTACTGTGGCTTCGCAAGTTCTGCAGTGGTGTTGCGTAGGACGGCGGAGGCCCTCATCCTCCAACTCCCTACCGTGGCCATCAGGACTAACCTCCTGACAGAAGTGCTTCAGCCGGTGGCTACCTTTGCGGAGCCACTGCTGCCTTTTAATGAGGCACTTTATGACGTTGTTTTGGGCACCTCTGGTCCAGACCCAACATTGGGGCTCCTGTGGACAGGAACGTGGCCCGACGCCATCGCCCGGCCCCGGGGAACCCCCTTTTCCTCTCCCAATACCCCACCCCTGAGAGCTTGGTTGTCCAAGCCTCAACGTCCCTGAGCACATTCTCTGCTGCACCCCCGGATAAGGAATTCAAGAGACTGGAACAATTTGGGAAGATTTTTTCTTCCGCCAGTTCAGGGCTGCGATCTGTGAACATTGCATGCCTCTTGGGCCATTACTCCCACTCTGTGTGGGATACGGTGGTGCAAATGCTGCCTCAGTGTCCGGAGGAGGCACAGACAGTGCTCTCGAAAGCTAGAGCTGAGGGGAGAGATGCAGCCAAGTTCATGATACGATGTGTCCTTGACATCGCCGACTCACTGGGCAGAGCGATTACCACGACGGTGGCGCTACGCCGCCACGCCGCCTGACTGAGGACTACTGGCTTCTCGGGGGATGTCCAGAACACCCTGATGGACATGCCCTTTAATGGCATTCACCTTTTTGGCAATACGGCGTTGGAGCGTTTTAAGGACTCACGGGCTATGGCCAAGTCCTTGGGCCTGTCGGCCACTCGTCCTACTCTGCCTTCTGCTTTTCGCTCCTTTCGTGGCAATGGAAGGGGCGCCCCAGCATGTTCGCTTCAGAGCCACAGGCCGCAGCAGCAGCAATCTCATCTCGGACGTGGGAACCCAAGAGGCGGTTCAGGGGGCCTGCGGGCGGGTCAGTCCACCTCCAACCCGGTCACCACTGCCTCCAAACCTTCCTAGTCCGGTTTTCCAGGCCCATCAAACCCCAGTGGGCGGCAGGATTCGCCATCACCTCCCCCACTGGCGCACCATCACTACGGACAGGTGGGTTTTACAAATAGTCCCAAGGGGCTACACCCTCCCCTTCGAGACTACCCCTCCAGCCATGCCACCCCAGTACCAGCGTATGTCGGGGGATCACTTGGCACTTCTCCAACAGGAAGTTGTGGCCCTCTTGGCCAAGGGGACCATCGAGCGCATTCCTGTGCCAGAAGTAGGTCATGGTTGTTATTCCCACTACTTTTTGGTGCCAAAGAAGGACAAGGGCCTGCTCCTATCTTAGACTTTCGGAAAGTCAATCGCTTCCTCCGGAAGGAGAAGTTCAAGATGTTAACTCTGGCTCTGGTCTTGTCTGCCTTTGACCCTGGAGACTGCATGGTAGCGTTGGATCTGCAGGACGCATATTTCCATATTCCAGTCCTTCCGGACCACCGGCGTTACCTGCGGTTTACGGTAGGCCACGAGTACTTTCAGTTTACCGTGCTCCCCTTTGGCCTTACCAGCGCCCCTCGGGTGTTCACTAAGGTGAACACCCGAGGGGTGTTAGAGTCTTCCAGTCTTCCCCTGGCTGTTGAAGGCAGGATCACCCCAGGCAGTCGTCTCCCACCACCTGACTATGGCCGACCTCCTACATTTGCTGGGGTTCTCCGTCAATGTGCCGAAGTCGCATCTGATTCCCTCTCAGAAGCTTCTCTTAATCGGAGCGGTTCTGGATGCGACGCTCTTTCGGCTCTATCCTCCTGAACGACGAGTCCAGGATATTTAAGCTCTGATTCCGATCTTTCAGCCGCTATCCTGGGTTTCGGTCTGGCTGACCCTGAGGTTGCTGGGCCTCATGGCCTCCTGCATCCTGCTGGTCGATCATGCCAGATGGCATATGCAGGCTCTGCAGTGGGACCTTAAGTTCCAGTAGGCGCAGCACCAGGGGAACCTGTCCGAGTCCGTCCAGATCTCGGAGGGCACTGCACGACAGTTGCAGTGGTGGCTCACAAACCGGCATTGGGTCAATGGCTGATCCCTCTCCCTTCCCCAACCGGAGAAAACAGTGGTGACAGATGCGTCCCTCCTGGGATGGGGTGGTCACATGGGAGAGGCGGAGATCAGAGGCCTCTGGTCTCTGGCGGAGTCCCGACTCCATATCAACCTTCTGGAGCTTCGGGCAATCTGACTTGCACTGAAGGCATTCCTTCCCACTGTCCAGGGTAGAGTTGTGCAGGTGTTCACGGACAACACCACCGCCATGTGGTACTGCAACAAACAGGGCGGGGTGGGGTTGTTGACACTATGTCAGGAGGCTCTGCGCCTCTGGGCATTTCACTGGTGGTTCAACACCTGGCAGGTTCACTGAACGCCAGGGCGGACGAACTCAGCCGCAGGTGCATGATGGATCACAAATGGCGTCTTCACTCGGACGTGGTGCAAGGTCTCTTTCGATAGTAGGGAGAGCCTTGGTTAGATCTATTCACCACCGAAGAGAACGCGCAATGTCAGCAGTTCTGCGCGTTAGAATTTCCAAGGCCTTTCCGCCTATACCACTTCTACCCAGAGTGTTGAAGAAGATCAGGCGCGACCGGCCTCAAGTCATTCTTGTGACTCCGGACTGGGCTCGAAGAGTATGTTATCCCGAGTTACTCAGTATGACATTCGATCCCCCGACTGCCTCTTCAGGAGGATCTTCTTTCGCAGCAGCAGGGGATGGTCTTCTACCTGAACCTGTCCAGTCTTCACCTCCTTGCGTGGAGATTGAGCGGCAGCAGTTGATTCCTTTTGACTTGCCTCCTGAAGTTTGTAATGTTATTCTGGCGGCTAGGCGGCCCTCCACTAAGTTGGTATACGCCTGCAGGTGGAACAAATTTGTGGCATAGTGCGCAGCAAAGGCTGTGGATACCCTTTCTGCCCCTCTTTCACAAGTTCTTCTGTTTGTTCTTTCCTTGGCCCAGCAGGGCTCTGCTCTGGGCACTATCAAGGGCTACCTTTCTGCTGTTTTGGCCTTTCTCACGCTCCCTGATCAGCCCTCTCTTTTCAAGTCCCCTGTTGTAAATAGATTTTTCCCTCCTATTCCTTTTGTGATGCCACAGTGGGACTTGATCCTGGTTCTAACATATTTAATGTGTGCTCCCTTTGAGCCTTTTCACAACTGTCCTCTTCGTCTGCTAACCCTGAAGACTGCTTTTCTGGTAGCCATCACCTCTGCTAGGAGAGTGAGTGAGCTCCAGACTCTTTCTTGTCTCCCTTTCTATCTGTCCATCCGGACAAGGTTGTGCTCAGGACACGTCCATCCTTTCTGCCAAAGGTTGTCACTGCCTTTCACATCGGGCAGACCATCACCTTGCCCACCTTTTTCCGCCTCCTTCTAGACTGGAAGAGAGGCTCCACCGCCTGGACCCAAAACGTGCGCTCTCGTTTTATTTGAACCACACACACCAGTTCCGGGTGGATTACCAGCTCTTAGTTGGCTACGTTTGCGCCGAAAAATGTCGGGCAGTACATAAGCGGTCCGGCACTCGTCCCCGCGCCCTTCACGGTCCAGGGGCCGCTCTAGAAAACGCTCGCGGGGCCATCATCATCGCTCAAAGTCTTCACCCCCTGATTCAGGTAAGAGACGACACAAAAAGAAGTCGGAGAAGCGTTGTCCCTCTCCGACGTCCCCCGTCGGTCCCCGAATGCGGACGAGTGGGACAGGGGTTCTGCCCCTGTGGCTCCTTCGGAGCCTGGGAGTCCCGCAGCCTACCCACCTTACCCGGGTCCGTTGGCGACTCCTGCACAGGTGCAAGAATTTCTTGCCACCATGGACCGCCTGTTAAGGCCTCGGGCTCCTGCCAGCGCGCCCTTGGGCCTCGCGGTCCCGTGTTAGGATCCCGTTGGGCCGTCGGCGGCCCCGGCGCCGCAGGAGCCTGCGCTGCTGGCTCCGGCCACGGCGCCTCAAGGTCCCGCGCTGCCGGCTCCGGCCCCAGCGCCACCCTCGGCTCCGCCTCCGGCGCCGCAGTGGATGCCATTTGTTCTGCCCCTGCCCAGTTTCCAGGACACTTTTGTCCCTACCTGGGATCCGCATTAGGTCACGACGCTTGTTTGGCACCGTTCCCGGCGCCGTTTGTTCCAGCCCCGGTCCCTGCCCTGCCGCTGCAGTCTGTATCACATACGGACGGAGGCAGAGGTGGAGGAAGACTGAGAAGGGTCCAAGGACCATCTTGCTCGTCAGTGTGACTCTGAGCAGGACTGGGTGGACGAGTTGGAGGAGGCCGGCGGCCTTGATGTCTCCTCTGACCCGGAGTTTGCCTCTCCTCTGCCTACCATGGAGGAGGGCGCTTCTTACACGGTGGTGCTCCTTCGGGCATCTGAGGTCCTCAACCTTGATCTCTCTACGGTGGCCCTAAAAACTAATCTCCTCACTGAGGTGCTCCAGACGGTGTCCACTTCGTCTGAGCCCCTGCTGCCATTTAATGCTGCCCTCACTGACGTCTTACTGGGAACTTGGTCGCGGCCAGCCGCAGGGGCCCCTGTGGATAAGAACGTCGCCAGCGCCGGGTGACCCTGCGTTTCTGACCACTCATCCTACGCCCGAGAGCCTGGTCATCCAAGCTTCGACGTCCCAGAGTGCCTTTCCCACGGCTCCGCCGGATAAGGGCTCTAAGAAGCTGGAGCAGTTCGGCAAGCGGTTGTTCTCTTCGGCCAGCTTAGGGCTGCGGTCGGTGAACACCGCCTGCCTCTTGGGCTGCTATTCTCACGCGGTGTGGGATACATTTGCTCAGGTGTTACCTCAGTGTCCTGAAGAGACCGAAGCTGTGCTGTCCCAAAGTGTTGCCGAGGGTAAAGATGCGGCTAAGTTCGGCATTCGGTGTGTTTTGGACACCGCGGACTCACTAATTAGGGAAATTGCTACGACTGTGGTGCTTCGTCGCCACGCCTGGTTGAGATCTACCGGGTTCTCGCCAGATGTCCAGAGCTCACTCATGGACATGCCCTTAGATGGCACTCCCCTGTTTGGCGATGAAGTCGACACTGCGCTGGAGTGTTTTAAGGACTTGCGGGCCACAGCCAAGTCCTAAGGTCTTTCCACGAAAAGCCCAGCCACTCCTGGTATTAGTTCCTTTCGTGGCCACGGAAGGGGCGCCCAGGCACGGTCCTTCAGCAAGCCTGTGCAAACCCAGACTCAGCGCGGATGCAGTTTCTGCAGGGGCGGGTCTGGGAATCAGCGTGGGGGTCAGTCCACCTCCGCCCTGCTGCTACTACCTCCAAACTTTCCTAATCCAAGCTTTGGGGGGCCCCATGCCAGTGGGTGGCAGGATCCGCCATCACCTCCCCCACTGGCACAGTATCACATCGGACAAGTGGTTGTTGCAGATCATCCACAAGGGTTACGCCCTTCCCTTTCAATCCACCCCTCCAGCCATGCCACCTCAGTACCACTGCATATCGGGGGAACACTTGGCACTTCTCCAGCAGGAAGTCATGACCCTGTTGGCCAAGGGGGCCATCGAGTGTGTTCCTGGGCCAGAAGTAGGGAGTGGTTGTTATTCCCACTACTTTCTGGTCCCCAAGAAGGGCAAAGGGGGTCTGCGTCCCATCTTGGACCTCCGGAACGTCAACCGCTTCCTCCGGAAGGAGATGTTCAAGGTCTTGTCTGCTCTCGATCCAGGAGACTGGCTGGTAACGTTGAACTTGCAGGATGCCTATTTTCATGTTTCCGTCCTGCCTGCCCACCGGCGTTACCTGCAGTTCATGGTAGGCCACGAGCACTTTCAGTTTACTGTGCTCGCCTTTGGCCTTACCAGCGCCCCTCGGGTGTTCACGAAAGTGATGGCAGTGGTCGCAGCTCATCTACGCAGATCGGGGGTCTCAGTCTTCCCCTATCTAGACGACTGGTTGTTGAAGGCGGGCTCGCCCCAAACGGTCGTCTCTCACCTCTAGACTACGGCCAACCTCCTGCATTTGCTGGGGTTTTCCATCAATGTGTCGAAGTCACACCTGAATCCCTCTCAGAAGATCCAATTCATCGGAGCGGTTCTGTATTCTGCGCAGTTTCGGGTCTATCCTCCCGAACAGCGGATCCGGGATATTCAGGCTATGATTCCGATCTTCCAGCCTCTATCCCGGGTTTCAGTCAGGATGACCCTCCGGCTCCTGGGCTTGATGGCCTCCTGCATCCTGCTAGTGCAACATGTCAGATGGAATATGTGGGCTCTGCAGTGGGACCTGAAGATTCAGTGGGCACAGCATCAGGGCAACCTGTCCGATCACGTTCAGATCTCGAAGGGCACTGCACGTCAATTGCAGTGGTGGCTCACGAATCGCGATTGGGTCAATGACAGATCCCTCTCCCTTCCCCAACCGGAGTTCACAGTGGTGACGGATGCGTCCCTCCTGGGATGGGGTGGCCACGTGGGAGAGGCGGAGATCAGGGGCCTCTGGTCGCCGGCGGAATCTCGGCTCCATATCAACATCCCTCTGTCTGGGGACAGGTAGTACAAGTGATCACGGACAACACCACCGCCATGTGGTATTGCAACAAACTGGGCAGGGTGGGGTCCTGGACCCTATGTCAGGAAGCTCTGTGCATATGGACATGGCTGGAACATCGAGTCATGTCTCTGGTGGTTCAACACCTGGCAGGCTCCCTGAACGCCAGGGTGACTAACTCAGCCCCAGATGCATGTTGGATCACGAATGGCGTCTGACCTCGGAAATGGTGCAAGGTCTCTTTCTGCAGTGGGGAAAGCCTTGGTTAGATCCATTTGCCACCGAAGAGAACGTGCAATGTCATCAGTTCTGCGCGTTGGAATTTCCAAGGTGGCACTCGCTCGGAGACGCTTTTCGTTGCAAGTGGAGTTGCGGTCTGTTGTACGCCTTTCCGCCTATACCACTTCTGCCCAGAGTGCTGAAGAAGATCAGGTGCGACCAGGCCCAAGTCATTCTTGTAGCTCCGGATTGGGCAATAAGAGTATGGTATCCCGAGCTACTCAGTCTGGCAATCTGTCCCCCGATCCAACTGCCGCTTCGGGAGGATCTTCTGTCGCAGCAGCAGGGGACGGTCCTTCACCCGAACCTGTCCAGTCTCTACCTCCATGCGTGGAGATTGAGCGGCGACAGTTGAAAGAATTTGACCTTCCTGCCAAAGTCTGTGATGTTACCTTGGCAGCCAGGCGTCCCTCCACTAAAACGGTATATGCCTGCAGGTGGAATAAATTTGTGGCATGGTGCACAGCGAAGGCTGTGGATCCCCTTTCTGCCCCTCTTTCAGAGGTTCTTCTGTTCCTCCGTTCTCTGGCCCAGCAGGGCTCTGCTCTGGGCACCCTCAAGGGCTATCTCTCGGCCATTTCCGCCTTTTTACGGCTTCCAAATCAGCTTTCTCTTTTCAAATCCCCGGTTGTTAGTCGTTTCTTCAAAGGCATTACACACACGTCCCCTCCGGTCCCCTTTATAATGCCTCAATGGGACTTGAATCTTGTGTTGACTTATTTGATGTGCGCTCCCTTTGAGCTGCTTCACAACAGTCCTTTACATCTTCTCACCTTAAAGCCTGTTTTCCTGGTTGTTATCTCTGCCAGAAGAGTGTGTGAGCTCCAGGCTCTTTCTTCTAAACCTCCTTTGCTTTCTGTTCATCCGGACTAGGTGGTGTTAAGGACCCGTCCTTCTTTTCTGCCCAAGGTTGTCACGCCCTTCCACATCGGGCATACCATCACTTTGCCCACCTTCTTTCTGCCTCCGCATCCTTCGAAAGAGGAAGAGAGGCTCCACCGTCTGGACCCAAAACGTGCGCTCTCGTTCTATCTGATGCGCACACAACAGTTCCGGGTGGATGATCAACTCTTTGTTGGCTACGTGGGCTCCAAGAAAGGTCGGGCTGTGCACAAGCGAACCATCTCTCGGTGGGTCATTCTGTGTATTAAAGCCTGTTACTCCTTGGCTAAAAAGGAGCCTCCTGTGGGGCTGCATGTCCGTTCTACTCGGGCGATAGCAGCCTCTACCACTCTGGGACGGGGAGTCCCTTTGCAGGATATCTATCAAGCAGCTACGTGATCTTCGCTGCATACCTTTACAAAGCATTATTGCCTTGACAGCCAAGTCCGGAGAGACGGCTTCTTTGGCCGTTCTGTTTTCCGGGACTTTCTGGTGTGATCTTAGTTCGCAGACCCACCACCGGGGTTGGTATTGCTGGGGTATCTATTCTATGGTAAGGAATCTAACACCAACGTGTTTCTTTCAGATGAACAAGTTCCTGGCATGGAAAGTCATGTACAGAACTGACGTCAGCACGCATGGGTGGCGCCTAAGTAGTCTCCGTGACGTCATCTCGGCGCATACGACGCCAGCGACGGACACGGAGCCGCACGACGTCACCTACTGACGCGTGGAGGTACTGCTAGCGAAAACTTTCCAGATCCAGTCTGACGCCTGGGGATATTCTAAGCTTATTGAAGGTAAGTAACTTGTTCATTAAAGCCTGTTATTCTCTGGCTAAAAAGGAAGCTCCGCTGGGGCTGCGTGCCCATTCCACAAGGTCGACTGCGGCCCATGGTGAGGGTCAGAACTGGTGGGGGCCAGTTGCTGGGAGCAGCAAATAGCTTGGGTAGCTCACAAAGGCAGCAAGCATTTGAAGCTGCCCCTTCGTGGACCAAGCCCATCCTGGGGAGAAGGCTTGGCACCTGGTCCCAGGATGTGATTTGTTTCAGGACCCCGAGAGTGGCAGGCTCCTGACCCAGGGGTCCAGAAACATGTCTGGTGGTGGCAGCTGGCGAGCAGACACTCAGCTAGGACTAACTCAGGTCGTTTTTCAGGGGCCATCTCTAAGATGCCCTCTGAGTGCATTTTCATTAAATCTCACACTGGCATCAGTGTGGGTTTAATTTGCTGAGAAATTTGATACCAAACTTCCCAGTTTTCAGTAAAGCCATTATAGTGCTGCGGAGTTCGTAATGACGAACTCCCAGACCATGTACTCTTAATGGCATTACTGCACTTACAATGTCTTAGAATGGACTTAGACATTGTAGGGGTACAGGGATCATGCACCTGTACCCTCACCACTGGTATAGTGCACCCAGCAAATGGGGTGGCTTACCTATGCCAGGGCAGTGGATTGTAGGCATGGCACATGGATGTGTGCCATGTTGACACTTCACTCTGCACCAAATCGAGAGAGAGAGAGAGAGATATGAGAATGAGAATATAAATAAAGGTACAGGGCCTCTAAGGGTGGCACAGTCAGTGCTGCAGCCCTTAGAGGCCTTCCTTGGTACCTTTTACAAGGCACTTATATGTGGCCAGAGAGTTGCCTATTGGGGTTTGTAACAGTACAGTTGAGGGAAAGAACAAAGGCACTGGGTACCTGGTTTGCAGGAACCCAGGGCACACTCTGGCAAAGTGCATCATTATTAGGCAAAACGTGGGGGGCAACCATGCAAGAAGGGGCACTTTCCAACAATGTCCTTTTTATTTTTACCCTTTTCCAGCAGGGCTCTGTCCTTGGCATTCTAAAAAGTTACCCTTCTGCTCTCTGCCTTTTTGCGGATGCCTGACCAACCCTCTTTATTAAAGTCCCCTATTGTAAATAGATTATTGAAGGGCCTTGTATATATGTTCCCCCTTCTCCTTTTATTATGCCTCAATTGGGCCTTAATTTTGTCCTCACATTCTTGATGTGTGCTCCTTTCAAGCCTCTTCATAATTGTTCCCTCCGGCTGCTCTCCATCAGGGCAGCCTTTCTTGTGGCAATAACATCTGCTCAGAGGGTGAGTGAACTGCAGGCTTTATCACCCAAGCCTCTATTCCTGTCTGTTTTTACAGACAAAATTGTTGCTGTGTGCTAGGGCCTCTTTCTTTGCCAAAGGTGTTAGTACGATTCCATGTGGGCCAATCCGTCACCTTGCCCACTTTCTACGCTCCTACACATCCTTCAAAAGAAGAGGAGCTACTTCACCATCCTGACCCAAAAAGAGCATTGTTTTTCCACCTTGAATGCACCTGAGAGTCCCGGTTGGACAAGTAACTCTTTGTGGGATATGTTGGAGCAAAGAAGTTTTGGATAGTCCAGAAACAACCCATTTTACGCTGGGTCGTTCTCTGTTTAATAATCTGCTAAGCACTGGCCAATAAGCAGCCCCCTGAGGGCTTAAAGGCTCATTCCACCAGGGCTAAGGCTGCTACCACTGCATTAGCACGTGGAGTCACAGTCCTGTACATCTGCCAGGCAGCAACGTGTGTGTCCTTGCACACTTTTAGCAAACACTACTGCCTGGACAGTCTGGAGTCTGGTCCGCAGGGATAGGCACTTATTCTGTTCAGTCCTGCAGGAATTTAGTTTAGTATTTGTCTGCAGCTGACCACCGGGGATGGTGTTGCTTGGGTATCTAGTCAAAGGCAATGAATCTGCTGCTATATGTTTCTATCAGATGAACAAGTTACTTACCTCTGGTAACGCATTATCTGATAGACACAAGATCTAGCCGCAGATTCCTTACTGGCCCATCTTCATCTTGCTCTGCCGATAAGTTTCTGTGATATGGGCTGATCCCTTTCAGAGCCATAGTTTGAGCACACCAGTGTCAGTGGATTTCATGGCTCCGCGCTCCTGGCTATGAAAGTTGTGAAAAGTAACTGACATCAGCACGCCGAGGTGGCGCCTATATAAGTGACGTGGACGTTACTTCTGGTGCGGAGGACACCGACGCGCAGGGGTACTGCTCATCTTCCGGATCCAGTCTGGCACCTGGGAAAATTCAAAGGTAAGGAATCTGCGGTTAGATCTGGTCTCTTCCAGATAATGCGTTACGGTAGGTAAGTAACTTGTTCGTTAGGATAAGAGTGTTGGATTTCACCCAAAACCGGTCAGAGAATCTCTTTTCTGCACATATTATGGAACCACGCCCAGAACACCAAAATCAGTGTGCAGACATACAATTATTGGTATTTTATAGTATGATTATTTATTATACACTAACTTCCTGCATGTGATATGAATAAGAATGATTGTCAAGATTATGAACAATTCAGCAAATATATAACAAAGGGCACAGGTTACATACACCCCAATCATAATTATCACATTCCTAAGTAATTAGTCTAATCTCTAAGGAGTAACTAGCTGCTTAACAACCAGTTGTATTCATTTACTTTATGCACTCGTGTAAAGTCACCATTCCTGCATACATTTTTATGCCATCAGGACTGAAGTAGGAACTCTGTATATCAGGTTCCCTTATCTATTTGGACACGGTGTTCTGTAGAGCTAGGAGGAGTTTGCTTGCTGTACACTCCGGTTTTTCTATTCATTGCGCTGAACAGTTCTCATTTTCATATCATATCTATGGAGCCTGCTCTCCTTCCTTCAAGACAAAACTTGCGAAGTCATTTCTACTCATAGCCACATTTCAGCTACCGTGTTTATTAATGAGCTTCACAAAACAGGAGAAACCGTCTCTGGATAGTAAACAAGAGCCTTACACATAAGCCTGTATTTTATTAGTTTGCATAAATTGAATATAATTTTTTTTTTTTTTAAGAAATGAGCAGGCAATTTTTTGTTGGTCTTATTATTTTATCTCTAACTCTAATGCATTGAATGCACAAATAATGATCGTGTTAGGATATAGCAAGGTCTATGTTGTATCAACATAATAAAAACACACAAAAAACATTTTACAAAGTCAACCGACTTCTCTAAAAGCAATTCTACAAATGTTAAGGTTACTGCTTAATGATGGTGATGTCACCTTTAGAGTATGCCTCTCGGTAGAAGCAGTGACTGTTCATTGTGCTACTGATATTTCTAAAGTAAACCATGGCACTTTGATAGCTCAATTCGTAAATGATAATAGTAATTATTCTTGGCACCCAAAGTTTTCCTTAGTAGCTCTGCCAAATTTTCAGATTGCCGAAAGTCAAGGCTTTATATTCTTGATTCCGCCTCTTTCATCCCCTACCCTACATTTCCTATCTCTTTATCTCAGTTTTGCAGGTTCTTTTTCATACCAGCTTTCCGTATTTGCCACTGTTTTCTACCTTCTTGTGTCAGAGTCTGATGAGGAAAAATAAGTCGCAGTCCTCAAAAATGAGTACTGGTCCCCACCACTTGCTTTCACTAGCACAATTTAGGTTCTGCCCCCCCCAAGTCAATTTTTTATGTGTTGGTTTACAAAATCAAACTACTTGTAACCCAGGACACCTACTCGTTGTTTCTAGGTTTATGTCCCTGTGCTTCTTACCTTGCTTATTGCAATCAGGGATCTTTTTAGTTGTTCTTGGGTCCTGGCATTGCCTTACACCTGGAAACATAGTACTTGAGAAGCAGTAAACCTCTGTCAAGACAAAGAATGAACGCAAACTTTGTTATGTGGCCCTGTGCTAGCATTTTTATGCTAATTGAATCGTTTTTTCTCTACCCAGAATAGGCTAGTCATTACTTTCATGAATAGGTCTGTTCTACAGACATCTGTAGCTGTTTCGGCTGCCCTATATTTTCAAAAAAATAACAACACACACATCAATACTTATAGGGTCTTCCTGCCATCACTCTTCATCCATTATTCTGCTCAAGTTTCCTTCATATTTCGTTTTTACCCTCCACAGCATACAGTATGATATAGTGGGTCAGCCAGCCCACTTCCTACATTATCTGCCTTGCCCTGTGAGAAAAATCTCCTTCATTGGAAGTAGCTCTGGAGTGCCTCGGCTACTGGGTCCACCCCTTTTTAGGTCTCGCGCCTAGCATTGCAGTGCGGAGCACTGCTCGCGCAGCAAGAAACCTCTTGAGGGGGGTTTGGAAATGTTCCTAGGAATCGCACACGCTCGTGCGTGTGCTTTTCCTTTTGGCCCACGCGATTGGCCTTTCCGTTCGTGTTTTTATTTAAGACATCACGCAATTGGCCAAAGGCGGGCGCATTGCTCCGCCCATGGCCTATTGGTGTCTATTACACGCATTGCTGACATGTGTTTTCACTTATCGTGCCGCACCACTCGCGGGCGTGTTTGTTTTGCAAGAGCGATCGCTTTAACTGCTGCTTTCACTGTTTTCTCACTCTGTTCCACAACTGGTGTCTGAGATAGTCTGCGGAGCTTAGGTAATGTTTTTCCTGAAGTGTGTGAGTGAGCGTTCTGGATGTATATATCGGTGAAACTTCTGCCATTTTGGAATGTTGACGTCTTGCAGATATTTCCAGACAGCCTGCTGATGCAATGAAAAAGCTGCCTGTGGGGCTCTTACCCTGGAATCACACAATCCTGCTGCAGTTTAAGGATGAGGTGTGCTTGTTTGGCTGGTCCGTTTTGGGCGCTTCACCTGAAATAGCTGGGGGTGCTGCAGCACAGGTTTGAGGTGTAATGGTGTAACAACTTGCTGGATCCTCAAACTAGAAATGAATGACTGTTGAATGTCAGCACTGTGTTTCATTACAGAAGCGGATCAGTGTAGCACTCTTGTTCGAGCTTGATGTAGGTCAGTATCTCCAAGTGATAGTGTTCTGATCAGCCTGCTTCCCTGATTGCCTCCTCCTGTTCTTCACTGTCACTTGTGTGCTGCCCCCAGTGCAGGCCCGTGGTCTGCTATGCACTAATGTGCTGCGCTCAGTGCAGGCCCGAGGTCTGCCTTGCACTAATGTACTGCCCCAGTGCAGGTGTGAGGTCGCCTGGGAACATCGCGTTCAGTTCGTCTGGTTTCCCAGTTAAAGCTGCACTGCTTGGCAGACCGAGGCTGTGTACGTCAAATATAATATGGTCCCTGACATCACGAAATACTGACGAGTTTCTTGCTCTAAAGCTGCCATAGTGGATTCGCACCATCCTGTAATCCGGTTTGCTGAAAGGAGATCATGCTATTTAAAACTTCCTCTATTCATTAAAGGAGCCACCCTCCCTTCCACCCTACTGTTTTCTACTTAGGCGGCCTTTGTAAATGTGATGAAGGTCAGCCCCCCTGCTTCGATACATCGTTTTAAAGAGGTCTCATTTAGGTGCAATGGGTGCTGGGGACACCGATAGCAAGACCCCTAAAGTTGATAGTGTTGCACGCTGGACCAGAAACACCTTACGGGAATGAATTACTGAAACCCTGATATACCAAATGCTCGGATTGCCTAGACCTGACTTCTCCAATGAGTAGCTCGTGAGGTCTCCAATGTGCAGCTCGCTATACTAAATTAGAAGCTTTTGCTTGGATAAATTAAAATATGTATACCAAAATTTTAAATGCAATGCATTAGGTCTCGCATTTGCGAGAGTTTGAGCTATTTTTATTGTAAATGTCATTGCCTTTTATTTATGTTTTGGTTTTTGAAACATAAATAAAAGCCATTGTCATTTACAATGCCATTAGGTCAAACTCGCGTAAATGAGACCTATTGCATTGCAAATGCTTGTTATATATGTATTTTTCATGTTTGCCAGTTTTCTTCACATATTGCTTATGTTTGCAAATCATAAATATAACTAGCGAATACAGAAGTTGTATGCTTGTTAAGGCCAGACGTGTTCGCTTTTCCAATGCTTTTTAGCAGTGGTACAAAGGAATCCATTTTAAAATGTATGGTGTAGAGTAAATGCTGCAATTACGCCTACAGTGTGCTCAATAATGTAAATTTTGCTATATCACAGACTTAAAACAAGCATTGGCATAGCCAATAGGTCTCGCCTTTGGGACCTTATAAGTGTTTAGCCATGCAACAGTTGCATAACTAAACACTTATAAGGTCCCAAAAGCGAGACCTACTGGCTATGCCGAGCGGCCGTGGGGCCGCAAAAGTGAAAGTTATCGCGGTAAAAGTGGCGCGCGCGCCCGCGCACATGCACTGTAGCCCTAGGCTGGCCGGGTAGCACTTTTTGGAGCCCTCTCAATAAGTCTCGCCAGTCCAGCGCATGCGCTGGGTCAGGCGAGACCTAAAGAACCTTTTTGTGTTTGTATTTTCCTCACGCTTGCTCATGTATCATCCGCCATACTTAATCACTGCTGACTGCTGTGCTGTGTGGGAATCCCAGTTCAGTGGCTTTAAACCTCTTGCTCAGGAATTTGTAACGCTCTGTGGGGGCAGCCTCTTCAAAAAGCATTCTGATTTCAGCTGTGATGCCAATTTCAGTCGCAGCTGGTGGTGACAGGATTTGGCTTCCGTAGCCTCGAAGTCTGTGAATTAATGGGCACTGTTAGATTGTTTGGCCGCTGAAGCCAACCTCAAACGGACTATTTCACTTTCTCTACCTGCTCCCTCCACCATTCTGAAAAAAATAATTGAAAACGCTGCTAAAAACCACGAGTATCGAATTCAGAATGTGGCTGCTTTGTTTTCTTTGCGCAACCTGCTGTGCGCTACTGTAGGCAGGGTGGTTCTTTTTGTGAAATCCCTTTTCGCGCATGGTGCAATTGCCCCATCGTTTTTTTGCTCTGGCTATCCTGGAACAGTGCAAAATAAAAGGCTATTTGAATGTAAAAGGTTATCAGCCGAAATATTTACTAAACGAGATTGTCCTTCAGTTGTTAATTTATAGAGGCTAGTGCACACATTTATTCATTGCCAATCTTGCATTTTTTCTCAATAAAGAATCGAACATCTCTTTTCAATCTTAGTGCAAAATGCATTTGTAACTGAATTTGAGTGGTGCACATCCGTTCAATTGTTTGTGCACAGTTTATGATTATGCTAAATTGCACCCCTGTCTTCCTCCTAGCAATTAGCGTTCTGGATCTTTTATTTACCTACTAAACAGTGGTGGAGCTGAAAAACATTTCACAACACGAGGACAATAGTATACCTGAAAGTACCACAGACCCGACTTTAGGTTTGACAGTTTATTATAAGGCCATAAATAATATGATGTAAACACATCGTAAGATTAACATATAAAGATATAAGAAAATCAATGCAGAGCCGATTCTACGAATATAAGTAATTCGGCATAACAAAAATAAAATGGTGAACTCGAGGATCAGGCACTGACACAGTCCTAAGATGCTCCTTTCTCTCCGAAAGCTAGCAATAGTCTGGGGTCTCTGTCCCTGCGCATCATATAATAAAGAATTTGATTCTTAGTTTCATCCTGGTAAAATTTTCCATTGCAACTTTGTCTAAATGGGGAGGTTCACACTTTCTAATTAAGTTTCTTTGTTCGGCGTGGTGACCTTGATTCCCAGAGCAGCCAGACATGAAAGATACCCTCCCTTCTCTCTTCCAACTGTCTTCAAAGCATTCCTTGTATCTTCTCCAATCTGAAAATAACAAGTTGGCATTCCGATACCTGCAGTGGGATGAGAACACTGCTATTTCTTGAAAACAACATGCATTTCATTATTTAATTCTCGAGAGGCCAAGGAGGTGCATAACAAGTGCAGTCTTGGGCCTAGGAAATCGGGCAATTTAAACAAAAATGATGACATTATATGGCTATAAATTGTCCTGTTTTCTGTATATGCAGGCATGATGATACATACATAATCCTATCATAACATGGCGCTACAGTGAATGTGTAAATGAGTCTAATGAATACATGTTCATGATCACAAAACACTGCAAACTATATATGTGTACCTAGGTGCATGACAACTATGACTATAATGCACCCATACAAAATAGAGTGCTTTGCCCGAGTTGAGGCTACTGAACCCCAGATCTGTTTGTACCTTAGAGTATGCATATCCTTGAGTGGCTATTTTATGTGTATTATGTTATCATGAATTGATTATTGTTTTCAGTCTGCGTGCTTGCGTGTTCATTTTGAAATTCGAGCTTTGTATATTATCAACGTACATAGAGCACATGGCGGACGATTAATGCTTCTATAACTTGAGAACTGTTATGCCAACATTGGGAATAACATTGAAAGCTAAATTCTATGATTGCTAAACTAATCTCATCTGTACATTTCCCATTCAGTTTTTCCCTTCATCACTCTGTACTGTTTTTGTCTAAGTGTTTTTTTTTTACATCTGTAAAAGACTGGTAAAAGTGTTTTTCTATTTTTTCTTTGAATACATACTCAATAGTTTTCCTGTCATCTAATATTGCCTGATATAGACACGTGTTTATTTCACTCTTCAAACTGCTGATTTAATTGGTAACCCGCTCCTACCCCCCCACACTAACTGTACCTCAAACTAATCAGCTTCTACCTCCATCCCGTCCCTTATTATCACCAGGGGTGTAACAGTAAGTGATACAGCAGAGGCAACGGGGCCCAGGGCTGTTAGGTGCACTTGTAGCCCAATTAAGCTCCGTCTGTGTTTTTTGGTGTCGCCTGGGCAGCATTTGCGCTGTCTCTTAAAGACATGCTGTGTATAGGATATGGGCTTGAAAAAACACCCATCTTTTTCATTGTTCCTCTTATGGTCCTTTAGAAATGCTGGCTTTTTATTGGTGAATACACTTAGTAGTCCCACTTTTTGAAATTTTGTATCCTCCATTGAGGACTGCCCCTCTTAAATAATCCCTTAATGTTCAGGTTATTTATACTTGGAGAGAACTCTTTTTTAAGTTGGTCTGCCATTTTGCTGTTAACTGTTTTGTTGCTTCTTTTGCTGGCTGTCCCTTTATACCTCCCCCTCCCACACCACTGCTGTGGTAACTTCATGTCCCTCAATCTCCCCGTGCCTCCCATTCACCCCTCCCACAGCAGTTTTTGCAGGCCCCCACCACCCCTCCGAGGCCACTGCTGTTTTGCTCGTTTTTTTATTTGATTACTTTAGGCATATTTTGCAGTGCAGTGCCCTCATTTAATATCCCCAGTTTCTGTTGCCTAAGTGATTTCAGCTATTTGTTGTAATTCTCTCTTTGGGGGCCTAGCAACGGGACACCGTTGCTCAATGTGTGTGCATCAGCACCATTTGATTTACATCAAGCCGTTACAATTAATATAGCCACCCATGCAGTCTTATTGTCCAGCCCCACTTTTAGGGGCTTCAGACAGGGCTCCACTGTTTGCAGTTCACGGTTACCGTTGCATTTACTTTCAGCTGTCACGCCGACACTTCAGAGAATTCTGCTTGCAATTTCTAGGTGTAGTTGTACATTTGGGGGCCTCCGAAGGGTTTCCCTTGTCCATCGTACACAGGCTCTTATGTCCAGCCGCTTGTTTTATTTTATCTTTGGATGCCTCACAATGGGGCGTCATTGCTTTAGGTGCATCAGCACCATTTTATTTATATTTAGCTGATGCACTGGCACACTAACTAGTCCCCTGTGCAGTCTCCTTGTTTAGTTCCACCTTCAGCTGCCTCAGACGGGGTTTTGATGTCTGCGGTGCACCACCACCATTTCCCTTACATTCAGCCATCTTGCTTCCACATTAGAGTCCTGCGTGTGATGTCTAGGCGTGGTTATCCCTTTGGGGGCCTCATTCGGGTTTCCCTCGTCTACCATGCACAGGCACATTTACATGCTGCCAGTTTTTGCCTGGAATTTTCATAACAGCGTTATTGCCCCAATATATTGTCGTGCCTAGCACAGACAGCCTAGGACCTGGTGGCCTTCACAAAGTCTGTACCCTGTGTATACCTAATCTGATAGAGACTTCTAGTTGCAGATTCCTTACCTTTGAATTTCCCAGGCATCCGGAACCTTATGTGGAGCCACGATGGGGTCTACTGTTGACCCAATCGCAGTTTGTCAACCATCACTGCAGATCTCTCACAGTTCCATCTGAGATCTGGACTATGTCAGTGAGATTTCCTCAATGCTGTGCCCACTGGAACTTCAGGTCCCTCTGCAGAGCCCGCAAATGCCACCTGGCATGCTTTACCAAAAGGTTGCAGGAGGCCATGATGCCCAACAGCCTCAGAGTTAGTCTTAACGAAATCCAGGAATTGAGGCTGAAACATCGGAATCATACCCTGAATATCCTGGACTCACTGCTTGGGAGGATAGGTCCGAAACTGCACTGTGTCCAGAACAGCTCTGATGAAAGAGAGCATCTGAGAAGGAGTCAGGTGAGACTTCGGCACTTTTATAAAGAACCCCAGCAAATCCAGGAGGTCCGCCGTAGTCTGAAGGTGAGAGACGACAACCTGGAGTGAGAATGCCTTCAACAGTCAGTCGTCAAGGTAGGGGAAGACTGAAACCCCTAACCTGCGCAGATGAGCGGCGACCACCGCCATCACCTTGGTTAACACCTGAGATGCACTCGTAAAGCCGAAGAGGAGCATGGTAAACTAAAAGTGCTCACGGCCTAACTTGAACCGCAGGTAACACCTGTGGCCTGACAGGATGGGTATGTGAAAATACGCATCCTGCATGTCCAATGCTACCATCCAGTCTTCTTGGTCTAGTGCAGACAAGACTTGAGCATTAGTAAGCATCTTGAACTTCTCCTTCTTGAGGGAGAGATTAACAGTCCAAAGATCTAAAATGGGCCACAAACCTTTGTTCTTCTTCGGAATCGGAAAGTAGCAGGAATAACAGTCACTGACTACTTCTGAAACCGGTGCCCTTTCTATAGCTCCCTTGACCAAGAGAGCTGTAACTTGGGAAGCCTGCGCAGGACGGTGGCTGGGATAGGGCTGACGCAGCTGGAAACCCCTTCCGAAGGCCACGAAAGGGGCAAAAGGTAGACTGGCCACGAGGAGTAGAAGAGAGGCCCAACGATCTGGCCGTAGCTCGTGAGTCCTTGAACCTCACTAGAGCCGAATCTGACTTTTGCCCAAAAAGACGGGACCCATCAAAAGGCATGTCCATCAAATTTAACTGGACATCGCCCGAGAAGCCAGTTGTCCTAAGCCAGGCTTGGCACCTCAAGTCATTGAAACCGATCTGCCTAGCGAATAAGTCGAATCAAGGCCACACCTTACGGTGAATTTTGCTGCATCTCTCCCATCCTTAACTACTTGAGAGAGCACAGTCCGGGCCTCCTCCGGGACTTGTGGCAGCACTTGCGCAACAGTCTCCACAAGGGAGTGGGAGAAACGGCCCAATAAGCATGCAGTATTCACCGGCTGCAATGCTAGGCTGAAGGAAGAAAACATCTTCTTACCAAATGAATCCAGCCTCTTGGATTACCTATCCAGTGGGGCGGAAGGGAACGTGCCCTGGGATGTAGAGGCCTGCACCGCAAACCGTTCGGGGGTGGGGTGTTGGCTGAGGAATTTTGGGTCGCCCGGAGTTGGGTGATGGCAGCGTACTATTGTCCCATTCACAGGAGCCCCTGTGCTAGGCTTGGACCATGTGCCTAGAAGAACATCAGTTAGTGCTTTGTTAAAGGGTAAAAGGGGTTCGGAGGGGGAAGTCTCAAGTTGAAGCACTTCACTCAGGAGATTAGTCCTGACCTGCACGGAAGACAGCTCTAGTCCGAGGACTTCAGCTGCCCTTTTAGCCACCATGGAATAGGATGCCCCCTCCTCCGTAGCCACAATTGGCGGAGAAAGCATGACAGTATCTGGAGAAGTGTCTGGTCCACTGGCTTCCCCAAGTGACTCTGCAGGGTCATCCTAGTGTTCCATAGGGTCCGTAGACCCCTCCCATTCCACTCCCGAGCCTAACACATGTTCAAAGTGTTCAGGCCAGAATCGGCGTAGTGCGATGTCGTTCCGACTCTGTGTCGTTGGGGATAAGGATGGGGCTGGCGCTGCAGATGGGCACCAGCTTTGGGTCCTACGCCGAAGGAGGTCGCAATGGCATGACCGGCATCGACCCGGATCTGGAATCGGATGCCTTAGGCCTCACCAGCCCCATGGCCGGAGCTGATGGCATCAAACCCAATGGGGGCTTCTGACACTGTGTGGGCCGAGGGCTCACCAGAGGGGTCCGTCCACTCAAATACACAGTGCATGGCCTCCTAAAATTCTTACATTTGAGCGGGGGTCGCTCCGGCTCCTGGAAAGGGAGGGAGGTGCAAAGTTGACCCTGGCTCCTGCTCCGCAGAATTGTGCCTAAAATGTTGATGCTCCTTACCTCTTTCGTCGACCGACAATAGCCGAGGTATAGATGAAGTCTGCTTGGACTTCTTCTTCTTGTGCCTCTTTCCCCGATTGTCCCAAAGTCCTCGAGTGGGATGGGGACTTCCACCGAGTCTCGCTGGATGGTTTCGACTGCCGGGGCACAAGGGGCATCATAGCCCGCTCTCGCAAGGCCTTCTGAGCCATAGCCCAACAGTCCAAGCACAATTTCGAATTGTGGTTGCACTTGAGACACCAGAGACAGACGTGGTGGGGGTCGGTAACTGACATCATGCAGTGGCAGGGACCGTGTGGCTTTTGAACCCTGTCTTCCTAGAAGACAGCCTCGCACACGAATGTTAGAAAAAATCCCAAATTCGACAAAAAGTTGAGAAAAGGCCTGCCAAAATGCAACAGAGGGGTAACTCTTCCCAGATCGACGCTTAACTGGCACAGAAAGAAAAGAACTGACATCCTCACACCTGGGTGGCGCCTATATAGGTACAGCGAAGCCATAACCGATGGTACGGATGCCGACAATCTCACACGGAGCCGAATGGAGCCACCTGACGGCGCACGTAAGGTATATTGCTCAGCAAAAGTTTCCGGATCCAGCCTGACGCCTGGGAAATTCAAAGGTTAGTAATCTGCAGCTAGATAGAGACTGTACCAGATAATGTGTTACCGAAGGTAAGTAACTTGTTTGCAGTGCAATATACTTGCACGTTGACAGATTCCAGAAGAACTTTTTGAACAACGTTAATGCTCATAATAGATCGTCATGTTCAGCATAGAGCGTCAACCGCGGGATGGCCCTCTCATCCAGGTTGTTTATTTTTTTCATGCGTCCAGTGTATTTATGCTACAGTTCTAGTGTATTTTGCCACTACCATGTCTGCGCTTCCTGCCTGTCTAATATGTTGCTTTACAATCATTGTCTCCAGTATGAATTCCCAAATTCTATCGGTCTCATCTCCTCATTCCAAAGCCAGGTACCATTTACTTTTCGTGGTAACTGATAGGAAAATTAAGGCAATGCCTCCCATTTCCACTAGTTTCGCATTCACCTGCCTCCAACTAAAACACAAAACGTGGAAATCCAAATGTATGCTCAGCTGCATTTTTCTGTTTATAATTGCATTAAGGGTGCAGTACCTTATGTGGCTAATAGAGGTCCCTTTACAACTCCTCAGGGACACCTAGTCACAGCATGTGGTACTGCACCATTTCCTTTCTTCATGGATTTTTGTTTATTAATTATGTTACTGCTGGGATATTTTTTGAAGAAAAAAAAAAAAAGAACAAACATCATTTGCAACGCCAGTAGCTCAAACTTTCACTAATGCGAGACCTATTGCATTGAAAATGCTTGTTTAACTAGTCAGCGTGGTGGTTATTTTCCATGCCTGCACTAGGGCCGAGGACACCCTTGCCTACACCAGTGCCTGCCACATGTCTCAGCCCCCTGCTCGCAGTAGTTGATGTTGCATTTGTCACCCTGATCCTTCCAGTTCCCTTTGTCCCTATTGCCAGCCATAACTTATAGTTTTCACCTTCCCTGACTTCTAAGTAATTGCTCCCTTGATCTAGAGATGCGGATGCCTTGCCTCCTTGTGTTCGCTAGCTTAAGAGCCTCCTTGATTCATCAGTCCTACTGATGCAGCTCTCACTTTATTGCGATCGTTTTTGTACAAGTAAAAGCTGGACATCAAGTCCTTTAAAGTAAAAACAATTCTGTTTTATGAGGAAAGTTAATTCAAAGTGAGTTTCTAAACATTTCTAGGTCGGTTTGTCAAAATATGATTTTACAGACACAGTTGCAAGTGAATTTGAGAAACTACTGAAATGCACTGCTAATGTTAAATGCCTAATCATTCTACTTTCAGAGACTCCTCGTGATAAATGCTAGCCAACATGTGTGGTGGTTTCATTAAAGAGTAGATCTGAAAGAAACACGTTAGTTAGATTCCTCAGCTTAGAATATCCCCAGGCGATCCGGAAAGAGCTTACGCCTAGTCATTTTTTGACTAACTTTTTGACTCTTTTTGGTCTCTCGACTCTGGTGCCTGTAGGATGCCTGGTTTTAAAGCCTGTGACGCCTGTCATCGCCTGATGTCGGTGACGGATCACCATCGCAGGTGCCTTTACTGCCTGGGGGCCGACCACGACGCGGAGTCGTGCCCCGACTGTCGGGCCTTGACATCGAAAGCTAGGCGGGAGCGGTCCCGTAAGCTTCTCGAGCTTCGGCACTCGGCTCCGCGCCCCTCCCGGTCCAGGAGGAGGTCCAAGGACCGATCGCGGAGCCACAGCCATCGTCATCGCTCGTCGGGGTCTTCGGGTAAGTCAAAGCACTCCAAGAAGTCCAAGAGATGGCATCGCTCTTCGGACTCCCCTCGCCGGTCGCGCGACTCGGCCGAGGGTCAGGGTGGTCCCACCCCTGCTGCTCCGTTGGATCCGCATCCGTCCCCATACCCGCCGGTCCCTGGGACTGACGTGACTCCGGCGGAGGTCAGTGCCTTCCTCTCGGCCATGAGGGGCCTGGCTCTGCCGTCGACGCCTGTAGGCACGCCTTCGGGCCCCGCAAGTTCGACTGGGCGACCTCGCGTGCCGGCGGCTCCGGCCCCGGCGCCGTCGACGGCTCCGGCGCTGCAGGTCCCCGAGGGATCCAGGCCTGGATCTCGGTCGGCACCGGTCGACCTCACAACGCCTCCTCCGCCGGCGCCAACACCGGTTCCACCTCCGACGCCGTCACCGGACGACGTCGTTCCCCAGTTTAGCCCCGGTCCAGGCCCGATGCCGGCACGGCGCCTCCCGGAGCCGATTGGTGAACGCTTCATCTACTGCCCGGCTCCGATCGTTCCTCCTGTTTATCGGGAATCGGATGACGAGGGCGACTGGGAGGGGTATGATGACCCTATGGCCGCTGAGGCCTAACTTTCTCAGGACTGGGCAGAGGAATTGGGGGATACCAGCGGTCTGGATACCTCCCCGGACGCTGGTTTCATCTCTCCTCCGACTGTGGCCGCGGAGGAGGGTGCAGCCTTCTCAGTGGTGCTGCGCAAGGCGGCCGAAGCCCTAGGGCTCGAGTTGCCTGCTGTGGCCATGAGGACGAACGTCCTCACTGAGATCCTTCAACCGACAGCAAGCTCCACTGAGCCTCTGCTGCAGTTTAATGAGGCCCTCATTGACGTTCTGCAGGGCACTTGGTCCAAGCCCTCCACAGTCACTCCTGTGGACCGGAACGTTGCCCGGCGCCACCGCCCTGCTCCGGGTGACCCCAGTTTCCTCTCCCAACACCCCACCCCCGAGAGTCTGGTTATCCAAGCCTCAACCTCCCAATCCTCCTTCCCGTCCGCTCCTCCGGATCGGGAATCCAAGAGGTTGGAGCAGTTTGGCAAGAAACTGTTCTCGTCCCTGAGTTTTTGGACTGCGGTCTTTAAATACCGCTTGCCTTTTGGACCGTTATTCCCACTCTCTGTGGGATACGGTGGAGGACGTGCTGCCCTTGTGCCCGGTGGAGGCCCGGACATGACTCACTCAAGCTCTTGCTGACGGTCGAGATGCAGCACGGCATGCCATACGGTGTGGACTTGACACCACAAACTCGCTGGGTCGGGCGCTTTCCACCACTGTGGTGCTTCGGCGTCACGCCTGGCTGAGGTCCACATCATTTTCGGGGGATGTCCAGAGTTCCCTCATGGACATGCCCTTTGATGGCACTCGCCTTTTTGGTGAGAAGGCGCTGGCTCGGTTCAAGGACTCCCGGGCCACGGCCAAGTCCTTGGGTCTTTCGGCCCCGCGGCCGCAAACTTCCGCTTTTCGTCCCTTTCGTGGCCAAGGAAGGGGCGCCTCCTCACTTCCGCCCAGCCACCGGCCGCAGAACCAACCTGCACGCGGACGTGGATTCCGCCGAGGCGGTACTGGAGGTCAACGTGCCGGTCAGTCCACATCCACCCCGGCAGCATCCGCCTCAAAGCCCTCCTAGTCCGAGCTTTCAGGCCCATTCAACGCCAGTGGGCGGCAGAGTTCGCCATTACCTGCTCCACTGGCGCACCATCACTACGGACAGGTGGGTTTTACAAATAGTCCCAAGGGGCTACTCCCTCCCCTTCGAGACTACCCCTCCAGCCATGCCACCCCAGTACCAGCATATGTCGGGGTATCACTTGGCACTTCTCCAACAGGAAGTTGTGGCCCTCTTGGCCAAAGAGGCCGTCGAGCGCGTTCCTGGTCCTGAAGTAGGTCGTGGTTGCTATTCCCACTACTTTCTGGTTCCCAAGAAGGGCAAAGGGGGCCTACGCCCGATCTTGAACCTCAGGAGCGTTAACGCCTTCCTCTGGAAGGACCGGTTCAAGATGCTCACTTTAGCTCAGGTTCTGGCTGCCCTAGACCCTGGAGACTGGATGGTAGCGTTGGACTTGCAGGACGCTTATTTCCACATCCCCGTCCTTCCGGCCCACCGGCGTTACCTGCGGTTCACGGTGGGTCAGGAGCACTTTCAGTTCACCGTGCTCCCCTTCGGCCTCACCAGTGCCCCTCGGGTGTTCACGAAAGTGATGGCGGTGGTCGCAGCTCATCTGCACCGATCAGGGGTTCCAGTCGTCCCCTATCTCGACGACTGGCTGTTGAAGGCGGGCTCGCCCCAGCAAGTCGTCTCCCACCTCCAGACTACGGCCGACCTCCTGCACTCGCTGGGGTTCTCCATCAATGTGCCGAGGTCGCACCTGAGTCCCTCCCAGAAGCTCCTTTTCATTGGGGCGGTTCTCGATTCGGCGCAGTTCCGGGTCTATCCGCCAGAACAGCGGGTCCGGGACATTCAGGCCCTGATTTCCATCTTCCGGCCTCTGTCCTGGGTTTCGGTCAGGTTGGTGCTGCGGCTTCTGGGGCTGATGGCCTCCTGCATCCTGTTAGTACCTCACGCCAGGTGGCGGATGCGGGCTCTGCAGTGGGACCTGACGTTTCAGTGGGCCCAGCATCGAGGCAACCTGTCTGACCATGTCTTGATCTTGGAGGGCACTGCGAACCAGCTGCAGTTGTGGCTCACGAATCACGATTGGGTCAGCGGCAGATCCCTCTCCCTACCCCAACCGGAGCATGTCGTAGTGACTGATGCGTCCCCCCTGGGATGGGGGGGCCATATGGGAGAGGCGGCGATCAGACGACTCTGGTCTCCGGCGGAGACTCGGCTCCATATCAACCTATTGGAACTGAGGGCGATCCGACTTGCACTAAAAGCCTTCCTTCCCTCTGTCCGGGGAAGTGTCGTGCAGGTGTTCATGGACAACACCACCGCCATGTGGTATTGCAACAAACAGGGCGGGGTGGGGTTGTGGACCCTTTGTCAGGAGGCTCTGCGCCTCTGGACATGGCTGGAACATCAGGGCATCACCCTGGTGGTTCAACATCTGGCGGGCTCTCTGAACGCCAGAGCAGACGAACTCAGCCGACGGTGCATGATGGATCACGAATGGCGTCTGAACTCGGACGTGGCACAAGGTCTCTTTCTGCAGTGGGGAGAGCCTTGGTTAGATCTATTCGCCACCGAAGAGAACGCGCAATGTCAGCAGTTCTGCGCGTTGGAATTTCCAAGGCGGCACTCGCTCGGAGACGCTCTTCGTCGCGAGTGGAGTTGCGGTCTGTTGTATGCCTTTCCGCCTATACCCAGAGTGCTGAAGAAGATCAGGCGCGACCGGGCCCAAGTCATCTTGGTGGCTCCGGATTGGGCACGAAGGTACTGGTATCCCGAGCTACTCAGTATCTCCATCGATCCCCCGATACGACTGCCTCTTCAGGAGGACCTTCTGTCGCAGCAACAGGGGACGGTCCTCCACCCGAACCTGTCCAGCCTCCACCTCCATGCGTGGAGATTGAGCGGCGACAGTTTATGCCATTTGACTTGCCTCCTGAAGTCTGTGATGTCATTCTGGCAGCCAGGCGTCCCTCCACAAAGACGGTATACGCCTGCCGGTGGAAACAATTTGTGGCATGGTGCACAGCAAAGGCTGTGGATCCCCTTTCTGCCCCTCTTTCTGAGGTTCTCCTCTTTCTTTGGCCCAGCAGGGGTTTGCTCTGGGCACCTTGAAGGGTTATCTTACTGCAATCTCTGCTTTCTTAAGGCTTTCTGATCAGCCTTCTCTTTTCAAGTCCCCTGTTGTCTCCCGTTTTCTCAAGGGCATTACTCATATGTTCCCTCCTGTTCCATTCGTAATGCCTCAGTGGGACTTGAACCTTGTTCTTACTTTTCTGATGTGCGCTCCCTTTGAGCCCCTTCACAACTGTCCACTTCGTCTACTGACTCTGAAAACTGCCTTCCTGGTGGCTATCACCTCCGCTAGGCGGGTGAGTGAGCTCCAGGCTCTGTCAGCTAAGCCTCCCTTCCTTTCGGTTCATCCGGATAATGTTGTCCTCCGGACACGTCCTTCTTTCCTTCCTAAAGTCGTGACTCCCTTTCACATCGGGCAATCTGTCACGCTGCCCACCTTCTTTCCGCCTCCACATCCTTCAAAAGATGAAGAGAGGCTCCACCGTCTGGACCCAAAACGTGTGCTGTCATTTTATTTGGCCCGCACAAACCAGTTCCGGGTGGACGACCAACTTTTTGATGGATATGTAGGTGCGAAGAAGGGTAAAGCTGTGCACAAGCGGACCATCTCGCGATGGGTCGTGTTGTGTATTAAACTCTGCTATTCTTTGGCGAAAAAGGTCCCTCCTGTTGGGCTGCGAGCCCATTCCACCCGGGCCACAGCGGAGATAACTGCCCTGGGACGGGGAGTACCCTTGCAGGACATCTGTCAGGCGGCGACGTGGGCTTCACTGCACACGTTCGCCAAGCACTATTGCCTGGACAGCCAAGTCCGGAGAGATGGCCACTTTGGCCGTTCTGTTCTCCAGGACTTTCTGGTGTGATCTTGGTTCGCAGGCCCACCTCCGGGGTTGGTATTGCTGGGGTATCTATTCTAAGGTGACGAATCTAACTAACGTGTTTCTTTCAGATGAACAAGTTACTTACCTTCGGTAACGATGTATCTGTAAGAAACATTAGTTAGTTAGATTCCTCACCCACCCACCCGGCCTCCCCGTTCTGCGAACCGACATCTAGGGTTAAGGTTCTCCCTTTCAGGGCCCTAGACTTTTTGGCACCAGTGTCGGTCTCTTGCATGGCTCAGCGTCCCTGGCGCGGAAATCTATGTATAAGAACTGACGTCAGCGCGTGAGGGCAGCGTCTAAGTACTCCGACGACGTCATTCCGGCGCACGACGCCGACGACGGACGCGGAGCCGCAGACGACGCCTAGCGACGCGCAAGGGGTATTGCTAAAAAATCTTTCCGGATCCAGCCTGACGCCTGGGGATATTCTAAGGTGAGGAATCTAACTAACTAATGTTTCTTACAGATACATCGTTACCGAAGGTAAGTAACTTGTTCTTCTAAATGGCTGTTTAGTTGGTAGTGTTTAGTGCATTAGCACCCAGCGCTCATATTTATTGGTATTAAGCTATTGTGTACTAACATTTTTTGTACCGTTTGTAACCTTCTGATTTGTATGGTGTTTCTTTTAAAGACGCTCAAGTAAACATCCAAATAAATATGGCGGACCAGTTCCCTGTGTTGTATGGAAACTCCGGGTCAATCGGAAATTCTTTTAACAGCAATGCCTATTGTTCCTGGAACCACAGGAAGCAGATATTACTGTTGGCTCATTGAATACCAAGAGCCTCTTTCTTAGACTTTGACTTTCCGATGGATACTTCTAATGACTGATTCCTCGTCTTGGAATATTACCCAAGTGCTAGACTGGTTCCGTAAAATGTCACTAGCAATGCTCCTATATGCTGCTAGATGGTGCCGTGCATCCCTGCATTGACTCCAGAGCGTCTCTGAAAGAGACTGAGCAGAGCCGCTTATAAGTTGGTGTCGTCGGAACTACTTAGACGCGCCCATGCGCTCACGTCAGTTCTTTCTTTCTTTTTCCTGCCCCAGCAAGCGCAGATCCGAGAGAGAGCGGTACTCCTAGTTAATCTTTTAACTTGTTTTTTTGATACTTGTTTCTCTTGTTTTGTCGAGTACTCGACTCCTGGTGCAGTAGGGATACCCAGGTTTAAGTCCTGTAGGGACTGCCGTCGGACCATGTCGGTGGCGGACCCGCATGACGTGTGTCTCTTCTGCCTGGGGCACGTTCATGATCCAGAGGCGTGCCCCGATTGTCGGGCCATGGCGCCAAAGGCTCTGCGGGAGCGTTCCTGAAAGTTGTTGGAGGCCCGGCACTCAGCTCCGCGCCGCTCAGGGTCCCGCTCCCGTGGGAGGTCCAGGGACAGGTCGCGGGGCCGACACCATTGTTCGGCGGAATCGGGGACAGGTAAGTCAAAGCGCCATAAAAAGTCGAAGAAGCGACGTTGCTCTTCGTCTACCCCTCACCGGTTGCGGGACAAGGTGGAGGAGGCAGGTGGTCACTCCCCCGCGGCTCTGGAGGAGCCTCCGTTGTTACCTGCGGCCTACCCGCCTTTCCCGGGCCCGCACGCGACTCCGGAACAAGTACAGGTATTCCTGTCGACCATGCACCGTTTGTTTCCCCGTCGGATCCCTCTGGAGCGCCCTCTGGCCCCGTGGACCCGTGGGGTGGTTCTGCCCCTGTACCGCTGTCTTTGGCCCCGGCTACGCTGGCACGATACCCTGGGGTGCCGTCGGCTCCGGCCTCGGCGCCGTCAGTTCTGCCCTGGGCAAGGACGCCACCTACGGCATCAGGTCCGACACCGGACGCTACGCCGTTACCTAAGCGGACGGACTACGTCGAGCCTGGATTGGTCTATTATCCTTCAATTCCAGGTGGTGAGTTTCTTCCCTTTCCCTCAATGCGAGGATGAACCGGATTGGGAGGGTGATATGGATTTCTCACCACACCCTGGTACACTGTCCCCTGCTTCCGTTGCTACGGAAGGGGTTGGGACTTTTTCTGTTGTGTTGCGCATAGAGCGGCTGAGGCTCCTAACCTCGAGCTCCCATCTGTGCCTATCAGGACCAATCTCCTGACTGAGGTACTGCAGCCAGCAACCTCCTCAGCGGAGCCGCTGCTGCCCTTTAATGACGCGGTTACAGACATTCTGTTAAGCACCTGGACCAAGCCTAACTCAGGGGTTCCTGTGGATAAGATTGTGGCACGACGTCATCGCCCGACCCCGGGCGACCCCAG
Source organism: Triturus cristatus (assembly GCF_964204655.1). Taxonomy (NCBI): domain Eukaryota; kingdom Metazoa; phylum Chordata; class Amphibia; order Caudata; family Salamandridae; genus Triturus; species Triturus cristatus. The sequence continues at coordinate 870,916,496 of NC_140583.1, read as the reverse complement.
TTTTCTCATGCAACACCCAACGCCTGATTGTTCAGGCCTCTGCCTCTCCGAGCGTGTTCCCTTCCGCACCTCCAGACAAGGAATCCCAAAAACTGGAGCAGTTTGGGAAAAGGATTTTCACCTCTGCCAGTTCCGGGATGCGAGCGGTGAATACTGCATGCCTGTTGGGTCACTAATCCCACTCTGTGTGGAACACAGTCGCACAGTTGTTGCCACAGTGTCCAGTGGAGGCTCGGATGGTGCTCTCCCATGCCGTTGCCAAAGGGAGGGATGCTGCAAATTTACTATCCGTTGTGGTCTTGACACAGCCGACTCCCTCGGCAGGGTTATTTCCACTACGGTGGCCCTACGCCGTTGCGCTTGGCTCAGAACTACTGGCTTCTCAGGGGATGTCTAGGCCACTTTGTTGGACATGCCCTTTGATGGCACACGCCTTTTTGGTGACAAGGCGGATAGCACTTTGGAGCGCTTTAAGGACTCCCGGGCTACGGCCCAGTCCTTGGATCTTGCCACCACACGCACTCCCGTGGGGTCTGCTTTTCGCTCCTTTCGAGGTCAGGTTCAAGGGGCCCATACACGTTCTTTTCAGAGCCGCCGGCATGCTCAGCCGCAGACTCAGCGCAGCCGGGGTGCCCGCCGAGGTGGGTCACGGGGCCAGTGGGAAGGTCAGTCCACCACTGCCCCTGCTGCCACTGCCTCGAAACCTTCCTAGTCCGGTGTTTCAGGCCCACCAGACACCAGTGAGTGGCAGGATTCGCCATCACCTCCCCCAATGGCGCACCATCACTTCGGACAGGTGGGTTCTGCAGATAGTCAGACAGGGCTTATCCCTCCCCTTCTAGACTACCCCTCCAGCCATGCCGCCTCAGTACCACCGCATGTCGGGGATCACTTTGCGCTTCTCCAGCAGGAAGTTGCGGCCCTCTTGGCCAAGGGGGCTATCGAGCGCGTTCCGACGTCAGAAGTAGGTCGTGGTTGTTATTCTCACTACTTCTTGATTCCAAAGAAGGACAAAGGCCTGCGTCCTATCTTAGACCTCCGGAACGTCAATCGCTTCCTCCGGAAGGAGAAGTTCAAGATTCTCACGCTTGCTCAGGTCTTGTCTGCCCTAGACCCGCAAGACTGGATGGTAGGGTTGGACTTGCAGGATGCTTATTTTCATATCCCCATCCTGCCGACCCACCGGCATTACCTGTGATTCACCGTAGGCCACGAGCACTTTCAGTTCACCGTGCTCCCTTTTGGCCTTACCAGCACCCCTCGGGTGTAGTGTGGTCGCAGCTCATCTGCGCAGATCAGGGGTTTCAGTCTTCCCCTATCTGGACGACTGGCTGCTGAAGGTGGGCTCACCCCAGGCAGTCGTCTCCCACCTCCAGACTACAGCCAACCTCCTGCATTTGCTGGGGTTCTCCATCAATGTGCCGAAGTAGCACCTGATTCCCTCTCAGAAGCTCCTCTTCATCGGAGCGGTTCTGGACACGGCGCAGTTTCGGGTTTATCCTCCCGAACAGCGAGTCCAAGACATTCGGGCTATGATTCAGATCTTTTAGCCCTGGTCCTGGGTTTTGGTCAGGAAGACCCTGAGACTGCTGGGCCTCATGGCCTCCTGCATCCTGCTGATCAATCATGCCAGGTGGCATATGTAGGCTTTGCAGTGGGACGTGAAGTTCCAATAGACGCAGCATCGGGGAAACCTGTCCGACAATGTCCAGATCTCGGAGGGCACTGCACAAGACTTGCAGTGGTGGCTCACGGACCAGCGTTGGGTCAGAGGCAGATCCCTCTCCCTTCCCCAACTGGAGCACACAGTGGTGACCGATGCGTCCCTCCTGGGATGGGGCAGCCACATGGGAGAGGCGGAGATCAGAGGCCTCTGGTCTCCGGCGGAGTCCAAGCTCCATATCAACCTTTTGGAGCTCAGGGCGATCTACTTGCACTGAAAACATTCCTTCCCTCTGTCAAGAGGAGGGTAGTGCAGGGGTAGTGCAGGTGTTCACAGACCACACCACCGCCATGTGGTATTGCAACAAACAAGGCGGGGTGGGGTCGTGGACCCTATGTCAGGATGCTCTGTGCCTCTGCACATGACTGGAACATCTGAAGAAGATCAGACGCGACCGGGCCCAAGTCCTTCTTGTGGCACCGGACTGGGCTTGAAGAGTTTGGTATCCCGATCCGACTGCCTCTTCAGGAGGATCTTCTGTCGTAGCAACAGGGGACGGTCCTCCACCTGAACCTGTCCATCCTCCACCTCCTTGTGTGGAGATTGAGCTGCGACAGATGATTCCATTTGACTTGCCTCCTGAAGTCTGTAATGTGATTCTGGCAGCCAGGCGTCCCTCAACTAAAACTGTATACGCCTGTCGGTGGAACAAGTTGGTGGCATGGTGCACAGCGAAAGCTGTAGATCCCCTTTCTGCCCCTCTTTCTGAAGTCCTATTGTTCCTTCTCTCTTTGGCCCAGCAGGGCTCTGCTCTGGGCACTATCAAGGGCTACCTTTCTGCTCTTTCAGCCTTTCTCAGGCTGCCTGATCAGCCCTCTCTTTTCAAGTCCCCTGTTGTCAATAGATTTCTCAAAAGCATTACTCACCTTTTCCCTCCTATTCCTTTTGTAATGCCTCAGTGGAACTTGAACCTGGTTCTCACATACTTAATGTGCGCTCCCTTTGAGCCTCTTCATAACTGTCCTTTGCGGTTATTAACTTTGAAGACTGTCTTCCTGGTGGCCATCACCTCCGCTAGGCGTGTGAGTGAGCTCCAGGCTCTTTCTTGTAAACCTCCTTTCCTGGCAATTCATCTGGACAATGTTGTGCTTCGACCACGTCCCTCCTTTCTGACGAAAGTTGTAACTGCCTTTCATCTTGGGCAAACTGTCACTTTGCCCATTTTCTTTCAAACTCCGCACCCTTCAAGAGAGGAAGAGAGGCTCCACCGTCTGGACCCAAAATGTGCGCTTTCATTCTATCTCAACCGCACACAACAGTTCCGGGTGGATGACCAGCTCTTTGTTGGCTACGTGGGAGCCAAGAAAGGCCGAGCTGTGCACAAGCGGACTATCTCCTGATGGGTTGTCTTGTGTATTAAAGCCTGATACTCTCTTGTTAAAAAGGAACCTCCGGTTGGACTGCTCGCCCATTCTACCAGTGCGACAGCAGCTACCACGTCATTGGGACGCGGTGTCCCCCTGCAAGATATCTGTCAGTCAGCTAAGTGGGCCTCGCTGCATACTTTCACTAAGCACCATTGCCTTGATAGTCAAGTCTGAAGAGACTGCTTCTTTGGCCGTTCGGTTCTCCGTGACTTTCTGGTGTGATTTCATTTCGCAGACCCTCCTCCGGGGTTGGTATTGCTTGGGTATGTATTCTAAGGTAAGGAATCTATCACTAACGTGTCTCTTTCAGATGCACAAATTACTTACTTGTGTAACGATATATCTGTAAGAGACATTAGTTAGTGATAGATTCCTTACCGCCCGCCCATCCTCCCCATTCTGCGAACTGTTATCTAGGGTTCAGATCATCCCTTTCAGGGCCCTAGTCCTATTGCACCAGTAGTCGGTCTCTGACATGGCTCTGCATTCCTGGTGCGGAAAAGTTGTGAAAAGAACTGACGTCAGCGCGCGTGGGCGCGTCTAAGTAGCTCCGATGACGCCATCATGGCGACTACGACGCCAGCGACGTACGCGGAGCTGCACGACGACGCCTACTGACGCGCAAGGGTACTGCTGACGAAAAGTTTCAGGATCCAGTCTGACACGTCAGGATATTCTAAGGTGAGGAATCTATCACTAACTAATGTCTTTTACAGATATATTGTTACATAAGTAAGTAACTTGTGCGACATGCACTTTTAAGTTTTACATGCACTTTTAAGTTTTTAATGCCCTGGTTGTGAAAAACTCCCAAATTCATTTTCTCTACTGTGAGGCCTACCTCTCCCATAGGATAAAACTGCGGATTCGTTAAGCTGTAATTCCTAATTGAGAGGAGCTAGAAATGCCATGTCAGTTTTTGGAAATTGAAATGATAAGCCCTCTTTAATGGCAGATTTCTCATTTCAATTCTGAAAATGCCACTTATATAAAGTTGCCATTTTCCTGCCCTTAGCCCTTGGTGCCTGCAGCCTGTCTTGGGTTACATGACTGGGTGTAGCTGACAGACTTTTTGAATTTCTCCAAGACAGTCACACAAGAGTGGGATTAGGTGTGCCTCAGTGGTCGATCAACTGGCCTGATGGACGGCAGAGCTGAGCACAGCCCCAACTGCACCTGAATAGGCTGTGCCCTGTCCTCACAATAGGCCTAACAACCCTGTATTGTTACTGCAGCCAGCTTGGAGTCAGGTCAATGGAGTCAGGAAAGTCCAAGAACTTCAAAGAAACTTTCCAGAAAACTCTCCCACCTTCAGGAGAAGGGAACTAGGGTATAAAAATATGACATTAGGACATTCAGACTCATTCTTCAGTTCACTACTAAACCTGCGGAAGGACTCTCAGAGAACTGCTTGCTGCTGTGCACTCTGCCAGACTTCTGCTTTACCTGGAAGGACTGCGTCACTGCCTGGAGCCTACCCTGAACCCTCAGAGGCCAACCATGCTGTTGAGCCCTGCATTTTCACCTGCTACCGGGATTGCCAGAAGTGACTCCAGGGGCTAGTTTGCAGGCCTCCAGTTCAGAGCCACAGGGACATAACAGGCTACCATCATCTTGTACCCGCACCGGGATGTAGCCTGAGTGAGTCCTGAACCCTCAAGAGGTCTCCATCCACTCCTGTACCCTTTGTTGTGCATTAAATGTTCCCAGATAACCAATTCCCAAAACTGAGGACTGCTTTGAGATCCCGTAAGAGATGGTGACCAACCTGCTCGCCTACCTGCCCGAGGTACATCGCTGGTCGGATTGACTTCATGGTTTTTCCCGCTACGTTCTTCTCCTCGGCAGCAAATCAGTTTCAGCTGTACTTCACCAAAGGAGTATCCAAACGCGTGGAACTGTCTTCTGCTTCGTCCAACTGAAGATTTTCAACTTCCATCTTGGATGCTAAGTCCGAAGGTAAAAGCCATCACCGTAACTTCACTTCACGGCCATCCTATGAAGTTCCCTCCTCAGACTCAACCTGCAGCCTTGCCCGCTGAACTTCTTCTTTCTTAGACACTGTTTCTTCAAAACTTTTAAGTAGGCAGGTAAGCGGTGACTGGTCCTAATCCATTTCTTGTTTCTGACCCATGCTCCATCACGGTCAGACTTTGCCTTGGTCTAGCGCGACCAGATGTGTGCAGTTGACGCGCTTATCTTTTAGGCACCATTTTACAGTTTATTATTTAAAACTTCATATCTCTATTTCCCCTGATTAGATTTTTGTCGTTTTGATGTCAAATAATTTATTAAAATGTATTCTATTTTCCTAATTTGGTTTGGGATTTTTATTGTGCTGTGTTTTCACTTTATTACTGTCTGTGTGCTGCATAAATACTTTACACAATGCTTCGAAATTAAGCCTGACTGAGTTTTGTGCTAAACTACCCAGGATTAAGCACTGGTTGATTTAGTGACTTTTTGTGGTTTACCCTGACAGAGGTTGTGGATGTTACTTGACCAGGGCTCACACTCCAGTCAACCAACAACTCAATTTCTCACACTTGTCCATTATGACGCAGCAGCGAATTGAAGCCTTTAAGCAGGCCATGCTGCAGATATGTGGCACTCTTCCAGCTCCCCTTCACGTGCCTTTGTACTTCCAAGGAACCTCCGGTTTACCACTGGCGTATCCTTCCTTGTCGCCATCTGCCAAAGTTGGACCTGTTAACGGCCTCTGTACCAGTCCCGGCAAGGTTTCCACCCCACCTCCATGGCCTACGTTGTTCCTCCCTTGTCAACACCTATACTGACGCAACTGTAGGAGGATCCACTGCTGGTTCTGGTGTCTGGCCCCAGACTGACTTCAGCACAATCCCAACTGATGTCGCACTATGAAATAATCATAGCACAACAGGGCGCCATAAAGCCTGATTCCAATCCTATGCCCTTATTAGGCATTTGCGCCCTGAAAGTACCCAAATCTTTTCCGCTCCGATTCTTATTAAAGCTTGCCACAACTCAGATGATTATGGCGGGCCTGGGGAGGATGCGCCCTCTCATTATGATGATTACAATTTTTACATGGACTTACTTATTCGGATGTATAAGAAACATCCATAAAAGCATTTGCACAAAACATACATAAATATTAATTTCATACCATGAGATAAAAATATGAGCATAAGCAGAGATACAAAATCCACACAAGCTAAAAATTGTTAAACATGTATCTGCCAATTTTCAGAGAACATTTCCTAAATACCTTTCCTATCCATCTATTTTAAGGCCATCCACCAAGCAAGGCACTTTCCTTATCAGGCAGAGTTAAATATTTATAAAAAAGTATTATGATTAAAGTGCGATAATGAGATATGTTACACATTGTGTACCAGGTTCATATTGGTAAAACTCATTGGATACATATGCCTTATACCCCCTTCTAAACTGTATCGAGTGACATTTTCTTCCTGGCATAAAAAATGGCCTATAAAAAATAGATGACATTCCATATCAGATCTCCATTTTAGGCAGTGATTTCAAAAATAAATATGCAGGGCGGCTTTGTGTAAAACCTGATGGCCTAATCAAAGGTAAGACATATTGTTTCCTAAGTTGACTATAACATTTACAAAAAAGAACCACATGCATGGTGTTCTGGGGCATCGTTACATCGCATGGGCAATTTGTCAATATTATAGACCAGTCGTTCATATTTGGGAAACTAATTAATTGGTGAAATATGTCCAATCATAGGCGAGTCAAAACAAACCTGTGCCGTTGATTTAAAACAGTTCTAAGATAAGGTTGCATATTAAAAGTAGTTAAGATCAATTGAGTTTTTTAACTTGGACTTGATATTTCTCATAGTACAGGGTTAAACTTTCCAGTGGTGGTCTAAACAAGAGAGTGCATCATTTGTAATGGCTATTTCGTGAGCAGCTGGGGTCTTGAACTTGCAACTGCTCTCTAGCAAGGTTAAGACAAATGTGCATTTGGAAATCTTACAACCTAGGCCAGCCACATTCGAGCCCTTGTACCCTTTCTGAGAGGCCCTCACTGACACCTTAATAGGAATCTGGTCAAAGCATTGTTCTTGCGCCCAGGTGTATAAGCAGGCAGCCAGACATTACAGACCGGTACCTGGCGATGCTGACTTTTTTTTGCTAACTATCCTACTCCAGAGATTCTGATTGTTCAGGTTTCAACCAGGTGAATCCTAATTTGTTCCCCACGACTTTCCTGGCTTGGGAGTCAAAGAGAATTGAGGCGTTCGAAAAACAAATGTTCTCTTTGACTAGCTTAACATTGAGGTCAGTCAGTGCAGTCTACTTATTGGGCCGATTTGTGCATGTCCTCTGTGACATAGCCAGCGAGTTTTTGTCGGTGGCCCACAAAGACTTTAGGGCCTCACTAGGCCAAACCTTTGCATGATTTGTGCTGGCTGTGATAGCACTGATTGTCTAGGAATGGCGGTTGACACCAGTGTGGTGCTCTCTGCCATGCGTGGATGCAGTCCTCGGGATTCTCCGAAGACGTACATGCTTCTCTTATAGATATGTTTTTTGATGACTCATGCTAGCTCAGAGAAAAAACTGATTCTGCTTTGTTTATTTCAAAGACGGTACAGCCAGGGTGGGATCCCTGGGTCGGTTTACCTCTGCCTAACAGTTTGCACACCAGTCTAAGAAATTTAGAGGCTACTCGGGGGGAGGGGGGGTGACATTCAGGGAATGTGAGCCTCCCAGTCACTGCTGCTATCACCCCTGTTATTTCGAAGCTGTGCATGGGGATCTGGCTGGCAATGTGCAGGCCACCAAGGGCATCAGTCCTCCTAGTCTTCCTACCGCTTTAGCCTAGTGGTGTACAACCATCCTGTGGGAGTCTGGATCCAGAACTTTCTTCCTCAGTGGCAGTCCATCAGGACCAACAGATGGGTTCTTCAAATCTTTCAGCAAGGGTATTTTCTACCCTTTCTTTCTGCTCCGCTGACGCAACCCCCAAATCAGAGTGAATCTCAGAGGAACATCTGTGCATTCTTTTTCTCAGAGGAAATTCTCTCTGGGTTCTTTTGCAAGACATGCGAATTGTAATTTTCAAAGGAGCAATCAAAAATAGGTAAGGGTTACTAGCTCGCTATTTCCTTATCCCGAAAACGGATGAAGGCCTTTGGCCCTTCTTAGATCTTTGGCCCCTGGATGCTTTCTTGCCGAAGTACAAACCCAAAATGCTCATGTTCTCCCTGATACTGTCTGCCCTGGACCCGAGTGAGCTGATGGTGTCTTGGAACTGCAGGACATGCCTTTTCATATACCCACCCTGCTGTCCCACAGACATAATCTGTGGTTTATTGTAGGCCAGAAGCATTTTCAGTTATCCTTCCAGCCTTACCAGTGTTCCTCAGGTGTTCCTAAAAGTGATGGCCGTAGTTGCTGCCATGTTCAATTAGGGATGCCAATTTTACTGAACCTCTACGACTGGGTGTTGAAGGCAGGGTTACGAACAGCAAGATGAAGTCGTACCTGGCTCCTTCACAGAAGCTTCCTTTCATTGCATCTGTCCTGGATACGGTTTAGTTCAGGGCCTTTCCCCCTTTGCCACGGGTGCAGGACATTTGGGCTTTGAGCCTGATATTTTAGCCTCGATCTTGGATCTAGGTGAGAGCAACTCAGAGGCTTCTTGCTATTCTAATCTCCTATATCCTCCTTGTCGACTACTCCAGGTGGCATATGCAGGCTCTGCAATGGGATTTGACTTTTTTGTCGGCCGAGCAGCCAGGAAACCTATTGAATGCCATTAACATTTCAGAAGACTGCACACCATTTGCAGTGGTAGCTGCTCGACCACAATTGAACCAGTCACAAGCTGGTCAAGCTGCGTTTTCTGCAACCTGAGTACGTACACAAGAAATGTTTTGGTATCCCTTTTCCATCCTTTGAAGTGCACCCCAAGTGTTATATGCGTACCCAGTAAAGCTGTATAATAATCAATAATACTGTAATGTCAAAAAGAGGCCCACTGTGATTGATACCGGCCTGTCTGTGGTGGACAAAAGAAGGGTATAGCCCTTGTATTTCTAGATGCTTCCAAACTGAAATTAGCAATATTAAAAGCCATAATGATACCCAGTATTTTCCTATGAAACAGCATTGCTGCAGTGAAAATATCTTTTGGGGCTTTTTCACTGGAAGGACGTATGACATTAAATTTCTACATGCCCACGTTTAAATACCCTGCACGCTGCCTTGGAAAGAGTTAGTCCTACTTAGTGTGACTTATGAATATTTTAAAAGAAGGGTTAGACCTGTCAAAAGGTGTTATTTTGACAGGTTAAATGTGCAGTTTAAACCCTCACAGCTGGGATACAGATGGCAGGCCTGCAATCATGTTTACACTGTCACTGTAGTGGATGGCAAAATGGATGATGCAGTTAAGTTATGACATATAGCTAACATGCCATGGTTATACTTTTGTATCATGCACTCAGAACTTCTAGGTAATTTAAATATGCCAATCCCGGGGTATGCGAATTTCATAATGTTGAAAGGGGGCGCACAGGCACTTATCTACTAGTTAGCAGGGGTAAAGTGCAAAGAGTTCTAAATCCAGTAAAACTGTCAAGGCAAAAGGCTGGGGTAGCACCGCGCAAAACATGGTCATTTCCAACAGTTTGACTCCCATAACGTTTGTGATGTGGCAATGGAAACGTAACATTTTCTTGATATTTGTCATGTAATCCTTTTGAGCTGATGCAGAGCTGATTGTTGTGTCTTCTGACTCTTAGGGCTGTCTTCCTCATTGCGTTTGCCTCTGCTTCAGGCACTATTGGTGCAACTGCTGTGCATCTTTTTTCCTAGCCAAATTGGTGCTAAGGACTCGGGGGAACCTTCTTACCTAAAGTTGTGACTCCCTTCATGGTTGCGCTATACATCACACTACCAGCGTTCTGGTCCCCTCACCACCCCTTGAAAGAGGAGGAGACTCTTCATAAGCTGGACCCCAAAAGTGCTTTAAGCTTTTACCTTGATTGTACCACAGACCATCAGTTGGATGATCAGCTGGTTCTGGGGTGTTCTGCAGTGAAGAAAGGGAAGGAGATCCAGAAGAGAGAACCTTTTCAAGGTGTATAGTCCTCTGCATTAAGATCTGATAACCACTGGACCAAAAGCAACCTCTAGAAGGTCTGAAAGCTTATTTTACCAGAGCCAAGGCTGCTACCAGTGTGGTGACGCACACAGAGCCTGTTACTGATATGTCAGGCTGCGAATCATGCCTCAAAGCACATATTCACAAAGCAATACTGCCTTGACAACCAGGTTCGACGGGAGGGACATTTCTCTCGCACAGTCCTGCAGGATTTATTTGGTCTGAGCACACTCCACAGACCCTCCAACTTGGGGTGGCAGGTGGAAGTGGAGGTTCTGCTTTGGTATATGTTGTGAAGGTGACTAATCTGGAAGGTGACTAATCTGTAGTTAAAAATATACGTTCGAAGAACAAGTTACTGTCTTTCATTAAAGCTCTTTCTGGTGGATACTCTATCTAACCACAGATTCCTCACTGTCCTCTACCACCCTATTTTTTGGAGTGGCCTCTTTTTATCACAAAAAGGTCCCAAGTTAGATAACTGCACACTGGTGCTATCAGTTGCTCTGCGTCTGAAGGTGCGTAAACTGAAAAAGAAGAAATTTACATCAGCACTGTGCTGTGTCACATCCGTAGGCGGTATGGAGTCAATGAGGATCAGCTTCCGCCACCTACCGGTATGCGGGAACATTGCTAGTGTAAGCTTTCTACATCCAATCTGGCACCTGGGGATTATTCTAAGGTGAGGAACTTGTGTTTAGATAGAGTATCTACCAGAGAGTGTGTTACCAAAGGCAAGTAGTTTGTTCTTCAGTAAGGATGATGAACAGGCAAGGCATATGTTAGACCTGGCACCTTGGCGTGAGTTTCCCTTCCACTTTTTTTGATGTTGTGCCTCGATGTTTTGCTGGTGTTGTCCGCTCAGGGCACTGCGCCACGGCTAATCCGTGCCGCAGTGCAAGTGCTCCCTAGGTAAAGTGTACCTGTAATTGATGTTCATGATTGGTTTATTGGATTTACTGTCAGTCCCCAGTAAAGTGCACCAGAGGTGCCAGGGCTTGTGAATGCCAATGCTGCTGGTGGGCTTGCAGTGCTGGTTGCGCCACCCACAGAAAGCGGCCTTGAAAAATGTGTCTAGGGTCTGCCACCGCAGACCCTGCGTGCAGTCTGGGACTGTCACGCTGACTGCGCAAGTGCCCCCACTTGCCAGTCCCTAAACCTTCCCTTACCTACATATTAGCCACCCCTCTGGTAGGCCCAAGGGCAGGGTGCATTGTAGGCATAAGGTAGGACATGCTCTGATGTGTGTGGCATGTCTTAGTAGTGAATTACAGCCATTTTCGTTTTTCATTATTGAAGGCTACCTGCTCTCCATAGGCCAGAATGGGCTGCTGGAGTCACTACACGCTGTGGCCCCAGTGGACTCAGAGAGCATGGTAGAATGTCAAGTTTAGTATGCCTGAACTCAGAATAATAAAATACTTCTTGTAGTCAAGTTTATTTTAATATCCTGGGTTTGTAAATACTACTTTTAGAAAGTTAGTATTTACTGACCTGGCCATTTCAGTCCGCCTCTGCTGTGTGTGTGTGTTCTGCCTAGCAACAGTAAGGAGCAGGGTTGGGGAATCCCCAGAGACAGGTTGGCTGCCAGGTGGTGGGTAGAGAGATGACACCAGGATGGGTGGGAGGAGTACACCTTGACTCTTGAATAGACCTGTGCTCTGCCACCACAAAGCCGGCGCCGCCCCCTGTGGAGCGGCTGATGTCTCTGCCCTGCTGCTGAAAGGAAAGAGCAGAGTCACCATAACAAAGTGCTCCAGAACTGGACTGGGCCAGGCCCAGGCCCCCTGGCGCTAAAGAACAAAAGAATCACTGTATAAAAGTAGGAGCCTGGCTCCTAAGAAATCAGAATCCTGTTTTACCACAAAGAACCTCTGCCCGACTAGAAGGAGAAGAAGACGCTGGAGGAGCTGGCCTGCTGCTTGCCTTGCTGAGAAAGGAGAGGAAGAGACTTGCTGAAAAGACTTTGCTGCTTTGTGCTTGAACATTCTCCAAGGGCTTGATCTGAGCTTGCCCCCTGACTGAACCCCAGGACCAGTGGGTTCTCTGTGCTTTTGCTCGTCCTGAAACTCGAGCTGTGTTTGCATCCCGCTGGAGAAAGACTGCGCCCCTCATCGCCCCTCCTAGGGCCGTGACACTCGGGAGCTCGCCTGCCTTTGACCCCGTGAGAGCCTCGCTCCGACCGGAGTCGCTCTCTGCCCCCGGGCTAGGCTACCTGCTCCTCTGCCACCGTCTGCGACTGGAGCGCGCTGAAACGCTGTCACCCCCTCCCGCCGGAATCCTTCCGACGATCGTGATCCTCGCCGGGTCATCAGCTGCACGGGCCGTGCCCTGTGACCCCGCTTCACTATCCCCGGAATACCCCAGGCCGCGCCGCCCCCGCTGTGGAGACCCCCCCGCACCGCCGTGCTGAGGGTCGTTGGCCGCGCCTGCCTGCCTGCATACACCCGCTAAGGACCCAAAAGTACTCCCCGAAACACCGAGTCGCACTGACCCGTGCAGACTCCTAAAGCAACCGCAACGTTCTTCAAAGAGTTCCAGTATCGGGCTCGGGGCCCGCAACGCCTTCTTTCCCCGTCAACCGGAGCCGATCGTGCCAGAGGACTGGGCTTCCTTCAACGATCTCCTAGGTGAATGAGAGCGAGCGCTTTTCCCCGTCCTCACCCCTGGGATCTTGAGCCCTCTGACAGTTACCGGGTTCCCGGTAGCCCCCACCGCACCGCACGCCCGTCTCGCCTCCCGCTGCACCAGAGCCGCCGGGAAGAGCCGTGCACGGCGCAGGCGCGCCCACGCCCGAAGCGTGAGCCGCGGTAGGGTCCGGACCAAGTCGTGTGTGGAACCACGAAGGAACATTGCTAAAGACTAGAAAGTAACCATTTGACACTGCAACAAAGAAACCATTTGCCTATTTTAAACCTCAGGTGGCATGAAGACAACGTTATTGGTCTTGTGTTAAGTCTGCATATATATATACCTATTTTTACATAAAGGAGCGTATTTTCACATAACCAAGCCTGGTGTCCGTTTATGGGGGGATTAATGTGTTTACTGTGTGCGGTTACAATTGCTTAACTAACAACGCCTGAAGAATCGCCTTGGCTGCTCACGCCACGCACCTAGAGGGTGAGCAAGGGTCATTCCAAAAGGGGTTATCCTGTGCCCTGACGTAGAGGAGAGGGTTCCTGCTTGACACAAGGGCAACCTTGCGCCAACCAGAGACCCCCAAGTCTAATATTGGTGGCAGCGGTGGGATTTCGGATTTGCACTTGTAATTGGCCTACAGTGAATTATTAATCACCAGATAGTGAGAGCAGACCAAGTAATGCAGCCACAGGTTTTCATTTTTGAACTTTGTTGAGACATCTGCCATTATTGCAACCATGCCTGGCTCACTCCCTGCTGGAAGAGCACTCTCTGTGATTTCTGGAATAGATGAGGTGGATTGGGAGGGACTGGAAGGATACACAGTAGAGCAATTGAAAGGCTACAGTGTAAAACTCCGAGTTCCCCATGCTGGATTCAAGAGGAAGATCCAGTACACCAAGGCGTTGAGAGCCTGGAAGGAGTCAAGAGACCCACAGAATGCGGGGGACATCATTCCACCCGACAACCTTGGGGAGCCCAGCAGAGTCCTGTCGCCAGAGGAGCTGGCAGACAGGGCAGCAGACAGGGCGCATGCAATGGAGATGGCAAAGTTGGCAGGACAAATGGAAATGGAAAAGCAGAAGTTGGCCTTGGAGGCACAACAACGCCAAATGGATCATGATATAAGATTGAAGGAGTTGGAGCTGAAGGCGAAAAGTTTGGACACCGCTCCTTCTGGTGGCAGCACTCCGCCGGTGCAGGTAGAGTCCAAGGTGTAGATCCCCAAGGATGTAGTAAAGGAGTATTTTAGAAAGGATGACATAGGGCAGTGGTTTAGAGCCTATGAGGTAGCCATGTCTTCACACCGGGTCCCTGAGAAAGACTGGGGAGCGGGGTTGTGGGGAAGGTTCCTTGCTGAAGGGCGTGACACACTGTTAGATTTACCCTTAGATCTCCAGGCCTCATACCCCCATATGAAGGAAGCTTTAATGACCAGGTATGGGTTAACTCCTGAGCTATATAGACAGAGGTTCAGGGAGACTAAGAAGATCCCTGAGAGTACGTATGTGGAGTATGTAACTTTTTTTTGCAGAGCACTGGATGGTTGGGTGAAGGGTAGCAAAGTGAATGATTATCAAGGGCTGCTTGATTTAATTGCATGGGAGCACTTGTCCAGTCAATGTTTTCCTGAGCTACGCCAGCACCTGATTGATAGCAAGCTGTCCAACCCGAGGAAGCTTGCTGAGGAGGCGGACCGCTGGCTCAGCACCAGGGTCCACAAGGGTCAAGTGGGAGACTCTGCCAAAGGTGGGCAGGGTCCCCAGCAGAAGAGTGGGGGGGACAGGGGTAAACAGAAGGGGTTCCAAAAAGGCCCCCAAAGTAATCCCCAAGGGAACCAGCAGAAGGGTTCTCAGCCTCCCCCGCCGCAGAACGGGGCCCCGACAGGTAGGCCTGTTCCAAAGGGGCCCTTCAATTGTTACAGGTGTGGTGACCCGGGTCATATTGCCTCTGATCCTAAGTGTCGCCTGTTTGGTAAGACAGCACCCACTGGTGCTCCACCCCGGCAAGTAGCTCATGTTAATTTTGGGGAGGAGGTAGCAGTCCAGGGGGGTGGGGGTCCTGCGCATATGACCCTAGTCTCGCTAGGAGACAGTGAGATGGTCCCTGAAACTTACTTACCCTCTAACACTAAGAAATATGGGCAAGTAGTGACCATCAATGGAAAGAAGGTTGAGGCTCTTAGAGATACAGGAGCCAGCGTGACCTCGGTGAGGCAACACCTGGTGTCTCAAGAGCAGATTGTACCCAATGCCTACTGTAGGGTTGTCAATGCTGACAACATAGAGAGTCGTCCAATGGCTCAAGTTCCCTTTGAGTGGGGGGAGGTCTCTGGTACTCTACAAGTCGCTGTGAGAACTGACATGCCTGTAGACTGTCTGCTAGGGAACGACCTGGAGAGCTCCCCTTGGGAAAAGGTGGAGAAGACCACGCATCTGAGGATGGTGGGTCTACCCGACTGGGCGTGCGTGACCACCCGGTCCATGGCAGCCAGTAGGGGTGTTGAGAGGGTCCTGGAGCCTGAGGGAGAGGTCCAGGAGCCGGCCTTAGGGAGAAGGCGCAGGAGGCGCGGGAAACCGGCCCCCGAAGTTCCCACGGCCCAGGAGGAAGCAGACCCTGAGGGGGATGCTCTGGAGCCTACCGGGGAACAGATTGCCGAACTGGGAGACCTGCCTGAGCTGACCCATTGGCAGCAAGAAGGAGGTCCCTCCAGGGAGGAATTCTGCAGGGAGCAGAAAGAATGCCCTTCTCTCGTGGGTATGCGGCAGCAGGCTGCAGACCAGGCCAATGGTGTTCAGGCCAAAACACACTACGTGTACTGGGAGAGTGACCTCCTGTATTTTGAGCCTAAGGCTGCTGAACCTGGGTCAGCCCGTATGCTGGTGGTACCCCAGAAGTTCAGAACCTTCCTACTGGGGCTGGCTCATCATGTGCCTTTAGCAGGACATTTGGGGATGGACAAGACCTATGACAGGCTTGTCACCCACTTTTACTGGCCCCAAATGCACAAGAATTCAGATTCCTACTGCCAAACCTGTCAGACTTGCCAGGCAAGTGGTAAGAGCGGAGGGAAGCACAAGGCTCCTCTGCAGCCCTTCCCCGTGGTCGGTACGCCATTCCAGCGAGTGGGTATTGATATTGTGGGGCCTCTGGACCCCAAGACAGCCCTGGGCAACAGGTTCATCCTGGTCTTGGTGGACCATGCCACCCGGTACCCTGAAGCCATCCCTCTGAGGACAGTGACGGCCCCCGTGGTGGGACGAGCACTGATGGGAATTTTCTCCCGAGAGGGATTCCCTCTAGAGGTGGTGAGCGACAGGGAGACCAATTTCATATCCACATATATGAAATCCCTGTGGAAGGAGTGTGGGGTAACTTACAAGTTCACCACTCCTTACCACCCCCAAGGAAATGGGTTGGTTGAGAGATTCAACCGAACCCTCAAAGGCAAGATCATGGGCCTAGACGGTCCAATGAGGCGTAAGTGGGACGTCCTCTTGCCATGCCTGCTCTTTGCTTACCGAGAGGTGCCACAGAAGTCTCTAGGGTTCAGCCCCTTTGAGCTTCTGTATGGTCACCCGGTAAGAGGACCTCTGAGTTTGGTCAAGGAAGGCTGGGAGCAATCTCCCAGGAAACCTCCCCAGAATGTATACAGTTACATGCTGGCCTTCCGAAACCAGACTAGGCGTTTCAGGCAACTTGCTGAGGCAAATCTGGAAGCCAGGAGGAGATGAAGCGGTGGTACGACCGGAATGCCACTCTGGTCGAGCTTCAACCTGGACAAAAGGTGTGGGTCTTGGCCCCAGTGGAGCCTTGTGCACTTCAGGATAAGTGGACAGGTCCATTTGAGGTTGTGGAGCGCAAAAGTCCTATCACCTACTTGGTGGACATGCAGTCTCCCAGGAACCCTTTGAGGGTCCTACATGTTAACCGCCTTAAGCCCCACTTAGAGAGGACCGAAGTGGGCATGCTGCTGGCCACTGATGATGGAATGGAGGAGGAGACTGAGCCTCTTCCTGACCTCTTAGTAGCCTCTGAGAAAGATGGGTCAGTGGATGGAGTTAACCTCTCACCCACCCTGACGCCTGAACAACAGGAAGATTGCCGCCACTTGCTGGGGCAGTTTCCAGATAGGTTCTCTCTGGTTCCTGGTGTCACAGATTGGTGCATCCATGATGTGGACACAGGAGACCGCTTACCTGTGAAGCACAAGGCTTAGAGGGTAACTGACAGGGTCAGAGCTTGCATCAAGGAGGTGGTCTCCAAAATGCTTGCGTTAGGGGTGGTTGAGTCCTCCAGCAGTCCTTGGTCCAGCCCCGTGGTCTTGGTCCCCAAAGCTGCTGCGCCGGGAGCCACACCTGAACTCCGGTTCTGTGTGGACTACAGAGGACTCCATTCAGTAACTAAGACTGACGCGCACCCCATCCCCAGAGCTGATGAGCTCATTGATCGGCTGGGGGCTGCCCGGTTCCTCAGCACGTTTGATTTAAAGTCTGGGTACTGGCAGATCGCCTTGACCGATGGGGCCAAAGAGAGGTCAGCATTCTCTACACCAGATGGGCACTTCCAGTTCCGGGTCATGCCATTTGGAATGAAGAATGCCCCTGCCACCTTTCAGAGGTTGGTCAACCAGGTACTGGTTGGGCTGGATGCGTTCAGTGCCGCCTACCTGGATGAGATCGCAGTGTTCAGTGCCACCTGGCCCGAACACTTGCGCCACCTCTGGGAAGTGTTGATGGCTCTGCGCCGAGCCGGCCTCACGATCAAGGCAAGCAAGTGCCAGATCGGGCAGGGTTCCGTGGTGTACTTGGGACACCAAGTGGGGAGTGGCAAGGTGGCACCCTTGCAACCCAAAATTGAGACCATCCTGGCTTGGGAACCCCCCAAGACGCAGACCGCAGTGAGGGCCTTCCTGGGGCTCACTGGGTACTACAGGAGGTTTGTCAAGGGCTATGGAACAATTGTTGCCCCCTTGACAGAGCTGACTTCCAAGAAGCAGCCCAGGAACGTGATCTGGACTGACACCTGTCAGAAAGCTTTCGACACCCTGAAGACTGCCATGTGCACGGCACCCGTGCTCTTGGCCCCTGACTTCTCCAAGGAATTCCTAGTGCAGACAGACGCTTCAGAGCATGGTGTAGGGGCTGTTCTCTCACAGATGACTGAGGAGGGCTGGGACCAACCTGTAGCCTTCATCAGTAGGAGGTTACTTCCACGGGAAAGTAGGTGGAGTGCAATTGAGCGAGAAGCATTTGCTGTGGTCTGGGCGCTGAAGAAGCTAAGACCCTACTTGTTTGGGTCTCACTTCCGGGTTCAGACGGACCACAGGCCCCTCAGATGGTTGATGCAAATGAGGGGTGAGAACCCAAAGCTGTTGAGGTGGTCCATCTCCCTACAGGGTATGGACTTTACGGTGGAACACCGTCCTGGCACAGATCACGCCAACGCTGACGGTCTGTCCAGGTATTTCCGCCTTACTGACGAGGAACCCCCTGGGCAAGGGTAGTTCTCCCCACATTTCAGCTGGAGGGGACACGTGTTAGACCTGGCACCTTGGCGTGAGTTTCCCTTCCACTTTTTTTGATGGTGTGCCTCGATGTTTTGTCCGCTCAGGGCACTGTGCCACGGCTAATCCGTGCCGCAGTGCAAGGGCTCCCTAGGTAAAGTGTACCTGTAATTGATGTTCATGATTGGTTTATTGGATTTACTGTCAGTCCCCAGTAAAGTGCACCAGGGGTGCCAGGGCTTGTGAATGCCAATGCTGCTGGTGGGCTTGCAGCGCTGGTTGCGCCACCCACAGAAAGCGGCCTTGAAAAATGTGTCTAGGGTCTGCCACCGCAGACCCTGCGTGCAGTCTGGGACTGTCGCGCTGACTGCGCAAGTGCCCCCACTTGCCAGTCCCTAAACCTTCCCTTACCTACATATTAGCCACCCCTCTGGTAGGCCCAAGGGCAGGGTGCATTGTAGGCATAAGGTAGGACATGCCCTGATGTGTGTGGCATGTCTTAGTAGTGAATTACAGCCATTTTCGTTTTTCACTATTGAAGGCTACCTGCTCTCCATAGGCTAGAATGGGCTGCTGGAGTCACTACACGCTGTGGCCCCAGTGGACTCAGAGAGCATGGTAGAATGTCAAATTTAGTATGCCTGAACTCAGAATAATAAAATACTTCTTGTAGTCAAGTTTATTTTAATATCCTGGGTTTGTAAATACTACTTTTAGAAAGTTAGTATTTACTGACCTGGCCATTTCAGTCCGCCTCTGCTGTGTGTGTGTGTTCTGCCTAGCAACAGTAAGGAGCAGGGTTGGGGAATCCCCAGAGACAGGTTGGCTGCCAGGTGGTGGGTAGAGAGATGACACCAGGATGGGTGGGAGGAGTACACCTTGACTCTTGAATAGACCTGTGCTCTGCCACCACAAAGCCGGCGCCGCCCCCTGTGGAGCGGCTGATGTCTCTGCCCTGCTGCTGAAAGGAAAGAGCAGAGTCACCATAACAAAGTGCTCCAGAACTGGACTGGGCCAGGCCCAGGCCCCCTGGCGCTAAAGAACAAAAGAATCACTGTATAAAAGTAGGAGCCTGGCTCCTAAGAAATCAGAATCCTGTTTTACCACAAAGAACCTCTGCCCGACTAGAAGGAGAAGAAGACGCTGGAGGAGCTGGCCTGCTGCTTGCCTTGCTGAGAAAGGAGAGGAAGAGACTTGCTGAAAAGACTTTGCTGCTTTGTGCTTGAACATTCTCCAAGGGCTTGATCTGAGCTTGCCCCCTGAACTGAACCCCAGGACCAGTGGGTTCTCTGTGCTTTTGCTCGTCCTGAAACTCGAGCTGTGTTTGCATCCCGCTGGAGAAAGACTGCACCCCTCATCGCCCCTCCTAGGGCCGTGACACTCGGGAGCTCGCCTGCCTTTGACCCCGTGAGAGCCTCGCTCCGACCGGATTCGCTCTCTGCCCCCGGGCTAGGCTACCTGCTCCTCTGCCACCGTCTGCGACTGGAGCGCGCTGAAGCGCTGTCACCCCCTCCCGCCGGAATCCTTCCGACGATCGTGATCCTCGCCGGGTCATCAGCTGCACTGGCCGTGCCCTGTGACCCCGCTTCGCTATCCCCGGAATACCCCAGGCCGCACCGCCCCCGCTGTGGAGACCCCCCCGCACCGCCGTGCTGAGGGTCGTTGGCCGCGCCTGCCTGCCTGCATACACCCGCTGACTAAGGACCCAAAAGTACTCCCCGAAACACCGAGTCGCACTGACCCGTGCAGACTCCTAAAGCAACCGCAACGTTTTTCAAAGAGTTCCAGTATCGGGCTCGGGGCCCGCAACGCCTTCTTTCCCCGTCAACCGGAGCCGATCGTGCCAGAGGACTGGGCTTCCTTCAACGATCTCCTAGGTGAGTGAGAGCGAGCGCTTTTCCCCGTCCTCACCCCTGGGATCTTGAGCCCTCTGACAGTTACCGGGTTCCCGGTAGCCCCCACCGCACCGCACGCCCGTCTCGCCTCTCGCCTCTCGCTGCACCAGAGCCGCCAGGAAGAGCCGTGCACGGCGCAGGCGCGCCCACGCCCGATGCGTGAGCCGCGGTAGGGTCCGGACCAAGTCGTGTGTGGAACCACGAAGGAACATTGCTAAAGACTAGAAAGTAACCATTTGACACTGCAACAAAGAAACCATTTGCCTATTTTAAACCTCAGGTGGCATGAAGACAACGTTATTGGTCTTGTGTTAAGTCTGCATATATATATACCTATTTTTACATAAAGGAGCGTATTTTCACATAACCAAGCCTGGTGTCCGTTTCTGGGGGGATTAATGTGTTTACTGTGTGCGGTTACAATTGCTTAACTAACAACGCCTGAAGAATCGCCTTGGCTGCTCACGCCACGCACCTAGAGGGTGAGCAAGGGTCATTCCAAAAGGGGTTATCCTGTGCCCTGACGTAGAGGAGAGGGTTCCTGCTTGACATAAGGGCAACCTTGCGCCAGCCAGAGACCCCCAAGTCTAACAGCATACTTCTGTAGGATACACTTTTAGGTACTGTTAACCCTCCAGTGGTACACACTGATTATAATATCCTGGCCGTACTATAACTTTACCAAAGGTGTAAGGGTTCAGTACTGAAGAAAAAATGCCTTTATCTGAAAGAAACTGTAGTTATAGATTTCTTACCTTCAGAATTACCCCCAGGTGTCAGACTGGACCCGGAGAATTTTTTCTTAGCAATACCCCTGTACATCGGTAGGTGGCGCCAGGATGACGTTGCGGGGTCTACTTAGACGCGGGCCCTGCGCGCTGACGTCAGTTCTTTCTTTTTCGTGCCAGCCAGCGTGCCAGCCAGCGTGCCCCTTTTTAATTTTTGGACTAAACTTTTGTCAATGCCTTTTTTGGGTCTTCGACTCCTAGTGCACGAGGGATGTCCCATCGTCGGACCGGCTTAAAGCCCTTTGACTCCTGACACAAGCTCAAGTCAGTCACCGATCCACACCTCGTGTGCCTCTGGTGTCTGGAGCGCAGCCACAACCTGAAGACGTGCTCCGTGTCATTCGAGAGGAAGGTCTCGGGACCGGTCGCGGAGCCCCCAACACTCGTCCTCGAAGTCTTCGCACTCCTCGAGAATCAAAGCACAGGAAGAAGGCGAAGAAGCATTTTCGCTGTTCGCCTACTCCCCGTCCATCAGCCGACCCGATGTGGGACCTGGAACATAGTTGTTCTCCCGCTCTGTCTTTGGAGCCCGCTCCTGTGACTGCTCCGCGCTTCCCTCCCTTTCCCGGAGTCAGAGCGTCCCCAGACCAGCTTCAGGCTTTTTGCGAAGCGTTTCACGGCATTTTTGGGCAGCCCGACTCCGCAGGCGCACCTTCGGCCCCTACGGACTGGGCTGGGGCCCTGGGCTTTCGATGCCAGCGGCTCCGGCCCTGGTCCCAGAGGGGCCCTGAGGCTCCAGGCCTGGATCCGGATCGACGTCGGTCGACCTCACGGTACCTTCCCTGGTGCTGATTCCAGTGACGACACCCCCGACGGCGGTTGTGCCCCCAACCGACATCAACACCAGCCTCACCCCCAACTTGGACCTAGGGCAGCCGACGTTGGTACGGACGCCAGAGCGTACTTTTGTACCAGTGTTCATCCCTGGCGTTCCCTATCGCCCTGTGTGGCAGCCAGTGGAGGGTGAGGAGGACTGGGAGGGGTCTATTGACCCTTTATCTGACCAGCTTGCGGAGCGGGACTGACGAGAGGAGTTTTGTGATGCCAGTGGTTTGGATACCTCCCCTGACCTTGTCATGCGCTCACCCCCTACCGTGGCTACGGAGGAGTGAGCTTCATACACAGTGGTGTTGTGTAGGGCGGCTGAGGCCTTGGGCCTCAAGCTTCCTACGGTGGCAGTCAGGACTAACCTCCTGACAGAGGTGCTTCAGCCGGCAACGCCCTCTTCGGAGCACCTGCTACTTTTTAATGAAGCCCTCCTTCTGGGCACTTGGTCCAAGCACAGCACAGGGGCTCCTGTCGACATGATAATTGCCCAACTTCACGGCCCGGGCAACCCACTTTTCCTCTCCCAACACCCAACCCCCGAGAGCTTGGTGGTCCAAGCCTCGTCCTCTAAAGGCGTTTTCCCTACTGCTCCACCAGATAGGAATCCAAGAAGCTGGACCACCGTGGGAAGAAGATGTTTTCATCTGCCAGCTTAGGGTTGCGGTCGGTGAACACCGCATGCCTCTTGGGCTGTTATACCCATACGCTGTGGGATACGGTTGCGCAAGTGCTGCCACAGTGCCCGAATGAGGCCCGGGCCGTTCTCACCCGCGCAGTTGCTGAGAGTCGAGACGCAGTGAGGTTCACCATCCGTTGGGCAGCGAAATGCGCTGAATCGCACGGTATTGTGACATTCGCAGATCTATTCCCGACAGGAGAGTTCCATTCAAGCCTGATGACTACGGGTGAGCACGCTCCGACCATTGTAGACACATTGCTATACTACCAACTCAGGGCACACTGGCAGAGGATCTCCTACGCATTCCTTAGCTTCCCACCCACGCTTGCAATGCTAGAATATGTATACACAACCGCTTCCCCACGTAAACTAATTACTCGAATATACCTACTGACGCAGAATGAAACAACAACTGATACCTCGGGGGCCTGGGCAGCATGGGAGGGGGACCTGAAATCTATAATTACAGAGGTGCAATGGTCTTTCTGCTGTGCTCAAATGGAGAAGTTAACCCCCAACAACAGGCTATGGTTAATAAACTTTAATTACCTACACTGAACATATCACACACTGGTACAACTACGCAAAATGAGACTGGCTGCTGACCTGAGGTGCTTGCTCTGCGGGAGTTCGGAGCCCACTTTTTTGCATCTAGCGTGGTCCTGCCCTGGGCTAGCAGCTTACTGGGGGGAAATATGCAATATGATAGGAGATATCACGGGGGAGACTCTCCTGCCAGATCCAATCACCTACCTTTTGGGCTTCGTGGGGAGCCTCTTGGTGGGATGCAGACCATTGACCTGTTACTTTTATTGGCAAAACGCAGGGTGGCGATGCATTAGGGGAGGAAAACCTAGTCCGACGACGCAGGCCTGGATGGCAGAAGTTTCTCGCTGCCAAGAACTGTTAATGACATACTGGGACATGATGCCTCCGACAGCAATGCCTAGGGATATTTGGGAACCCTTTGTGACTTACCTTAGGCAGGGTGGCATGGAAGGGGTGCGCGTGTCGACAGCGGGCCCCCCCTCCTTTTCAGGAGATAGAGTGACCCGTTGAGATTCTCTGGTTACAATGAATTAAAGTCTGGCTGAATGTGACCACCAGAATGAGGCTGAACACCCAACTAACTGTGTGGATCATAGCAGTTGTAAGCTATGTTACATGGATTGAACACGATGTCTGATAATGCATGCAATGAGCACACTATTGCAGTGCAGTTGGGTCTTGTGTAACTTTGTTGGGTTAAGGGTTTCTGTTATTTCTTTAAAAATCTCAGTAAAGATATATTTTTTTTAAAGTTCACCATCTGGTGTGGGCTGGATACTGCCGACTCTCTGGGCAGAACGGTTCCACGATGGTAGCCTTGAGGCTACGCCTGGTTGAGGACGTTTGGCTTTTCGGGGGATGTCCAATCCACCCTTTTGGACATGCCCTTTGATAGGCGTCACCAGTTCAGTAACATGGCGGACACCGTCCTCGAGCGCTTCACGGATTCTTGGGCTACGGCCAGATCCTTGGGCCTCGCGGCAACCTCTCGCCCCATGCTGTCTGCCTTTCACCCCTTTCGTGGCTACGGAAGGGGTGCCCCACCACGTTCCAACCAGTTGAGCCACAGCGATATGCAAACTACCCAGTCTTTGTGTGACGTGGGCGTGGAACCCAGCGATGTGGGTCTGGGGACCAGCAGGCAGGCCAGTCCACCCATACCACTCTACAGCAGCCTCCTAATCTTCCTAGTCCGCCCTTTCAGGGCCACCAGAGACCAGTGGGTGGCAGGATTTGCCATCACCTCCCCCACTGGCAAACCATCAAGTCGGACAGGTGGGTTGTGCAGCTAGTCCGAAGGGGCTACTCCCTCCCCTTCGAGACTACCCCTCCGTCCATGCCACCAGCATTCCATCGCATGTCGGAGGTTCACTTGGCTCTTCTCTGCCAGGAAGTTACGGCTCTCTTGGCCAAGGGCGCTATCGAACGGGTCCCTGTGTCAGAAGTAGGTTGTGGTTGCTATTCCCACTACTTTCTGGTACCCAAAAAGGACAAAGGCATGCATCCTATCTTAGACCTCAGGGCCCTCAGATGCTTCTTCCCGAAGGAGATGTTCAAAATGCTCACGTTGGCTCAGGTAATCTCTGCCCTTGATCCTGGAGACTGGATGGGGGCGCTGGACTTGCAGGACGCCTATTTTCACATCCCCAGTCCTGCCAGTCCACAGGCGTTACCTACGGTCCTCGGAAGGCCACGAGCATTTTCAATTTACTGTGTTCCCCTTTGGGCTTACCAGCGCCCCTCAGGTGTTCACGAAAGTGATGGCGATGGTCGCAGTAAGTTTGTGCAGATCAGGGGTTCCAGTCTTCCTCTATCTCAACGACTGGCTGTTGAAGGCAAGCTCGCCACAGACTGGCGTCTCCCACCTCGAGACTACGGCGGACCTCCTACATTCACTAGGGTTTACTATCAGCTCCTTTTCATCAGAGCAGTTCTGGATACAGCGCAGTTTCGGGCTTATCGTCCCAAGCAGCGAGTCCGGGATATTCGGGCTATGTTACCGATGTTTCAGCCTCTATCCCGGATTTTTGGTGAGAATGACCCTGAGGCTGCTGAGCCTCATGGCCTCCTACATCCTGCTATTGGATTATGCCAGATGGCATATGCGGGCTCTGCAGTAGGACCAGAAGTTCCAGTGGGCACAGCATCAGGGGAATCTTTTCGATGTCATCCAGATCCCAGAGGGAACTGCACATCAGTTGCAGTGGTGGCTCACGAACCAGGATTGGGTCAACGGCAGATCCCTCTCCTGTCCCCAACCACAGTTCACAGTAGCAACAGATATGTCACTCCTGGGATAGGCCGGCCACATGGGAGAGGTGTAGATAAGGGGTCTCTGGCAGAGTCCGGGCTCCACATCAACCTTCTGGAGCTTCGGGCAATCAGTCTTGCACTGAAGGCATTCCTTCCTTCTCTTAAAGGAAGAGCAGTGCAGGTGTTCACGGACAACACCACCACCGTGTGTTACTGCAACATATAGGGCGGGGTGAGGTCGTGAACCCTATGTCAAGAGGCCCTTCGGCTTTGGACATGGCTGGAATATCAGGGCATATCCCTGGTGGCTCAACACCTGGCAGGTTCCCTGAACGCCAGGGCGGACGAACTCAGCTGCCAGTGCATGATGGATCACAAATGGCGTATTCCCTCAGAGGTGGTGCAAGGGCTCTTTCAGCAGTGGGGAGACCCTTGGTTAGATCTGGTCGCCACCGAAGAGAATGTGCACTGTCAGCAGTTCTGCACGGTGGAGTTTCCAAGGCCCCACTCGCTTGGCGGCGCTTTTCGTCACAAGTGGAGTTGTGGCCTCCTGTACGCCTTTCCGCCTGTACCACTTCTACCCAGAGTACTGAAGAAGATCAAGCGTGACTGGGCCAAAGTCATTCTTATGGCTCCGGACTGGGCACGAAGAGTCTGGTACCCCGAGCTCTTGAGCATGGCCATCTTCTGTCGCAGCAGCAGGGGACGGTCCTCCACCTGAACCGGTCAAGCCTCCACCTCCCTGCGTGGAGATTGAGCAGCGGCATTTGACAGCTTTCGACCGTCCTCCCGAAGTCTGTAACGTCATCTTGGAAGCCAGGCATCCCTCCACTAAAACGGTATACGCCTGTAGATGGAAATAAATTGTGGCATGGTGCACAGCAAAGGCTGTAGATCCCCTTTCCTCCCCTCTTTCAGAGGTTCTTCTCTTCATTCTTTCTCTAGCCCAGCAGGGCTCTGCTCTGGGCACCCTTAAAGGCTATCTTTCCGCCATTTCGGCTTTTCTCCGGCTTCCTGATCAGCCTTCTATTTTCAAGTCCCCGATTGTGAATAGGTTTCTGAAGGACATTACTCATCTCTTTCCTCCTTCTCCTTTCGTAATGCCCCAATGGGACTTGAATCTTGCACTAACTTATCTTATGTGAGCTCCCTTCGAGCCACTACATAGTTGTCCTCTTCGCCTTCTTACTTTAAGGACTGCTTTCCTGCTTGCCATTACCTCTGCTCACAGGGTGAGTGAGCTTCAGGCTCTGTCTTCCAAGCCTCCTGTGACGAGGCCCCCTCGAGAGCGGCGCGACCAATCCAAGATGGCCGCCGCGCAAACCGGAAGCGGAGTTGGCGCTCTAGTGTCTGGGCGAGACCGCGCGAACGAGACGGTTAAAAGTCTCGAGGCGCGGGTGAAAGGGTGTCCAGGAGGATCGGAGCGGGAGGAGGACGCGACCGGAGCAGAACAAGAGGAACGGAGGAACCCGACCACGAGGAGAACGGAGGGAGAAGCAGAGGAGCTGGGCGCTGGAGGAGCCAACCAAGAGCCAAGCAACAGTGAGACAACGCGGGAAAACTGCTCCAGGAGCACTGCCCCCGGGACCACTGCACTCCCCGACGAGAAGGAGGCCTGGTCTCCCAACACCACAGCCCTGGAGGGTCGTGGAAGGAGGCAAGTACCAACAGCACACTCTGGGCTTGTTCAGGGACTGTGGGCTCGTCTAAGGGGACGTCACTAAAGGTCACCACTTGTTCCTCCCCCACACGTTAGGCACAAACACTAGGGACTGGTGACGGTATACTTGCTCCCCCCCCCCCCTTTTTTTTTGCTTCAGAATTATAGAAGCCTAAACCCAGTATTGTTCTCTTTGTTTTATTTTGGGTCCACACTCTCCTACCACGAAACGGAGCTGGGAGCAGAGAGAGAGACGAGGAGTCTGACATGGAGGACCCCACACCTGTGTTGTTGTCACGCACTATTGATTACCTATTGACTAATTTCTCGAACCCGTAAATAAACAAGAATGCAAAACTTACACCGTCTGGGACTACTTTAAACACAAAGAGGGGAGGGAGTAACTAACGGCCGAGGGTTCCCGACCACACCTCCCTTTCTTACTGTTCATCCGAACAAATTGGTCCTTCGCACTAGACCTTCTTTTCTGCCAAAAGTGGTTACTTCTTTCCACATAGGTCAGACCATCACATTGCCTACCTTCTTCCTCCCTGAAACTGAATTTTTGTTATTTTGCTTGCCCACTAAATGAGTTTCCAATTATTTTGAGTTGTCAGAAATTGGTTTCTTTAGTGTCACTTTTCTGTGAATCTGCGTGCTACATTCCCGCTTATATTTCAATGGTCCTTATTCCAGATATGCATACCTTTCCTTACTTACCCACTGATGAGCTGCTGAATGAGGGATTATCACCTGCTCTTTTTGAAGTAGGTGATCTAGCACTCGCTGGAATGAGTGCCCCTCCAGCCAGCTCTGGGGCAGTGTGACAGGTTGGGATGCTATTCATTTTTGGCAACTGTGCTTTCTGTGAAACCTTGTGTTCCTCCACTCTGCTTTCTTTTTCCAGAGGACCGTAGAAGTATATTAAGGACAAGTGTAAAGAGCAATATAAAATCGAAAAGTCACAATTACATATGTTATGTTATGTTATGTTAAATGGGACTTTTATAGCGCAACGGCTACTCCAAAGGAGTGTCCCGGCGCTTTTGTGCTCCAAACGTAACATACTTAAGTTCCTAATTAAATTGCCTCAAGAGATGATCATATTTCAGCAAAAATCATCTCGTGTCTTTTCCGCTTTTATAACCAGAAAGTGTGTAGCACATGACCTGCTCAGCGCTCTCATGAAGCGTGCCTAGTGGGCTAGATTTACTGCGCTCTCCTCGTGGCCAGACTGAAAGCCATCTCTGTAGTCACCAAGTGTGGGAGGCATGAGTCAAGTTAACTCAGTTAGGCGAAAGTGAAATGGAGTGAAAACAGATATTTCTTGCCACACCTTTTTGGACAGGTCCTCTGTGTGCTCATTGTGAACATGTGTTTTTGCGTTTGCCTGGTACAAAGTGCACGTGAGCATACACCAACCAGTCCTACATTTGACCCCTGTGTACATCAATCAATCAACCAATCATCGGCATTTATAGAGTGCACTTCTACTCCGAGGGCCTGATTACGAGTTTGGTGACGCCGCGACGGGTTTTTCTATCACAAGCGTGACGGATATCCCTCCGCCATATTGGGAATTCCATTATATCCAGTGGGACATAATGGAACTCATAATAGGGTGGACGAACTATCCCTCCCGTTTGTGATGGAGTAACCCGTCCCCAAACTCGTAATCTGGCCCAGAGTGGCAAGACGCTACAGGACTGTGGATGCTGATGGGCGTCATCAAAATGTGCATGTATATATAGACGTTTGGTGTTATTACAGGTCTGTCAAATATAAAAAAAAAATCTGTATGCCAAGAACATTGACGTTTTAGCATGTATAAATAACCAAATACCGTTCTTTGTTTTTTTACAGACTGAGTTCTGAAGAAAAAGCAGACGTTCCTGTACTTTTCAGAGATGTCTCGTCACTTTTGCTCATCCAAATTTTAACAATGCCCCAGCCCTTGCGCAAAGGTAGGTACACAATGTGAAACCCCACTGGCTCTAAGTGGAAAATATGGGTCTTCTGAACATCAAGTCAGAACGTATTAGAGGGATGCCAGAGTAATAGCAGTGTCTTATCTAAAAAGTGACATTGAACTGACATTTTTGTGTGGTGTGCCCTGCTTATCTGTGCCACGTCTTCCTCTTTTATCAGTCATTCAATGCAGTGAAGACAGGAGGCATGGAAACAAAAACCTATCAAGATCTGTTCTAGAGAAATCATGCCCTTCGCTTGACCTTCGCCTGCTCACTGTGAAGAGGCAGCTCTATATTTCAAGCTGAACCGAACGCCTCAGAGTGAAGGACTGTAATTTATTTTGAATTTAGCTCTTCGGATTGCAGCAGTCGTGTAATAAGGGGGCAGCGGCCAAATGATAATCACTGTTGTGCAGTGCGTAGAAGAAATGCAGCACTCCTGTTTGTGTGAAAGAAATGGGAATGCTTTTATTTAAAATAATTGTATTTATCGATACAATTAACAGGGTGATTGTGTCTCTTTGAATCTGAGAACTACGTGAAGGCTTTTGTTACTGGCTATTATCCCTGAGCCCACCAAACAGTAGCACACACGGACCTTTGCTTTTAATGTTTGGTTGTAGTGGCACCATTGTGTCTCCAGGGTAAAACGATTGGAGCGGATCTTTAAAGGAATGACCACTTTTACCATATCATTACCTTGCCAGAGGAGTGCTTCCGTTGAAGTGCATGGATGGTGATGCGTCCTTGTGGTGCAGTAGTATTGCATTCGTTATACCCTTCAAGCAAATGCTTCTTTGCTCAAGAGCACCTGCATCATAATGCGAAAGATATGATGCATTGATTCCAACCTTAGTCCTATGTTTCTTCAGGAACTATGTCCACAAGTAACGTTAGAGCAGGGTAATGCGAGGCATGGATGAAAGGCTTCTATGGTTGAAGCTATCTGTTAATTAGCTGTTTGACAACGAGGTCTCTATTAAAGTAGATGAAGACAGACACCAGAACACCTCTGAACTCTAGAACAGAAAAGCAGCACAACGCAGTCAAGATGAAATGTTTGGATGGTGCAGAACATGTAACCTCATGTAATGTTCATGTTTGCAACCTGATCGTAAACATGTGCACAGTTAAATGAAGGCTCGCAGTCCTCCTGCTGAAAACCTGGGTACCTTGTTATGTGTTCTCGCTGGTTTGTGAGACAGCCCTTCTCTGACCTATGGTCAATGGCACAGAGCGCTTCGAGACCCTGTGCAGCGTCTAAGGACTCCTTAACCTCTTTGGGGTCTTCCACACATGCAAAGTTAGGCTGGCCAACAGAGCTTCTTTAGGGCCTTCAAGCCTGTTCCCAGCCTGCGAATCGGAAAAGGGCAGTACCCCTCTCCATGTTCAGAAGAACCAAAGAAGTGTTTATATAGGCTTGTGTCACCAGTGTTGCTCAATAAACTGATCTGAGCTTCAGCTTATATTTTCAAGTCTTGGCAGTTGGGCAGCATCCCACGTCCAGTCTGATTAACAGAATACTCTGCAATTCAAAAGTCCAATTGGTTAGGGTGTTACAGTTTCTTTCCTTATAGCGACTCCTAAAAAGGGCATCTCTTGCCATCTTTTCAGAACGTGTTTTGGTGGTACTGCCAACTGGTTGTTGTAGCTGAAAACCTTATATATTCCCCCAGGATGGATTCCAGAGACAAAGGAACAAAAGAGGAAGAAGTGGGTATAAGCTGTTCTTGTTCTGTATGGGCACCATTCATTCTCCATCTTGCAACCACCTTTCATACAATTGAAAAGATCATCACAATCAGTCAGCTGTAACTCTAAAGAGAGTTGCACCATCAGCCATCACAACAATCTAATGTCCTCACAAGTCACAAATTGTATGGGCTATTGTTCAAAAACCTCTTGAACATAATACTTAGAAACATTAACACTTATAAATCAACTGAATATGAAGAACCCCCGAGTGCATCAAGCCAGTTCAGAATGAGGCATTGCTCCCAAGTTCAGTTATTCTATCTGTTGGACCTGTCAGCCCTAGGGTGGTCTCCCCTTCTATTTTTGTATCGTGCCTCATTTTTTTCCACCCTCATTTTTATGTTGGACTAGGTCTCCGGGCGCCTTTTCATTGCCAGGCAGTGTTAAGGTGCAGGTGCTCCCTTCTCCCAAGATGGCTGCCACAGACCCCTGCTACTGCAGGGTGGTCGTTTTTCATAGTAGCACCCTAGCTGCCAGGAGCTGGCTGGGACCCACAACAATGTTGCGATACCAGCCCGCCTTTTTGTCCCATAGTTAGAGTGGGGAAGCTCCTGGAAGAAGCTGGAACCTTCTAGAAGGGAGGTGGGGTTTTACTTTTGCCGCCTTGGCTAGAGGTCACCTGACCGAGGGCTACTTAAGAGTGGGAGGGAAGCTTTTGTGGTGAGTTGGCCATTGGGGTGAAGCAGAGCTGGAAGAATCCACCAGGAGTGTAGGCGGTAGGGCCTAGCCAGGGACTTATGCCTCTGAGAGTGACAGGATTTAGATACTGCCTCTTAAGTGAGTGAGGTGCCCTGTGAATCCCACTGATCTTGCCCAGTAGTAGGAGGACCCAGAGACTCTCTGCCAGCCTGACTAGGAAGGACCTAGTCGCCCTCTCCATCCCTACCCCTGTAACAGAACCCCTTAAGGGCGCCAGATACATCTGCGCCAAAAGACTTCATCTGTCAACTGAGAACTGAAACCTAACTTTAAGAACTGAGACTGCATGACAAGAGCGAGCTGTAAGCCTTGAATGCCAGAGCTGAGACTGCGTGTCCAAGCTAACCTATTGAACTAATTGCTAAACCGATTGCCAAGCCACTGGGGATCGACCAGGTACTAGCGCTGTGACCCCCGCGCTCCCTGCCCTGGTCTGGGACCCCCGGCAGCGTGCTCCGCTGAGCACTTTACCCCATCCTTAATTTGAGCCCCCCCCCCCCCCCCCTGCGACGACGAAGCCAGCGCGCTCACCGCCGAGGCCTGGAGGAGTGCCCTGCTGTGTCGCGAGGCCCAGGCGAAGCCTGGGGCCCCGTCGCTGCCGTCGCAGCCGTGTGAGGAGGTGCGCAAGGTCGGGGCCGAGTTCCCCCAACGTCGTGAGGACGGACGCCTGCTGACGCCGAGACGGAGGTAAGCCCGGAGGCCGAGATCCCCCCTGGTGCGCCCCCTGCTGGTCTGGAAACCACACCGCACTTGGCCCGGGTTGTCCCCTCCGTGGGAGTCCCCTCCCCTGCCTGCGCGACGGAGAGACCCCGCCGAGGGATCCTGTCCGTGTCCCCCCTTTGGTAATACTGAGCGCGGTGCTCTGTGAACTGCACCGGAGCATAGGGACCCGCTCCTCAAGTCCGGTCACCCTCCCCGCTGGAAGCCGCCCAAAGAACTGACTGACATTACCCTCGTGTGGCGCTTCACGCCACCGACCCTGCTTCCCCAGCCGGAGAGACCGGGACTGCGAGTAACCCACTGTGTTATATGCTCTGCTCGAAAGTAGATTACGTGCCAAGGAATGCGAGTAGTGCACTGTGTTATATGCTCTGCTCGAAAGTAAATTACGTGCCAAGGAATGCGAGTAGCGCACTGTGTTATATGCTCTGCTCGACAGTAGTTACATGCCAAGGAATGCGAGTAGCGCACTGTGTTATATGCTCTGCTCGACAGTAGTTACATGCCAAGGAATGCGAGTAGCGCACTGTGTTATATGCTCTGCTCGACAGTAATTACCTGCCAAGGAATGCGAGTAGCGCACTGTGTTATATGCTCTGCTCGAAATTAATTACCTGCCCAGGAACGCGAGTAGCGCACTGTGTTATATGCTCTGCTCGAAGGTAATGATATGCAACTGATTACGAGTAACGCGTTGTGATAACTGTTCTACGCAAACGTTTCCATATGCAACTGATTGCGCGTAGCGCTGTGTTTTATGTGCCTTGCTTCACAGTACTAGGGGCCAGTGGTCACGAGGAGCGCTCAGTTCGACGGGCGCCATGTTGATGAACCCAATGTTCCCCCTTACAAGTAGGGCGCTGTGTTAGACGGCCTGTTCAGGGAAAGACTTTACATAAGCGCGCACAGCGCTAGAATCTCCCGCATTTAACCTGCGGGCGTGGGTACATGAACGAGGTTAGGCACTGCATAGATTTCACCAAGAGTGTCGCATGTACTGAACGATGGTATTATGATTCATGTATTACCTTGTTATTTCCTGAACTGCAACTGACCATCTATACTTGGATAAACTTGAAGTATTTGCATAATTTAAACGGTGTGGCGTCCCTTATTGTGTGTGACTCTAGTCCATGAGAAGCGTGTGGTGTATGGTTGCTTAACACATAGCCCTCTGATTGCCTGACCGGCTCGCGCCACGTTACCGCCCTTAGGGCCTGGTGAACCCAGGTTCCTACACTATCCTAAAAGCTATAATGCAGCACCAGTCAAGGCCTTTGCTGATGAGTGCATGCGGTCTACCCTATAGGGTACTTGGGGGCGGAGAGATCTGTTGATGGTCTCTCTAATCCTAGTGCAAATAAAGTGCCTTCTTTAGGAGCACCATGTATTCAGTTTTATGCGTCCCTAAGGATCAGGTGCCCCATCAACTACTGCCTAATCAGAAATGCAGGAGAGCTGAAAGATAAAGGGAAAATGGCAGGGATGTTTCAGCTGCACAAATGATTCAGGACTTTAGTCGTTAACGGCTATGAGTCCTGAGAAGCATTTGATGTGGGCTTGTGCATGTCCTTAGGTTGAGCATGTTTTTCTTGCAGGGTGCCAACTCTTGCCAGAGCACTTTTGATGGCAGGCCCGCTCTTGCTGTGCTCTGCCTTATGCTGTTTACTTCTAAAGAAGGCTCCAGTGACATGTTTATGGGTGATATGCTAACATCCTCTATCTGATAGAGATGTCTACCCACAGATTTCTTTCCTTAGAATTATCCCCAGGCGTCAGACTGGGCTTAAACTTTTCTACAGTATTACCTCTGCACATTGGTAGAGGGCGTCGCATGACTCCATAATGATGTCCACTGGTTATCAGAGTCCATATAAGCCCTCCCAGATGCGCTGATGTCAGTTTCCTTCTTTCTGTGCTTCCATGTGGAACCAGAGAGCGGTAGCTCTGGACGTTTTGGCCTACCCCCATGGAACAGTGTGCTTTCTCTAGAGATCATTGAGGTCGACTATGTCGACCCCACACCCTCATCCTTTTTGCATGTGGTGTCTAGGCTCGCGCTCTAACTCCAAATGGTGCAACTCAGGTCTTCAGCTTCAGTTGTCAATGCTGCAGGAGCACCACATATGCTGTTGGCAATGCGGTGGTCTACGGCCCCTCGTTGGTCTTGGTCCTTTTCTTCCTCTGAGGAATGGGCGAGGGCCAGCTCCTGAAGTCCTTAATCCTTGCGGTCGCCTTGTGAGTCACGCCTTTGGCCATTGGCTCCGTGGCATTCCTCAACTTTACCACGTACATGCGGTGTCCCTGACTCACCTCTTATGCCTCCGATTTCAGTGTCAGACTGAGAATCTGGGCCTCTCCTTCCAGCCTCCAATTTCGTGGCTTGCTTGCAAGAGCTAGCATCGTGGATGGCTAACAACTGCCTGAAATTGAAGGGTGATAAGACTGAGGTGCTTTTGGTGGGGAGAGCGCCATCGGTGTGGTCATCGACTTGGTGGCCGCAGAGCTTGGGACCCACCCTGTCGCCCTGCGCCCAGGCAAAAAACCTGGGGGTGTGGCTGGACACAAAGCTCTCCTTTGGATACCATACCAGGTGGGTGGCAGGCGCCTGTTTTGGAGTTCTGAGGGGCCTTCGTAAAACTCTGGATATGTTGCCTACGGCAGCCAGGAAGACCATGGTCCGTGCCCTGGTGACGTTGTGCCTTGATTATGGTAACATCTTGTATCTGGGTGCAACGGGGAAATGTATGCAAAGACTCCAGGGTGTGCAGAATGCAGCGGCTTGTCTGGTTCTCACGCGCCCGAGGAGAGCCCCCTCGAAGGTGGCACTTGCTTCCCTCCACTGGTTACCGATACGAGAGCGAGTCCTGTTCAAGGCGCTGTGCGTCTGCAACCATATTATTCAGGGGACAGCTCCATTCTTTTTGGCTGATCTTCTCACTCCCTATGTTCCTACACGCCAACTCAGATCAGGTGGGAGAGGTTTGGTGTGCGTTCCTGTTGTTAAGAGAGCTAGGATGGGTGGGCGGTCCTTTCGTTTTTTGGCTGCACAGTATTGGAACAAACTCCGTTTGAGCCTCTGGGTGGAGGCCATGGAGGGCACCTTTAGGAAAAATCTGAAAACTCATCTATTTCCCCTGGGATAATTTGGTCTGGCTGGGTTAGGTTGTAGCTTGTCAGGGCAGCTTGCACCGCAGTGCGGGGACACACTGGCCGAGTGTTACCATGCGCTTTATAAATGTGCTTATTATTATTATTATTTTTCGGCGCCAGGGCAACTCTGGCTCAGATGAGGGAATACTATCTCTCACTCCATGCCATTTTTGGCACTCAACCTTCCTCTGGTGCACTTCTTGGCCCCAGGAAGGTCGGTCAGGCCTCGACTGACTTCAAACCGGTAGTTCCTCCCTCGGTGACAGTGGGGCCCTCCAAATCTGTGATCAACTCCATCTCGGCTCCGGGGGTGGTAACAGCGGAAAAAAAGAAGGACACGATTAACAATAACGGCACAATAACGGCACAAGTTACAGGGGAAGAATACAATAATGGGCAATACTGGGCAAAAGAAGAAACACAGGAAACAATGGCACAACAGCACGGGCAAAAAGTGGGGAACAAAAAACTACAATCTGCACACAGCGGTCTTGAACCCTACTTGGGTTGGGCCAGAGGATCAACGGCGTGAAGCGGATCACAGCGGAGTTGCTGGGAAAGAGCAGGCCTCAGCCCGGGGTCAGAGGTCTTGCTGACCTTCTTTGATTCTTTGAAGCGCATAGGATCTTTCATCATGACTTGGTGATGCTATGGTCCACCTAGGCATATTCGTTTCTGTATCTCCTTGTTCTTTGAGCATTGGAGCTGTACTTTCAAAGAACAATTTCACCCCATAGATTCCCCTTCCAACCTTCCTTACTTGCTAGTGGGGTAGATATTGGAAATTCTGCACACAGGGCTAGGTTGACATTAGTTGCTCTATTGTGGCATGTGCCTATTAGAGACACTTATAGGGAGTTGATATCTTGCTTCATGAATTTGGTTCGGTGCATTTTCCTGTCATAATTTTTAATTTGTGGTGGTAGCTATTAGAAACATGTTTCTCTGAAACGTACCTTTCTAATTTTGTCTTCCTCACCCCCTTAAATTCACTGCTCGGGATCCTGTTCCATATATTGGTAAGAACAGGTAGCCTAGTGTAGGATTAAATTAGAAATTTACCGTGATGCTTCATTATACTTCAGCTCTCTTCCTTAATCCATGTTTGGTTATTTGACAGAAGAATGAAGTGGACAGTGAAGTAGATGCATGGAAAGCAAGATAAATTGATAGTAAAGACAGCACTGCTGATTTGCTACATTCGCTAATTTACTACTGTTTTCAGAGCAGTTGATGATTATCTCATTCTGTCGCATAGCAGTGCATTGCCTCGGTATCAAGGGTCTCAAATCAGGAATGTAGAAGTTACAATACAGTAACATTAACAAATTGAGGTTTGCTCTGAAATGGAGTGCCACCAACAGCCTCTTTACGATACATCTGTGGTACTGAGATTGATACTTCAGCAAGTATAATTTGTTTGATGGGAAGGCATTTTAACATTGTAACTGATAAGCTGTGTCAATCTGTTTACATAGATTTTTATTGTATGGGTTGGATTAAAATATATATCACCTTTGTTTACATGTAAATTCATGGTTTCAAATATCTAAACATGTTAAGTACTTCCTCCTTTACATGAGTTTTTATGCAATGTGTTTGAAAAGGGTTTAAAAGTAAACTGCAGTGTCGGGGGTTAAAGGACAACAGGTCGACTATTGTTTCATTATTTATCAGACAGAGGCTTTTAGCCGCAGATTCTCTTCCAGGGGATCCTCATCAGTAGTGATAAGCACCTGAATATTCCCACCCATGCGCAGGACCCCGGAAACACAATCATATATGTGAAAAACATATATGTATCTCCATATATATATCTATCTATATATATATTCAGTGAAAAAACCATAGGTTTCACACACGTTATAGTTAGGAATTAGCATTTAAAAAACCTTAGAAATTCAGTGAAAAAACCATAGGTTTCACACATGTTATAGTTAGCTGGACATTTTACTCGTAAAAAACCAATGAAATTGCCCCGTTATAGTTAGTTCAGCTAACTATAACTCGCGCGCCCGCAATGCACTGCTGATGACGTCACATATTACATCACTCATGACATGGTCAGTGACATCACTCATGACATCACTGATGACATCTCAAATGACATCACTGATGACATCTCAAATGACATCACTGATGACATCACTGATGACATCATCCTTGTGATAGAGTGGCAGACCTCCTCTCACCCTAATATAACCTTTGATACACACATTCAAACATAGAGACTACATTTTTCAAAACAATGGACATACCAATACCAGTTACAACAACCTCTTCAGTAATTCTAAGATCCACATACACATCCACTCATTCACCAACAGTCCTATACAGTCACTCATACATGTACTCACTCATCATATGTACTCATACACCTATACATCCTGTTACACAATGCCACTCATCCATAGAGTTACTCACACACATAGTCACTCATGCTAATAAAGAATCAAACATACATTTACTTACATATACAGTTATACACACACCACCACACTTACTTCTACGGAAACTTACACATACTTAGTCTTTTAAACAATCACTTATAGAAACACATACTTATTCATACAGGAACTCTTTCAATCTCTCACTCTCACATATACTCACTTATATACACCAATAGTCACATATACTAGTTTAAAACATATGTAGTTACTCATAAAGACACCATTGAGACAGTCATTCACTCACTAACACACCCATACACACACTCATCCACCCATACAGTCCTGCACACATGCTGTCTTCAACACATACAAACAGTGAGTCACTCATTCATGCACCTATGCCCTACGTAACACCCCCCACCAAACCATGCAGACACTCAGACTGTTACTCAAAATACCAACTAATAACCTATATAGACACCCATGTAGCTACTCACCAACCCATGCAGCCACTTATACACAAAGTGAGAGACTGATACAGATATTTACATATTTAAACATTACTCACTAAGCCATGTATTCACTATGATACACTTAATCAGTCAGTTACACAATCAATTTTTCAAAAACAAATCATCCATTTAGACACTTATATACCCATTTATTCTTCCATCGACCTTGAGATATACATATATAAAACATATTTAATTTTCAGAAAAACACACATTCACTGGATGATGTCATGAGTGATGTCATCAGTGATGTCATTTGAGATGTCATCAGTGATGTCATGAGTGATGTCACTGACCATGTCATGAGTGATGTAATATGTGACGTCATCAGCAGTGCATTGCGGGCGCGCGAGTTATAGTTAGCTGAACTAACTATAACGGGGCAATTTCATTGGTTTTTTACGAGTAAAATGTCCAGCTAACTATAACATGTGTGAAACCTATGGTTTTTTCACTGAATTTCTAAGGTTTTTTAAATGCTAATTCCTAACTATAACGTGTGTGAAACCTATGGTTTTTTCACTGAATTTCTAAGGTTTTTTAAATGCTAATTCCTAACTATAACGTGTGTGAAACCTATGGTTTTTTCACTGAATTTCTAAGGTTTTTTATATGCTAATTCCTAACTATAACGTGTGTGAAACCTATGGTTTTGTCACTGAATTTCTAAGGTTTTTTAAATGCTAATTCCTAACTATAACGTGTGTGAAACCCATGGTTTTTTCAGTGAATTTGCAAGGTTTTTTAAATGCTAATTCCTAACTATAACGTGTGTGAAACCCATGGTTTTTTCAGTGAATTTGCAAGGTTTTTTAAATGCTAATTTTTTTTTTTCTTCTATTTTTTCTAACATATTTTTATTTTAATTTTCTTACCTTTTATAAAGACTATGATTAAATTTTTAAAATTCTTAAATATGTTTTTTTTAATATATTTTTTAAAATAAACATGTAAAATTTATTTGCAGTACTTTTTTTCTATTTTTTTTTTTAATTTTTTTAGTACGCGTACCGTAAGCTCACGGTAAGCGTACGGTTTACGCAACGTCCGTAATTTTCCTACGCTGCTTGCGTATAGTTACGCAATTTGCATAGCCGCGCGTACTCCGCGTGGGACGCGTACGCGTGTACGCTACACGCGCACGTTACGCGGAAGTGCCGGGAGTCACTGTTATGCGCATGCGCGCAAGCGCGTGTCTTTTTTACGCGCATGCGCACTTTTGCCGTAAGCGTACCGTAAGCGTACCGTAAGCGTACGGTAGGTCATGTGATCATGAAGCACAACTGTTGATTGGTTGAAACTACTTTCAGTTCTAGAACTCTCCTACACCACACCCATTCCCCTCATTTCTGCTTGTGATCCCTTGGGAGAAGGAGCTGGTTTGTCTTTGGGATACGATGGCAGAACAGCAGAGCTCTTCTGAGAGTGAGGCTAGCACTAGCAGCACTGTCTTGAGGCAGAGATCGAGGAAACAAAAGCCCTCTTATGTATGGGATTATTTTACTTTTCCTGAAGGCCAGCAAAAGGTAAATGCACCCTTAGTGACTTGTAAGCTGTGTAAGCGTGTACTTTCTAGAGGTAATCCTAACAGGAAGTATTCCTTTGGGAATCACACCATGAAGAGACACCTCCAGGATGTACACAGAAGGACACATGGTCATCTTTTTGGAGGTAACTCTTCAGAAAGACAAGCCAGTACATCCACAGCAGCTCAGCCTGAACCATCATCTGCAGGGCTGACTCCTTCTTCTGCAGGTCAGGTGAGCCCTTCATCTGTGGGGGGAGAATCTCCTTTTGCTGGCCCTCTGGAAATCAACCCTCGATTTCGGAAGGTTGATATTCGATGCACATTTTGTCAAGATCTAATTTGCTATAGGGAGACCAGTGTTTCCCTAGTGAACAACAAAATAGATCAACACATTTGTCGCTTTGAATAATTTTCCCATGCTTCCTTTCCTCTGTCCCTGCATGAACACAACGGTTCTTTTAAGAGCCAACCTTATCTTTCATCTTTTTTTTACATATGTTTTTTAAAACTTTTTTTTATTTTTTTTTTACCGTACGCGTACGGTGCGCGTACTTTTTTTTTTTTTTTAAAAAACACTAAAAATCAATAAACACATTACAAGGTCCTTGAGAGACTACAATTATTATTATTGACTTACCATACTCACTGAAAAAATATTTATTCATTTGTTTTTTTTAAAAATAGTTTTAAAAATGTTTGTACTTTTCGAAAATTTTCTATATCTATCTGGAAAAAAAGAAAAAAGTATTAATATTTTTAAAACATTTTATAATACAGTACACATATTTACATGGGTGTGTGCTAAGAGTCTGCTTCTTCCCCCAAAAATTCGCTCCCCCTTTCCATCTAATGCAACTGTGAAATCACCAGAGCAATACGCAATAAATCTCTGCCTATAATTCCTCTCTGCACACAGAGTCATGTTTTCACATTAGTCCCAAAACGAAATTTCTTTGCCAATTTGAAAGCACACTTACTGCTCTTTTTTTTTTCGGGGCAAGTGAAAATCACTTTTACAGACTGACACATTATGAAACCACCATGTGTAACTACTACAAAAACAATTTCCATTTCTATTATTCATTTCTTAAGTTACCACATACATCCCCTCTCAAACTGTAAACTCACCTTTAAAATTAGTTAGTTGTGAAAGAAATGTGACACTCAAACAGCAGATTATCAGAGCCAGGATCTCTGTTGTGTTCACCTCTCTCCTCTCAGCAGAACCAGATAATGGCAAACTTTCCCTCTATTTTTCCACACATATACTTGTAAGTTTCAAATCTCAGTGCTTCCCCCTTTTTTTCAAATGTAATCACACATTTCTATTGGTTGAAAACCAACCCTTTTCCAAAAGTACCCTTCCCCCAACTTGACTTCTGCCTAGTACCCTTCCCCCAACTTGACTTCTGCCTGCTACCATAGCAACAGCTCATGGAACACTGCTGTGTTGAGTTAGGTCAGAAGTTCGCCAAACAATGTTTCAATTCCACAGAGCAAGAGTGCTTGACTTTTCAAACCTAACAGCAAATCCATAGTACTGTTCTTTGGTTACACATTTTTTTTTACCAATACAAAACATGCTTCTATTAATTTACACATACAGCCTATTTTTTATTCTAGAATGGTATGAAACAGCCAATCAGTTCTTTTTGTTTTGTAAAAAATATGTATGCCTCCATTTCCAAACTGTCTTTCTTTTCATATTGCCATTCTACTGAAAGACACCTCCTGAGTGCATCCAGTTCTCCTTTGAAGATGTTCACAGTGTGGATTGTAGGGCACAGCTATGTCTTCTGGAGTGAAAAGTTTGCAGAGAAAACAGGTATGGTGAGAGACCTTGCTTTGCCAAATGTAGACATTAAATGGATTGGTCAGAGAGGGTTAAAGTGGCACCAATTGATGCCATTGGTGAAATCCTTCATTCAAATCCAACACCCTGACCTCATAATAGTGCACTGTGGTGGCAATGACCTAGGCACTTTGACTGGGGTAGGTCTGGAAATGCTTATGAAGGACACCTTTGCACAACTGTTTACACTTTTCCCTAAAACTGCCTTTGTGTTTTCCAACATATGCCAAAGGCAAAAATGGAACTGGTCCAATCATTTCTGTCCACAGATTGACAAAGCAAGAAAGCACGTCAACAAATCTGTTTCTGCTTTCCTCCGTGACTATGGTATGGGTGCCATTTACCACAACAACTTGCGTTATGACATGCAAGACATTTATAGAGGAGATGGTGTGCACTTCAATGATGAAGGGAACAGAGTCTTCCTCTTGAACCTTAGACTCTGCATCGGTACTTACTTGTAGGTACCACTTAAAAAATGACTTCATAAACACAACAGCTCTTTTTAGAGCTCCCTAATATCTAAACTCTTAAATCTGCTTTTCATTTTTTTTTTTTTTTTTTTTTTTTACCGTACGCTTACCGTAAGCTTACCGTACGCGTACCCCGTGATTTTTTTTAAAATCAATAAATGTTTTTTTTGTACTTTTCTGTCCTTCTTTGACCCCCTTACAAATGTTAGGGGGTCTGTAACTCTCCTCATTGCCCCCTTTCCTTGTTTTCACTCTTTTTTTTCAGAGTGAAATACACAAAATGGCGGCCGCCGCTTCCTGGTTTCGACCGATTCGAATGTTTACTAAGATCTAAGAGCCAATCAGAATCGCGCTCGCGCACGCCACCGTACGCTTACCGTAAGCGTACGGTAAGCGTACCGTAAGCGGGCTCAGATATATATATTGATTTAAAGGCTATTTTCTCAGAATCTACTGAACAGATTTACACCAAACCTACAAAAGGCACTTCCTTGACCTAGGGACTACCTCTCTGCCAAATTTTGAGTAATTCTGTTCAGCCGTTCGGGCTGTAGCTCGTTCTAAAGGTCCTATGGAAAAATGCATGGGAAAAACGCGTTTTGGGACCCCCCTTTTATCTCAGCCCCCGCTTGACGGATCCCCCCGAGACTTTCAGGGTAGGAGCGGAGCGTAGCGCCCCACCTATTTTGTGAAATTCGCGAGGATTCGTCGACCGGCGCCAAAGTTATTCAAAATAGAATGTTGAGGTTTTCCTATGGAAACGTGGTCCTAACTATAACTACCTACTGGCGACCGCCAGTAGGTAATATATATATATATATATATATATATATATATATATATATATATATATATATATATATATATATATATATATATATATATATATATATATATATATATATATATATATATATATATATATATATATATATATATATATATATATATATATATATATATATATATATATACAAAATATACATTAAAAAACCCAAATGCAGCCTTTCATACATCAAGAGCTGAATATTGCTGTAAGGACTTCCCCTGTATACCAGAAACAATACATTTAAAAACAGGGAAAAAAACAAACAGCAAAGCATGTTTGAAAACTGTTTTAATGCTCAGCATTTAGCGCAATCTGTAAAAGACTGAAAGCATTGACAGCTCACAGGCTGCATTGTAGAAACAGCATAGAAAAGCTGAAAAGCTAACCCATAGCAACATAGAAATAAACTGGCACCGTGTCTTATAGACAGCCATGACCCCTAGCTTCCCATCATGCCTCAGGGGTGACAGTTAGGTCAGTTGTTCTTTCCGGCTCCTTCAGTTCAGGACCCTGGTTACACAGCTCTTCTTTTTCTGGCTTTTTGTCAGAAATAATCTCCTATTTTTTGGAAAACCTCTACTTACTTACGTTTTTCAACTTTAGAAGTAAGCTGCTAGCTTTTTTTGACAGAATTTGGCATTTTCTCACCTCAGAAATGCCTTCTCTATTTGACTCTTGCCCTTCTTGTGGAAAAAAGAAGGCCAAATCAGACTCTCATTCAGTCTGTATACTTTGTCTTCCTCAAGATCATGTCCTCAAGACTTGCCAGCATTGCCAGTCTTTGTCTAAAAGAAAACTAAAGGACAGTGAAAGAATTCGTCTCTATGGACTGGCTGAAAGAGATAGAATATCTTCCAGAGGCAGGTCTCCCATGAGAAAGAGCCAGATCGTCTTCCAGAAACAAGATCCCACTCCGCTCTCCTTCAGCGTCGGGCTCGGCGCTGAAAAAACTTCCACCGGCAGGACATACATCTACAAGAAGACTATCGAGGGCGGGCTCGCCGTAGAAAGAACACCTGTCAGCGAGACATTCAGGTGCGTCAGATCATTTGCCGTCGTCAACCCGGCGACGATCGGCGTCGAGAGTTACAAGCCCTCCGCCGTCGTCAACCCGGCGACGATCGGCGTTGAGGATCAGAAGCCCTCCGCCGTCGTCAACCCCGTTGTTAGAAGTTGAATCTAGTCCTTTCCAGACTAATGTCCCCCCTTTGAGCCCGTTCATAAAGCCACACTGCAGCACTTAACATGGAAGGCTGCTTTTCTTGTGACAATAACATCAGCGCGCAGGGTAAGTGAGATCCAAGCGCTATGTTCCAAGGAACCATATACTGTGTTCCATCACAACAGAGTGGTATTGAGAACACACCCTTCTTTTTTGCCAAAGGTTGTGTCTGATTTTCATGTTAACCAGACTATTTCTCTCCCCTCTTTCTTCCCCAATCCTGCTACTCCAGCAGAAAGGTCACTCTATTCCTTAGACCTTAAGAGGGTGCTCAAATTCTATTTAGAGAGAACAAAGACCATAAGGAAATCAGACCACTTGTTTTTAAATTATGGTGTCAACTAGCAGTCCCTTGACCATATGTTCAAACCAATGTGATTCAGAAACATAATTTTTCACACTCTCACGTATTTACATTTTTTTTTTTTTTTTACCATTTATTGTTTATCAAACA
The DNA here is from genome assembly GCF_964204655.1 of Triturus cristatus. Taxonomy (NCBI): domain Eukaryota; kingdom Metazoa; phylum Chordata; class Amphibia; order Caudata; family Salamandridae; genus Triturus; species Triturus cristatus. Next base: position 870,871,920 of record NC_140583.1, on the reverse strand, counting down.
TATTATACATCGCCATTAAAAACTCAATCTGTTCTAGTCCCTACTTAACATTAATCAAAGCAGAGAAAATAATTCCAACAATATATTCAATTTGAGCAAAAACGAAGCTAAAAACAGCTAAAAATGTCGTTTGATTTTACAAAATAATCCAAAAATACAGACAGAACAATTTGTTACATTACACACACCTCGTTATGAGCCAGCATAACTGAGAAAACACAACAACACAAGACAATACACTTTGTCATATATTCACACATCCAAACCCCTACTGGACATTAACCGCTTATGGGATGTTTTGAGTTCTTTATCCCTATAAGCATGTATCCGTTTCTGTGGATTGTGTGTTTTCCATAAGCGTCGACGCGTTTCGATAGGCTATGTTGTATGCCACTATCTTCCTCAAGACCTTAGATAGATGTTTTCTCTGTATTCTGTATTCTGCGCTTCTTTCCTGTTTACAGAAAGAGACATTGTTATATATTTGTTTGGAAAGGACCCATTTCCCTAGAGACTGTAGCTTTATTGACTCTGTTGGGATTAGCCATATGGGAAACTATGCCCTGGTGTCCATATTATGCTGGACGCTATTTATTTCTGTATAGCGCCGGTATTTTAGGTCCTATTTGCCTCACGACTGATCCTAGGGATTGCCTACAGTTATACACCTTTTACCTAGTATAGGGGTTATTAGTCAGAGAGATAATTGTCTACTTACGTAATTAATGTTGTTTCTTATGCCCACATTATTCTTGTAATTCAAACTTCATCAGTTTTTTACTTTCTTAGATGATGTCCGGGATCAGGCCTGTATAAAATTCTTCGTATGCCTTCCACCCCGTGTTCTGAAAGTGGGAAATAAAAAGAGATCTATCTACTTCTCTGTCTCCTACTTTGAATTTCACCCTCCTTGCTACCACATCCATTTTTGTACTGTATAATTGATTCAGCAATGGTACATAATATCCTCTATGAATTGCGTTTAGGAAAAGATCTAATGCATTCCTACCTTTGTTATGTTGCACTATTCTTCCCTCGCGTTGTCTGTGGTATATTAATAATCCTCAACTGTAGTTGCGTAAGGCTTATAGACGAGACCGTTGTAGATAAATGGTTCCTCGTATTATGGGTCCCCTATAGCCTAAAATAAAGGGATTGAAAGGGTTACTCTCTCTTGTTAGTATATTGCCTAATCTCTCTATGGTACGGAATGTAATCCGGCCCGATATCTCTCCGCTTTTCATCTCACCTTAATCACGCCGATAGTTGCACGAACGCGGGGTAACGTCTTGGTTCTGCTTACATTGTTTTACCTCCCAGCCTTTCTTTATTTCCTCACCATTATACCATGTGACCCGTGTCGGCCAATGCCGAATCGTTGTTTATAACGTCTAGTTCCTCCTGTATGTTGGATGCAGTGCTATTGGTTGATCGTTTGTTTTTTGTTTTTTATGCGTGTAACTTTATTGTTTTACTTACTCGCGTGATTTTCGCACATAATTCCGTTATGAACTATGTTTTATAATACTCCTACTGCTGATTATTGCAATTCATCGTTTGGGCTAACATTAAATCGATATTCTTCACATCTTGCTCTTACACGTGGAGTCCCTTGGTTACCATATATGAACTCCTGCCCATATCTCTCTTCTTTTTTTGTGTCTGTATTGCCTATATCTCTTAATTCCTTTACATTTTGTGCACGCATAATGCTACCGTCTGTTTTTATAATGGTGCACATGCCCAAAGTTGTTTTTAAGGGATCTTCTATATAGATAATTCTGGTACTCTAGCTTTATTTATAGTTTTATTAAGAGTAGGACCACTTTTTATTATTAAATGCTTCAGTTGGAAAAAACTATTTTAATTGCCTGTTCGTTGCTAGCTATGTTAACGGTGATGACTGACACTATGTGCCTGACTATGATTAGGGGAGCATCATTTATCTCAAAAGAAGACTGGATGAGCATCATTTCGAGATAAATGATGCTCCCCTAATCATAGTCAGGCACATAGTGTCAGTCATCACCGTTAACATAGCTAGCAACGAACAGGCAATTAAAATAGTTTTTTCCAACTGAAGCATTTAATAATAAAAAGTGGTCCTACTCTTAATAAAACTATAAATAAAGCTAGAGTACCAGAATTATCTATATAGAAGATCCCTTAAAAACAACTTTGGGCATGTGCACCATTATAAAAACAGACGGTAGCATTATGCGTGCACAAAATGTAAAGGAATTAAGAGATATAGGCAATACAGACACAAAAAAAGAAGAGAGATATGGGCAGGAGTTCATATATGGTAACCAAGGGACTCCACGTGTAAGAGCAAGATGTGAAGAATATCGATTTAATGTTAGCCCAAACGATGAATTGCAATAATCAGCAGTAGGAGTATTATAAAACATAGTTCATAACGGAATTATGTGCGAAAATCACGCGAGTAAGTAAAACAATAAAGTTACACGCATAAAAAACAAAAAACAAACGATCAACCAATAGCACTGCATCCAACATACAGGAGGAACTAGACGTTATAAACAACGATTCGGCATTGGCCGACACGGGTCACATGGTATAATGGTGAGGAAATAAAGAAAGGCTGGGAGGTAAAACAATGTAAGCAGAATCAAGACGTTACCCCGCGTTCGTGCAACTATCGGCGTGATTAAGGTGAGATGAAAAGCGGAGAGATATCGGGCCGGATTACATTCCGTACCATAGAGAGATTAGGCAATATACTAACAAGAGAGAGTAACCCTTTCAATCCCTTTATTTTAGGCTATAGGGGACCCATAATACGAGGAACCATTTATCTACAACGGTCTCGTCTATAAGCCTTACGCAACTACAGTTGAGGATTATTAATATACCACAGACAACGCGAGGGAAGAATAGTGCAACATAACAAAGGTAGGAATGCATTAGATCTTTTCCTAAACGCAATTCATAGAGGATATTATGTACCATTGCTGAATCAATTATACAGTACAAAAATGGATGTGGTAGCAAGGAGGGTGAAATTCAAAGTAGGAGACAGAGAAGTAGATAGATCTCTTTTTATTTCCCACTTTCAGAACACGGGGTGGAAGGCATACGAAGAATTTTATACAGGCCTGATCCCGGACATCATCTAAGAAAGTAAAAAACTGATGAAGTTTGAATTACAAGAATAATGTGGGCATAAGAAACAACATTAATTACGTAAGTAGACAATTATCTCTCTGACTAATAACCCCTATACTAGGTAAAAGGTGTATAACTGTAGGCAATCCCTAGGATCAGTCGTGAGGCAAATAGGACCTAAAATACCGGCGCTATACAGAAATAAATAGCGTCCAGCATAATATGGACACCAGGGCATAGTTTCCCATATGGCTAATCCCAACAGAGTCAATAAAGCTACAGTCTCTAGGGAAATGGGTCCTTTCCAAACAAATATATAACAATGTCTCTTTCTGTAAACAGGAAAGAAGCGCAGAATACAGAATACAGAGAAAACATCTATCTAAGGTCTTGAGGAAGATAGTGGCATACAACATAGCCTATCGAAACGCGTCGACGCTTATGGAAAACACACAATCCACAGAAACGGATACATGCTTATAGGGATAAAGAACTCAAAACATCCCATAAGCGGTTAATGTCCAGTAGGGGTTTGGATGTGTGAATATATGACAAAGTGTATTGTCTTGTGTTGTTGTGTTTTCTCAGTTATGCTGGCTCATAACGAGGTGTGTGTAATGTAACAAATTGTTCTGTCTGTATTTTTGGATTATTTTGTAAAATCAAACGACATTTTTAGCTGTTTTTAGCTTCGTTTTTGCTCAAATTGAATATATTGTTGGAATTATTTTCTCTGCTTTGATTAATGTTAAGTAGGGACTAGAACAGATTGAGTTTTTAATGGCGATGTATAATATGTTTGATAAACAATAAATGGTAAAAAAAAAAAAAAAAAAAAAAAAAAATATAAATACGTGAGAGTGTGAAAAATTATGTTTCTGAATCACATTGGTTTGAACATATGGTCAAGGGACTGCTAGTTGACACTTGTAAAAGTATCCTATTCCCTTGATTTTTCAAGGGATCTCTCTCTTCTTTCTTGAAATTTAAATTATGGTGCCATTAGGACGGGCTTTCCAGCTTCTAAACGGTCCATTTCAAGAAGGATAGTGTCCTGCATTTGATTGGCATACCAATTGGCAAACAAACCCCTTTTGTTTTCTCCTAAAGCACATTCCACTAGGGGGAAAGCAGCTACGATAGCTTTCTTGCATAACGTTCCAATGGATGAGATTTGCAAGGCAGCAACCTGGAGATCGGTGCACACCTTCACTAGGCATTACTGTCTCGACTCCGACTCCAGAGCAGATACCCAAGTAGGCCAAGCCTCCTTGAAAAATCTGTTCAGATGATACGATATCTGTGTTTTCAAGTTTTTTAAATGAGCTTGATTTGTAGTTCCTTTTATTCCTTTTGCCCGCAGGTGGAAGGGGTGAGGCTTGATATTCTATTCAGGTGCTTATGGCTATTGATGAGGATCCCCTGGAAGAGAAGGATTAGTTACTTACCTGTAAACCTAGTTCTCTTCCAGGGGTATCCTCATCAAAGTCATAAACAACCCACCCGCCTCCCCGGGCAAAGGAACGCTATAAATGTCAACTCTATGTGCTCTGGCCTTCGGGTCACCGCAAAGAACAACTGACCTAACTGTCACCCCTGAGGCATGTTGGGAAGCTAGGGGTCATGGCTGCCTTACAGGCACGGTGCCAGTTTATTTCTATGTTGCTATGGGTTAGCTTTTCAGCTTTTCTATGCTATGTTTCTACAATGCAGCCTGTGAGCTGTCAATGCTTTCAGTCCTTTTTACAGGATTGCTCTAAATACTAAGCATTAAAACAGTTTTTAAACATGCTTTGCTCTTTGTTTTTTTCCCTGTTTTTAATGTATTGTTTCTGGTATACAGGGGAAGTCCTTACAGCATTATTCAGCTCTTGATGTATGAAAGGCTGCATTTGCGTTTTTATATATATATATTTATATATATATATATATAGAGAGAGAGAGATACATATATGTTTTTCACATATATGATTGTGTTTCCGGGGTCCCGCGCATGGGCGGGAATATTCAGGTGCTTATGACTTTGATGAGGATACCCCTGGAAGAGAACTAGGATTACAGGTAAGTAACTAATCCTTCTTTACCTTATAATTATCCTTAGGCTTCAGACTGGATCCGTAAATCTTTTCACGAGCAGTACCCCTGCGTGCCGGTAGCGTAGTTTGGCTCGGTTTGGTGTTGTTGGCATCATCTGTGCTGGAAGTGACGTGCCCGGGTGCCTATGTAGGCGCCTCCCCAGCACACTGACATCAGTTCTTTTCTTTCTGCGCCAGTCAGTGCTGATCCGGAGAAGAGCTTCCCCTTAGTCATTTTTTGACAATTTTTTTTGTTGCCTTTTGTCTAATCTTTTTGAGGTTTTTCCTCCTGATGTTGCAGTGATATCATCAAGGAAGGCAGGCTTCAAGCCCTGCGGCGCCTGCCACTGATTGGTGACTGACCTGCATCTTGTATGCCTCTGGTGCCTCGAGCGCAACTACAACCCATAGGCCTGTGCTGATTGCTGCTCCATGAATCCGAAGGCCTTAAGGCAGCGATCCCTCAAGCTCCTGGCAGCTCGACATGCTATGCCACGGCGATCGAGTTAAAGGTTGAGAAAAGTCCCAGGAGTGGTCGCAGAGCCCAAGATCCTCGTCGCACTTGAAGTTGTCAGGTTACTCTAGTAAGTCACACCACCACAAGAAGAAGTAGTTGAAGAGTTCTTCGACTTCTCCACATCCTTCGGCCGATGAGATGAGGGAGTGTACACATTCAAGGTCTGGCTTCAAGGTACAGCTAGCGCATGGGCCATCTCCATGCCTCACTGAGTTTCCGGGAGCCGGGCGACCCCCGCACAGCTAAAAGAATTCTATAATGCTACACATCACCTATTTGAGCAGCCCGTTCTCTCTGGTGTGCCTTCGGGTCCTGAGGATTCAACAGGGGCCCCTTCTGATTCTGCACCACCGGCTCCGGCCCTGGCACCAGTCGGGGTCCTAGGACCCATTCCTAGATCCGTACTGACCCCAGTCATGCCACTTCGACCTTCTGTGGTACCTTTCCCAATGGTGACGTTCGTGACGCCACCAGCCCCATTCTAACCCCTGACTTTGACACATGCCAGTGGCCGACTGGAGCCTTGCCTTCCACGCCCAAACTTCTTTGCACAACACTCTACCCTGGAGAGCTTGGTGGTCCAAGCCTCCACCCCCCACGTAAATCCTAGCCCATTCCCAACCGCAGCACTGGATCAGGATTCCAGGAGGTTGGATACCTTAGAGAAGATGATGTTTCCTTCCACCAGCCTGGCACGGAGTTCCCTGAAAACCACATGCCTTTTGAGCTGCTATTCCCATGCTCTGTGGGATATGGTTGGCAATGGTCCCAGAGTAGGCCCGGGCTGTACTCGCCCAGGCTTTTCTCTCCCAGGCTGTACTCCTCCAGGCTATTGCCATCGGGAGGGACGCGGCTCAGTTCACGATCCAATGTGAACTAGACACAACCGACTTACTGGGCAGAGTTGTTTGAACGACAGTGGCTTTACGACTTCACGACTTGTTGAGGATGACTGGCTTTTCTGGAGATGTCCAAGCATTGCTTATGGACAAGCCTTTTGATGTCTTCCGTCTCTTCAGAGACGAGGCGGATTTAGCACTGGAGCTCTATAAGGACAGCAAGGCTATGGGCAGGTCCCTGGGCTGTCCACGGCTCCTCGCCACCCTCAATCCACCTTTCGCTCCTTTCCTGGCCACGGAAGGAGTTTCCAGCCATGTTTATAACCCATCAGCTACCACGCACGATTCTCAGTCCCTGTATGTCTGAGGATGCTGTACCCAGAGACCTCGTGGGTCGGGAAGCCAGTGGTGGAATCAGTCTGCCACCCACCCAGCAGCCGCAGCCTCCAAACCCTCTTAATCTGCCCTCTTACCATCAAGGGATCCCAATGGGTGGCAGGATTTGTTACCGCCTGTCCCACTGGTGGTCCATAACATCAGACAGGTGGGTTTTGCAGATGGTCTAAAGGGGCTGCTCTTTCCCCTACGTGACTACCCCATCTCCATGCCACCAAGACCTTTTTCAGTTCGCTGTGCTTCCCTTTGCCACACCAGCGCCGCTCGTGGGTTTATCAATGTGATGGTGATTGTTGCAGCTCAACTGCAGAGATCGGGATGCCAGTCTTCCCCTCTCCTGACAATTGGCTGTTGAAGGCAGGCTCGCCAAAGGCTGTCGTCTCCCACCGTCATACTACGGCGGACCTCCTGCACTCTCTGGGGTTCACTATCAACGTGCCAAAGTAACACCTGACTCCCTCTCAGAGGCTCGCTTTCAGCAGAGCTGTTCTGGACATGGTGCAGTTTTGGGCTAGTCCTCACGAACGCCGAATCCAGGATATTCAGGCTATTACACCGATGTTTTAGCTTCTATCCTGGATTTCTGCGAGACTGACTCTAAATTTGCTGCGGCTCATGGCCTCCTACATTCAACTGGTGACATATAACCACTGGCATATGTGGGCTCTGCAGTGGGACCTGAAGTTTAAATGGGCGCAGCATCAGTGGGATCTCTCCAACATGGTCCAGATCTCAGAGAGAACTGCAAAAGACCGGCAGTGGTAGCTTAAGAACTGCGGTTGGGGCATCGGCAGGCCCCTCTCCCTTATCCAGCCAAATACGACAGTAGTGACAGATTAGTCACTCCTGGGATAGGACGGCCATTTGGGAGTAGTGAAGATCAGAGGAGACTTGGCTCCGGTGGAATCCGGACTCCACGTCAGCTCTCAGTGATTAGATTGTCATTGAAAGCCTTTCTACCACTGTTCCCTCTAAGGGGCGCTCCTGGGTGGCTGTGCACACAGCAGTCCATCTACGCGCAGGAGGCACACTGTTGCGTGCATTTCAAAGAAGAGACCTTTATGGTCTAAGTGGAGAAATCCGACGAGAAACAAAAACGAATGATGTTACTTAAACCTGAAAAGCTATTAATTTTATTTGTGGATGGGGTGATCTCCAACATATTTGGCAGAGGTTCTGTTGGCAATACAAGTTAAGGTATGACATTTTTAGGTCTCGCCTGGCGAACGCAGCGCGAAGCGCTGTCGCCAGCGATCTATTGTTACTGACTTGCCTCGGAAGTGGGACAGGAGATGGGCACGCGCATGGTCTCGGCGGATTTGAGTTGGTGTACGCGCTTTCAGCCACGCGGCGTGCACATCTCCTGTCTCTCTTCCCTCAGCAAGTCAGTATCCAGTTTCACTTTCTTCCTCATTAGTGTCTGTGAACACTCATACATAGGCCCCAGCATTCAGTGACTCACATCAGCGTTTGCTTAGTTGACTGTTTTCGCCACGTTAATTTGCCTCTTGCGTTGCTACATAATTAGCATAGCTCCAAACACATTTTTACTCGTATTTACCCATTTGCGCTCTCCTACTAACACTAATATTTAAATATAGTCTATACTCCCCTGCAACCTAGCACTTACTCTATCTGCAATACATAAACACTACACTACCAACGCGGTTACTACGCCATACCTTTTCTCTTCTTACAACATTCAATCCTTTTACTTTAGCATTCTTACAACTATTTCATCATGCTAGGATTCTACGCTCCTCTTAATGTAATAATCTTTTAAGGTACTTACAGTTAGCAGCATTTAAAATAGCCTCGCTACGAGTTTCCGTGTGCCCATCCAGCTAACGTTTCCATTGTGCCTGTGTATAAACGAAAGCAAAATGCTCCCAGCAGCAATGTGCACGAGCACGCTAGCAAGGTCGTATCACGTGATATTTTTTTTTCCCAACTAGCATACGTTCAGCATGACGAACAGTTTTAAGATAAATGTTAGTTGTTATTAAAAATACTCTATAAATAAAGATATATTTTATATATTGCTTTTACGATGTTGCTCTTTCAGCAACGCACTAATTATATGCATATTTGAACACATATCGTAAACACGTGTATACGTGTTTAAAGTCTTTACTTAAAAGTGATAAACCATAACACAAAAGCATTAAACAAGCTTTTACAATGCAAAAATTTCGGCATTGGTAAACTTACAGCTATTACCTTGCTCATAACATTATTTTTGCTTATGTTTTTTTTTTAAATTCATTTTCAAAAACGTACATAGCTATCAACATTACACTGTGCATTAAAAAAATAAATATGTGTAAGATTTACCTTATTATTAAAATGTTTTCGTAACACCTACTATTCAAAAAATGCCAAAAAAAATAATTAAAAATGCTTACTGTTTTTACACATACTTTGCATAATATTTTTTTTAAAAGGGCTTAAATTACAATGTGTATTAATATAACCAAATAATTATTAATGTTATAACAGAAAATGCATGTTTACCAAATAAATTTAAAAACCTATATTCTTAAGATATGCATTATTAAAACAAAAAATTAGCTGCGCAGCTCACACTGATGCACGCCTCACACTGCTGCACGCCTCACACTACTGCACGCCACATACTGCTACACGCCACACACTGCTGCACGCCACACTGCTGCATGTCACTGCACAAAACACACTACTGCATGCCACACACTGCTGCACACCTCACACTACAGCACACCACACAATAATGCACACTCTGCTGCATTACACACTGCTGCACGCCTCACAATGCTGCACGCCACACACTGCTGCACGCCACACACTGCTGCACGCCACACACTGCTGCACACCTCACACTGCTACACGCCTCACACTGCTACACGCCTCACACTGCTACACGCCTCACACTGCTACACGCCTCACACTGCTACACGCCTCACACTGCTACACGCCTCACACTGCTGCACAACGCACACTGCTGCACATCGCACAATGCTACACAAAACGCTACTGCACAACACACACTACTGCACACCGCACCCTGATGCACGTCACACACTGCTGAAATACTCATTGCTGCATGCTGCACGCTACACACTGCTGCACGCCACACACTGCTGCACGCCACACACTACTACACACCACACAATGTTGCACATCACACACTGCTACACTCCATACACTGCTTTTATGCAAGTTTATGCTACTGACATTGTAAAAGACAATGCCTATTTACAATGCCAATAGCTCAAACTCTATCATTGCGAGACCTATTGCATTGCAAATGCTTGTTTTTAAAAGGCAGCTGCACTATTCCACACTGTATGCACAGAGAGGTCTGCCAAGATTTGCAGATGTCTTTCAACTTCACTGCACGCTACTATGAGATTTCCATTCCAACATCATGTTGTTATTTTTCTTTTAGTCGTTTTTTTTACCTGAGATGTGTCATTAAACCCCAAACTTTTGTAGAGGTGGGCGAGCTTACAAATTAACGGGGATAGCCGACCCAAGGTTCTGGCTCTGATCTTGGAGCCCGTGCAAGAGCTGAGCCCTGAAAATATTTAACAGTTTAATTGTACAATAAACATCACATAAATATGAAACACAAGTCTAAAAGTTTATTTCTTTAACATGTGGAATCTTTGACATTAATACATCACAATATAGCTCTGCATTAAGAAGTACTTTATTAAAATATGAATGATTTAGTGAACTAAGAGACAAGACAATGTTCATGCAAACCATGTATGTGGCCCGGGTTATCATAGAGCAACATTATAGTCTATTAAAACAAACACTAGGATTTTGTACAACTGGTATTCTGAACTGACATATTTGAAAGTGCTTTCATATGCAATAATGAAGAGAAAAGTTTTGCTGAAATAAAATATTTGCCTAAGACCACACAATTTAAGCGGGGTAACCACGATTTGTCCAGGTTTCCTGGTGTCACTTTGCACAAATTCAAGCAGTAAATGGGTATCTATTTGTCTTTCCTGATGTTAAAGCTTCCTCTTGACCTCTTTGTGCACTTTTCTGCAGGTTTTATATAGCAAAAACTCGACCTGAAGGTATTGGAACACTTTACATATGCAGTAGTTATAATACACAAGATCACCATTCATTGTTTATAGGCATGGGGAGATTAAGTGATTTGCCCAGAATCACAGAAGGCTGAGCTTACTCCAAGAGTCGAACCTGGTTTCCCTGCTCCAAAGTTGGCAACTCCGGGTGTAATACCGCATACCGCATACAGCGGATAGGGAGGGAGGTAGGCAGAAGCCACATGAAAGCTTGCCTCGTGATGGGCTCGAACTTCCAAAAGGACCTCGAGCTGAGTCAGAGCCAGGCTTTAGGCTCGAGCTTTCAGTGGGTTTCCACCTCCTATTGTTTTTTTAAAGAATTAATTACAATGAAATGTACTATTATTAGTTTATCCACGCCATAAACATTATATTTGTATATATCTCAAGATAAATAATAATTAAAACTGAGTACAGGTAAACATTTGATTGTCAAGAGAAGGGAAATAAAATGGTATATATAAACGTGTATATGCACACACAACATTTTCTTTTCCTTCTCATGACAGTTGTTTACCTGTATTCAGTTTAAATATTGTCATTTATCTTGATGTATCTCCTTTTTGTCGATATTGTATATTTCTACTTGCTTTTTGACAATCTTTATGAAGCACTCTGATGCCTGTTGGGCTTTGTGTATGCTACACAAAAGTACATTAATAAAAACATCCCCTTTTTCTTTTTTTAGACCAAACAAAAAAATAATTCCAATTTTTTAGACTAGTGGATCGTTGGGGTCTACATTATTTCATCACCTGCAAGCTTCATTTAGCTGGTCTGGTAGAAAGATTCAGAATTTAACATTGAGTTTCCAGTGCTCTAATGGCACATTGACACTTGTTTAACGGTACTCCAATCCTCTTCGGTAACTGTTTATTTCTAATAAATTGGAGAGGGAGAGAATGTGTAAGTATTTGTATGACATTGCAACACAGTTCGGCTTTACATATTATGACACTCCGAACATTTCCATTGCGGATCAGAAACTGATTTCGTATGGAGAGTTATTCTATCAGTAGTATGCGGACGTCCGTTGTTATTCACTGTGACCTTTGGTTACTGGGTGATGTTGGAATGCTGTACCAAATTCCTCATTCGCTATGGATAATAATTGTCCATCCAGACAGTTGCAAGTGCCTTTGGATTAAAGTATGACTGATTTTGCATAAGCAAAATAGTGAATTAAATAAATAGTATGTTAGAAAGTGAAGCCTTATTACCACACATTTATGCTAACACAGAGGCAACTTTTTGAACCCATAATTACCATTTGTGAGGGGAGGGTGCTAAGTAGTCGGTCTACAATTTACACCCAGTTAGGAGTTGCAATTCTCAGAATAAGGAAAGAGTGCCTATTGCACATAATTTTCCTCACTCTGAGGTTTGCAAGACATTATTTTACACTGTAATCCCCCTATTTGTACACAAATTTCCTTGGCATAAATTAAGGGTGCAAACCCATATCTCACACAGTTTGCACCAGAGCTGTATACTCAGTTAAGGAACAAATCAAAATGTGCACATAAAACTACATTAGCTGCCCAATAGTAATTGGGCCTGAGTGAGCCAACGACTCAAAGACCATTAGTAAGTTTGAATTCATTACAGTGTTAGTAAAAAGACAGAAAGCAAACAAAAGAGACTTAAACATTAATTAAAGACTAAAACTGAAGACTGGAGTGAGACAAGAGGCATGTCAGAGAGTTAGAGAGCTAAGACAGCTCTCAAAAATGAAAATGGGAATACCACCAACAGTTTTGAACAGGTGTAGTACCAAGATCACTCATGCTTCCCAGCAGTACCTATTTTGAACTGGTGGTTGACAGTGTGTACCACTGTCCACTTATTTATGGGGATCAGGACAATTTAAGTTTATCCTGTGGGTGGTGGTCCCGATTGTTAAATATTAAAAACCATTTTGGTATTTTGGCCGAGAACCAAAATTCTGAGAGCTGTCCGCCAGTCCGTGTTGGGTCTAAATGTATGTATCTCAAAAATCAACAAAGTCCGTGTGATTTAAACACAACCTCTTTGGGTCAAAGGAGCACGAGTCTGCTGACTCAAAACAACACTTTATGTTGTTTAGGGGAAAGAAACCTACATAGATTTTTTAGGTTTTATATAAAGCCCTCACTCGCCAACCTGGTTGGTGACATGCTTCATCATCGGGCTCCACTGGGTATGGCCGAATGCCAACCCAGTGTGCTACAACGCCAGGTTACTGCGGAGCGGGGTTCGTGTGAGGTGACAGTGAATTTAAAAACTTCCAATTGAGTAAAAAAAAGCAGTTTTATTTGTTTTGCTAATTGGAAATATTAAAAAAGGAAGAGTGAGGGTCAAAAATTAGAAGACCGGATTCACTCTGTGGCGGTCAACATGTTTCTGCCTTAATGTATGGTATACAGGCTTTCGTCAGGACCAGAGTGGGGGTGCAGAGTCCCGGCGGTATGAGCGCGCTAAGGCTCACCCTGCCGAGGACTGTAAGTGTGAAAAATATATATAGTGAATAATCCGCCAGCTATTATGGTGGTGGAGAGGAACGAGTTTATTCTAGTGGTTGACAGACACACAACAAAAGACAAAACATAAAAGAATTGTAAGTATTGATGTTCAAACTCGTAATCAATCGCTGCCAGGTAAGCCAAGCAGACAACAATGTGCTCGATCGGTGATGTGCCATTAGGTTGTACCACAGGTGCACTAATTGTGAGATCTGTGCACCTAAAAGTACCAGGGCTCAGGTGTCAGGCAAGTGCGTTGAAACTTGTCCTGAATAGCGTGTCTAGTTAGGTATATCGAGACACACGTGATGTACAATGTGTCAACACTTATATTGCATATGGGCAAGGGGGACGGAGAAACGTACCCCTGTGTAAGTCATAGGTAGCGACTTAACAGTAAGGTAAAAATAAAAATAAAAAATAAAACAACCCAATCTTACTCGGAGGCATATCCGTGTGAAGCCTCAGGGATCCCGGGAGAAGGGTGGGAGCATATGGCACACCCTGGAATTGAAGAGAAAGGAGGAAAGGTGGTTGAAAAACCAGGAGAGTGGGGTCTCGTAGAAAACGCTTACCGTCAAATTAGAGGGAGAGGGGGGAGGGGGAACAGGGTTCTACTCACGCCCTCGTTGCTCAGCACCCGTTCAGTACCTAAAGAGAGCCTCTTGCACCCGGGTCCAGGATGTCAGGGCCCGGGGTGAGGGGCTCGTGTGGTAGCGAGGAAGACGTGCGTCGCGTAAAGCGACGGAACAAAGAGACAATGTATGTATGCATTCCACCTAGAATAAAGTCTATGAACCATGCTGCACTGGTGTTTTATTTTTCTGTCAGAGACCCAGCCCATGAACCCCCCTCTAAATGGGAACATGACAGTACTGGAATACTTTCTGAGTACCCTTTAAAGTAATATTTGGCAGAATAGAGTATTTTGATTAAATATATGTCAGACTTGGGTCTAAGATGCACTATTGGACACTTTGTTTCCAAGCTATTCTTGCAGCTAACCCTTCATTGAGGAAGGCAGGTTCACTGGCTTTGGTCGCTGAAAGCCAGCTTTGGGTATTGTCCATGCAGGCAGCAAACAGTGCCAGTAGGATAAGTGGTCTGTGCCAGTGGGAGAAATGGTCAGGGTCCCCCTAACAAATGTGGGCATTCCCACTTATTTTTTTATTTTTTACAAATTAAGCACTGCATCCAAGGTTGAGTTGGCACCCTGGAGGTACTTCCCACATCACCTGTTTGATAGACAGAGTAGAGGGCTCTCCAGAGAAGAGCATAAGAAGCTGCACCTGCGCTGTGGGGGTGTCTGCAGAAAGAAGCCTGGGAAGGTGCACAAGCAGCAGTGAGTTAGGATTGGAGCATGTTACCTTTTACAAAACTCCTCTTTGGATCTTCTGTTGGACTTCCAAGTTTGGATTATTACATGAGCTGCACCATGAACTTTCTGAAATTTCAATACTACCCATTTGCCTTTGGACAATACAGTTTGAATAATATGATTTAAAAATATAATTTACTGTATGGTTCATTGGTATAAAAAATTAAGCTGTTTTTTCACCCGATCACCCAAGAGGTAGCAAGCTCACTTGCATAATATCTTAGGGTAAGTTTAATTTGCGCACGCAGCTCAGAATAGTGTGCACAAAGGCACTGCATTGCCGCTCATCAAACAAAATAATTGGAGGGAACATTGCTTTCTACCCTCCATCAAGGGAAGGCTGTTCACAAACAGCACCACCGTTATGTAGTACTGCATCAAACAGGGTGGGGTAGGGTCATGGGCTCTTTGTCAGGAAGCTCTGCATCTCTGGACATGGCTGGAACATCAGGGCATTTCTCTTGTGGTTCAGCATCTGTCAGGCTCTGCACGCCAGAGTGGACAAACTCAACCGAAGATGCCTAGATGATCACGTGTGGCGTCTCCATCCGGAGGTGGTGCAAGGTCTTTCAGCAGTGGGGAGAGCCTTCGTTAGATCCGTTCGCCACCGCCAAGAACGCGCAATGTCAGCAGTTGTGCGTGCTGGAGTTTCCAAGAGAGCTTTTGTTCAGAGACACTTTTTGTCTTGAGTGGAGCTCAGGCCTCCCGTAGGCCTTTCCGCACATAAGTCTCAAGAAGATCAAAAACTACGGGCCAAAGTCATCCTTGTGGCTCCAGACTGGGCTAAGAGAGTTTGGTGTCCAGAGCTGTTAAGCATGACAGTCGATCCTCGGATCTGGCTGCCCCTTAGGGAGGATCTTCTGTCACAGCAGCAGGGGAGGGTCCTCCACCCAAACCTGTCAACTCTTTGCCATCTTGCGTGGAAATTGAACGGCGATAGTTGACAGCTTTCGACCTTCCTCCTGAAGTCTCTAACGTTATCTTGGCAGCCAGGCAGCCCTTCTCCAAGATGGTATACTCCTGTAGTTGGGAAAAATTTGTGGCTTGGTGTACAGAAAGACCGATCAATTCCTTTTCTGCCCCCCTTGTCAGGTTCTCCTTTTCATCCTTACTCTTGCCCAGCAGGGCTTTGCTTTGGGCAATCAAAAGGGCTGTCTCTCTGCGATTTCTGATTTTTTGCAGTTGCCTGACCAGCCATCCCTCTTCAAATCCCGTTTGTAAATAGATTCTTGAAAGGTTTGCAACATTTGTTTGCATCTTCCCCTTTCATTTGGCCCCAATGGGACCTCGATTTCGTCCTCACTTTTCTTATGTGCTCTCCTTTTTAAAAAAAAAAAAAATCTTTATTAGACAGCTTGTAGACAAGTGAGTGTACATCACCCCAGCATGGAGTCCCGTATGCACATTTGTATCGGATATCAATACAAGCTGTGTTTTTTCTCGTATAATTGAAGAAAAACAACCCGCCCTGAACAAACCCTCCACCCATTCCCCCCCCCCCCCCCCCCTCCCCCATTACCGGTGCTGTGCTGAGCAATCTTTTATACCTGGGTGGTCCTACAGAGTGTAATGCGTCAGTTCACTATAATCGTCCCAGAACTCCCCGCATGCATAACAGCGTTGTATTACAGAAGATCATCTCAGGTCTGGTTTTCCCAAGCAAATACCCCGTGAGTGGAGCCCAAAAATCTTTAGGACGAGAGGCCTCCGGTATTTCCTCCGCATAAATCAACAATTGGTCCCTACAATAAAGAAAGTCTCAGATCCATTTCCTCACCGTCTGGACAGTCCTGGCCCTCCAATTTTGCGCCACTGCCCGCTTGGCGAATAAAGTGGAGATGGCCACCAGCCGCCTATTGCACAGTTTGAGCTTTTTCACCCAGCCCAGCAAACAAATAGCAGGCAAACACTCCACTGGTTCCATCACGACGTCCGTAAGCACTTGCGTAACGTTCACCCAGAAATTATATATACCAGCACACATCCATGCTAAGTGCAGGAAATCAGCATCTGCCTGTCCGCAACATGCACAGCATGAACTGTCCCTTAGGCCGAATCGATGTAGCTGCATCGGGGGTGTAATAGAATTGGTGTAGATATTTGAAGTGAATGATACGGAGATTGCAGTTCGAAGTCAGCCGCCCCGTTAGCACACAGCAGAAGTTCCAGTCATCCAGCGTCAGTGTGGTGCTCAGCACTGTCACTCACTTAGTATAGGAGGGGGGTTCCTCAAGGTCATTCTCCCTGAGGGACGCGCTATACAATTTGGTTAGCAAGCCTTCACGCTCCGCCCCCACGAGCACCGCCCGCAGTGCGCGCGGCTCTGCCGAATACCCAGGGTAGACATCTCGGATTGTTTGCCGCACCCGCACATAAGTGAAACCGAGCATCAGACCCGCACCGTGGCGACTCTGCAGCTTGAAAGTACCAGAAATTGGCCCCGATTATAAAGATCCCCAAGGCGAGTAATCCCACCCTGACTTAGCGCCTTCAAGGCAGTGGGGTCCCGCGCAGCAGATATGTCGGGGTGCGTCGCAAGAGGCAGCGCAGGGGCATAGAGATAGTCCACCCCGGCCCTTTTGCCAGTGCACTCCATGCCCATGCCGTACAATGAACTGGGCTATTTCACCCCCCCCGCCTCCCAACAGTGCAGCTGCTGCCAGCAGCACAGGGAGCACAGAGTCCGCCACTATGGCCGTGTGTGGTTGGTATTTCTGTGGGAAGTACCAAAAGTGCGCGAATTGCGCCTGGGCACATGGGTAATATAGGCGAAAATCAGGGGCCTCGAACCTGTCGCGCTCAAATGGCTGCGTTAACACCATCCAGCTGCACCGGGGTTTCCTGCCCCCCCAAACAAACGTGAGCAGTACTGATTGCAGTGTATTAAACAATGTAATGTTCAATCTAATGGGGATGTTAACAATCATCGCGCTCAAATGGCTGCGTTAACACCATCCAGCTGCACCGGGGTTTCCTGCCCCCCCATACAAACGTGAGCAGTACTGATTGCAGTGTATTAAACAATGTAATGTTCAATCTAATGGGGATGTTAACAATCAAATAGAGGAGTTTGGGTAAAAAGGACATTTATATGACCGCGATGTGATCTGCGAGTAAAAGGGGCAGCTTAGCCCAGCGTGCTGCCTGATCTGTAATTGTGTGAACTGCCCGGCCAAAATTAGCCGTAATCACCACATCATGGTCTCTATAGAGCCAGATTCCCAAATTCTTTACCGGGTCATATGATCACTGCAGGGGGAAGTCCAACTCGATCTCCCTGGTGCCAGCAGTTAGTGGAAATACAGTGGACTTGGCCCAATTAATGCCTAGGCCAGAAAAGCAATCAAACCTTACATACTCTCTCAATAGTTTCAGCAAATATGTGGCGGGCTCACGCACATAAAGTAACATATCATCAGCGTAGAGTGACACCATTAAAGGCCGCTGCCGGAACCGCAGTGCTGCCTGGGCGTGTCACTGACGCAGTTTTCAGGCCAGAGGCTCCAGTGCAAGTGCAAAAAGCATTGGCGACAAGGGGCAGCCCTGCCGCGTGCCACATTGGATGGAAAAGGCAGCAGATACCCAGCCATTTACATGAACCTGCGCTACCGGAGCGGTGTATAGAACATGGATCGATTTCAGGAAGAACGGGGGCAGACCCATACGCAGCAAGACGACAAACATATACTCCCACTGTAGGGAGTCAAACGCCTTAGCCGCATCGAGCAGCACAGCCACCGCCTGAAAGTCGCTCTCCAAATAATGCAACGTGGAAAAAATAGTGCAGTGGTTATGAGATGTGGATCTAGAGGGCACGAAGCCCGACTGGTCCGGAAGGACCAGGTTTGGAATTAGTGGTTGGAGCCTTGTGGCAATCATTTTTGCCAAGATTTTGGCATCTATTTTAATTATTGATAGGGATCTGTAGGAATCGCAAGCGTTTGACGCCTTTTCCGGTTTCAGTAACATCACGATTAAGGCCTCCTTAAGTGGTGGAGGCAGAGTGCCAGACTCGTACACCTCCAACAGCCTCGTCGCCAGAACATCCCCAAATGCCTTATAGAACTCGCTAGGGAGGCCATCGAGACCCGCCGCTTTACAAGTGGGGAGTGACATGATTGGCTTTTTCACATCAACGACATTGAATGGCTGCGTGAGGTACTCTCGTTGGTTTAGAAACAACCAGCCCAGGGTGACATCAACTAAATAAGCATGGATTTCATCCGCATGAGGCTGATCTCATTCCCCATATAATTTAGAGTAGTAATCCAGCACCACCCCGCTAATATCCGAATTACCGTAGTGCGCCTTGTCCTCAGCATCCAATAGCTCAGTAATGTAACCCTGACTACGCGGCGCCGCCGATTTCTAAACCAGGTAGCGGCTAGGCTGGCCCCCCTCTCCATAGTAGGGGGAAGTACACCGACGTGATCTATGTGCCATCTCCTGGTCCACTGTTGCATTATGTTCTAACACGCGCTCCCGAATAGCCGCCAGTGTTTCGGTGACAGGGCAGCGGGCATAGGTGCGCTCCAGAGCAACTCTTTCATCTGCTAGTTTCCGGATTCAACGGGGCAGGTCACAGAGAACACACGCCTGTGCCCCGATACACACCCCCTGGATAGTCACCTTAAACGCCTCCCAGAGAACACCAGCACTGTTCACAGTGTCAGAATTTTCCCGGAAATAATTCTGAATGGCTTCACTCACTGTGTGCTTAAACACCGAATCAGTCAAGGAGGACGGCTGCAATCTCCAAGAAAACAAGGGCCTCTCATATCCAGGAAGCCGCAAAGCCAGCAGTACCAAGGAATGATCAAAAATAGTTTTAGCCAAGTGTTGAGCGTTTACGGCCCACGTACATACAGCTTCAGGGACGAGCCAATAGTCCAGGCAGGACCATGTGCCATGTACAGTGGAGATAAAAGTGCTTTCCCTGACCCCTGGGTGCCTCACGCGCCAGACATCCTGCAAATACCCAGCATCCAAGAGCCCTAGACGAACGTCAGTGGACTGTCTGTGTCGTGGAGCCCCAGTGCCCTCCTTGTCCATATCCACATCCAAACACTCTGGCCATAAACATTAATCAGAAGGATACTCGTGCCGCCAAGCTTCCCATGCACCTTAGCCAGCCGACCCTGCTCATCCACATATGTACCATGAACTTGGGAGGGCGTGCCCTTCTTGACAAGAATCATCACACCTCGGGAATAGGAGTAATACGACGAGGCCTCACTCACTGCAGCCCATCGAGCGCCCACATTCCTCTCAGGTAACTTGGTGAGATGGATCTCCTGTAAAAAGACCACATTGACACTCAACCTATCTAATGAAGGTAAAACGGTACGGATTTTCTTGGGACTGTTGAGGCCACGTGCGTTCCATGTGAGGAATCTAACATCACTGCCCATGTACAAGGTTACATATGAAAGATACAGTTCTACGAGATCTGACTTTCAGAACATGCTGCCCAGGTTCAAGTTTAGTACAATACACAAGTGCTAACTGTGCACCACCTTAACCCCCCCAATCCCCCCACCCACTTCGGCGTGCCCAATGTGCCAAAGCCATCCCAGTGTGAACAAAACAACCCCCAACACCCAGAATCCAAATAGTGCATACTGTGGGGATCTCCCATATCGGAGGTACCTGAGGGTTACTGTCCCCCTGCAGTGCAGGAGGTGGCTGATCGGGTCTAATACCTGTGCAAAAATCAACAAGGCATATAAAAAACAAACGGCACCCAGGAGATGCAGCTATAGGGTGTTATCCCCCCGCAGGTCAACATTATACAACCATCCTTGAACTTAGGGGCCAAGTACCGAATGAGAGTCCCACCAACAAAATAAGCAATAGATAGAGCTGATTAGTGCCCCCCTGTCCAATATCATTGCTCCTCTTCATCTGTGGCAGCTTTGTCCTCCTTTCGTCTCCGTTTCAGCTGCTTGGCATAGTCCATTGCCACCCTGGGGGCTGTGAAGATCTTAAAGTTACCCTCTGACCCGACACGCAGGCACGCAGGATATAACATCGCATAGGGGATGCTTTCAGACTGGAGAATTTTTTTTACTCAACCGAACTCCCGGCGCGCAGCCTGAAACGCTACCGTGAAGTCCGGGAAGAAAGACAACGCGTTTCCCTGATGACAAAAATTGCCCTAATCCCTAGCCAATCTCAAAATGGTATAACGGTCCCGATAGTTCAGAATCCGGACAATTATAGGACGAAGCGCCCAGAACAGGGCGAGCAGCCAGAGAACGATGGGCGCGCTCAATAATGAACATGTTAGATAAGTTCTCATGGCCGAAGATTTCCTTGCTCAGGTTCTCGTTAAACGTCTCCATCCGTCCAGTATTCGTAGATTCGGGAAGGCCCGTGATGCAAATGTTGTTCCTTCGTGACCTGGCCTCCAAATCCTCATTCTTAGCCTGGATAAGTGCTAGTACCTTTTCCATATTAAGCGTCTTACGGGCAACTTCGCTGAGGCCATCCTCCGTGGAGAATACCCGCTGCTCCACTTCCCCCATTCGTGCATTTTGTGTTTCCAACTGCACAGCCATGTGGTCCAGCCTGTGCGTAATAGTGGACATGCCGCCTTCTATAGACTTAAGGCTTTTTTACATGGCCATTAACGTGACCTAGAGTCCCCTGAGCATCTGCCTCGGAGTCCGGTGCCGCTTTTTGCTGGGTCCTTCCAGACTTACGCGCTTCGAAAGTGAGGCGAGGTTGTGACTGATCAGGCTTCCCCATGATGAATGCCTGGAGGCACAGGCCACAGTCCGTGAATCGTGCAACTCAACAGCCCTCCCCCAGAGACGCAGGGAGCACCAGCCAGGCACCCACACCCAAGAGCACCCTAAGCACGGAGTTCCCTGAAATGGTGGAATGGAGCAAGGTGCCTGTTTCCGTGGGAACCCCCCACACGCCAAGGCACCTGCACCCCCGTTAGCCAGCTGTAGATATTGTATCTTTATTACTGCAGCCCAGTAGGCCGTGGGGACCGGCAGAGGTGACGGATCAGCAGCAAGTTCGATGTGCACGGGTCCAGAGCGCCACAGCGCAAGTTATAGCTCCAGGACAAGCAGGGTCAGCGCCCACCCGAGGCAGACACACATGTGCACTACCACCCCTCCCTGCGCAACAGGCCGCAGCTCGCAGAGCACAGCGCATCGCTCAGGCCCGCACCCACCTACGCAGCAACTGGCCCAAACAAGGCCACACCCCACTTACCACTGCCCGCAAGTGGCACTCAGCAATGTCACATGCTCCCCGGTAGGCCAAGCAATCTCGAGACGTCACCGCACCGGAGTTCAGTCTGCAGAGCTACTGCACCGATATGTGCAGCGATGTAGGCCGGAGCTCACGGGAGGGCGCCCAATGTGCCGTCACTCAACCGCTCACTCACGGAACCAGCCAAGTTGTCCTCCGCTCACCGCCGCCAGCCGCGGGTTTGCACAGCAGCTCACGCTCGGGGCGCACCGGATCTGCCCCCAGGTTCTTCCGCGCTGTTAAGTGTTAGCGGGACAGCGCGTGCAGCAATGTCTATGCCGCCGACCCACCCGCAGCCGAGGACTCCGATACCTTACACGTGACTGTGCTTGGCCGGGTCAGTCGCGCCATCCCTCCGCAGCTTCACACTCCGCGGAGCCGCTCCAATAGCAGCGTGGCGGGAATCAGCAGCAGCCGGCTACCGGCATACACAGGGCGCCCTGCGCCGCTCCAGCCCTAGCAGCAGGACCGGGTGCAGGCAGGATCAGGCGGGCGCACCACCTCTAGCCCCCGAGCGATACCACCAAATGGCCACAGCAATCGGAGCAGGAGTAGCAGGTCAGTTCAGTCCCGGGCACAGACCGTCACCATCTTATCGCCAGGCCGCCTCCGCTCCCTCAACAGTCTTTTGCTGTAGCCGTGCCCCCAGGCGCTCCAATACTTCGCCAGTAGCTGTGCGGTTGAGGGGGGGGGGGGGGGGGGGGGGTCACTCCATGTCCAGTAGTCGATTTTCACCAGTGATGCGTCAATATAATGCAGATTTTGGGTGGATTGAAGATCAGCCGGGCGGAGCAGCACTAATGTGCGGCTATTTCGCCTGACGCCCTCTAGCGCCCCCCATGTGCGTTCCTTTTGGGCCTTTGCACAATTGTTCAGTCAGGCTCCTTACCATCAAAAGGGCCTTTCTCATGCCTGTAACATCTGATTGGAGGGTCAGTGAGTTTCAGGCTTTATCATCCAAGCCTCCCTACATCAACATCTACCCAGACAAGCTGGAAAGCAAGACTTCTGTGCTAGGAAAGCCCTGTAACCGCAACTGAGAACTGGTCAGAAATTAAAAACGATTTAATCAAACTAATGCCCACCTTTTAGTGCTGGGCTTTTGCAGTGCCCATGCTATGTAAACGACATCAGTGCCCTTGCTTGGATGCGAGAGGTGGCATTGCGTTAATGATGCCAATGCCAGAAGACTGGTGTTGTGGGTAGGCAGTTACCAATGGCCACGGATTTCTGCTTGTAACAGTCCTGGGTGAAAAGAGGAAATGCAGTTGATTGGCTCCAGGATGAGCTGGTGTGAGGCATAGCAAAGATTTATACTCTCTCTGCACTTCTTGTGGCGATAATGAGGATAACTGATGTGGAGAATGCAAGATGTAGGTGACGGGATGCGCGATCAGTGATGAATGAGGATTATGCAATCCAGGACAACTTTAACTTGCAATACAGTTTCAGCAGAGACAAAGCAGTATTAATCCGCTACTATACACAAAATCATGTATTAAAAGTACCCTTTTAATGTGAATTATTTGCGCATATTATTCGTCCGCTACCATAAGTGCTAGTTGTGATGATGCTGTAGCACACAGATGAAAACTTACATCGAAAAGTGTATTCTAGAAGGATAGTAGTGCCTACTCCCACAGTGGCCTGTTTGATGGGGTGCTCCTACACAACAGACCTGCATGCAGCTTGAAGGAGGTGAACTGCGGCTAAATCCTCTCATGGGATAGAGTGCTGTAGAACAACACTGATCTACTAGCTGTGCTTTGCTAGGGCTGCAGTCTGCCTCTAACACTGTGTATCTGGGAAAGTCCTTCTGTTGTGCCGATGGCTAACACAACAGTCATTAACTATAAACTGTTTGCCCTTTACCTTTTTCCAATTTATGGCTTCAGCGGTTCTGCTTCTTTCTGGAGAGTGAAAAAAGCACGTAACTTTTACAAGCCTAAAGCAGCTTTGAAATAAAATTGATTAAAACTATACCTTCTTTTAACATAAACAACCGCAATGGAGCGCACACCGCTAGCTCCTCCTCCGGGTTGCCCCATGGGAAGCTGGTACATGAAGTTCTTGAGTGGTTCACCCCAGTGGGTGCAAGTAAGTACTTGTTAAACGGATAATCTCTAGACCCGATACATGTCCCGGGTTTTAAAATATCGCCCGAGACATGGCTCTGGTTTCGGGATACCTTCCCTCCTCAGTAGAGAAAATAGTTAGGGGTGGAAGAGAGGGCCGCCAAGCAACCGTCAAGGGCCTCAGTGCCCGCACAGGCACGCAGGTGCGTCGTCCAGGAGCTCGTCAGCTCAAAGCTCAAGGGAGCCATTTATATAAACAACCGCAATGGAGCGCACACCGCTAGCTCCTCCTCCGGGTTTCCCCATGGGAAGCTGGTACATGAAGTTCTTGAGTGGTTCACCCCAGTGGGTGCAAGTAAGTACTTGTTAAACGGATAATCTCTAGACCCGATGCATGTCCCGGGTTTTAAAATATCGCCCGAGACATGGCTCGGGTTTCGGGATAACTTCCCTCCTCAGTAGAGAAAATAGTTAGGGGTGGAAGAGAGGGCCGCCAAGCAACCGTCAAGGGCCTCAGTGCCCGCACAGGCACGCAGGTGCGTCGTCCAGGAGCTCGTCAGCTCAAAGCTCAAGGGAGCCATTTATATAAACAACCGCAATGGAGCGCACACCGCTAGCTCCTCCTCCGGGTTGCCCCATGGGAAGCTGGTACATGAAGTTCTTGAGTGGTTCACCCCAGTGGGTGCAAGTAAGTACTTGTTAAACGGATAATCTCTAGACCCGATACATGTCCCGGGTTTTAAAATATCGCCCGAGACATGGCTCGGGTTTCGGGATAACTTCCCTCCTCAGTAGAGAAAATAGTTAGGGGTGGAAGAGAGGGCCGCCAAGCAACCGTCAAGGGCCTCAGTGCCCGCACAGGCACGCAGGTGCGTCGTCCAGGAGCTCGTCAGCTCAAAGCTCAAGGGAGCCATTTATATAAACAACCGCAATGGAGCGCACACCGCTAGCTCCTCCTCCGGGTTGCCCCATGGGAAGCTGGTACATGAAGTTCTTGAGTGGTTCACCCCAGTGGGTGCAAGTAAGTACTTGTTAAACGGATAATCTCTAGACCCGATACATGTCCCGGGTTTTAAAATATCGCCCGAGACATGGCTCGGGTTTCGGGATAACTTCCCTCCTCAGTAGAGAAAATAGTTAGGGGTGGAAGAGAGGGCCGCCAAGCAACCGTCAAGGGCCTCAGTGCCCGCACAGGCACGCAGGTGCGTCGTCCAGGAGCTCGTCAGCTCAAAGCTCAAGGGAGCCATTTATATAAACAACCGCAATGGAGCGCACACCGCTAGCTCCTCCTCCGGGTTGCCCCATGGGAAGCTGGTACATGAAGTTCTTGAGTGGTTCACCCCAGTGGGTGCAAGTAAGTACTTGTTAAACGGATAATCTCTAGACCCGATACATGTCCCGGGTTTTAAAATATCGCCCGAGACATGGCTCGGGTTTCGGGATAACTTCCCTCCTCAGTAGAGAAAATAGTTAGGGGTGGAAGAGAGGGCCGCCAAGCAACCGTCAAGGGCCTCAGTGCCCGCACAGGCACGCAGGTGCGTCGTCCAGGAGCTCGTCAGCTCAAAGCTCAAGGGAGCCATTTATATAAACAACCGCAATGGAGCGCACACCGCTAGATTATCCGTTTAACAAGTACTTACTTGCACCCACTGGGGTGAACCACTCAAGAACTTCATGTACCAGCTTCCCATGGGGCAACCCGGAGGAGGAGCTATCGGTGTGCGCTCCATTGCGGTTGTTTATATAAATGGCTCCCTTGAGCTTTGAGCTGACGAGCTCCTGGACGACGCACCTGCGTGCCTGTGCGGGCACTGAGGCCCTTGACGGTTGCTTGGCGGCCCTCTCTTCCACCCCTAGCTATTTTCTCTACTGAGGAGGGAAGTTATCCCGAAACCCGAGCCATGTCTCGGGCGATATTTTAAAACCCGGGACATGTATCGGGTCTAGAGATTATCCGTTTAACAAGTACTTACTTGCACCCACTGGGGTGAACCACTCAAGAACTTCATGTACCAGCTTCCCATGGGGCAACCCGGAGGAGGAGCTATCGGTGTGCGCTCCATTGCGGTTGTTTATATACCTTCTTTTAACGTTTAATCTCTAAGCATTTGGTCACTGCCCTATACACTTAAAAATGTTTAATCATTTTGGAGGAATAACGTCATTGGTTATATTTAACGTGGCTTTCTTTTTCAACATCTCCCATGCCTTATGCTGGGAATGGTCACTTAATTTCACTTAGAGGACATAGGCACATTGAAATAGAACCACGTCAACATTTGCCCTTCAAGAAACTCTCAGGAGAAAATCTTTAACTGCCTTATTAGGTCTTAAATGGACATTGTATCTTTTTCAATCCTACACTGATTAAGGCAAAGTAAACTCCATTACACTCTTCACTCTGTTCATTCACAGGAAGAACATTGATCTGAACTCATCACAAAGAAAGAACACAGCGAATTAAGTATGTTATTACAGAAGAGACTCCTTGTTGGAGGTCAGAATCTATTTATAGCCTTTAGTCGCTTCAATGTGTAGAGAGGGAAAATAAGTGGTGTCAGAAGTGCATTCTGTGCTCATAAAGTGAGCGTATTGCAGGTCAGCTGTAAAATATTGGATACATCATACATTACTGGTTAAGCTACTATCCCTTAACTGCTATTACGTAAGTGGTAAAAGTATGTTTTTATTTGATTGAAGTCTGTCATTGACAATAGTCCGTAATGCGTTATCTGGGTGCACCCTAACATTCTTTATTTTGTAAAACATACAAGCCTTGCTATTACTAGAAATAAAGTCATTGACTTAAAAATACCTAAAATGAGGCTTTTGCTGCTAGCTCTTTATAGGATTAAGAATGCCTTCTAAATGGAGCATTCTTTAATAGTATGTAAGAAGTGGTATGGATTTGTTTTTGTGTGTGTATAGTCCCATCCAGTAGCCATACTCTTGAAAATACTATTCTGTACAGATAGCCTCACTATACTCCCTTTTTCAGAGGTAGAAATAATATGATACTGTGCATGGCCAACATATGTGCTTCCAATAAGACATTGGGTAAAGTCCATACCTCAGTTTGTGGAATTATTTTAGATTTTTCTTGTCTTCTCAGTGCATTTTGACTTCGTTGATAATTACATAGAGCAAGCACTTTGGGTTTACTCTACTCAGTCCTGTCTTTCTCATAATACTGTTCCTTCCCTTGAGTCATGGTTTTGTTTCCTCTTCTCTTTGAGTCTGTTATTCGGTCCCTGCAACCAACACTAAGACTCCTGGCTTTAAGAGCAGCCAGATTTGTGTATCCACAAAGAAAAGTTGTATGTGGTCTCCTGGAAAAAAAAAGAAATTCCATTACATATTTGTGACAGTTTCTCTGCACTGATTTACAATATCGTCGGTCCTTGTCTGTATTATTGAATGGACTTGAGTAACCCGAGAGCAGTTGCTAGCTTTTACCACACAATCATTTGTAGTGGCTACCTCCTCCTACAGATTACTTCATTGAACTCTTTCCAGGTACCAGCCTGGGATACGGAATTTTATTGGTTGCAACAGTATATTGTCATTTGTCACCAGGCAACATCACAATTGAGCCTTGCAGCTCCTTCAGAACATACAAAGCTAAACTATATAGGGCCCCTGTTTTTTCCATGTCCTTATCAATGTGAAGTAAATTATTATTGTACAGTTAATTTGAGCATTACAAATAAAAACTGAGAACACCATGTGAAAAAGCTTTCCAGCAATTATTTTTTGTGCCGTATACAATGCACCAAATATATTCAGTTTGAAACCGAAGAGTTAGAGTAATAAGTGCTTACTTCATTTCTATTGCCATATTCCCAGGAGATTTATGTCGAGGGTTCCGGTACTGACTTAAGTTCATCCGAAACAGGAGAGTTCGCCAAGTTGAAGTGCCAGTGTGTCAAGATGTAAAAATGGACTTTGTAAATTCGCCAAATAAATAAGTCTTTTAGAAGCTTGAGTTCTAAAAGTACATACTACGTTGACATGAGTGGTAAAAATAAGCCAATTTTGTATGCGTTATTGAATCTTTTTAAGTTAAAGTGCTTGGTGCATAAGCAAATAGCACGGTGTCATGACAGTGAGGTGGCTTAAGCGTTCCCATCATAGTGGAGTAGATTATATGTTCAATTTCTCCAATATTGTACTTAGTTTTTTTCAGATTTTTCTTGAGTTGTCTTTTGTTTGCCTGTTTTTCCATCACATGATGGTAATGGCTCCAGTCTCTTTTCTACTATGTTAAGGAATCTCGTATTGGCAGTTTAATTGTGTGGCGGTCGGATCAAAACAGGCCAGTACCGCCTGTCTGCAGGTTCGAATGCCTTTTTTGGTTAAAAAGGTGGCAGAGCATTGTTCATTGCTCCTCCAGTATGCTTGTGCAAATACATATTATGTGTAGAAGGGCTTCACGCCCAATTCCGCATAGGCGGCAGGTGGTGGTCATTGTGTTAATCTTTCCAGGGTGGTAGGTGTAGAAGCGAGCGTAGCATGCCCAAGCTGCATCTTAAAAATGTATCTTTCACTGCTAAGTTCAACCATGTGCTGAGATATGGTTGCGGTTTCGTAACGACTTAGTTTTTCAATACAAACCAGCCATGTGCCCTTTTCGCCAGCAGTGACTTGTCTTCTATTATTAATGTCGCTTTGATGGCTTTGGTGACTAGTGTTTTAAAGCTGGTGTGGGATGCTGAAGTCGCCCAAAGGGCTTGATAACCTAGCTGCATTAAGGAGTCATAGAGCTAAGCTCTGGCTGGGGATCTTTCTCGAGATGACAATTCCACCCAGAGATGAGAGTTGTGTGTATTCTGCCCAGCACCCCTTATTTGATGCCAGCATCTTATGTACAGTCCCCTTCTGGCCAAAGTCTGTCTCTGAAGGCCAATTTCTAATCTTATTTGTGCGGGGGAAGTGTATTTTGGGAGACAGAAGATCATTCTGTATGCTCTGATGATGGTGTTATCCATGGTGGTTGTGTCTCTCCCTAGCAATGGCTCACTTCCATATGTTATTGCTGGGAGGAGTTACGCTTAAAGTAGCTGGAGTTGTAGTAAGGACTCCCTTAATACGTACATACATTGTTAAGTTAGCATAACCGCGTTAGAAGTTAGAAAGCCATCTTGCTGCTTTTGCACACGACACTGCATTTACATGTTATTGCTTAAACGAACTGCTGACTCGAGTTTTGCCTCACACGAGAGCAATCTGTTGTTACCATCCCGAGCTCTGCGAAGCGACCTTGGTCTGCACACGATGTGACAAACAGTCTGAGTTGTTAGACAATGCATGTTTTCCACTCTAGGTTGATCGACCCACTATTTAGTCATAACACACGAGCAGCTGCACATACCTGAAAGTTGGTGCTTTTAATATCACGGACATCATGTTTATTATTCAGACCGAAGACGAGCCTTCCTGCGAGAAGTCTCCTGATGCTCCTGTGATGTGATTTCACTAAGCTGATCTTTGAGGTATGGGGTCCCCTATTCAAGCCTAAGAGACCTTCTGTTAGACTAATAATAATATTAGCTTCTTAGTAAAGGGAAAGTGGTAGTATCCACTGTCATTATAACATGATCACCCCTTTTATATTCTATGGAATTGTAACTATGTTAATGGTTTTGATTTTAATCATTTGTCTGCTTGTATTAGCCAAAGTACTGCATCTTAGGACACGTGGTCTATAAAAATAAACTCTTTTTATTTTCACCGTGTCTCTGTTGATTATTGTTGTGGACTGATGTGAGAATAATATACGAACAGGTATTTCCGATTCCCACCATTCCTGAGTATGTACTGAGTCGCGTGTTCTGGGTTGTCTTTTCATTGGGACCGCCGAGCTAAATCTCGGATAACGAATGGGACACTTATGCTAGCCGGATACTGGGTTCTGGGTTCTGAGGTGAGTTTCTGGTACACCACAACTTACTGAGGTCCTGGGGTTCTACGCATAGTTCTGTGTGTAAGCAGAATCCCTGCAACAGAGTAAAGGGGTATTAAAAAAAAAAAAAGGCCATCTCTTTCTTCTTCCAGGACCTAAATTGTTAATGCTACGGTGGTGCTTTATTGTCTCAGTGATTTTTTCTGAGCTTTGAAAGATCCCTTAGTGTCTATGATGACGCTTAGATTTTTGTATTCTGTCACAGGCTCCAAACAAAGTTTGTCCAGGTGCCAATGTGCCTTTCTCCATTTTGTATAGTTTATTGCCATGCTTTTTGTTTTTACCAAGTTGATTTGTAAGGTATTTTCCTGCAAGTTCTCTTTGGTGGAATCCAGTAAGTGCTGCAATCCAGCTGGTGTGTGGCTTATTAATACTAGATTGTCCGCATGAAGAAGGTTTGAGAAAACCATGTTTCCCAGTTTCGGGGCATGCAACTTGCAGTCATCCACTCTTGTGGATAAGTCAGTCATAAAGAGATTGAACAGATTGGAGGCAAGGACGCACCCCTGTTTTAGCCCTTTGGTGGGAATTCACCTGGAGAGATGCGTCCCAGCTTGACTTTTACCCTGGAGTCCATGTGCAGCAGGACTAGCTGCCTTGAAAGGGCTGGGGCAATATTCCAGTTGTTCAACTTCTGCCATAACTTTGCTCAGTCAACATGGTCAAAGGCTGAGCAGTAATCAAAAGATAAGTACAGTGATTGTTTAGCTTCTTTTGCAGCATCTATGTACAGGAATAGGACCATGATGTTAGTGATTGTTCCAATATGCTTGTAGAAGCCAGTTTGTTTTTAAGGTATGATGGAATTGCTTCCGGCCCAGGATGTTAATTCCTCCAAGATCATACCTGCATAGTATCTGATAGAGACGTCTAGCCGCAGATTCCTTAACTCAGAATATCCCCAGGCGTCAAGACTGGTCCAGTAAATTTTGCGCAGCAGCACCTCTGTGCGCCGGGGGGCGGCGCCGTACAGCTCCGCCCTGACGTCCTCAATGGACGTGACGTCAGCGGAGCCATATATGCCCCGCCACGCTGACATCAGTTTTCTTCTTTTCCGCGTCACAACGCGGACCCTGGAAACCAGCAGTTCCTGGCCTTGTTTTGGGCCTTCTCGGCACCGTTGCCAAACGGCTGTCCAGCCCAGCTTCTTCTCGTTGCCGCTCTCCCTCTCCAGAGGGAGCTCGTTCCCAAGGCCGCTCCCGGGGCCCTAAAAAAGGTAAGCGGAGCCATAAGCGTCCACTGAGGTCCACCTCTCGTAGGCGTGCCGCTGGCGCCCATTCCTCTCATAAGGGGTCAGCTACGGGTGCCCGGAGGTCACCTCCTCCATACCCTCCTTTTCCAGGAGTCGGAGCGACGCGCGCCCAAATGGCGGCCTACTCCCGGGCTCTTCAGGCCTACTTTGAGTCCCCCTCTCTCCCTGGCGTGACTTCGGGCCCCACAGAGGCGGAGGGTACTCCGGCCGGGCCCTCGTCGTCGGATCTTTCCCCGACCAGGGTTGTGTGCACTGACTCCGGGGCCGAGGCGACGACGTTGGGCGGTGGCCCAGACCGTCCTGGTCGCTCTAGCACACTCCGCCAGTCAGCGCATAGCCCTGTGCGGCTTCCTGCACGGACGGCAGGAGCGGTGTCGGCAACGCCGGGCTCGACGCCAGGCTCACACCGTCAGTCAACGCATAGCTCTGTGCGGCTTCCTGCGTGGACGGCGGAAGCTGCGTCCGCGACGCTGGGCTCAGAGCCGGGCACCACGTTGGACCCAATGATGGGCTCGACATCCAAACCCACACCAAGCTCTAAGCCTGATCCCATGTCTGGAGCAACGCATCACCCGATGTCGGTCGACATCGAGGTATCGTCCATCCTGGAGCCCATCGATGTCCAGTCGACTCCGACACAGCGCCCGCCGACGCCGCTGTCGACGCATCCCTTGCCGCCGGTGTCCATCCGTACATCGGCGTCCATGCCTGGGGTTGACCTCCTTCCGGATTCCGTGTTTCTGTCCGCTCAGTGGGGTCGGGTGACTCCGGTATCCGCTACAGCCTTTTCGGAGGCTGCTGCTGCTTCCCCTGGTCTGGAGCCACTGGTGCAGGTCCCTAGTGTGGCATGGCCTTCGGGTCGTTCCCCAGCCCCACTCTTTATGGCAACTCTGAGAATAAGCCTCCAACCCTCTCCTACAGACGGACTCTTGTCCCCTCCTAGGGTGACTACTGAGCTAGGGGCCGCTTATGCGCGGACTATCATCCGGGCAGCCGCTATCCTCGGCTTTCAGCCTCCTGTGGTACCCCTCATCCCCGATCCCTTAATGGATCTGCTCCATCTCGAGCCCATTACCGTGGAGCCCTTGCTACCCCTTAGGGGTGCTTTATTAGAAGCCCTGCGTGGCACGTGGGCACGGCCCTCTTCCGGAGCCCCGGTTGATCGGGCCATTGCTGGTAGGCACCGTCCTGTCCCGGGGGATCCGCTTTGCCTGTCCCTCCACCCTACCGCTCAGGGCCTAGTAATTCAGGCAACCTTTGGGTTGCAGGACTCCTCCACTGTGCCCTTGTTTCCTCCCACCTGGGAATCCAGGTGGCTGGATGCATGTGGAAGGCAGCTTTTTGCTTCTTCTAGCGTGGCCATCGGCGCTTTAAACACTACATGCGTGTTTGCACGTGCGTCCCCTGCACTTTGGGACTCCGTGGCTAACCTTCTCCCTTCCCTTCATGAGGAATTGCGCCCTGAGTTACTCCTTCTTGTCCTTCACGGCAAGGAAATGGCTCATTTTACAATACGCTCCTCCCTGGATCCCACAGACTCTGTGGGCCGTGCTCTTGCACGGTCGGTGGCTTTGCGCCGTCATGCCTGGATGCTTGACAGTCGCTTCCCTGATAATATTCGGTAGAGCCTCCAAGACATGCCGTTTAATGGAATAGACCTTTTTGGGTCCCACGCTGACTCGGCGATCTCAAGGCTTCTGTCAGGGCTAACGTAATTCTGCAGTGCCACTGACTGCTTGACTTTTCTTCTTCGTTGCGGTCTTCCTTTACAGACCAGTTTTTTTATCAGAGGCAGGTTGGTGCCTCTGTATTGTCTGTATAGCCGTATGGCTGGGTTGTTTTTGTTTCAAGTCCTCTGTCTGTTTTGCCAAGAGGACCCCCTTCTTGCCAGGGGTTGACCCTTGCCCTATGTGGGGTATTGGCTGGTGGCAGGTGTCTGCCTTTGCCTTCGTACGCTCTAGTGGAGCTTTCATTATGGGTATCCCTCTGGGGCTCATATACCTCCTTTTACTTTGTCCCACAGGGTCGCATCGCTCTGTTGTCTGTAGTGCTTGGACTCCGGGTCTAGGTCTATGCTGTGTGGTAGCCTGGCATCTTGCTTTTGTCCTATGGTCCGTCTTTTGGTGCCAGCCCCTTCTGGGTTGTTCTCCCAAGTAGGGAGTTGCCGTGGACCTCTCTGTTGTAGGTTGTTATGGCCTTTTGGCTTATTCCCAAACAGTTTTCTCCACATCCCGCTGCTTTCGCGCAGGGATTTCTACGTTCCACTAGCATTGTTAAATGTGGCGGACTCGTGGAGACGGTTCTCCTTGAACCCCGCTCTTCCTGGCGTCTAGGACCCATGAGTTGGTCCTCAGTACTGCCTTGTTAGGCTTGTCTTTTCATCTAAAATTGTCCTGCGAGGGGACTGTTCTCTCTCTTTCAGACTGCCGGCTGACGTTTCTTGTAGCCTGGCCTAGTTTCACTTTCTGTGTAACTACGGGTACTTTTGAGCGTACCCTGGGTTTGGCCGGGTTTCAGCATCTTCTTGAGGCTGTTTCTGAGCCATGTTCTTCCTCATGGCTTGTGCGGCCCGTTGCCTTCTTGCTATTGGGTGCATCTCAGCTGTTCCTGCTGTCTTGCTTCCTGGTGTTCCTCCTGGCCGCGTATGAGCGTCTTTCAGGCTGTGTAGGGGCATCCTTTCAATGCTCTCCACATGTCTGACTGGCAAGGGTCTCCGCAGTACTCTTCCTCTGTGGTACATGCGAGGGCGCTACGCGTTCTCTCCACCATGCCACTGAACCAGTCCTTTAAGTTGGCTTGTCGACTGCCGCATCCTGCGGTTCTTTCGCACCATAAGGTTCAGTTCTACTTCCTGCTAGGTGCTGAACTATCTTTTCACGCCAGTTTCTTTGCTGGGTGTGTTTTTCTTCCATGTCGGCCCGTGCTGGGCGAGGGTCAGTATCCTGCTGCCTTCGTATCTTTACGGGAGCAGGTTTAACAGTGTTTTACGCTGTTCAAGTTATTTGGCTGGGGCTAGCTCTGGCTTCTTGTTGACACCTTGGATACTGTTGATCCTTCATGTCTTAGTCTTCTTTCGAAGTTCGGCATTTTTTCAATCAGGCACAAGCATTCTGGATTGGTTTTTTCCTTCTCTCATCCCCTCTACATGTGGGGGTTTTCGTGTTATTCTGGATGGGCTGTGGTGCTCTCGCCTCCCCTTGATTCCCTGCTCTCTTCAGGGCTTAGGGGTCTGGTGGTTGGCTGTGCTGTCACTTCTGTCCCCACTGTGTTTCGCCCTTTGGTTGACAACACTCTTTTGGTCATGTTATTGACGTCTGGGTTCTCTCTGGACCTTCGTGGGGTTCAGTCGCAGTCCCGCCTCCTCTAGGGGTATGGCTTTGGTATCTATTCTAAGTTAAGAAATCTGTGGCTAGACGTCTCTATCAGATGAACAAGTTACTTCCCTTTGGTAACAATGTATCTGGTAGAGACATAGTCTAGCCGCAGATTCCTTAACGCCCGCCCGTCCTCCCCGTCCTGCGACAATCTTTTCAGGTTGGGCTTCTTGCCTTCGCCTCCCTTTAGGTGGCGGCTTTATTCATCTGCGGGGTGACTTCTTCTCTTCACTCCGACTCACGAAGCTACATTCTGTTTCGGGGCTCTGCTTTGTCTGGGTTGTCCGATGTGAGTCTAATTCGTCCCTTCTATCTTCTTCAACCGCTTGAGGTCTCTTGCCTCCCCTGCAATCTAGCGGTTGCAGTCTCTGACAATGCTGCATTCGGCAGGTACTTTTTTCGGATCTGACGTCTCCTTTTGGGTGTTGCTTTATGATACTTTGTCTTTGCTCCTGGGTTCTGGACTGATTGTCCTTCACTGTCATATATTGTGGTTGCAGCCTTTCTGCCGGCTGCTGTCATGGTTCACCTCGGATCTATGGCTAAAATGGTGAGTCTTGTGCCTCTGGTGACACAGGCTCACACAGGCCAAGGGTTCAATCCTGCCTATGCTGTGCATCTTCTTCTGCCTCCGGGGGAGGTTTTGGCCTTAATGATTGCAGGGGTCCCTCCCAGAGTGGTGCTCTGTTCTTTTCCCTCCCTCAGTTTACAATATATGGTGCCTGGCACTGTCTTTCTATGGTGATCTTTCATTTTTTCACCATACCTTGTTTTTCTTTTCTTTTTCTGCACACTGTTCCCATGTTTTCAGTTTTTGGTGGTGGCTTGACGTCCTGACGCGGAAAAGTCTTCTGGCGAAAACTGATGTTGGTGCACCGGGGCGGGCATATATGGCTCAGCTGAACGTCACATCCATGGACGACGTCAGGGCGGAGCCGTACGGCGCCGCCCCCCGGCGCGCAGAGGTGCTGCTGCAAAACTTTTTCCAGACCAGTCTGACGCCTGGGGATATTCTAAGTTAAGGAATCTGCGGCTAGACCAGGGGTCTCCAACCTTTTCTATAGCGCGAGCTACTTCTGATCCGTGAAAATCATCGAGAGCTACTAAAGGCCGAGTAATGTGCAGATTATTTCCAAAGTCCCCCACACACCCAGCTTTACTAACTAGGGATAAAAGAGATACTCATTTAGTGCCTGCAATGCACAATATGAAACCAGAGAGCTTATATTAGTTCCGGCTTTCCTCTCCAACACATTGTGTGCGCCTGACCTCTCCAGTAACAAGCGAAGAAGACTACAATCATAAGAAACCATACAGACCTGCAGTGCTGTTCACAGCTGCCAGTGTACTAAAAACATAAACTTCACATCTGCCTCTCACACTTCCTCATCCATCAAACTACTATGTTCCATAACTCTGTAACTGCGCTTCGGTGGTCATCAAGCACAGCATGGAAACACTTACCACATATCATCACAAAATAAAAATAACACATTTCTAACTACACAGCCTACCTACCTACATGGATTATTTAGGTAATTGCTTCAGTGTCCTACATAAGGGTAGTAAGCACATGACGATATAAATGCTGCAATACAATTATTTTATTACATAATGCCTCCATTTTCTAAATTCTCACATGCCGGTACCTTGAAATGCCGGAGTTCATCGTGTGCGCTGTACAAAAATGGCCCCTGCCAGACAATGCATTTGCTCCATGTAATAATAACTCATGCCACATGCATGGTGCACATGAATTGCCACTTAGTTATTATTATTAATATAGCATTGTCATCATGGACGGTGGGAGTCCATCATTTCATGTTCAAAAGCTATTACTTCAAATAATGCCTCTCAATGTAGTGATATGCTCTGATGTTCACGTGAAATGCTCCTGCATGTAGGAGAAATAAACGCAGTGATTTTTCAAAAGACTCCATCATATTTTGGTCTGACTTTTGTGTCACTATTTGCATTATTTGCAAGTCTTTGCTCATTGAAGGTATGGGCCACTGATCCTTCACATGTCCATGCTCAGCTCTCCATGTTATTTATTGGCCCCATTTACATCAGAAAAATATGGCCTCTGCAGGGGTGAGCTACTTTTTTAAATGGGATCAATTTAAAGTGAAGTGTCAAGCCTTTTATATTCATTGTGTCATATAATTAACACTTCATTTTTTTCCCCTTCATGTCATTAACTTAAGGCACCATTTTACATGGAATTTATTTTAAATAAAGTACCTCTTGGACTTGGAAGCTCTTCATGAGCACAAACTGGAGTCAGGAACCTAATTTTACATTCCACCCATAATTTTATTAAAATTTAGTGAATAGACACAAAATGATGGTCCTGGTTCCGGTTTGTGGCCAGTAATAATCTGCAGGGTACATTATTTCTTTAAAAATAAAAGATGCCTGTGAAATGGTGCTTAATTAATAATGAAATTAAAATAGTGTTTCAAATGGACTTTAAAAAAATAATACTATATCAATTGTGAGCTTTTCATTGCATTATACACCCACATCTGCATTACAATACAAATCGCATTTTTAAACCAGACAAAGCATAGCCATTATCGAAGGACTACTCCACACATGAGCAGTCATGGCTATCAAAAGAGAAACTTCTCAATTACTCGACATAATGATGTAATCTTAGTCATCGCCACGTTTGGAAGGATGTCGAGCACAGACTGCTCCATCTATGACAGATTGTAGTAGCAGATGCAATTGCAGGTATTGAAAGATTTGTCTCCAAACACATTTAGAAGTTGACAAACGATATTTAGTGATTTGAAACTAAAGTTGTTATTGATTAAATTCAATGCGCTTCTATTCTACCCAGAAAAATTGTATCATATAATCCCACCTCAGGCGTTTTTTTAGGCATACAACATTCCTGAGCATTGGAAACGGCTCGTGTTTCAGATGCCAGAAAAAAGCAATGCACACACGCATTTGGGAAAAAAAAGTTTCTCTTGACCACAAACCTGATGTAGGTCCGGCTGTTCCTAATGTTGGAAGTGCTGCAGCTCCTGGGCTGCTGTATGAAGACAATTGTGCCTGCAAGGCTCCTGTTCCTGCCTTCAAGTCAGGCAGGGTCAAAGCACGACGGAGGCAGCATAAAGCAGGCCTCGTGGTTATCGTGGGCAGGCTGACACTGCTTATGCTGCGCGTATGTCAGCCACTTCACCCTCCCCCAGATAGGCTCCATTAGCCAGCAGGCGCAGCAGGTTTCTATGACGGCGGACATAATTAAGAGTGCTGAAAAAGGCCAAAATACAAACAAAGCATTGCACACGCATTTGAATGAAAAAAGTTATCTTGTCAACAAACCTGATGCAGGTCCACTTGTTCCTAATGTGGGAAGTGCTGCAGCTCCTGCGCTCCTGTATGCAGAGAAAATTGTGCCTGCAAGGCTCACGTTCCCACCTCCAAGTCAGGCAGGGTCAAAGCACGATGCAGGCAGCATAAGGCAGGCGGCCTCGTGGTTCTCGTGGGCAGGCTGACACTGCTCATGCTGGGCCTGCGTCAGCCACTTAACCCCACCCCAGATAGGCTCCATTAGCCAGCAGGAGCAGCAGGTTTGTATGACGGACACAATTAAGAGGGCTGAAAAAGCCTAAAATATAAACATAACAACGATGATAGGATACTAAATTGAAAGTTAGGTCGCGAGCTACTGACAGGGTGTCAGCGAGCTACCAGTTGCTCGCGATCGACTGGTTGGAGACCCCTGGGCTAGACTATGTCTCTACCAGATACATCGTTACCGAAGGTAAGTAACTTGTTCATTTGACATCATTATCGATCAGGGTGACCAGGCAATAGATTTTTGCACTGTAATTGTCGCCCTCCTTGTAGATTGGGGAAGTTATAGATACCTTCCTGGATGCCGGGATCGATTCTGCCATCTGTATCTCTTTGAAGACTGGTTTCTGTGCTATGATGCTGAGGTCATCCACTCTAGAGGGTTGTAGAGACTTGTGGTTTAAGATTGCTATGCCTAGCGTTATTGTCAGCATTATGTCTGGGGTCTGGGAGTGCTTCTTCTGCTGATTCTGCGCAGATTGCAGAATATGTCTCCCACTGCTCAGAGCCTTTTAAATGACCGAACAAACACTTGGCCTAATCTTCCTCGGGTAACATGAGAGTTTATTCCTATATGGGTCGGGCATTGTTAGTGAGTCGCTTGTTTGCCAAAACTGCACACTATCATTGCTCCTTGTGTCGTAAAGCAGCTTTGCCCACAGTGACTAATTTTCCTTCCTCTTTATGGTCCAGTTTTTTTTTTCTTTAAGGCTGCTTTGTGACGTCTCAGTTAGCACTGCAGAGTGAAATTTTGCAGTCTCCTGTAAAGTTTTTCTGAAGTTTTGTTTATGGCACGATTAAGCGTGGGGTCCCTGGACCCCACGCAGCCTGTCAGCTTTCGCCCCATATCTCTATTGCCGTTTCCAGTTAAAATTCTGGAAAAAGTGGTCAGCAAGTCCCTGTCGAACTATCTGGAAGAGAACCAGCTGCTGGACAGGGACCAGTTTGGATTTCGGCCGGGGCATGGAACAGAGACTGCATTGACAACAGTATTGGACAAACTTCGTATGCGAGCCGACAATGGAAAGTCTTCAGTATTGGTACTACTAGACATGTCGGCCGCGTTCGACACGGTTAGTCACACTATACTGTTGTCAAGACTGGAAAGTTTAGGGGTCCAGGGACG
This sequence comes from Triturus cristatus, assembly GCF_964204655.1. Classification (NCBI taxonomy): domain Eukaryota; kingdom Metazoa; phylum Chordata; class Amphibia; order Caudata; family Salamandridae; genus Triturus; species Triturus cristatus. The sequence continues at coordinate 870,832,345 of NC_140583.1, read as the reverse complement.
TGCCCTAGAATGGATACGTTCCTACTTAGCGGACCGGCAACAGGCAGTTATGATGACACCCTTCATCTCTCCTTGGTCCCCGGTTCCTTTCGGTGTACCTCAGGGCTCGGCAGTCAGTCCGATCCTTTTTAATGTATATCTGGGCCCACTGATCCCCCTCATTAAATCCTTCGGGATCGAAGTGGTCAATTATGCGGACGATATTCAACTGCTCTTCTCCTTTGAAGGTGATGACGCGGTCCCCATGAGTTCTTTTCAAGAATGCATGGGGCAGGTGGCAGATTGGCTGAAAGCGAACTCCCTACAGCTGAATGCTGAGAAAACGGAGTTGCTGTTCTGTCATGCTGCTAGAATATCCAATCCTCTCCAGGGCGAGTTCAGGCTCTGTCCGGGGGATCCCCCCATAGCAGCAGCTAAAAAAGTTCGCAACCTAGGGGTTATGATGGATGAGAACCTCCAGATGCAAACCCAGGCCAACAAAACGATTAGCACCTGCGTGTCCCTGCTAAGAGCCCTCCGTCAAATTCTTCCACTCCTACCCAGTGAGGCAAGGCCTTTGGTGGTCCAGAGTGTAATTCTAAGTAGATTGGATTATTGTAACTCCTTGTATTTGGGTGCTCCCCGATATATTGTGCAGGGGCTGCAACGAATCCAATCTTCGGCAGCCAAACTGGCACTGAACCGACAACGTGATTCCTCGGCGCAGCAGGCATTACAGGATTTACATTGGCTGCCCGTAAAAGACAGAATCAGCTTTAAATCCCTGGTTCTGGTCTATAAAGCTTTACACAATACAGGGCCGTTACCCTTGCGAGAGCGTTTCTCTTGGTATGAACCTAAAAGACTTCTTCGTTCATCCAATCAAGGACTAGTCTCCATCGCCAAAACTAAACTAGCGAGAATGGGTGGCAGGGCCTTCAGCACGGCAGCCGCATGCCTTTGGAATAAGATCCCTCGAGAATTGAGACTGGCCGGATCCTTGTTGGCCTTCAGAAAGGGCCTCAAGACCTGGCTTTTCGCCAAGAACAGATAGCACCTTCTTCTGTCCAGCTGACTGAACACGTATTATGTTTTTTTATCATCTTGTCTCCAAGCGCCAGGATACCCGTTGGGTGACAGCCGCGCTATATAAAAGCAATATACAATACAATACAATACAAGCCTTTTAGTTTGGGAGACATTAAGGTTTAATGGGCGACTCCCATTGTCGTTATCTCAGTTGTTGCCCATGCAGCATTAATTGCCAAATTTTCCTGCTGGTTGTCGTTATGGACAAATTTGGTTGACACAAGGTCAGATGAGCGCAGGTTCTCCAGTCCTTTGATCATCCCTATAAAGGTGCAGTATGTTTCCCCTGTTTAGAATGTCTCCTGTCCTAGATTTATATTCTGGCTGGAAGATTTATAGTGTCATATCCGGTTGTTCCCTTGCGGGTTCACCGTTGGACTGCAGAGTGACACACTGGTTTTTTGTAATTGAGGGGTTTCAATGGTGTTGGGTTTTTGGCTGGAGTTGGTGTCCAACTGGCCACTGGCTAGGGTGTGACTAAGCTGCAGATCCATGCATGTCATTGTGGGAATAGGTTCTTTGGTTATACCAGTTGCTTCATGGCTGGCAGTGCTGCTGCTGCTGACAGGTGTTGTCTGTGGGGCGCAATTATTTTCCCTTTTGTTATTGGGTTCACATCCTGGTAAAGTTGGTCTGATAATGTGATTTTTAGGTCTCGCCTAGGCAGCGCGCATGCGCTGCTCTAGGAGATGACCTTTAGAAATCGGTCTGCTCCTTTTCAAGCATGCTTGTGCTGGCATCCACCTTGCGGGAGCGAGCAGCGCCGCGCGTGTTAGTTGAAAACATATGGCTCTCTTGCCGCCGCTGCTCGCTCCCGCAAGGCGGAAGCCAGCACAAGCACGAGTGCTTCAAAACAGCTGCTGCTTGTTTGCGTTCCCGCATGCAGACACAGCACACCTCCCGCACTTGGGATCAGGTAACTGCGGGCGCGTCATTAAACACAGTGCGGGCCGCGCTTTTATTTTTCATTCCCCCTCACTCTCTCTCTCTTTTGCTCGCACTCTCTCGCTCTCTCTTTCGCTCGCACTCTCTCTCGCTCTCTCTTTCGCTTGCACTCTCTCTTTCACTCGCTCTCTTTCACTCGCTCTCTCGCTCTCTCTCTCCCTCTCCCTCTCTCTCGCTCTCTCTCTTTTGCTCGCACTCTCTCAAGGCGGTCCTGTGCTGCATGAACGCTCTACTGAAGCTAGTTGCTGCATCTTGCATGCACGAGAGTCTCCAGGTGCAAAGTTGCACTGAAGGGATACCGTCTCTCCGGCAGTCTCGTACTTTGTCTCTACCGTGGGTCTTCCTCTGTCAACTTGTACTGTGAGTTGTGGTATCTATTAACAGCATCACTGATGGAGGGGGCATTTAAGCGCAATAAACTAAAACAAATGCACAACCCCTTCTTATCCAGAGATCCTGCAGCTCCTGTTGTGTTCCCACCAATCAGGTTGTGCTTGTTGGACACCGGACTGCTGTATTCCACCGATAACACTGGAATCTCAGTTCGGGCAGTAATTCCAGTTACTTGTGAACAGCCCTTTGGCCTCATGCAGGGGTGCGCCTACCTCAGGATAGAGACCAGGCCCTAAAGATTGAGCTACGGGCACATGTACCAGCTAGTAGAATCATATGGAGATTATTGTATGCCACTGTTGTTTATGCTTTGTTCCACAAAATACATTCCCTTTCAGGAAGTTTACCACAAATTGTGCACTTACCGTTAGAGATCTATTCAAACTGGTAATTGAGAAATGAATTAATTACTTACCTGTAACAACAGTAGTGCAGTTTAAGGCAAGTCTATATGTATATACTGTGCATTGATCATGAAAACAATGCTTCTGTAAAATGTTAGTTTGGGCGCCAACTATTGATGATGTTGCCCATAAGCTCTCAATGTTTCAGCATGTGACCTCAATTTTCAGACTTTTGTATCTGGTGCCCCACTTACTTTATACTCACTAAGCAACTAACAACTAAACAACTTTAACTAAACACTTATAAGGTCCCAAGGGCGAGACTTATTGGCTATGCCATTGCTTGTTTTGTGTGTAGCTAATAGCTCCTCCCACTCCTGCGTTTCAAGGTATGAAATATAGTAGTCTATGCCTGAAGGTTCTTCCTTGGTTTGATGTGTGGGAGTTTTGCGAATGGTACTTGTCTTTAAAGATTTTAGGGATTATGTGGATGCCGCAGTGTAGGCGAGAACACATGGTGACTGTGGGTGAGGTCTGGCTTTTATTTGGACCGTGACAAAGTCTGACTGGCCAGTCCCTGGGGATGATGTTGGATAGCCATGTGCAAGTGGCCGGTGTAAGTCTAATTCAGGAGGTGTTCTATCTGAGTCGCCTGAGTCTCTTGAGATGAGGCTAAGGGATTGAGCCCGTGGCTGGAACGTCAAGGCATTTCCTTGGTGGTTCAACACCTGGCAGGTACCCTGAACGCCAGGGCGGACAAACTCAGCCAAAGGTGCATGTTGGATCATGAATGGCGTTTTCAGTCGGAGGTGGTGCAAGGTCTCTTTCAGCAGTGGGGAGAACCTTGGTTAGATCTATTCGCCACCGAAGAGAACGTACAATGTCAGCAGTTCTACGCGTTGGAGTTTCCAAGGCGGCACCCGCTAGGCGACGCTTTTCGTCATGAGTGGAGTTGCGGACTGTTGTACGCCTTTCCGCCTATACCACTTCTACCCAGAGTGCTGAAGAAGGTCAGGCGTGACCAGCCCAAGTCATTCTTGTGGCACCAGACTGGGCTCGAAGAGTTTGGTATCCCGAGCTACTCAGTATGAGCGTGGATCTCCCGATCAGACTGCCTCTTCGGGAGGATCTCCTGTCGCAGCAACGGGACGGTCCTCCAACCGAATCTGTCCAGTCTCCACCTCCTTGCGTGGAGATTGAGCGACGAAAGCTAATTCCATTTGACTTGCCTCCCGAAGTCTGTAATTTGATTCTGGCAGCCAGGCGTCCCTCCACTAAAATGGTATATGCCTGTTGGTGGAACATTTGTGGCATGGTGCACAGCAAAATCAGTTGATCCTCTTATTGCCCCTCTTTCTGAGGTCCTATTGTTCCTGCTTTCTTTAGCCCAGCAGTGCTCTGCTTTGGGAACTATCAAGGGCTACCTCTCCGCTCTTTCAGCCTTTCTTAGGTTGCCTGATCAGCCCTCTCTTTTCAAGTCCCCAGTTGTCAATAGATTTCTCAAAGGCATTACTCACCTTTTCCCTCCTATTCCTTTTGTGATGCCTCAATGGGACTTGAACCTGGTTCTCATATATCTGATGTGCGCTCCCTTTGAGCCTCTTCATAACTGTCCTTTGCGGTTATTGACTTTGAAAACTGTCTTCCTGGTGGCCATCACCTTAGCTCGGCGGGTGAGTGAGCTCCAGGTTCTTTCCTGCAAACCTCCTTTCCTGGCGATTCATCCGGACAAGGTTGTGCTTAGACCGCGTCCCTCCTTTCTATCAAAAGTAGTCTCTGCCTTTCATCTCGGGCAAACTGTCATTCTGCCCACTTTCTTTCCGCCTCCGCACCCTTCAAGAGAAGAGGAGATGCTCCACCGTCTGGACCCAAAACGTGCGCTTTCATTCTATCTCAACAGTTCCGGGTGGATGACCAGCTCTTTGTTGCCTACATGGGTGCCAAAAAAGGCCGGACTGTGCACAAGCGCACTATCTCCCGATGGATTGTCTTGTGCATTAAATCCTGTAATTCTCTGGCTAAAAAGGAACCTCCGGTTGGGCTGCGCGCCCATTCAACCAGGGCGACAGCAGCTACCACAGCATTGGGACGTGGTGTCCCCCTGTAAGACATCTGTCAGGCGGCCACTTGGGCCTCGTTGCATACTTTCACTAAGCACTATTGCCTTGACACTCAGGTCCGGAGAGACAGCTTCTTTGGCCGTTCGGTTCTCCGTGACTTTCTGGTGTAATCTCACTTCGCAGACCCACCACCGGGGTTGGTATTGCTTGGGTATGTATTCTAAGGTAAGGAATCTTATCACTAATGTGTCTCTTTCAGATGCACAAGTTACTTACTTGTGTAATGATAGATCTGTAAGAGACATTAGTTCATGATAGATTTCTTACCGCCCGCCCATCCTCGCCGTTCTGCGAACTGTTCTCTAGGGTTCGGGTCATCCCTTTCAGAGCCCTAGTTCTATTGCACCAGTAGTCGGTCTCTGGCATGGCTCTGCGCTTCTGTCGCGTAAAATTTATGTACAGAACTGACGTCAGCGTGCTAGGGTGCGTCTAAGTAGCTCTGACTACGTCATCTCGGCAGCTACGACGCCAGTGACGTACGTGGAGCCGTACGACGACGCCTACCGACTCGCAGGGGTACTGCTGACGAAAACTTTCCGGATCCAGTCTGACACGTGGGGATATTCTAAGGTAAGGAATCGATCACTAACTAATGTCTCTTACAGATATATCATTACACAAGTAAGTAACTTGTGCATCATGCGCGACCGGGCCAAGTCATTCTTGTGGCTCCGGAGTGGGCACGAACAGTCTAGTATCCTGAGCTCTTGAACATGGTCATCGATACTCCGATCAGACTGCCTCTTCGGGAGGATCTACTGTCGCAGCAGCAGGGGACGGTCCTCCACCCGAACCTGTCCTGCCTTCACCTCCTTGGGTGGAGATTGAGCGGCAACAGTTGACAGCTTCCGACCTTCCTCCCAAAGTCTGTAACGTTATCTTGGCAGCCAGGTATCCCTCCACCAAAATGGTATACGTCTGTAGATGGAACAAATTTGTGGCATGGTGCATAGCAAAGGCTGTGGATCCCTTTTCTGCCCCTCTTTCAGAGGTTCTCCTCTTCATTCTTTTTGACACAGCAGGGTTCTGCTCCGGGCACCCTTAAAGGCTATCTTTCAGCCATCTCTTATCAAGTCCCCTATTGTAAATAGATTTCTTAAAGGCGTTACTCACCTTTTCTCCTCCTATTCCTTTCCTAATGCCCCAGTGGGACTTGAATCTTGTCTTGACTTACCTTATATGTGCTCCTTGACTTTAAAGACTGCTTTCCTGGTTGCCATCACCTCTGCTCTCAGGGCGAGTGAGATCCAGGCTCTATCTTCTAAACCTCCTTTCCTTGCTGTCCATCCGGACAAAGTTGTCCTCCGGACTAGACCTTCTTTTCTTCCCAAAGTGGTTACCTCTTTCCACATAGGACAGACCATCACTTTGCCCACCTTCTTCCCACCCCCGCATCCTTCCAAGGAGGAGGAGAGACTCCACCGTCTGGATCCAAAACGTGCTTTATCATTTTATCTGGATCGCACGAAACAATTCCGGGTGGACGATCAACTCTTTGTTTGCTATATGTGCGCCAAGAAAGGTTGGGCCGTGCAAAAGCGAATCATCTCTCGATGCGTCGTCCTTTGCATTAAAATCTGTTATTCCTTGGGGGGGCGGAGCTTGGTCACGACCGAGATGGCCGCTTGAGCCTCGAGCTCCGTGAAATTGTCTCAACATCCTGCAATTACCTGGCAGCTGCGCCCTTTTTCCATAACATACGACGAGGGCCGTGTATCGGAAGTCGCCAGGACGATAAGGGTTTAACTCCGGCTCTTCTACGACCGGGATTGACGGAGTTGTGGACCTTCAACGGCGTCCGCCTTGCCAGGCCCTGATCCCCGGGCTAGAGTTGAGCTAAGTAGCGGAGCTGGACATGCGGCTTGCCGTCGGGTCACCCGGAGCGTGAGTAACACATAGAAACCTGCAGCGTTTACGGCCCTGAGAGCTCCAATCCATCGTGACCAGCCCGAGGTACAGGCTGGTACCTTGGCTGCATGCGGCTTGGGGAAACTTGAGTCCCCGCTACTTAGGGGGGCCGACTGGAAGATCTGCGGCGCACGGCGGAACAGGCCTGTGCGCCCCTAATACTGACGCTACTACTGCCCAGTCGACCCCTGCCGCGTGTGCTGGGTCTGTGGGGTGCCTCCCTCACCGACTGTGCCCTTGGCTGATACGCTCGGAGAGCTTTCGTGATCACGATGTGCGGCGCCACTTGGGGCCACCATTTTGGCTCCACGTGTGGCGGGCGCGCTTCGCTCTGGCCTGCGACAAAGAGCAAAGTCCGGGATCTGTGAGCGCTCTGCCCCGGAATGAGGTTGGTGGAGTGCTAGAAAAGGACCCTTGAAGTATACTGCTGGGCATACTTGCCGCTGTGGGATAAGATTATGCGAGTCTCCTGGAGCTGCGGCGCCCACGTCTATGGCCCACACCCATGCTGTGAGGTTGGATTAGTGAGGCGCTCCCGGGCTGTGTGTGGTGTACTTGCAGCCCAGTGGCTAAATTCCTTACAGGAGTTCTCTTGCTTCGTATTGGGAATTGAGTGGGGCAGAGCACAGTGCAATTGATTAGATCTGAAGTGCTGAGAGGAGGTACCTGGAGGCACTAAGATAACTGCGGTTGTGCGGTTCGCCATCATCAGGGACCTTGCCTGGGCGCAGAATACCAAGATCGCCGCACTAGAGCGCTGGCCTGCGCACTTGTGTTTGGGACCACCAGCAGGTGTATACACTGGGGTGTAAGGGCCTTGTGTTGCCCTACACAAGGGGTTAACTCTTCGATCTGCTTCCCAGCGGCGAGGATTAGAGTTACCTTGCCTACCTCGCGAACATTCTTGCCAATTCGCATACTGGACTCCGGTGAGGGGGAGTACAGGCGGCTTGACCGGAGGTGCACTTCAGTCGCAAAGATAGGCAGAGTGGATAGAGCGCAGCCGAAACTCTCATTCGAGCAGAAACGGTCAAAATCCCACGACGCAACCACTAATGAGGCTGCCAGGATACAGGTCCCCACGGCGGAAGATCCTAGTCCCGATATCCGATGCATGCTAATGGCCATGGAGAAAAGCTTACAGAGTGGTATCACCTCACTGGGCACGAAGATGGACGCTCTATCTTACAGGATGAACAGAATGGTTGAGCGCTTAGACAAACATGCTGAAAGACTAGGTATGTCGGAGCGCAGGATTGCTGAGGTGGAGGAAGCGCACCCCGCGCTCGACTCGGAGAGCAAGCAACTTGGGAGAGTACTGCGGGTGCTTCAAGATAAAACTGAGGATTTGGAGGCACGTTCCCGCCGCTGCAACCTCAGAATTACTGGCCTGCTGGAGACCACCCCAACTGGCAACACGCAACAATTAATCGAGAAACTATTGGTCACCCTGCTGGTAGAGGGATCCTTTTCCGCCATGTTTGTGGTAGAGAGAGCACACCGTTCCCTGGGGCCTCGCCTGCCCCCGGGGGCACCACCTCGACCAATCATCGCAAAACTGCTCAACTATCGAGACAGAGACGCTGTACTGAGACTGGCGAGGGAAAAGCAACCACTGGCCTACGAAGGCTCCACCATCTCTCTATTTCCGGACTTTAACCTCCGCGTGCAGGAGGCGCGCCGGCAGTTCATTCCCATGAAGAAACAACTACGAGATCTGGGCATCAATTACGCCATGTTGTATCCTGCTAAACTCTGGGTTAACAGATAGGGCCGTTCCCACATCTTCACTGATCCATAGTCCCTGCAGAGGGCCTTAAAAGCCTGGTCCAAGGAGCATCGCCACAGCTCAGAACGACACCTGCTAGATGAAGCTACCGGGGGGGGGGGGAGGGGGGAGGGGGTCACTGGAGGAACAAGATTACAAGCGACTGGTTTGCTCTGGACGATAAGTATGGTCTCGGGGTGGCGGTAGCCTCGGGGGATGTCTGGGTACCTTGCTGTCTGGAGCTGTCTCTTCACAACTGATATGCATGGGGTGGTATCCCTGGTTTAGTTAACGAAACATCATAGATTGCAGATGGGGGGACATCGGAAATGGTGCTGATGGTCTGTCGAGTCAGGAGTTTAGCGAAGTGGCTGTACTGGTGGCCCTAAGAGACTACTTCAGAACTATTGTAAGGGGCTAGATTCGGTCCTTGGGGCACTATAGCTCGGATATGGAGGGGAAGCCGCTGGACTATGATCCACACGACTGTCGAGGCCTGAGACTGTATTACGTGTCTTCATAATTTATATATTGACGATGCATGGGGCGGGCTCTTTCATGTCTAAATAGTACTCCTTGTTGAGTCGAGCGACATCCGCCTGCGAGTGAATCACACAAGGGAGGATATTTTGGTTGGGGAGGGGGGGGGTAGGGGGTTGATTGGGAGCTCTAGGGGATGTACCGCGGCCGAGTTGGGGGAGGTCTGTCGTGGGTGGGGGGAGGGCGGGTTGAGAGAACAGTATTGTTGTTTTTGTTGATTGTTGTTTTTGGCAGTTTGTGCATGGTGTACTAACTAGTAGCTTGCTGCACAGTTCAGGTTGCATAAGAGACTTTAATACACAAGATGGTAGGACCCAGTGATGTCAATGCTTCTATGACGCTAGATACCCTAAGCGCGCTTACGTGGAATGTTAGGGGGCTTAACGACCATCGGAAACTGCGCAAGGTGTTGAATTATTTACACAGGCAGAACATTGATATTGCCCTTATACAGAAGACACACCTCCCACTTAATAGCACGTTACTCCGCTGCAGAGGATTGTTAGATAATATCAATTTCTCAGGTTTCACCACACATACCCGTGGGTTGCTTACCTGGGTTAATCCCAAATCATCATACAAACTGGTTCAATTAGTCACAGACAGGGACGGTCGATATGTGATCTCCAGATGTCACGGGAAGGGAGTTGACTTAATCATAGTGAATGTTTACGGCCACAACTATGATTGCCCGGAGTTTTACACAACACTTGCTGACGCTGTCAGCAAGTACTCGGAAGCAGAGTTCCTTTGGGGTGGGGATTTTAACCTAGTCAGAAACCCATGCAAGGACAGATCGGTGGGACAGATGAGGCGACCCTCTGCAGCAGCTAGAGCACTTGCGAGCGCCATGATGGACATGGATCTTTGTGACATCTGGCTAACGCGATACCCGGATAGGGGAGGCTACACACACTATTCCGCTTATCATAATTTGTATACTCGTATTGGTTACTGGTTAGCTTCCTCGCCACTCATGGCGCGCACTCGGGAGTGCTTGGTACTTCCTCGTACTCTATCAGATCACTCCCCTCTTCTGCTTGCTCTTACCACCCCAAGGAAGTCTATACAACCATTTACTTTGCGTTTTCCCTCTTACTCATTGCTGGATCCAGCCTTCAGAGAAGAGCTGGCCGAAGCTATAGAAACGTTCTTTAACATTAATGTGGGGTCAGTGGATAGTTTTCAGGTAGTATGGGAGACCTACAAGGTCTACACTTTCGTGGCGTCTCCATGGCCAAGCACTCGGGGGTTCTCTGCTCTATCCGACAGAGGCTAGCAGATTTGGAAAAGAAACTGGGAGTCTTGGAAAGACGGCAATTAGCGTGTGCTGATGAGGCAATATCGCGTGAAATTAAGTATCTGTTGGAAGAACATCATGAAGTTGCCGCCAGCTAAGTTGAGCACCTAGGCAAGTATGCCACGGCACAAATCTACGGGGAGGGGGATAGGCCTGGTTTTGTATTGGCGCAGGTGCTGAAGGCAAAACGTAGAAAAACGCTGGTCACCGAACTTAAATCTGAAGAGGGTGAATTGCTATCTGAGGATAAGGACATAGCGGATGGTTTAAACAATTTTATGCAGAGTTTTACACATCCAGGTCTTCCGGCACGGAGGAAGAAATTTTAGACTATCTCACGCACATTAAACTGCCATTCCTCACCAATACTCACTGGGAGTTCCTTATGCGACACATTGAAAAATGCGAAATTCTATTGGCCTTGTCGAATATGAAAGCTACTAGTGCCCCGGGGGTGGATGGCCTAACTGTCGGCTTTTATAAAGCTTTTCTTGATTTATTACTCCCACATCTCTCAGCGCTGTTTGACGATATGTGCGTGTCGGGCACAATGCCACTTACGATGAGAGAGGCGATAATAGTAGCCATTCCCAAGCCGGGCAAGCCATTAGAGGATTGTGGGTCTTATCGCCCACTCTCTCTGCTCAATGTTGACACCAAATTGTTTGCTAAGATTCTTGCTAATCGTTTAGTCCCCCTGGCACCGGTATTGGTTGCTCCTGAGCAGTCAGGGTTTATCCCTGACCGGAACCTTACCTACAACCTTCGTACGGTGTTTGGGACCATTCAACATATTAAACAGGACTCTAAAGCGGTCGCAGTCTTCCTCGACATGGTGAAAGCCTTCGACTCGGTTGAGTGGCCCTTCATGAGACAGGTATTGTCTAGGATGGGGCTGGGCCCAGTCTTTCTTCAACTGATTGTGGTGCTATACAACTCCCCCTCAGCTAGAATAAAAATAGGAAATTTGGTGACGGATCCCATTGTCGTTACTAGAGGGACGAGACAAGGTTGTCCGCTGTCCCCCATTTTATATGCCCTGGTGGCTGAACCGCTAGCGTGCGCATTGAGGGAGTACCATAGCCACAAAGGTATCCGCTTCCCGAATTATGAGATCATAGTGTCCACCTGTGCGGACGACACGTTATTGTATGTGCGCGAACCGGAGGGTAATCTTTCCTCCGTCCTAAGGGAGGTAGTACATTTTGGGGCGCTGTTGGGGTTGCGGGTCAATTGGTCTAAGTCCATAATTTTCCCACTCACTCCAGTCACGACTCCTTTTGAGCCGGAGTTTCCGTTACAATGGTCTACAGACGCGATACGGTATCTGGGTATCCAGCTTCACACAGATTCGGAAATTGTATTTATAGAAAATTACGGCACTGCAGTCAACAGGCTGGAGGATGACGTAGAAAACTGGATTAGGTTACCGTTGTCTCTGATGAGCAGAATCTCTATTATGAAGATGGTGGTTCTGCCCCGGTTCCTGTTCCTCTTCGTAAACATCCCCATAGTTTTACCTGGTTCCTTCTTTCACAGAGTAAACAAATTGTTGATAAAATTGGCCTGGGAGGGCAAACAAGCGAGGGTGCAATGGCGGATAGTTACTTTACCATACCACATGGGGTGGTTTGGCGCGCCAGATTTAAATTTGCATTATAGAGTGGCGCAGGGCGCCCATGCTTATTATTGGATGACGGCTCACCAGATATCCCGTTCCTCCGTATGGAACAACTTTTTGCTGAACCTCTTCCCCTTCCGGCCACAATATTCGAACCCGCAGACCATAGTACGGGATATTAGACTCCATTAACACGACCCGTCATGCTTGGCATAATTTACTGCAATTTAATGCGGGGGCGTTATTGTACTCCCCGGTTATGCCGATTGAATGGAGTCTCTGGTTGGCCCCATGCAGAGACAGAGGGGTTATTTGTGCGTTGCAGTCATTGAACATACGGACTGCGAGGGATCTATTCCATAATGGTGTAGTTAAAAATTGGGGTGAGTTGGAGGGCTCGGCTGCCACTGACACCCTGCTGCAGCGGTTTCAGTTTCAGGCGTGCACTGTATGACATATTAGGAGAGGATCTTCAGGAAACCCCTGAGTTGCTGGAATTGTCCTATATCATTAAAGCTAAGTCGCCTCGTAAGATAGTCTCTAACATATATAAGTTAGCGATGTCCCATAGAGCGTACCAATATACCAAGGCCCGGCTGGCCTGGCAGCGTGATGTACAACAAAATATAGATGACTCTATGTGGTCCTAGTGTTGTACTAACACACAACGTATTTCTTTGCACGGCAGACATAGGCTGATGAACTTTAAGTATGTCAATAGAGTATACCACACTCCAGAGAGATTACATAAGTATGGACTGAGGGACAGCCCGGCATGCGATAGATGTCATGTACAGTCCGCAGATTTGCTTCATCTGGCGTGGTCTTGTCCGGGGGTGTACAAATTCTGGGAATTGGTCTTCCTTGAATTAGGGAAGATAACTGACTCAACACTCACTCCAGACCCAGCTTTGGCCCTGTTGGCATATTCCAAACTGCTGCCTACGGCAATACGTAGATTGGTTGACATGGGTCTCCTGCTGGCGAAACGGAGGGTAGCTATCAGCTGGTCTAAGGGCCCTACAACTACTGTGGCACAGTGGTCACACGACATGCTTTATTGTTGCACACAAACTGAGAATTTCAGCAAACTACTCCCCCCCACGGACCCGTCCCAAGAACTTCTGGGGGCTTTATACAACATATGTGTCAACTAGGGAAACTGACACAGGCGGCGAGGTCTCCACTGTGCTTGAGGGCAGTATCCACACTTCTGTCACTTAACCTGTTTTGTGCAGCCCATCCTCTGCTGTGTCGCCTCGGGTGCCACATAACTACGGTGCCTTGGCTTCCGGGGCGACATAACTATGCGGGCAGGAGGGTTTGAGGGTCGTGTGCCCATTTGCTATATGGGCATCCCACATCAGTGGTACATTTATTTGCAGATGATTTTCATCTGTTTTATGTTTCTGTAACCTAATGACCGCCGTAAGTTATGTATGATTTCTGTATGATGCTTCACTGTGCACCATGAATGTTATGTACATAAATTCAATAATTATTTTTTTTTTTTACATCTGTTATTCCTTGGCGAAAAAGGAACCTCAGATGAACAAGTTATTACCTCCGATAACTATATATCTATAGGAGACATATATTAGTTATAGATTCTTTACCACCCCACCCATCCTCCCCGTTCTGTGAACTGACTTGAGTAAGGGTCTTCCTTTCAGGGCCCTAGTTTTGTGCACCAGTGGTCAGTGTCTTGCATGGCTCTGCGCTTCTGGCGTGGAATGTTGTGTAAAAGAACTGATGTCAGTGCGCAGGGGCGCCGTCTAAGTAGATACCGCAACGTGATTCCGGCGATCACGATGCCAACGACGAACGCGGAATCGGCTGAGGCTACCTACCGACGCAAAGGGGTACTGCTGAGAAAAAATTCTCCTGATCCAGTCTGAGGCCTGGGGTAATTCTAAGGAATCTATAAGTAATATATGTCTGTTACAGATATATCGTTATCGAAGGTAAGTAACTTGTTCTTCACTCACCATGGTCAGTCACTTCATGGCTTAGTGCTTCTGCCGTGGAATAGTCATGAAAAGTACTGACATCAGCACGCCAGAGTGGCAGTGATATTGAGAACGCACATCTCAACGCCAACGATGTCACACGAAGTTGACTGACGCCTCCTACCGGCGTGCAGGGGTACTGCTATCAAAAATCTTGCAGATCCAGCCTGGGCGTTCAAAGTTAAGTAATCTACGGCTAGATCATGTCTCTACTAGATAAGACGTTACCGCAGGTAAGAACCTTGTTAATCTGAAAGAGGCACGTTAGTGATAGATTCCTTACCTCAGAATATCCCCAGGCGTCAGACTGGATCCAGAAAGTTTTTCGTCTGCAGAACCCCTGCACGTCGGTAGGTGGTGTCGTGCGGCTCCGTGTCCATCGCTGGCATCGTAAGCGCCGAGATAACGTCACAGAGACTACTTAGGCGCCACCCATGCGCGCTGACATCTGTTCTTTCTTTTTCCATGACAGTAAGAGCAGATCCGGCTAGAGCACGTACCCTAGTCACTTTTTTACAATCTTTTTGAGACTTTTTGTCTCCTGTAAGTTTGAGTCTACTCTGGTGCACGTAGGGATGCCTGGTTTTAAGTCTTGTGGGGCTTTGTCGCAATATGTCGGTGGCGGACCCCCACAACGTCTGTCTCTACTGCCTGGAGAGCAACCACAACTCCCTGGCCTGTGTGGACTGTTCGGCCATGGCCCCGCAGACCTTGAGGGAGCGGTGCCGGAAGCTGTTTGAGGTCCGGCACTCGTCCCCGTGCCGTTCGCGGTCCAGAGGCCGCACCAGAGCACGCTCGCGGGGCCACCATCATCGCTCCTCGGGCTCCAAGTCTTCACCCTCGTATTCGGGTAAGAGACGACACGAAAAGAAGTCGAAGAAGCGTTGTCGCTCTCCGACGTCCCCCCCCCCCCCCCCCCCCATCGGTTCCCGGATTGGGCACAAAGATACTGGTATCCCGAGCTACTCAGCATGGCGATCGATCCCCCGATCCGTCTGCCTCTTCGGGAGGATCTTCTGTTGCAGCAGCAGGGGACGGTCCTCCACCCGGACCTGTCCAGCCTCCACCTCCATGCATGGAGGTTGAGCGGCGACAGTTGACAGCTTTCGATCTTCTTCCCGAAGTCTGTGATGTCATTCTGGCAGCCAGGTGTCCATCCACTAAGTCGGTATACGCCTGCCGGTGAAACAAGTTTGTGGCATGGTGCACAGGAAAGGTTGTGGATCCCCTTTCTGCCCCTCTTTCTGAGGTCCTTCTGTTCCTACTATCTTTGGCCCAGCAGTGCTCTGCTCTTGGCACTATCAAAGGTTATGTTTCGGCCATCTCTGCTTTTCTAAGGCTTCCAGATCAGCCTTCTCTCTTTAAGTCTCCGGTTGTTAATCGTTTCCTGAAAGGCATTACGCACACGTTTCCTCCTGTGCCTTTCATGATGCCTCAATGGGACTTAAATCTTGTCTTGACGTATCTGATGTGCGCTCCTTTTGAGCCCCTTCATAACTGTCCTTTACGTCTTCTCACTCTCAAGACTGCTTTCCTGGTAGCTATCACCTCTGCCAGAAGAGTGAGTGGGGCTCCAGGCTCTTTCTTCTAAACCTCCTTTCCTTTTTGTTCACCCGGACAAGGTGGTTTTAAGGACCTGTCCTTTTTTGCCAAAGGTTGTCACGCACTTTCACATCGGGCAGACCATCCCCTTGCCCACCTTCTTTCCGCCTCCGCATCCTTCAAAGGAGGAAGAGAGGCTCCACCGTTTGGACCCAAAAAGTGCGCTCTCGTTCTATCTGAAGCACACACGGCAGTTCCGGGTGGATGACCAGCTCTTTGTTGGCTACGTGGGCCCCAAAAAAGGTCGGGCCGTGCACAAAGGAACCATCTCTCGGTGGGTAGTTCTGTGCATCAAAGCATGTTACTCGTTGGCTAAGAAGGAGCCTCCTGTGGGGCTGCATGCCCATTCTACCAGGGTAACTGCAGCCACTACTGCCTTGGGACGCGGCGTCCCCTTGCAGAATATTTGTCAGGCAGCTACGTTGGCCTCGCTGCACATGTTTACCAAGCATTACTGCCTTGACAGTCAAGTCCGGAGAGACGGCTTCTTTGGCCGTTCTGTTCTCCGTGACTTTCTGGTGTAATCTATTCGCAGACCCACCACCGAGGTTGATATTGCTGGGGTATCTATTCTAAGGTAAGGAATCTATCACTAACGTGTGTCTTTCAGATGCACAAGTTATTTACTTGTGTAACGATATATCTGTAAGAGACATTAATTAGTGATAGATTCCTTACCGCCCTACCCGTTCTGCATACTGATTCTAAGGTTAAGGTCATCCCTTTCAGGGCCCTAGTTTCATGGCACCAGTGGTCAGTTTCTTGCATGGCTCTGTGTTCCTGCCGTGGAAAGTCGTGTACAGAATTGACGTCCGCGCGCATGGGTGGCGCCTAAGTAGTCTCCGTGACGTCATCTCGGCGCTTACGACTCCTGCGACAGACGCGGAGCTGCACGACGCTACCTACCGACTTGCAGGGGTACTGCTGACGAAAAACTTTCCGGATCCAGCCTGACGCCTGGGAATATTCTAAGGTAAGTAATCTTATCACTAACGTGTCTCTTTCAGATAGACAAGTTACTTACCTAAGGTCTTATCTAGTAGAGACTTGATCTAGCCGTACTTAACTTTGAACGCCCAGGCATCAGGCTGGATCTGCAAGATTTTTGATAGCAGTACCCCTGCACGCCGGTAGGTGGCGTCAGTCGACTTCGGGTGACATCGTCGGCTTCGTGAGATGTGCATTATCAAAATCACTGCCACTCTGGCGTGCTGATGTCAGTACTTTTCATGACTTTTCCACGGCAGAAGCACTGAGCCATGAAGTGACTGACCATGGTGTGTGAAGAACAAGTTACTTACCTTCGATAACAATATATCTGTAACAGACATATATTACTTATAGATTCCTAAGAATTACCCCAGGCCTCAGACTGGATCAGGAGAATTTTTTCTCAGCAGTACCCCTTTGCGTCGGTAGGTAGCGTCAGCCAATTACGCTTTTTTCGTTGGCGTCGTGATCGCCAGAATCACGTTGCGGTATCTACTTAGAAGGCGCCCCTGCGCGCTGACGTCCGTTCTTTTACATGACATTCCACGCCAGAAGCGCAGAGCCATGCAAGTCACTGACCACTGGTGCACAAAACTAGGGCCCTGAAAGGAAGACCCTTACTCTAGAAGTCAGTTCACAGAACGGGGAGGATGGGTGGGGTGGTAAGGAATCTATAACTAATATATGTCTCTTATAGATATATCGTTATCGGAGGTAAGTAACATGTTCATCTGAAAGAGACTATTAGTTATGGATTCCTTACCTTAGAATAGATACCCCAGCAATACCAACCCCGGAGGTGGATCTGCGTACTAAGTTCACACCAGAAAGTCGTGGAGAACTGAACAGCCAAAGAAGCACTCTCTCCGGACTTGACTATCCAGGCAATAATGCTTAGTGAACATGTGCAGTGATGCCCACGTGGCTGCATGGCAGATGTGACTGAGGGGAACTCCACGTCCCAAAGCAGTAGTGGCTGCCGTCGCCCTGGTAGAATGGGCACGCAGCCCTACGAGAGGCTACTTTTTCGCCAAGGAATAACAGATTTTCTTTTTACAGATATATCGTTACACAAGTAAGTAACTTGTGCGTTACTACTGTAAAGACAGCCTCTCCTGTACAGTCTTTTAATTTTTATTCATATTTTTGTTCATGTTTCCATCTAACTGCTCAGTGTAGCTAAGCGGTGCTGGAACATTTTTGCAATATCTTTCTTGTTGGGAAATTGCACCCAAATTTGCAGCAAATGATTTTCTTTATATTTTCCATTATATTGCTTTACTTTAAAGTCAAGAAATCCTATGAAAAAATACAGAAATATTTGATTTGCTTTTATTTGTTTGTTGCTTGTCTCTGTTCACTTTTTATAGTAATTGAAATGTTTACTGTTTTCCTACCTTATTTGTGTTTTTGAGAAGCCTACCATCCTGTAGTCAATGGGATGAAAAGAAACTTGTTAGTAACCATGTAAAGCAAGTAATACTTGTGGAATTAATTAAGAGGGCCTCTACTTTATTTTTCCTTCCCTTTTTAGAACACTTTACCTGCATTGTGAAAGTTTTGTATACTTTATTGTATACTCAAGCTGTTACTGCACTGTCTGTTAAACTTGGCACCGAAGAAAGGTTGGCATGGAAAAACGCTGGTGCTGTGAAAAAGGTTGGTTGTTTTTACCCTAGTTTGTGTTTGACATTGGGAGTGACATAAATCATGCATACCTCTGTCCGAAGTGCTTTGTTCCAAAATGTAGTCATTTTGCTAACCACATTTGACTGTCTCTAATCTGTTAGCCAAGCAAAGAGTACTTAAAGTGCCGCATGGAACCAGTGCAGCTCGCTAAAGGAATAAAACACAGCAGCATCACAAGCTTTGAGAATACAAAAACAGGGCACAGACAAAGGATACCCAAAGAAACAGGTTTCACAAGACCTGGCACAAATAGCCTGTGCCCATTTGTACATGCCTATGTTCGTCTACTTTAGACTATTAAAGCCACTGATGACTGCCAATATTTGTTAGCGTTGTGTTTAGGTTTTATATATTCTTTATTGCCACTGGATCTACTGCCAGACACTCCCTGGTCCTTTATCTTACTCTTGCATGTTGATGCTTTCTCTGTTTGACTGGTTCTTTGTCATTTTCTTCCTCCATCTTTCTGCTTTGTTTATTTTTCCCTCTCTTGGTCGCAGTAAATGACTGATGCGGAAAAATAAGTGCTGGTTCGCTCCCCCCACCCCTTTCTCTCCCCACCCCCCAGCAACCACCGGCGTATGTCAAAGTGTATGCCTGATCACTTCCTCATAAAAGTGACATAGTCAACAACATTTCTGCTCAGGATTTGTGTGATTCCACGAACCTTCAAATTGAAGAAGTGGAATGTATAACAGTCTAAATCTTAAAAATGTGTATCTTTATTTTAGAATCCATGTTAAAATTAAAGTACAATGGTCTTTTTCCAAAGGATACTGCTTACTGCATATTCCTCATTTTTAGGTCTCGCTGAGTCATCGCGCATGCGCTGCTCGGAGAGACTTTAGTAAGGGCTTTAAAAAATGCTACCGCCGGCTACAGCTTGCAGTGCATGTGCGCGGGCGCGCGCTTCAGCAGAAGCGCCATATGGCGTGATTACTGCTGCGCGTGCACCACTCGCGCACATGCACTGCAAGCTGTGGCCGGTGGTAGCATTTTTAGCTTGCTTATCGCGGCACCGGTGCTTTACTTTTAACATTAAAAGTAAAGCGCCGGTGTCGCGATTATAGCAAAAGTAAAGAAATAGAAACAAACATCTATTTCTTTACTTTTGCTATAATCGCGGCACCCGTGCTTTACTTTTAATGTTAAAAGTAAAGCACCGGTGCCGCTATTAGAAAGAAAACATGCATTGGCATAGCCAATAGGTCTCGCCTTTGGGACCTTATAAGTGTTTAGCCATGCAACAGTTGCATAACTAAATACTTATAAGGTCCCAAAAGCAAGACCTATTGGCTATGCCAATGCTTGTTAGAGTATTACCCAGGTGCCAGACTTTTCATAGTGGTACTCCCGCACACCACTGGATGGTGCCGTTTGGCTCCGCGTTAACTTTGTTCTGCGGAAACAGTGGAGTCTCATATAAGCACCACCTCAGTGTGGCAATGTCAGTTCTTTGTTTCCGCGCGTTCCTGTGCAAATACAGAGCTCTACTCCCTTTTGTAAGTTGAAAAATTCTTTCAACAGTTACCTTCCAGTGTACAAGGCAATTATGTCCCCACTGAAGACTACAGGGTTCAAACTGTCGTGATTGTAAGAAACAGATGTTGGTGATGGACCTACACAAGGTCTGCCTCTGATACTTGGGCACAGGAACGACTCTAAGATGTGTGAAGAATATGCCCTCATGCACCCAAAGCCGATCCATGACCGTGAAGTCAAGCTGTACGTTGCCATACACCAAAATAAGTGTCAGACCTTATTGTAACTTCCACTCCAAGTCGAGGACATAGGCTCCTTCTCACTCTCTCGGACACTCCTGCACAGGCCAGTGAGCTGGATATGTCCATGGACACAGCGTTTAGTGTACTGTGGTGATTAGTGCCAAAACAACAATTGATGGACAGAATGCAGAACAATGTCATACTTTCACCACAGTACAGAGATCTGGTTCTAAATCCATCGTTTTTTTGCTCACCATGCCATTCCAGTTTGGCCCCAGCCGTATGCAAATCAGTCTTGACCCTGCGCCCAATGGCAACAGTCGAGCCCGAACTGCTAGGCCAGGTCCTCCATGGACTGGAAACAAGCATCCTAGGACTGGTTTCGGGCTTTCAGCCCTCATCAGCCAGGATAGCTTGACTCCAGTGGCATGGAGAGCACAGGACCCACGTCTGGGCATACCTGTCCCACTCGGGGTGACAAATGCAAAAACAACAATTGATGGACAGAATGCAGAACAATGTCATACATCCACCCCAGTACAGAGATCTGGGCCTAAATCTATCGTTTTTTTGCTCACCGTGTCATTCCAGTCTGGACCCAGCCATATGGAAATCAGTTTGGACGATTTGGTGATTAGTGCAGAAGCCCTGAATCTACAGCTACCCTCAGTGTAAGTCAAAACCAATGTACTGACTGCAAGTTTGCACCCAGGTCCGGCTTCTTCTGAACACCTACTCCCTTTTCATGAGCCCCAACTGAGACCCTTCTGGGTATCTGGGTGAAACCTTGCTCTTAGCCGCCATTAAACTGACCGGTGGCCAGACAACCTAGGCTGGCAACAGGCGACCTGGACTTCCTTACTCAGGAGCTGAATCCTAAGAGTTTTGCAGTCCAAGTTTCCACCAATAAAGTTAACCCTAATACATTTTCTACAACCCCTTCAGACAAGGAGTCAGAAGGGATTGAGGCATTTTTAAAACAAATGTTCTCCCTCGCCTGCTTGGCATTGCCTTCAGTCAGTGCCGTTTGACTTTTAGGATGTTACATGCACATCCTTTGGGACATGGTTAGTGAGATTTTGCCGGATGTTCCAGAGGAGCTCCGGGTCTCTTAGGGCCAAACCATTCAGGACAGCTAGGATGCAGCCAGGTATATCATCAAGACTGACCTGGACACTACTAACTGTTAGGGGCATGTGGCAGGCACTAGGGCATTGCTCCACCGTCACCTGTGGATGAGATCCACTGGCTTTTCAGGGGATGTGTAGATTTCCTAAAAGATATGTTCTTTGATTGGCGAAAAGACTAATTCTGCGCTTGAACACTTAAAGGAAAACAGAGCCATAGCACATTTCTTGGGCCTTTCTACTCCTGCCTGACAGTTTCCCCAGCAGTTTCGACCCTTATGATGCTACCCCAGATGGCTGGTGTATCGGCACCTCTAGTCCCTCTAGCCCTTTCATGGACGTGGAATGAGGTCTAGCATACATCATGAAGGACACCAGGGACACTTGAGAGACCAAACTTTTTATAGTCCGGCAGCGCCAGGGAACAACGCTCTAAGCTCTCGGGTTCTCCTGCCTGGATTACCAATATAACAGAAACACGGGATTCTTCTAGATGGCATCAAAGATCGGTTTATTGGCTGCAGCCAGTAGCAGAGGTCCAACAAGTACCACACAAGTAGGTTGCGAGGAGACTGCTCAATAATACAAAGCAGGTCGCTCCTTTTTATACCCAAAATCATGCTTCAGGCAAACATTCTTTAAAGTGCAGTTGGTCGCACCCCATGTACCCAAAACAATACTTTATTATTGATGACAATCCCATGTGTCCGGCCTCTGGCTAAAACGTACGTTCTTCTGGGGTTGAAACCGGACCAGCCTAACATCCTCCTTTGAAGAGACCGTCCACTCATAACAAACAAATGGTCACCTCCCCACCATAAACAGGTCATAAAGGAAGGAACAGAAACGGAGGAAAGAGATAGAAAGTAAGGTTGGGCAGGTGGGTGCGGGTCATATAAGTTTATACAACACTGGCCTTTGATCAAAACCTCGCTTAACTCGAGGGCAGGTACTGGTTTGGCAAGTTTTCGCCTCAGGCAATAGCGTCAGCTTTCGCCAGGTCATGAGTCAGCGCAAGGCCAAACTGGGGGGGGGTGGACGTGTCCTACAGAGTCAGGCTGCCTACAGTGAGGGCGATGCAAACAAAATGGATGCCGTGCACAAGATGGAACCCGTGTGTTCATTGACGAGATTTACTAATATGCAGCAAATTCATCGGGGAAGCGTGATGAAAACACTCGTACATACCAAACTCGCTATTTACGATATGCAGATACCAAAATTGTAACGGAACCATGATATAAACACACGGGTTCAGAATTTACGGAACCACAGACCCTCCTTTTGCCCTCACTTAGGCAATAACCCATTCTGAATCTGAGTCAATATCAATCTTCATCAGTATGTTGCTGAAGCATCATCCTACCTCTCTGTTCCTCCCGTGAAACAGGCGGACTGCGCACGCATACCGTAGCGCAAAGGCTACACAAGGCAGGACCACACTGCACACACAGGCAACAAGTGAAAAGGATTGCTAGAGCCATACCACTGATCGTCAGAATTCTCCATCCCCACGTGGACAACAGTCCCCAGAACCAATCAGTTAACGACCAATCTCCTTCGGCCATATGTATAGACTCGGAGATCTTATGTAACCTGGAAATGGCCTTGTACACTGTTGGAGCATTGTCGGGTATGAAGACACAGCAGCTCGATTGGATCACTTTACATACTCCCCCTCGGTCAGCAAGTAGAACATCTAAAACCATACGGTTTTGTAATGTCATGAGGCGATCCGCTTGAAGCTCAGCTGTCAAATTACTAAGGGCACCAGCAGTTTCGTTCACGGTGGACTCAACCACTCGGGTTAGTTGTCTCAAATGCCTACTATTTACCATGGGTCCCCAGTACGGCAGGAATCCCTTAAAGAAATCCCCTGCTTCTTGACCCGCGGTGTCCTCCTTATTGAAGACACCTCTCACAACTCTCGTCTTGTGATAGTCAGCGGAAGCGGTATACGTAGGGGGCAACAGATAGGTAACAAAGCAAATGCCCGAAAAATCTGGGGGCAGCCATGTATAAGCCTGATTATGGCATACAAAGTACGTACCCTTAGCGGCCAAAAATGATGGGGAAGACTGCGACGGAAAAATGTACGTCTGAGCGCAAACACTCTTCCCTAGCTGAGCCCGCGGATTCGTACCATTTCCTTGCAGACAAAAATGACCTCGGTGGGGTACGACCCAAATCGGAGACGATCTCTTACGCTGTTTCCCACCCAGACTAATGCGGTATCCAGTTGCGTTCCACCCAGTGTAAGCTGATAACTCGTCCCTGGGAATAGACATATAGGCATTCACATCTCTGCTCATGTTCGCAATTCCCTTCACCAAGGCTAGATTCGAGTTATGTTTCACCGAACGCGGGGGACGCGGGGGATAGACTTCCAAAGCAAAAAGGAACATCGTCTGAAAAGCCCATGATGACCCGTTCTGACTAAAAGGTAGGACTAAGTAGGGGATACCCTTTCCCATTGTATGTGGCATCAACCCACACACCCAACAATTAGTGGTGTTGACTATTAATTGGTGTTGGTGAAGCAATTGGATGAACGAGTTGTTTGTGAATTCCTGTCTTCTAGTTTGTTCATGTTCAGGCAAGGGGTGAAAAGAGTGTATAGAAACAGTGGAAAACAAAGGAGTAGACGTAGGTTGTGGGGTAGGTGTGGATAGGAGCTGAAAAAGGAGGACAATCCCACCCACCAAAATTATCGAAATACTGAGTGTCAATAGGGTACTTTTAACTAGAAAACTCTTACTAAAAAACATTTTATCAGCTAATCCCATCAAACCAAGAAACTCCACCCTCTAACGAGCCGTCCGCGGCGGTTGGGTCTTCTGTGCTCAGGACTACGCCTACTAGCTCAAGGAACGCCCTTAAGACCAATAGAACCCCTGACCTTGTGTCAAGGAGCCTGTACTCCTGAGTCTTTGCACCGCGACCCTCCGGCTGAACCCGGGTGGCGGTTCGGAAAAAGGGAAAACAAAAAACAAGCAAGTTTCTTGGTTGGGAGAAATGTACACAAAAATCATTAAAAAAAATCAGTTCATGAGAGTTCGGGGACGTAGGTTATATCTGCTTCTTCCAGGTCGAGTATGGTCCGGAAAAAGTTCAGTAGCAGGAGTGTTCGGGTCTGTGAGTATTGGCAATGTTCCAGAGTCCGTAAGTGACGGCAATGTTCCAGATTGTTCAGTAGTGTCTGAAATGGTCACAGATTCATGTCCTTCAAATTGGGCATCAGAAAAAGGAATAAACTGAGGGATGGTTTCGGATTCGGAATTCCCCACACCCTCTCGAACCCAGGAATCAAAAGGTAAAGGGAGTGGTACTCGCTTTGTATGGGCAGCGTGTACCCAGTTTTTTTTCTCCTTGAGCCGGACTGCAGTGCGGGTGGACAAAAGGACCATATACGGGCCAAGCCAGCGAGGTTGTAGATTTTCGGTCCTCTGAAAATTCTTGACCAAGACTAGGTCGCCTGGCTGCAACTTGTGGCCGGGATCTTCGGATGCCTTAGGTAAGCTCTCAACAACCTGCTGATGAATGATTCGCAATTTAGTAGTCAAATCAAATAAATAGTCAATCAACATTGGATGTTCTATGCTACTGAATTGTTTAGGTCTCGGGACACCCCAAATATTGGCAGGACGACCAAAAACTACCTCGTATGGGCTAAGCCCAACTCTTGAATGTGCGGTCGTCCTTATGGACAAAAGCGCCAAGGGCAGCGCGTCTGGCCATGATAATCCAGTACTCGCTTGAATTTTAGCCAGTTTTAGCTTCAGAGTGCCATTATAGCACTCAACAAGCCCCGCTGATTGGGGGTGATTTGCACTATGGAATTTCTGCCTGATCCCCAGACCAGCACACACTTTCTTCATTACCTCACCCACGAACTCACTTCCATTATCACTCCACACAATCTTTGGCAACCCATACCTGGGAAAAAATTCTTTGAGCAGGATTTTGGCAGTGGACAAAGCAGTGTTATCCTTTAACGGATAAGCTTCTACCCATTTTGAAAAGGCGCAAACTACGACAAGGACGTATTTCAAGTTGTTGCGTCTTTCCATGTGAATGAAGTCTAGCTGTAGGACCTCAAAGGGGCATGTAGGGGGAGAAAAGTGACCTGCAGGAGTTGGAGTTCCCTTACCAGGATTGTGCATCAAGCACACCATACAATTCTTCACCACATTCTCTGCACACTTAGAAATTCCAGAATTCTTCCACACTGGAGCTAGCACCTTGCAAATCCCTTTTACACTGATGTGCGACAAACCGTGTGCCATCGTTACTACTGCATGTACATACGCGTTTGGCAACATCCATCTCTGATGCTCGGACAAATCAATCCAACATCCAGTCGAATCCAATTTACCCGTGCTTTCTTTCCATACGTTCTTCTCACTCTCAGTAGCTTCAGCTTGAATCTGTTTCACACTTTCAATCGTATCTTCACACATTCCGGCTTCACTCATCCATCTCGCATTACTCGCAACATACATTCGACTCATCATGTTTCTCGCTGTTTCTTTCGCAACTTCATCCGCAAACGCATTCCCACGACCAACGTCATCTGTAATCTTTTGGTGCGCGCTGCATTTCACAATCGCAACTTGCTTCGGCAATGTAAGTGCTTCCAGAAGCTCATTCACCAACTGTCCATGCTGAATCTTTGTGCCATGGGACGTCAGGAATCCCCTTTCTCTCCACAGACGTCCAAAACTGTGCGCCACACCAAATGCATACTGACTATCAGTATACACATTCACTCTCTTTCCCTCAGACAAAACACACGCTCTTGTCAATGCAATCAGTTCTGCAGCTTGTGCGGAGTTGTGATTCACTCGTGCTGTTTCAACAATCGTGCTCAACGTCGTCACCGCATACGCAGCAGTCGTATCACCATTCGGCAACTTATAGCAAGATCCATCCACCCATAATGTACCATCCGGATCTGAAAAAGCGGTATTCTGTAAATCCACTCTTCCTTTTGTTTCTTCTTCCGTCCTCAGAAAACAATCATGCTCTACCTCATTCGCATTCATGGAAACCGGCAACAGTGTTGCGGGATTCAGCACATTGCACCTTTTTATGTGTATGTGACTAGCTAATAGTGTCAACTCATACCCTGACAATCTCGCACTCGTGAGGTGTTGTGTTTTAGTTCTGTTCATCAAGGTATCCACTGCATGTGGAACCAATACCAGCAGGTCATTGTCCATCACCAAACCAGCAGATTGTCGAATAGAGACTGCAGCTGCTGCTGTAGCTCTCAAACAACTCGGCAATGCTCTAGCTACCGGATCTAAAGTTGACGAGAAATACGCACATGGACGTTGTTTGTCACCAAATAACTGTGTCAAAACCGACAATGCACAACCTTCTCTCTCGTGAACGAACAATGTGAAGGGCTTACTGTAGTCGGGTGTACCCAACACAGGAGCCGAACAGAGTGCAGTACGTAACTCCGAAAAACTTTTCTGACACTCGTCAGACCAAGGAAGAGTATTGGGTGTATTTTTGCATGTCAGAGCCAACAAAGGTTTTGCTAACAAAGAAAAATTGGGGATCCACTGGCGACAGTATGACGTAATACCTAAAAACGCACGCACTTCTCTCTGTGTACTTGGTACAGTCATTTGTGCAATTGCTCTAATTCTTTCTGGGGTCAACTTCCTTCCCTCCTTTGATAAGAGATGACCTAAGTAGGTCACCTCTTGACAACAATACTGTAGTTTCGAAGGTGATACTTTATGGTTGTAGTCAGATAAATGGCGGAGCAAAGAAATCGTAGCTGTTTTACATATTTCCTCATTATCAGCTGCCACAAGAAGATCATCTACGTACTGAATGAGAGCAGCACCAGCCGGCAACACAAGAGTATCAAGCTGCATTTTTAGAGCCTGACTATAGATTGAGGGACTCTCACAATAACCTTGGGGAGCGCGCCGAAATCTGAAACTACGCCCACCTAATGAGAAGCCAAAGATATCTCTGCTTTCTTCAGCGATTGGGATGCTAAAGAAGGCATTCTTTAAGTCAATAACCGAAAACCAGGATGCTGAGGCAGGAATCAACGTCAGTAAGGCAGTTATGTCCGGTACCACAGGAAACTGTGGGATGACAATTTTGTTGACTTCGCGAAGATCTATCACAAAGCGGTACACGGGTGGCTGAGAAGAATCTGTACGTTTCATAATCGGTAAAACTGGACTGTTGCATACATTACCCCTAGTTTCCTCAATCACACCCTTCTCGATCAGATCATAAATGATCGCCAAAAGTGCTCGCTCACCATCACTCGAAATCTTATACTGAGGAATGCGTGGTAGTTTAACATTTGTTTTCAAAGTCACAACATATGGTGGGATCTCAAGGAGACCCACATCATTAGGACCATCAGCCCAAAGAGAATCAGGGAGACAGCGCAATTCCAGTGGAAGCTTATCTTTTGACACATACATTGGAGAAACCACTCTCCGTCCCAAGGTAAGATGTACTCCTGAGGGAGAACAATGCAGGGTCGCATATAATCTTTTCAACAAGTCTAGACCCAACAAATTTTCGCCGCAACCTGTCGTTAAGATCAGAGGAGCTTCCAATTCATAAGGCCCAATGGAAAGAGACAAAGGACTAGACACTGGATTATGAACCGGGGCGCCAGAAAATCCCACCGAGACATTAGTTAAGCCAGACAAAGGTGCGCCAGGAAGTTTAGAGTGCATGATAGAACTCTTAGCCGCACCAGTATCCAGAAGAAAGGGCTCTGTCACACCTAATGTAACTACAGAGACATAGGGCCCTTTTTGGTCTACTGGAACCGACACTACTCCCTCTCTTTGTCTATGGCTGTCCTAACAATCTGCATATTCTACTTTCTCATTATCGACATGATAATCGTCAGCATAGTACTGCTGAGATCTACCATCTTGCACATTCTGTCGATCAAAATAGTTCTGTGACTGTTGTGGTTGAGAAGAGCGCTCATTCTGAACAGGGGCACCACGTCCTCTACCCCTAGCTATCTGCTGAGAATTACCACGTCCCCTTGGAACAAAAGCACCATTCATACGTTGCCGTAAAGCAGGGCACTCACCTTTATAATGGCCCTCTTCTCTGCAATACGCACACTGATTCAAACCTAAGGGCTGTGTTTGATGGTAATAATCAAACCTGGGTGGCATTCGCTGATACTGGGGCTGCTGTTGATACGCAGGGCGTTGCTGTACTTCAGGCTGGTTTGAACGGGGTGGATACGCTTGTTGTAACAGGACTTTAGTTTTCAGATCTTTCGTCTTTTTCTCTACCTTATCTTTCTCCTCCTTGTCTCTATTCTCATAATATTGAGCTGTAGCCAATATTTGAGCTGTAGATGAAACTGCCCAAGAACTCTCGGAATCTTTTAACTTATGGCTCAATTCAGGAAGTAAGTTGAAAACGAATTTGTCTACAAATAACCGTTGACCACCCTCAGAGCTCATATCTTGACCACTATGGTCTATGAAAGTTTCTTCAAACCTCGTGAAGAAATCAGAGACACTTTCATCCTTCTTCTGTTTGCAGGCAGCTAACTTATCCCAATTAACCTTCAGCGCGGGCATTAGAGTTTTCATGAGAGTAATTATCCTACCTGGCAAATCCGTCACTAACTGTTCTGGCTTCGCACCGCCCACTTGTCTACCATCCGCTAAAGCAATGTTGTCCCACGTATCACCCAGTTCTGCTACATGATTTTCATGCCGAATTTTTGCCCAAATAGGCTGTGGTACTACATTGCCAAACAGCATATCAACATCAGCCAAGTTCAGTACGCAGGCTTCTACTGTCTGCGATAGCTCTTTATAATACCCTGCAGGATTCTTGCGGGGATCAGGTAAAGTCTGCTTAAGAGTCAACACTTCCGATCGTTTCCATGGGACATGTATCCATACGCGCTGGATGTGTGGTAAAACAGGAGGATTAGCATTTGCATCTCCCTCTCGCCAAACTGGAGGAACCTCTCTCATAGGATACTGCCTAGCTTTCATCCCAACTGAATGATCAGGTTTAAACAAAGTTCTCGGCGGCAGAGCAGACCTATACGAAAGAAGTATTACTACCGCATTTTTAACTTCAGAACCCACAATCACACCTTTAGCAAACTTGCTCCGTAGCTCAGACAACTCCTCGGGGACTGTATCTAACTCATCACTATCCCAATCTTCTTTAAGGAAAGCACACATAATTTCAAACACATATCTTTGCGTAGGCTCGTCCCACTGCAGAAACGTATCCAATACCACCTGCGGACTATATTTGGCCGGTTTAGAAATCCACCTACGAGCTAACAAATCCAACACTTCTCGCTCCTGAAAATTAGGGAGCTGACTACGTCTCTGTCGACTGTCAGAAACGGCGTTCGTAGTTAACGAACTAAACAAAGGAGTCAGAAAATTAGCGACAGTGTCAGCTACTCGCCGACGAACAGAAGGAGAGTCAGTCATAAGGACAGGAGAGAAAAAGTTCGGCAAAGTAGTGGGAGGCAGGACAGGCACAGGTAAAGTAGGTACAGGTGCAATAGGTAATCCGGGCTGAGGAGGTGCCGGAGGAACTTGGACAAACTGGGGAGCAGGAACGGGAACATGCAATTGCGGAGGAGCAACCTGTGGCAACATTGGTGCAGTAGCACCTTGTGCGTAAGGGGGAGGAGACTTTAACAAATAAGACATTAATGGATCCTTTTCAGAATCTTCCGCTACTTTTTCCAACAGAGGTGTTAATACTGGATAGCATCTATCGGTTGCCATATTATGCTGTCGTTCAGACACCTCAAGAGCCTTATCCTCTACATCATTTTTAAATTGCCTAGCAGCTTGCATAATAGATATGCCATTTACTTTTCTATCTTTCTTCGCTTGTTTAATCTCGCGTTGTCGGGCTTCTTTACGCCATAGGCGGAAAGAGTCAAACATTGCGGGTCTAGCCTTTTTCTTAAATAACTTTACTTCTAAATTATCTAAGACTTCTGTTTCAAAGCTTCCATTTTGGGGCCATCGCAAAACACCATCTTTCTTGGTGTAGCGGACCCATATTTCATTATACGTGATTGGACCCACGCCATGCTTCGAGTAGAGCTCATACGTTGGAGTTCCAACTGGAGGTATCGGACACGAGTCCTCCAACCGGGAATCCCTGTTGCAACAAAAGACCAAATTACCAAAAATACTGCGGCTAGGCATCGTGCTCACTAACCCAGTTTCAAACTTCGAAGGCTTATCTTTACCGATATACTCGTAAATGTACGAGACCCTCGGTTTTTGGAAATTGCAATTGCCAAATAAAACTAAGGACCCAAACTAAGTTACCAAAGACCAAGTTACCAAAGACCAAACCAATATGCAAAGGACCAATGCAAACCAGGCAAACCAAGGTGTTTAAACCAAGGTACCAAAGAACCAGACCAAATACAAACCAAGGTATTTAAACCAAGGGACCAAAGAACTAAGGACTGGGTGCGACCCACTTTATACTTAACTCAATTTATTTATGATCGATGACGTCATCTGAAGATCACCCGTCTAGTGTTTCGCCGTCCAAAGAATTATGAATGGGTCCAAGGCAGGGCGACAGTCAGGGCAGCAGTCCTTCGTAGCCGTCTGGAAGAGGGAACCTCGCAGAAAAAGACCTTCGGACCACTTTTGCGACATACAGGGATCGATGAAGTGGGAGATCTCTTCCTCCGAAATTTTCTTACGAAGCCCCACACGATCTTCAAGCTTGGACCGGTACCGCTGATATCGCCGCACGTTCGGGCGCCAACTGAGAGAGAATCAAACTTTTTATAGTCCGGCAGCGCCAGGGAACAACGCTCTAAGCTCTCGGGTTCTCCTGCCTGGATTACCAATATAACAGAAACACGGGATTCTTCTAGATGGCATCAAAGATCGGTTTATTGGCTGCAGCCAGTAGCAGAGGTCCAACAAGTACCACACAAGTAGGTTGCGAGGAGACTGCTCAATAATACAAAGCAGGTCGCTCCTTTTTATACCCAAAATCATGCTTCAGGCAAACATTCTTTAAAGTGCAGTTGGTCGCACCCCATGTACCCAAAACAATACTTTATTATTGATGACAATCCCATGTGTCCGGCCTCTGGCTAAAACGTACGTTCTTCTGGGGTTGAAACCGGACCAGCCTAACATCCTCCTTTGAAGAGACCGTCCACTCATAACAAACAAATGGTCACCTCCCCACCATAAACAGGTCATAAAGGAAGGAACAGAAACGGAGGAAAGAGATAGAAAGTAAGGTTGGGCAGGTGGGTGCGGGTCATATAAGTTTATACAACACTGGCCTTTGATCAAAACCTCGCTTAACTCGAGGGCAGGTACTGGTTTGGCAAGTTTTCGCCTCAGGCAATAGCGTCAGCTTTCGCCAGGTCATGAGTCAGCGCAAGGCCAAACTGGGGGGGGGTGGACGTGTCCTACAGAGTCAGGCTGCCTACAGTGAGGGCGATGCAAACAAAATGGATGCCGTGCACAAGATGGAACCCGTGTGTTCATTGACGAGATTTACTAATATGCAGCAAATTCATCGGGGGAAGCGTGATGAAAACACTCGTACATACCAAACTCGCTATTTACGATATGCAGATACCAAAATTGTAACGGAACCATGATATAAACACACGGGTTCAGAATTTACGGAACCACACACTCTGCCCTCTGACACGGTAGTATCAGCTTCCACGATGCTTTGGTTTACCGTTAGCGTCACACAGCCACCCTGTGTGAAAGCAGATCATACATTTTCTAATAGGGTGGCAGACCATCATATCAGACATATTGGTCCTACAGATCATCCAAGAAAGCTGTACCATATCATTCCTTACTGAGCCACCTCAACTCCATCACATAGAGCATCTTTCAGAAAGACACCTTTCCATCTTGCTGCAAAAAGTGCAGGCTGTATTTGCTATAGGGGCCATCAAGAGTGTGCTGGCCTTGGAAGTAGGTATGAGTTGCGACTCCTGCTACTTCCTAGTGCCAAAGAAGGATGGAGGCCTTGTCCTATTTTAGATCTGTGCTTTCTAAATACCGTCCTGCAGAACGGCAAACTCAAAATGCTCATTTTGGCCCAGGATCTGTCTGCTCCTGTTGCCTTGGACCTGCAGGATACGTATTTTCATGTGCCTGTCTTGCAATCCCACAGATGCCATCTGTGGTTCAAGGTAGGCTAGGAGCAGTTACATTTTACTATACTCCTGTTCAGCCTTACCAGCACCCCTCGGGTGTACACGAATGTGATGGTGGCGGTCGCAGTGCACCTTTGAAAGTTAGACAAACCTTTTTTCCCCTACATCAGCAACTGGCTCCTGAAGGCAGGCTTGCCAGTCAGTCGTGGACCACCTCCAGACAACGATGCACCTCCTAACATCACTGAGGTTCTTGATCAACGAGACCTGACACCTTCACAGAGGCTCCCCTTTATTGGGCCTTCTGGGTGCAGTTCCTCTGCCACAATGAGTCCATCGCATTTAGGCTATGATATGGATATTTCGACCTTGGTCGTAGACCTTGGTGAGAGAAGCGCTGAGACTTTTTTGTCTGTTTTGTTCTCTTGCATCCTGCTAGTCTCTGTCACCAGATGGCAGATGCGGTCTCTGTAGTAGAAACTGATGTCTTAGTTGGAAACCTTTCGATGGTTATCCAGGTTCCAGGGCAGACTATATAAGGTCGCCAGTGGTGGCTTCTCAACCATAATCTGACCAGTGCCAAACCATACTCCCTTTCCCACAGAGAGTTTGCTAGTGGGGAAGGAGTGCGTCCCTGCTGGGTTGGGGTCTTTATCTGGGAGAGAAGGTCAGAGATCTCTCTGTGCAGATACCAGAAGGCTTATGGGCTCACTCCACCGGAGCCAAAGCTACTACCACTGTGCTAGCATGCGTAGTGCCTGTCCTGGATATCTGTCAGGCAGCCACATGGCCTTCGGTGCATACGTTAACAAAGCACTACTGCCTTGACAGGTCCGTCAGGAGTCACATTTTGCCCACTTGGTCCTGCAGGACTTTTTGGTCTCAGCCAATTCAGAGACCTACCACCGTGATTGGTACTGCTTTGGTATCTATTCACAAGGTGAGGAATCAGCAGTTAGAAGTATCCATCACAAGAGCAAGTTATTTACCGTGAGTAACGATCTTTCTGGTGGATACTCTGCCTAACCTCAGATTCCCCACTAACCCTCCCACCTCCCCAGTCTATCAACTGGACTCTTTCCACCTAAAATAGTCCTAATCTACAGATCTGCACACTGGTCATACCTCTGCGTCTGAGGGCCTGGAAAGCAACTGACCTCAACATGCACAGGTGGCTCTTGTATGCAGCTCCGCATGTCACTTTTGGAGCAAAATAATGTCGGCACAGGGCCATACCATGCCACCTACTGGCACGCAGAGGTACTGCTGAAAAGTTTCTTCATCCATTCTGACGCCTGCAAGAGTATTCACAAGGTGAGAAATCTACGTTTAGATAGATTATCCACCAGAACTATTCATTTTGGCACCAGGGGTCCTGCCAGTTGAGAAATGCGGAGTCATGAAAATGGCCTCCTTATAAAATGAATAAGGAATATACTTGTTTGTCCTTTTAACTTAAGTCAGAGAAATAACCCAAATTAGCCATAAAGAACATTTTGATTGAATTAGTTATATACAATAGCTGCATATATAATTTTCAATGTTTAGAATTCATTGCCTTAGTTTGCTTCCTATGGTCTGTAAGCCTGATTTTTTTCCAGTCTCATTCTCCTATTCCTTGGGACCACCCTGTAGTAAATAGCTAATCGGAATTGTGACTGTGCTACTCCTTTAAATGTTCGTCCATGGGTGACATCTACCTTAAAACCAGGCTTGCAGCACTGAGCAACAATTGGACACCTTTTTAGCTCTTGCTTTACCTGTCTGGGAGATCTCATGTTACTGATACTTTTAAAACGTATGTATGGGAAGTATTACGGGGAAATTGGGTCTTCGGTCAGCCCACTTCAGCTATTGGCTGCTGTAGGCTTATCTTGAAATGCCATTGCTTGTCTGGGCTGCCCATTAAGGCTGTGGAATTCCGCAAGTTGCCCCATTTGTGTTGTAATTGGTGATAGTGCAGAAGTATTCCTTTGGTTGGCCTGCAGAAGCAACCTGACTTGAAGCTTGTAAATCAGTCAGACATTTTAATTCCTGGTTTATGGCTTTATTGTATAGTAAGCACCTCCTGTTTACCTTTAGGGCGCGCTAGGCCTATTCACTAATCACCCTTGTGAAATCATTTGTTTTATTTTGGTGTCTTGATAACATGTGGATGTTGGATTGACAGCTTTTTTTGTTCACAGAATAAACACATGCATTTTTATAACTCCGTTCTTTGAGGATACCGCTTGATTCTGGGAACGAACTCTGTTCAACATAGGGACCCTGCTCCCTACATCCCTATAGTTGTAGCTCGGGAGATTGCTTCAATATGATATTTTCATTCTAGAACAGCTAGAAGCAGCAGACAAAAAAAATCACTTATTACCAACAAGAAGCTAGATCTATTATAGCTTTGCCTTTGGAAGCGAGACCTGTCGCTTTGTGAATGATTCTTAATGACAGTCTGAAATGAAGTTTGATACACGTAAAAATGTTCTTATTTATATTCGACTGGCCTGATTTTGTGAGCCAACTGCAAGTTCTTTAGAAGTTTAACTTTAAAAATATTCACATTGATTTCCACATCGCTCAAGAGCTAGTAATACCTTTGTCTGTATCCCTTGTTCATCGAGCTTGGATTATTTACTAATCAAACAGCATAAGTGGAGCTCCGACATTTACTGTGTAAAGGGGACTTGGGCGTCATCAATGTGAACTCACATAGGCATGCTTCAGAGACATCCACCTCTTGCTGGAATTTATCCTCAAATGACAGTGACACTATTCTTAGTACACTTCAAATCCAGATTGAACTCTAGCGTATCGTGCCAAATTTATCATTATTTAGTTACTCTTCAGACTGTTTATTCAAAAATGCAGAGTTTCAAAGAAAAACTCTTTCGGCCAGTATTCCCCAGAAAATATGTTTATTCTTTATCCTAAAACGTAGAATATCTCTGCACATATACAGGATGCAGGAACATTTTCAAAAACATTTTCAGAATGAAAGCAATTGAGTGCAGAAAGTGAGCGTCAACCTTTTTCTTAAGACACAATCCAATAAACCAAATTAGACTTGGAGTGCATTTGAAAGCACCACCATAACCATTCTTTTAAAAAGAAAAAGGTAGCAGGAAATGATTCTAACATGATTAAACTGCACGGTTGTGTTTTTCATAAGTTTTCCATCAAGACGTTTTCTTCTCTCACTGTTAGTCACGATGCTTGCTGCGTTAGACAGATGTAGTGGAAAAGTGTTTAGACTTAATTGCCTGACATTATTAAGGAATGCTGCATTTGTCAATCTATGCCATTCAAGCAGTTATGGGGTAGAGATAGGGTTTGATTCAAGCCAAAGCGGGGAAATTGACAAGTGCAGAGAGTTTACTAATACTACATCCATCTTACCTATGTGGGCAATCAAGTAGGTTCCCTCCTCCTTCCCTGAAAAGAGCAATGTCACACCGTCCTAAGTTTACATCCTCAAAATCTTGTAGTCACGGGCGCTCATGTTCAACATCAAGGTGCAAAATATTGCACCACTTCCATGCCTCTATACTTGTGAGATAAGGATACTCTAGGCCATTGTTTTTTTTTTTTTTTTAATATTTTTATTTGCATTTTCAACCAACATATGCACAGCTGACAAGTCACAGATAGGTACCCCATTACCCCCCCCACCCACCACCCTCCCTCCGCAGGAGCGACCTCTTAAGCCTCAAGTCCGTGAGTTCTAACCATTTCTGACAGGTCATAGTTCTTCCATACTCTGCGATCCCCCAATAATCCTCCTCAATGGTCGACCCTGTCCCTCGGTCCTCGACCTCCCGCCACCCCCTTGGGACCTTTAGGGCTCTTAGTGCATCAGTCCGGCCCCAGTCCTCCGTCGAGACCATGATACCGTCTCCATTTGCCCCATACTCTACGGAATTTTCGGGGGCATCCTCTAGCTTTGTATGTAACCCTCTCAGCCGCCATATACATATCCATCCCCCTCCTCCATTCCCCAACCTGTGGGGGGGTTGGAGCACCCCATGCTCGTGCAACATCTCTTTTCGCTACCACCAAAGCCAACATTGTAAAGATCAGATGCGGTCGGGTCAGATCTATATCTGTAGGTATTCCAAGCAAAACAAGTTTTGGGTCCATGGGGAGCGGCACCTCACTCAATTCCCCCAGTATGTGTGTCCAATAAGTGCGGATAATAGGGCAATCCCAGATAATGTGGTAGAAGGCCCCCTGCGGATGTCGACATCTGAGGCAGCAGGAGTCTCTGCCCATGTGATGCAGTCTGACCCTATCATAATACGCCCTGTGCAGTATCTTATATCGTATAAGTCGGAGTCGGGATTTAATTGCGACTTCTCTGTGATGCATCAAGACAGTTTCCCAGTCTATTGTGTCCATCTCACCCAGATCCCGCTCCCATGTTGCTTTCAGTTTCCCCAATCTGTCCGGCGTGTTATTATTCAGGGTCTTGTATGTCAGCGACACTAGTTTACTGGGCACCCGCTCTTGTAACAGCCGGCCCTCCAGCGGGGCATATTCTGGTAGTGCGGAGGTAAGCGTCGCCTCGGCCCCCCATGCATGGCGTAGTTGCGCGTATTTAAGGAACTGGGTAGGACGTAGACCATATTCCGTTGCCAGGGATCTATAAGATTTCAATTTCCCTCCTGTTACCAGATCCCCCAACACGGAGATTCCGATATCATCCCAACCCCTGAAACCTGTGAGTTTATGGAGCTCCTTGAGCCCCGAACAGTTCCATATCGGTGTCTGTTTGGTTGGTTTCCGTGACCATCCCATCATCTTCGTCGCCCAGTCCCAGACCTCTATGGTTATCTGCGTGGCTGGGAGTAGTCGCCTCTTCCCTGCCCCCCCATACAAGTAGTGGGGCGTGCCATGGTATCTCTTTCTAGTCTATACGTCGGGTGATCCGCATGTGCGTGAAGCCACTCATTTATCGGCGCGAGGTGTTCAGCCCAGTAATAAGCTTCCACATATGGCAGGGATATCGCCCCATTGTATTGGTTTCTCTGTAGTGTATCTAGGGCTATTCTCTGCTGTTTCCCTAACCATAATAGAGAGTGTAGTTCCGCTTGTATAACCTTGAATGTCTGCCTGGGGAGGGGGAAATATTCATTCTGTAGGGCGTACAGGAAACGGAGCAACGTGATCATCTTAAACATTGCAGCCCGCCCTAAGATCGTGAGAGGGAGTGTCTTCCATCTCAGAGCATCCTCTGTAAAATTCCTAATCACCCGTTTGATGTTGATTTGATAGGAGACATGTCAGTCCGTAGTCAGATAAATCCCCAAGTATGTAAACCCCGTCTGGGTAACTTGGAGGGTGGCAGGCAGAGGGGGCCATTCCTCCTCTTCGCGTGGGCTATACAAGACCGATTTATGCCAGTTTATCTTATATCCCGAGAAGGAGCCATACCTACCCAGTACTCTGAACAATGCAGGGACCCTGGCGGCCGGGTGTGCCACATACAGAAGAATATCATCCGCATAAAGCGAAATTTTCTCCTCCTGTCCGTCGGCTTGTGATATTTGAAATCCCCGTATCTCAACCCTCTGCTGGACCTCACAAGCCACCACTTCAATGATGAGCGCGAACAGGAACGGGGACAGGGGGCAGCCCTGCCTGGTCCCCCTCCTGATTGGGAAATCTTTCGAAAGGATCCCGTTCACCTTCACTTGGGCTCTGGGGTCCGTATATAATAGTCCCACCCATTTCCTAAAGTTTGGGCCGATGCCAAATGTGACCATTGCCTCCTCCAAGAAGGGCCAATGCACAGCGTCAAACGCTTTCTCAGCGTCTAGGGCGAGGAACATATGTGCCAGTTGTGTGCGCCGCAGGTTTTGCCTAGTCGCTCTGTCCGGGAGGAATCCCGTCTGGTCCTGGTGGACCAGGCTGTAGATCACGCGACTCAGGCGAAGGGCCAATATCGTCGCCAAGAGCTTAACCTCCACGTTCAGGAGGGAGATTGGTCTATAGGACGCGCAGTGTTCAGGAGGCTTGCCATGTTTATATATAGGTATGATCGTGGCCATCCGAAGGTCTGGTGGGAGGAGACCCTCCTGGGCTGCATCATTGAAGAGTGCCAGGAGGTGGGGCATCAGTAGGTCTGCGCCTTTTTTAAGGAATTCTGCTGGGAGCCCGTTCGGACCCGGCGACTTCCCCGGTCTGAGTCTGGCTATTGCCTCCCTAATTTCCGTGACCGCTACTGCAGTTTCAAGGGTCTCCCTATCCTCATCCGCAAGGACCGGAGTTTGGACCGTGGCCAGGTAGGCCCTGATTTCTGTCAGTCCACCCAATTCCCTAGCCATGTAAAAGTCCCGGAAGTAGGAAGCAAACGTCCGGGCGATCTGGGCATCCCCTCTCTGTAAATGTCCCTGCCCATCCATTACCCCTTCAATCCATCTGGCATCCCGTTCCTTACGGCCTAGCCAGGCCAGTAGCTTCCCGGACTTGTCCCCAACGTCATATATCCTATGCAGGGTCGCAAGCGCCTGTGCCCTGGCTTCATCTGTCACTAGGTCTTTATATTGCTGTTGGGTATCCGCCAGACGTCGAAGCACCTGAGGGTCACGTCCTGATATGTACTGCCGGTCTAAGTCAAGTATTTGGGTTTCGAGAGTACTGAGCTCCTCCTGGGCTTTCCGTTTCACCCAGGATATTCGATTTTGCGCTCTATCCCGGAGTACCGTCTTATAGGCCTCCCATATGGTCACTCCGGACTGTACCAAACCCACGTTTTCTGCAAAGTACACTTTTGTGTCAGCCCTGATGCCGTGCAATACCTCCCTATTCTGTAGATCCCATGGCGTCAGTCTCCAACCCCCACCAGTTGCTCGAGGCCTCCCACCCATCCGCACCAGGAGGGGGGAATGGTCCGAAAGACCCCTCGCCAGATATTCTGCTTCGTCGTGAGTCCCAAGTGCATAGCGGGGGAGAATAATATAGTCTAGTCTAGAATGCACCTTGTGTGCCTCAGAGTAGTATGAGTAGCTTCTAGTGGTCGGGTGCAGCTGTCGCCACACATCCGTTAGGCCAAGTGTGGCCATAACCCTGGCCATGGGCGTGATCAGGGAGCCGTCTTCGCGGGTCCCGGAGCGGTCCAAGGGAGTGGACATAACATCAAGTCCCCGCCTATGATGTGTAACGTGTCCAGTGTATCCATCAGGATTCCAGCCAGCCCGGAGAGAGTCTTGGCTTGGAGTTTCGGTGGTGCATAGACCGAGGCTATCGTGACCCTCTGCCGTCCCCATGTTCCTGACACCCCTACGTAAGTCCCCTGGGGATCTGTCCAGGTCCGGGTCACCGCGAATGGTAGGGATTTTTTAATCAAGATAGTCACCCCTCGGAAGCCCATCGTGTAACCTGCATGCGCCAATACCTTATAAGCGCCCCTTGCCAAAAATCCGCACTGTGTCCCTTTAAGGTGGGTCTCCTGAAGGAGAACCACATCATGGTGTAACCGTTTAATATATACCGTCACCAATCCTCTCTTGATTTTGTCCCCAAGACCATTTACATTCCACGTGAGAACCCTGTAGGGGCAGGTCATTAGTCCATCCTCGGGGGTTCTATGCATCGTCACGGAGGCCATGTAGTGGTGCGTGCCCAAGTCATCCCTGTCGGGGGGTGGATGGTATATGTACCTACCCGTATGATCCTGCTGTCAGTGTGCCGAACAACTATAAAACAAACCCCAACCCAGAACATTTCCACCCAAAAAACTAGCACATCCCCCTCCCCCTCTTCTCCCACCCCACCCACCCACCCTCCCCCATGACTCCTCCCCGGCAATATGTCAGGGAGTGGACCGTAGGGCAGGCGGAGGTCTGTCGCCCTCCCGTACCCAACTTACGCCACAGACCCCAACTCCTGCGGCTATCCCAAAACCATCAAAAACAAAATCCGAAGAATAGTTAAAGCACAGACAAATGTAGAGAGAAGAAAGGAGAATAGGGAAAGAAATCAAAGTCCACAGAAAAGATGAGGAATATGAGGTAAGACCGGGGGGGGTGCGTGTCCAGTTTGGCTGCTCCAGCATAATTAGTCCCAACCACGGTCATCCCTGCAGTCCCCAAATCAAGAGTTGGAGTCTGGGGGCTCATTCTGCGATGCCCCCGCCTCAGTCAATGTTGCCTGCTCCAACGCAATATTTCAGCCGCCGATGGGTGCATCGAGGGATCCACCACCTCGTCCCTCTCGGGGGATGAGTGACCACTTTCAGTTCCGGCGTCTCTCTCAGTATTGCCCATCTGAAGCCGCCCATCGGGACGGGGAGCGTGGACGCTCGCTGTACGTCGGGAATCAAGAGATCCATCTGTGCGCCTTCTTCGTCTGCCCTCACCCTTCGAGGGATATGGAGTGGCTTCCAGGGTGCGGCCCTTTTGCCGGTATCGAGGCCGAAGCATGCGCTGCGTGTCTAGGGGTCGGCCGCCCGCCGCAACGGGGGGCGCCTCACCACCGTTCCGTGTTTCTGGACACCTCAGGGGGGGACGTTCCTCCAGCCACTGCCAAACCTCCTCCGGTGTCTGAAAGAAGTGGGATTTGCCCGAAAACAGGACCTTCAGTTTCGCAGGGAACAGCAGCATGTATTGTATCTTGCGTTCTCTCAGTTTAGCTTTAACGGAGTCGAAAGTGCGCCTCTCCCGTTGCACCTCTCTGCTGTAGTCCGGGAAGATCATGATGCAGGTATTCTCGTGCCGTATTTCCCCTAGCTTCCGGGCCTCTCGAAGTATCATGTCCCTATCCAGGAAGTTTAGAAAGCATGATATCACGGGCCTAGGTTGCGCCTAGTCCGGGAAGATCATGATGCAGGTATTCTCGTGCCGTATTTTCCCTAGCTTCCGGGCCTCTCGAAGTATCATGTCCCTATCCAGGAAGTTTAGAAAGCATGCTATCACGGGCCTAGGTTGCGCCACCACCGGCGGTCGGGCCAGCAGTGCCCGGTGGGCTCTTTCTATGACGAAACAGGAGGAGAACTTGTCCGCCGGAAAATTGTTCCGCAGCCAATCATAGAGAAAGTTCGGCATATTCGTCCCTTCAATTCCTTTTCTAAAGCCCACGAAAAGCAGATTGTTCCGTCGGGCCCTGTTTTCCGCATCATCCACTCTCCACAGCAGGTCTTTATGAGAGGACCGGACTTCCTGTAATTCCTTGCGTAAATTGAGTACCGAGTCTTCCGTCTCGCTCAGCCGCGTCTCCATCTCCGTGACCCGTCCAGCCAGACTCCTGAGGTCCTGGCGCAAGAGCGCCACCTCCGAGCCCACCGCGCCGATCTGACCCTCTAGCGCCGTCCTGGATGCCTGAATTGCCTGTAGAAGGGTTTCCGTATCCGATCGGGCACTTGGGCGTTCCTCCTGGTGAGGGGCGATAACCTTTGCGCACTGGTCCATTTTGCTCTGACGCGGCGGCTTCGGTTCCTTGTCTTTACCCATGGTGTGCTCGGGCAAACGCAGATGGTAGGGAGCCCCCTCCCCGTGTATGCTTCAGGCCAGATCGCCTGCTGCCTGTAGGGCCTGTGGCGCTCGCCCGCTGCAGCCACCCGCGAGCGCCTCCTCCGGGAGGCAATGTCCCAGTATTGCGGTGGGACCAGCCAGGGTCAAGCACACAGGCCAGGACGCGGATCCGGAAGGAGGGGGGGGAATGTTAATCCGACTCGTCAGTCAGCCCGTAGGCCCCACCTTACCAGTCCACGTGCCTGATCCTACGGCATCTCTCCATACCCCTCCCAATCCGAGCGGGCCTGCCTCAGTCTCTCCGATCCCCTCCAGGCGTTCCATACACAAATGTCCCTCCCGGAGCCCTCCTAAAGCTCCTGTAACAAGCTCTGGGGTTGTTCAAGCATCTCGGAGGGGGGGAGCAGGGGGGCCAACCTCTGCTGAACTCCACCGGTCAACTAGTCTGCGCGGGTCCAACCCCCTCGGATGACTCTCTGCCTCAAATCTGCGCTCCCAGCTGGGGGCCACTCGCTCTCCCGCAGCTTCTGCACTTCCCCTCCCCTTCACTCGGGGCAGCGCCGCTCTGCCCTGAAGCGGACGCGCATTCAATGCCTGCGGTCACCGAGAGCGGCCGCAGGCGCCCACAGTACCTTGCCCTTCCTCTCGTCTCCGGATCCTGGCGTTGCGTCAGGTCTCGGCTGCGGTGGGGGAGGGGCTCCTCCCGTGGACACACCGCGCTCTGCAAGCTCCGGCCGTACCCTGCGAAGCAGCGGGCCGTCCTGGTCACCCCAGTCAGCACTCCAGCAGAGCGACGGACCACGGGTCTACCCCCAGACGGTAGCGGCTCTCTTGGGTGACACGCAGGTTCCGGCGCAGTTTCTCCGGGCCTCAAGTGCTGCGAGGCGCCATCTTGAAAGTTGTCAGCTCGTCTGGAGCTCTCGGGTTTCCACCTCCCCTGGGCTCCAAAATGCGATCTTTCCTCCCGATCTCGGCCACGGACCACAGCTGGGCATAGCCTTTGACAGGGACAGTGTTCTGCAGGGCACCGGATTCTATGGCGGATAAAGCTTTCAGCCGGAGCTCGGCGAAAGCACGTCCTACTCGGCCATTCTGATGGCCACGCCCCCACTCTAGGCCATTGTTGAGGTTGCCTTCATAACACTGTCATTGTCACCACACTCACTATCATCATTGAGTCCCGGTAGAGGATCCGGGCACTTATCACCATATTTTGAACATCAACAGGCTTGTGCTAAGGATATTTTGCAAACATAGGTTCTATAGTGCAACTTCCACAAAACCACTCCAGACACACTCCAGTGGATGCACATTACCCCACTAAACATTCTCAAGTTCCAAACCTGGATTCTCTTCATTTCCACCACTTTTCTCTCCTCTTTCTGCAGCAGCACCATGGGAAAAGGTTTCTGTTCCAAAGAATTGTTTTGACAAGACCTCAAGAGTAGACAGGTCTCCTGGAAATCCCACAAGATACCTAGAGAGCAGTGTTCAAGAGAAGAACACAATCATATGATGAAAACAACATCTTCAGGATGATACCCCAGAGGATATTTCTCTTAAAACGCCTCATGTTTACCTGAAAGATGTGACTCCAATTACATTTCCTAGAAGTGCAAATGCAGTGCTAGATAAGTATTCTTCTTCACACTGGCGTGCTTGCCATGCTGCAAATATTTAAGGTCCTAGACTCCCTCAAATGTCCTCTGCCGCAGTTTTATTAGTTTTAACCTCCACTGTGATGCTGCAATTATCAGGACACAAGGCATAATTATGAAATTAAACCACTTCTTCCCTAAATATTGATGTACCTTGCTATCTGAAGTTTCAGAATGCTAGTGGTGTGGACAAATGGCTGGAAATTCCTTTCTAGTTTCATATGCCGGGCCTTCTAAATGTTTCTCCTTTTGCTTTATTGGTGGGTTGAAGCAGCACAGGCAATGGAAAATTCCACTAGTTCTAATTCTATGTGGATAATATTGTGGTACGTTCAGGACAGTATTCTGAGCATATTTTGACATTTATTGAGTCTCCTATGGAGCCACTTTTGGTAACCTGGGGAAAGCTGTCATCATCCCTGAAGTGAGTAAAAGGAGAGGCGAGAAGCATGGCCCATCTCCTGACCGAGGTTTTCTCATGAAAAACTCTACATCGGATAGCCTAGTGGATCAGACTTCATTAGTCAGGTGGTTCCTGACACCTTCCTCCTCATGTTTGTGTTTCTGATTATTGAAAGTTTTTTGTCTCACTACAAGCATACCTTGTTTTGAAAGCTAATGAGACTACAAGATTCCGGACTGCTGATGTGCAGCAAATAGTTGGGCATCTGTTTGCTGGTGGAATGGCTGTTTCCAAGCGTATAATGCAGATGGGACTAGTTACTTGCCCAATAGAGTGGTTCTCAAACAATTCTCCTGGATGTGGTCCACAGGTATTTCCCTGGACACGCAGGATGAAATGTCATTTGACAAGAACCTCTCTTCGTAGGAAAGGCAGATGAGTGCCTATTAGCAAAAAATTATTTTTTTGTTCCTATAAGATATTTTTAGTTTCAATCACTTTTTATTGTTTTATATGATACGTACAATAATGAGGCGGGCATTCCCACCTATGTAAAAGGAACTGACCCAACAAAGAAGCTGTTCCAAACAGCGACCCCGCCCGCCTCAGGCACCACCACAGCAGGAATGCAGGGTAAATCAAGTATGGGCTCGACATATAAGCTTCAAGGGATCATGTGTCCGCTTTGGTTAGCGATCTGCTATGGGACAATAGACCCAGTGGACTGTGGTCACAGTCTATAGGGGCATGTAAGGCTCCTGTTGTCTTAGCTGAGATACTCCGAAATGGGATCCCGCATTCTTGTAAACGTATCTGACGTGTCCTGCAGGTCGTGTGCGATATTTTCATAGACTGTAGGACCTTCTTTTAAGATTGATGCCTTTGTAGAGATCTTGCTACAGAAGCTGCAGGAGCCCTGCCATATGGGAAGTACTTTCACCCATCGAGGCACAGGATCTCTAAAATGACTTGGACATCAACCTGGCAAAACCTCTTTATGCCTTCCCCTTACCCATCACGTATTGCCCATGGGGAGTAGAGACAAGATGGCAATTTTTTAAAATGATGATGATGGCGAGGCTAGTTCAGAGCAGTTACTC
The DNA here is from genome assembly GCF_964204655.1 of Triturus cristatus. Lineage (NCBI taxonomy): Eukaryota > Metazoa > Chordata > Amphibia > Caudata > Salamandridae > Triturus > Triturus cristatus. The sequence continues at coordinate 870,787,399 of NC_140583.1, read as the reverse complement.
ATCCAAGTCATATAGGTAATTCACACTGTACTTCAGGTAAACTATGGAAGGCAGTGCTATGCCGTTTGCTGAAGGGTGCCATTGAGAAAAGTAGCATTAACAGGAAAAAGGGATTTTCTGATACTTAACAAAGAGAAGACGCTTGAGCTCAGTTTGGATGTACCTTGGAATCAGAGTACTATCATTAGACCTTGTGAGCATTTATTTCAACATTCTTATCAAAATGTGGCACTGAAAATTCTTCAGTTCTTATTATGAACGGAGATCACAATGTGTTTTGGTTCTTGCTTGCTGCATAAGTGTAAATTAATGTACAATAGCATTAGCTCATCTCATTTGTGTGGAGATTATTGTTACATTTCCCTCACCGGGACATTTGGTTGGACTGCATTGATCCTTGAAAAGAAAGAGAAAAACGGTGAGAGATGTAAGATTTTGAATGTGAGGCTTGGGTATGTGGGGTCTGGTGATGAGAGTCAGAAGAACTAGAATGGGAGGGATGGATATATGTATGGTACTTGTTGACCTAGGAGAGAGAACTCGGAGTAGAAATAGAAATGAGGAGGGGACCAAAAAAGGAAATAATTACAGTAGCTAAGCGGTTGAAGGGTGTGAGTTGAATCGGAGTTTGATGGATTTTGCTTGTCGGTTGCACACTAAGAGACAATATATCAGAAAATAGGGAGACAGATGACTTTAAGTAACATAAGGAAGATCAGGAGTAGAAATGAACGTCAGAGAAGAACTAGGAAGAATATCTGTGAGATAACCTAAAAAGTGTAAGAAAGAAAGCGACATAGTAGTGAGGAAAACAAATAGGTGAGAATGAGCGTATGCCATGAATAAAGTAGGGCGTGATAGAGAGAATGATACAGTAAAATCAGAGATGACAAGGGGAGAACATATAATGAGAATTGTAGGAAACCCACCTCTCTATATAGTGCACTACAATGGGGTACACTGTGCAGAGAGGTCGGGGAGACCCTTATTGGTTTACAGAGGCAAAAGAACATCATCCTTACACTATTTTGTGGCAGTCTTGGCGAGCAGTTAGGATTATCAGAGGGTAGTGCTAAGCATTTGTTTTACTCACAGAGGCAGTAAATGATACACACGCAATGAATGAAGTTGAGACTGAATTAGAAAAATACAATTTCTTTTAATATAAATATTTAGACCAAAAACTTTGGGTAAGTACAAGGTAAATACTTTCCGCAATCCGAAAAAATCACAATAAATAAAATAATCGCAGGTGTGTGCAATTACACACAATGCATTTCCTATGGAATAAAAAAGGCAACTGGAAATTTAATGAAATGCAGTTACTTTAGTGGTTAACCTTTTAGAATCAGTAGGTTCGGGGGCCCAGATCCAAAGTTCCAAGGCCAAGTTCTCAGTAGCTTTCCAGATTTCACAGTGAGCAAGGAAAAAGGGGACTTTATAGCTGGCTTGCCCCGTAGACAAGGGGCCACCTGCAAAAGCAAAGGGAGACATGCAGGCAAGTCTGAAGGCTCTCAAGGGAGAGTAGAGGTCGCAAGGGCTCTGGGGCCGTAGGAGCACAGCTGCTTTGTAAGATGCCCAGGCCAGGTGGGCTGGGTGCAGTGAAGATGTGCAGCTGGGCAACGGTGCGCAAAGAAGTACCTCGTGGTCAGGGCCTGCACCTTGGAACGACGATTCTGGAATATCTGATAGAGACTACTAGCCGCAGATTCCTTCACGTAGAATTATCCCCAGGCGTGAGACTGGATCCGGAAACTTTTTGCCACGGCATCCCTGTGTGCCAGGGGCGGGGCGACATCACGCGACTCAGCCCAGGTGTCGTCCACATACATGACGTCGGCGAGGTCACATAAGACCCGCCCTGGTGCGCCCGCGTCAGTTTTTTCCTTTTCCGCGTGCAACGTGGATCGATCCTTGCTACGGGCCTGTTAGGCCCCTTTTTTCTTAAATTTTTTAGTGGAACAGTGTGCGAATGCCTTCGGGCTTTAAGACTTGCACGTCTTGTGGGCATCTTATGTCGGCGACGGACCCTCACCTCATTTGTATGTGGTGTTTGGGGGAGGATCACGGCACCACAGACTGTACGCAGTGCCAACATTTGAAGCCGAAGTCGCAGCGGGAGCGCCGGATGAAACTTCTCTCGGCGCGTCTCTCCAGGTCGACGTCCTCTCCTCGGTCTGCTTTGATGGACGGCTTCAGACTCGGCCGTGATCGTCGTGCTTGCCTTTCTCCGATGTCACGTGAGCGTCGCTCCGCGGTGGGTAAGTGTTGCACTTTGTCCCCGGGGGCTGGTTTCCGGCCTCCCGGGTGCTTGTACTCTCCACGGGTGATGCGGCCACACGTGTCATCCTATCCACCGTTTTGCGGTGTTGGGGCGTCGAGAGTCCAAATGGAGACATACGCGGCGGCTTTGCAGGCCTCACTGGCGTCTCCTCCTCCTTCCCCTCTTGGGGTGTCGGCGGCTCCCTCGCTCTGCGCAGGGCCCTCTGCGGCGCCGCCGGTGGCTCCGGCGCTAAATGGTTCGGATCTAGGCTTGGAGGATGTGGTACTGTTGGGGTGCGGCTCCTCTGGGGCACCTCCTTCAGGCCTCGGTGTCTCTGCCTCGCCGCAAACTCCTGCGGGGGTCCCTGTGGTGTTGCGGGAGGTCGCCGGGGCTCGGGTCGCATCCCCGAGCCCCTCTCGGTCCTTTGACAGGGTGGTCCTGTCTAAGGCCGAGGTGACGCAGCTACGGCGCCGGCAGCAGCTGGACCCTGCGAAGCCACGGAGGTCGGTGGACCCTCCTCGTCCCGGTCCAGGTCTAGGCCAGGGGAGACTCCTCGTCCCTCCACGGGCCCCTCTCGTCCCTCTATGCAGGTGGCTGCCTCGTCGGAGGTTGAGTCGGAGGTTGAATCGTCCCTGGTGCCACCGCATGGGGGGCCGAGCGATCTGCGCCTCATTCTGGGCTGCGGCTGTCGGAGGGCTTCGTGCCACTCCCCAGGCCCATCTCGTTCCCCCGCGCAGGTGGCTGCCTCAGCGGGGATTGGGTCGGCGTCACTCCGGCGCCGCCCCGGAGCGGCTCCAGCTCTACTCCAGTCTCCACTCCGGTCCTCGGTGCGGGGTGACTTGGAGGTCCCTTGTCCGGCCTCAGGCAGCGGATTCTACAGCTCCGCGCAGGGGTCGTACCGCTGATTCGTCTTCGGACGCTTCTTCTTTTCTGGAGGCATGCATATTGGTGTCGTCCTCCCCGGAGACTGGTCGCCGTGTGGTGTCTTTTTTTCACCAGCGTCGAAGGGCGGCTCCCTGCCCTTCCTGGGGCAGAGGTGTTCGTCGGAAGAGCGGCAGGTACCTCATTCTTCGGCTCCTTCTGACTTCCATGTCTGGCCCTTGGCCGCCCCGCTTGGCCTCGGGGACGGCCGCCTTAGTTTGCAGCCGTCGTCCACGGAGGAGCTGATTTCTCCACGCGGGGCCCTACGGAGGCGGGTGCGGCCTTCGCTCACGCGGTGTCCACGGCTGTGGGCATCCTGCGCATGGGTGATCCGGTGGCTCACTTTCTGGCGGATCATCTATTGGAGGTCCTCCACCAGGGTTCTGGTGGGAGGGAAATCTTACTTCCCTTTGAAGGTTCGCTCCTTTCTTCCCTGACGGGGGCTTGGAAGCGTCCTGCCTCAGGGGACCCGGTTCCTCAGCATCTTCTGCACTGGCACCTCCCTGCGCCGCGTGACCCAGCGTGTCTTTCCCTTCACCCCTCAGCCACCAGCCCCCTTTTGCGGACTGCTTTTCCCTCCCTGCCGCCGCTGTTGACTCCGCTGTCCCGAGAGGCCCGCTGGCTGGACTCTTGGGGACGCAACATGTTCGCCTCGACCAGCGCGGCCCTGTGGGCCCTTAACACCTTGTGCGTGCTGGCTAGGGCCTCCTCCTGTTTGTGGGACTCGGCGGAGTCTCTGGGATCTGCAGCGTCCTAGGAGTCTGGCCTGGTGGACTTACGGCATCATGCATTGGATGGCCGGGAGCTTGTTCTCCACTCCGCTCTGGACGTCTCGGAGGTGCTGGGCCGGGCCATGGCTTCCTCAGTCACTCTCCGTCGCCATGCTTGGCTTCGGGACGGAGTATTCCCTGAGAATATTCAGGAGCGACTCATCGACCTTCCGTTTAATGGCAGCCTGTTGTTCCATGCCCCAGCCGACACCACCGTCCAAAGGCTCTTGGCAGGGCTCCGTACTCCTCCTCCTCCTCCTCCTCCGTCCCCTCCTCAGTGACTTCTGAGTTGGGTTAATTCTGGGCCTTCTTAGGCCGGCTGTTCTGATTGTGCAGCGTGTTTTCTAGCCGTTTATGTCCTTCCTTGGGACTATGGCATTGTTGGCTGCTGGACGGCCCTTGTGTTGATTGTGTGTGGTTCTGCAGGAGTTGCTGCGCAGACTTGACTCTAAGATTGGGTCTTCTGCTTTATTTGGTCTGCTTGTCAAGCCTTCAGCGAGAGTGTTTCTTTCCCCGTGGCTCTTTTATTTTTTCCGCTGCGCCGGAAGTTCTTCCAAAGAGGGTTCCCATATCTTGGGACTTAACGTACTCTATGTGGGGTAGTGGTAGCTGTCATATGGCTTGCGCTCTGCTAGAGGGTTCTGGTCGCCTTCGGGTGCCTGTTCTCCATGGCGTTTAGGTAGGTTGCTTTTGCTTCCTGAGGTTGTGCGCGCGGCCACTCATAGTGGTGGCACGGGCATCTCCTCCTCTCCCTGCTCCTGTCCTGAGGTCTGGGATGATCCTGTGTTCTCCCTTGCTAGGCGTCGCCTACTCGGCCTTCCTGGGGCCTCTGGCTCTTCTTCTTGCTTCTGGCTTTGACTGCCAGCACTGTTCTGGCTGGCAGGCTGCTTTCCATCTGGAGTGGGTTCGCCTTCTTTTCCCTAGTTTCCTTGGGTCCTCTAGGCTTCTTCTTCTTCTTCCGCTTTCCTGTCTTGGCATTGGGCGGAAGCTTTGTTGCCTTGTGAGTGGAGTGGGGTGCTTCGGCCTCTCAGTCCTTGCCCTTGGTTCCTCTGCTGTGTGTACAGGCCTCTTCAGCCTTCTTTCCCTCCTACATCCCCTTGGGGTTGGTGGGGTTCTGCTTGTGGGGGTTCCCTTGGCCTGGCAGGGGCGAGGTTCTACCTGGTCCACAGCTCTCGTCCCCTGTGGGGCCCTCTGTTCTGCATTGGCTGGTGGGGTCCTTTCGCAGACCCTCCTTGCCAGGGGGTATTGCTAGGGTATTTATTCTACGTGAAGGAATCTGCAGCTAGTCTCTATCAGATGTACGAGTTACTTACCTTCGGTAACGATGTATCTGGTAGAGACGATTCTAGCCGCCGATTCCTTCACGGCCCGCCCTTCCTCCCCTATTCTGCGAGGACCCTTGGGTTGGTCTCCGGTACTCGCCTCCCGGTGGGGGGCTGTGTCTCATGTGAGTGCCTTCCTTGTTCTTGCGGGTGACTCCGTCTGGGGGCGGTTCATTCCTCCTTTGGTCCTTGGAGGGTGGGGTTCCGGTGCTCTGGTGCCCTGCTGCTCTGGCTACTCCAGGTTTTGGAGGGATTGCTTTCTATCCCTGTCCTCCCTCCCCTCCTTCCATGGCTTTCCTCTGATTAAGGGTTAACTGACCTTGGCTTGCCCTTGTCCCGTGTGGGTGGTTGCCCTCTAGGTTGGGGTGGCTTGGAAGTTTGTTGTCCCTGGCTGTCTTGGGACTGGTCCCATTCCTTGCTCAGGATTGGGGGGGAGGGGGCTTCCTACGTGTGCCATGACTGTTACGCCTGTTCTTACCTCCGGGGCACAGGGATGGGAGGTTGTCTATGTGCTGGCAGGGTGACTGCGCAGGTTTCTGCTTGTTCTTCTTCTTTCTTCTTTCCCTGCCCTTGGGTTCTGCGGTGTTGGCACTACCCTGGTGGTGGTGTTAGTCACCGTTTCTTTCCAATTTTTCTGCTCATCGCACACTGTACCCATGCTTCCACAGTTTTTTATCTGGTGGTTCCGCGTTGTAGTGCGGAAAAGTTCTCTGATAAAAACTGACATGGGCGGGGCGGGTGTTATGTAACCTCGCTGACGTCACGTACGCAGATGACGCCTGGGCGGAGTCGCGTGATGTCGCCCCGCCCCCGGCGCGCAGGGATGCTGTGGCAAAAAGTTTCCGGATCCAGTCTCACACCTGAGGATAATTCTATGTGAAGGAATCTGCGGCTAGAATCGTCTCTACCAGATACATCGTTACCGAAGGTAAGTAACTTGTACTGCTGGGCCACTGCTGAGGTTGGTCTCCAGAGTCCTGACGTCCCTCGTCGGGTGCTGGCTTGCTGTAGAGTTTGAGTCCGCTTGGACTCAGTTTTGTAGGTTTTTGCAGCAAGGGGTACAATACCCCGGTTATTGGTGCCTTTCTACTGTGGTAGGTCCTGGGGCCTCAAGACTTGCTGCAGAGGCCGAGCTGACCTGCCAGAGCAAGTGTTCCTTAGGCTGGCACTTGGAGACGTTGGTCGGGCTGGGGAGCTGGATGACACTGGATCTGACTTCGATGTTTTGGAGGCCTGGCGCTACAAGGAGATAGTACCTCTATCTTAAGGGAGTTTCTTTCACGATTTGCGAAGTGCTGAAGACTCTCCAGGGTTTGTGAAGGCCACACAGCGACGAGACGAGCTAGAGGATGGTATTTGTTGAGTTCTGTTGTAGCAGGTAGGAGTTTGTGCTTAAAGTCCACCACGAGGCCTGCAGTTCTCAGTCCAACAGCGATAATTTGTTTGTCTTTTTGTGCCCGTGATACTAATGTTCAGAGTGCGGGGATGCCTCCTAAATACAACATTTAGGGGCATTTACAAGGGAGTGACAGGTAGTGGCCAGTGAGCCCCTTCCCTGGGGTGTCTACACCCTCTATTGTTCCCACCTCCTGTGGGAGGGGGACATACCCCCAATCCTGGTTGGAGAAGTGTCACCATCTTTAAGATGGTGGTCGCTGAAATATGTACTTCATCTTGCCTCCAGCACCTGAGGAGTGGAGCTGGCAGAGGTAGGTACACCACCTACTCTTTCTTCATTTTCCGGCCTGTCTTCCCACCAAAAGGGGATGAGACCAGGAAAGGGGTCCTGCTCCTTCTATCAAAAGAAGCTGGGGTTGCGTTTCAAAGGTAACAAGGCATTTGAATCTTCCCGCCACAGATCGCTCTTCCTGACCGGGAGAGGGGGGTGGGAGGGGTTGAACAGCTCTGCCCAGGACAGGCATTATCCTGGACCCCCGAGCATGAAGGCACTCACCCCATGAGGTCAGAACTCTGTCTGGTGGTGGCAGACTGGCTTAGACATGTCAGTGATCACATTAAATGTTGGTAGGTTTCAGGAGACCCCTCTAAGGGGTCATCTTTGTGCAGTTATTAATAAATCTGACACTAGAAATACTGCAAGTTTATTAAGACGAAATGTTTGGTACAAAACATCTCATAATACAGTGAAGCCACCATGGAGCTGGGGAACTCGTATTGACAAGTGTCCAGCCCATGTACTCTATGCCTTCCCCTGTTCACTTACAATATCCAAGAATCGACATGGATATTGTAGGGGCATATCAGCTTATGCAGATATGTCCTCACAGGAGATCAAGTGCACCTTGCCATAGGACTATAAGCCCGCTAAAAGGGTGTCATACCTATATTCCATGCTGTGTCTGTGGGAATGACACACAGGGATCAACTCTTCTGTTTTGTCTACACCAAGGCACGTAGTCTGCAATGGCAGTGTGCATGGCTTGGGTGAGGGGACCCTAGTATGGCACAAATTGGCTGCTACCCTTGGGGTCCCTCTTTAGTGCCTATGCCCTAAGTACCAGAGGAACCATTTACTAGAGATATACAAGGGGTAATGAAGTTGTGCCAAGTGGGAAACAAAGGGTACAGTTCAGGGAAAGACCCTCTGGTACAGTGCATCTAGTTGGCAGGAACCCTGTTCACTTCTAGTCGAAATTACCCAATTATGTAGGCAAAAAGTGTGGAATAACCATGTCCAAAAGAGGCACTTTTCTGCAAGCGTGAAGAATTAGAACTTTGAGGAAAACTGAGATAGAGGTTAAAGAGTGAGATGGGTGGAGTGAGAATGCAGAGATTGATGACGTGGTTAGAGGCATGAGGTTTGGTTACAGGGAAAACTGAAATAGGTAAATGTTGAAGAAGGGTAGACGTAGAAGTTAAGGTAACAAGATTAGAGATTAAGGTGAGAAAAAACCTACTGACTTTTAGTGTTAATTGGTGCATTCAAAATATACTTTGTGGTTGCAAAGACAGCCTCTTTATCCTTAGTTTTCGACCATCACTGACTGCCTGCACCAAGGCTAGTTTCTATTCGATGGGGCAGTTTACCACCCGTCCCCCGATGCCCCCAGCCCCTCCAATACTTAAGGAGGCGCACCTCTATATATGTGTGTTACTGACGAAAATGTTTTTTTACTGTACGTCTTCTCATAAGTACAGATCACCCACAAAAGTATTTGAAAAAATCATGAACATCAACACCCTTGCTGTGTAGCATAGAGGTAAAGCTGCCGTATGGTTTAATTTATGAGCAGATGTATAGTGTACTACGGTAACTTCCCCTTCTATCTACCGGAATACCTCTGAAGTAATCTAATGCTTGATGCAGGGCAACACTATATTCTGTTTAAGTTCATGTAGTGTACCCACACTGCAGTATTCCCAAACATATTGCAAGTTGATATACAAACTTGAGCTTGACTGGTCGTTGAAGTGGCACTGTAGAGTCAATAATGGCAAAATGACTCTTGTAGCAAGCATGTTTAAACAAATCTACATGTCTGCATTTGGCATTGGCCGAAGAAGCATTCATACTTTTCCAAACATGTAGGTAATTCTCATAGACTAGTGTATAACAAAGGACACATTGAAAGTGCTGGAAATTAATAAACCAAGAATGGGGAAATGTTTCCCATAAATAAAATATGTTTACAAGTTAATGCATTGTAGTGAACGTCTAATGCGTTCCAGAAAAAACAGATAAAACAGCATCAGCCCACATAGTTAATGTTTCCCAAGGATATAATCTTTGCTACAGCTTTTTAGCCACTGTGCGTATTTGAACAAGCATTACTAATGCCATTATGTCTGGCTTGTAATAAAAAATTCAGGCTAGATGTATTGACTTTGAAACGGTATGTCTTTTGTGGCCGTAACTGCCGCCTGAGGCTGTGGTGACATGTAAGGCCTGCTTGCAGTCATTCTCACCAAAAGCTCTCAGGGTGTAGCTGGAGAGCTGGTCTCCAAAGGGCGCCAGAGTGTTTAAGGTAATATGTGACTGCCGCTGTTGTGTGTGGGAGTGATCTGGTAGAGCACGGCTGTTAGCATGTACTGAGTTTAAGAGTGCGTATGGTAGTGCAACAGGTGCTCTGCGAAGGCTGTGACAGGACCTCTAATATTTATGCTGTTGTGTTTTTCCGCTATCAGAGCTTCAGCAGTTCCTCTAATCTTTTCTTTGAGGCCATGGCTAAAGGCATGCGTTGTACCTTTAACAAGAAACCACACTGCAGCAGTTGCGCCTAAGTGGACTGTTCGTCCTAATGAGACTGCCCAAAAATTAGGTGAGAGGCATGAACTACTCAAATTATCCGTTTACTTTCAAGAACCCTTGACCCGTAACAACTGGCAGGTCACCTTCAACACCAGTCAGCCCTCCACCACCTGCATGGATCACTACCCACACCATCTGCTCTGCTAGTTGTATTTCCTGGCATCCCTAAGCACCAGTTCAGTGGAAGCGACCAATTGAGGAAATATTAGAGACCGAAATGGAGGCATGACCAATGAGGAAATTGTTCCGTTGTTATTTATCTAGAGATTTAGTGGAGACACGTTATATTGTTTGTGTTTAAAATGGCATACTAACCTGTAATCTATCTAGAACAAGCACCATCAAGATAATGATGTCAAGATATAGTTGCACAGATAATGGAAGAAGGTATATATGAAAGTAGATATAGCAACTGTATATGTGTTGTATCAAATGCGAAATGCCAATAAAAAACAATCACTAAGCACCAGTTATAGCAGCGATCAGTCTTAATCCCTCCCCTTTCACCCATTACTGCTGCCAGGAGCTCGCCGTCTGCCCTTGGACTCTAGCCTCACATGGACAGCTCAGCAGCAATGCCTGGCAGTTGCCTTTGATCCCCAGGGCAAAGAGACAGAGCTGCTTTGGGCTTACTCAGGGAAGTGGTGTGGGTTAGAGACTCCGATTGCTACACTACGCACACTAACAATAAATCAGTTTTCAGCCAGTAATGTTGCTTGAAAAAAAAACATTTTACATTAGAGACTACTAAATATTAAACATACATTACTAGGTAACATTCCTTACTAGGGAGTTTCACAGAGCTCACAATGTAAAACCCTGTCCTGAATTCAGAATGCAAAACCCTGCCCTGCTACAGTTGCAGTGGCGTAGCACGGGCCCGGGCAGCACGAGTTTTGGGGACCGCCTTTTAGTATGCACATGTATACGTGCCGTAATAGGTCATCTTCCTTATTTCTTCTGTATTTATGTTGTGTTTACCATTTATTACAGAGATTAATATTATGAAGCCCATCCTTTAACACGTTTGCAGCGTATCAGACAAGTTATTGAAATGCATCCAATGACAAATTGTTTCATGATGCCTTTGTTAAAGTTGCTATTGTGTCAATTTTAATAAACCGAATTAAATTTAAAAAATGTAATTCAGATTTTTAAAGATGTGTATACCATAATTGCCAGTGCCAACCTGCTAATAGAAGTCTTTTTTACGCTGCTACAGCTTTTGAAGTTTACATCTCTTTTCTAACATTTTCAGAATACCTGTGATTCTCAGAAATCTTTGGAAGCGCTATTAAATGTTGTTATAACAGAACTGTCCAAGGGAAAGTTGTACCAAGCCGGAGAAACTGAAGAGATGTCAATGGTAGGTAGCTGTTCACCTTAGGGAGTGATAAGTTCAATTGTGAAGGTATACAATCTAAGCCATTGAAATCCGGATATGTGGACACAAGCTGCAATCGTATGCAATGCTATTTTAACAGCTAACTTTCCTCTCAAGGAACATCAGTGAAAGTTCAATCCTGTTTTTCTTTTTTTTTGAAGATTACCTCTAGTGTTTGGTCGCCTCAGTCCATTGAGTATTTTCTGCAGCAGTTCTGCCTTCCTTTCCTCAGGATCAGCAGCCTTCTTCAGCATCACCTCTTTGGAACAGATTTACCCAGCTGCCAGGTTTGTGTGAAAAAAACGATAAACCACTGTTTTATGTTCGAAATGTCCATAAAGACAAGTGTCTTCTACCTCCCCACGTCATTTTATGAATGCTTGTACATCACACCGTGTAGAGTGCACATAGTTAGGAGGAATTTGTTTCATGCTATTCATTATTATGCATCAGGAATTTAATGTTTATAAATTGTGTCACGACTAGAGGCGAGGTTTGTGCTTGATCTTCCTTTGCTGATTACTACAACAGCCTGAACAAAGCACATATAGCAGAATTGAATAACTATTAGTTCAATCCGATAGAGACTTCTAGACATATACTCTTTACCTTCGAAACTTTTTGTGTGCTGTGTGCCAGTAGGTGGCTTCATTGGCTCAGCTTGGCGTCATCAGCATCGTGTGCTCCGTAAGTGCGTGCGCAGTGCATATATAGGCGCCAACCCAGCTCGCTGATGTCCGTTCTTTAGCTTCTGCGTCAGTCAGCGCAGATCTGGAGAGAGCTACTCCTGGTCAATTTCTGACTGAGCTTTTTCGACATCTTTTTTGAGAGATCTTCTCCTGGTGTGGAATGTATGTCAACTAGATATGCCAGGTTCAAGCCCTGCGGCACCTATCATTGACAGATGTCAGTGACGGACCTGCACACTGTTTGCCTCTTGTGCCTGGAGCGCAACCACGATGCAAAGACCTGTGCCGATTGCCGTGCTATGTACCCAAGGCTTTGGGGAGCAGTCTCTCAAGCTCCTTACAGCTCAATGCGTGAAGCCGCAACAGTCTCGGTCAAGGTGAAGGTCTGGGATTGGTCTTGGAGCCCAAGATCTTTGTTGCACGGGCCATTTGTGTAAGTTCCACAAGAACAAAAGAAAGCAAGAAGTCAAAGGTCGTCGACTTCTCCCCATCCGTCGTGGTATTCAGACGAGACGTGGGAGTGTTGTTTTCGAGGTAGGGCTCCCCGTTTTAGCCTGCTCCTCTGACAGCTCTGCACCTCTCAGATTTTTCGGGAGCCCAAGCGACCCACTTGTCAACTTTGGGAGTTTTATGAGGCCATGTATCTCATATTAGAGCGGCCCATCCCTGCGTGTGCTTTTGGGCCCTGCGGGTTTCAGAAGGGCCCCTATTGGTCACAGTCAGGCCCCTTGGATCCACAGATGGATCCGGATGCGCGGATCATGCCATCGTGACCTTCCCTGGTGCCGGTTTCGATGCCAATGCCCCCGGCTCGGCGGGTGCTCATCAGCGTCTCCCCAGATACTAGCATGCTCTTCCCCCTACCTAGGCTACGGAGAAGGGATCGTTGTTTGCTTTGGTAATGTGAGGGGCAGCCATTATCCTGTATCTTAGTTTGCCCACAGAGGCAGTCAAAACAAATATCTTGACAGAGGTGCCTTAACCGGGAGTGATCCCCTCAGAATTGTTTGTCCTTTTCCATGAAGCTGTCACAGTAGTCCTGCTTAGGACTTGGGCCAGACCCTCACAGGGGCTCCTGTGAACAAGGTGATTGTCCCTGCCACCATCCTGCTCCAGGGGACCCCAATTTCCTCACACAACACCATACCCTGGAGAGCTTGATGGTCCAAGCCTCTACATCCCGTGTAAATCTTGGGGCATTCCCTACTGCCAAAAGGCTAAACACCTTAGTCAAGAAAATCTTTTTTTCCACCAACCTGGCACTACAGTCTGTGAATACCGCATGCCTTAAGGGCTATTACTTCCATGCTTTATGGGATTTGGTTGTGCAGGTGCTGCCCATGGTTTCAGAGGTGTCCCAGACTATTCTTTCCCAAGCTGTTGCTGATGGTAGGGATGCAGCTAATTTCACAATCCAATATAGACTGGATACCGCCGACTCGCTAGGCAGAACGGTTTCACATTACGGTGCCTCGTCTGGCTAAGGACAACTGTTTTTTTTTAGGGATTTCAGAGGATGTCCAGGCATTGCTTTTGGACATGCCCCTTGATGGCTCCCTTCTCTTCGGAGAGCAAGCAGACTCAGCGCTGGAGCACTTCAAAGACAGCAGAGTTACGGCCAGGTCCTTGGGCCTTTCCATGGGCCGAGAATCAGCAGGGTGTGCAGTTCCTGGTCTGGTTTATTGGCTTAGGTATCTCGAGCCTGATTAAAAGGCAGTGTGTGGGCCCTTACATGGATTTAATGTTCCTCAAGGGCTGCCAAAGTGAAGTGGGTCAACATGTTTCGTGACTCGGGGCCCGGAGCATGGGGTAGGAGTAAAGCAATTCGTCAGCATCCCACTAGCAACGACGTGCTTCGCCTCCCCCGTCTGCCCTAGGCTTGGGTTCTAGGGGTCTACTGACTACCCCAGTACAAGCCTACTAAGGTATTCCCTGCCATTTCTGGGTACTAACCATAATAATTGCAGACCCAGACTGTAGTGCACCACTCACATTTTAGTTTTTTCCGGTCCTGATGAAGTGCCACTAGACAGGGACTAAAGAGGCACGAAACATGTTGACCCACTTCACTTTGGCAGCCCTTGAGGAACAATAAATTGTATTGTATTGTATTGTATGGAGATTTGTATAGCGCACAGTTGCAAATTGCGACCCAACGGGTATCCAGGCGCTCTGACCGGATGGTTAAATTATTGCTGATACGGCAGATGAAAACATCAAACTACTGGAAAGAGCTAGGTCTTGAGGTTCCTTCTAAATTCCATTAATGGCTGCGTCTGCCTAAGTTCCAATGGAAGCGCGTTCCAGCTTTGGGCCCCAACTACACTAAAGGCCCTCCCTCCCAGCCTTGCCCGTTTGAACCTAGGCTGTGCCAGCAGGTTGGCCGTGGATGACCGCAACTGCCTTACGGGGGAATACCTTGAGAATCTTTCCTGAAGTGGGACCGGCCCTGTTCCGTGGAGTGCCTTATGGACCAGACATAAGGACTTAAAGAGGACCCTCTCTTTGACTGGCAGCCAGTGCAACTCCCTGAGTGCCTGAGTAGAAGATGAATCAAGCTTGCGACCGAGTGCCAGCTTGGCGGCGGCTGACTGGACTCTCTGTAGCCCCTGCAAGATGTATTGGGGGGCTCCGAGATACAGTGAGTTGCAGTAATCCAGCCTGAGAATGGTGCTTCTGACGACCGAGTTGCGAGATTCGGCCGGCAGCAGCGGAAGGATACGGCGTAGGAGTCGCAGTAAGCCGAAGCAGGCACTCGTGGTTTTGCTCGCCTGGGAGTCCAGCTGGAGATTATTGTCAAATAGCACTCCCAGATTTCGTACTGTTGCGGCTGGTATCAGTGGGGTTGCGTCTGGGGCGAGCTTAAAGTCCATTGGCAGATGGTGAGTCGGTTTCATAGGCGCGAAGAGCAACAGCTCGGTTTTATCCCCATTGAACTGTAGGCAGTTTCTCTGGAGCCAGTCCGTGGTCTGCCTCATGCAGCTCTGGAACTGTTCCAAGGGGACTGCATGTTTGCCTTCTAAAGAAAAGGCCAGCTGGGTGTCATCTGCGTAATTTATCAGCTCCACCCCGAACGCCTTGATGATAGGGAATAGCGGCTGCAAGTATATATTGAACAGGATGGGGCTGATGCTGGAACCCTGTGGAACTCCAAAGTTCACGGGGGTGTTCTCTGAGGCAAAAGGACCCATAGTCACCATTTGGTGTCTCCCTGCTAGGTAGGATCGGAGCCACTTTAGTGCCTGACCTCCCACCCCCGACTCCCTCAACCGGCCCAGCAGGATGGTATGGTTCACGGTATCGTATGCGGCTGACAGGTCCAGGAGCACCAATACCGCGGTGCTCCCTGTGTCAGCCCGCACTCGCATCGAGTCCAGCATGGTAACTAAAGCTGACTCGGTGCCGTGGCCGGGGCGGAAGCCGAACTGGTCTTTGTCCAGCAGCAGGTTGGCCTCTAGGTAGTTCGAGAGGGACCTGCTCACCGCTTTCTCTAAGATTTTGATGGGGAATGGGAGGAGAGAGATGGGTCGGAAGCTGGCCGGAACAGTTGGATCTAAATTTTTTTTTGGATGAGGGGAGAAACAACCGCCTGTTTCCAGCTATCTGGGACCAGACCCTCTTCCAATGACTGATTACAGATCTGGCGTAACCAGGGGAAGGTTGGATAGCCGTATAACTTCCATGCCCTCTGAGGCAGAGGGTCGAGGGGAGAGCCAGACGAGATGGTGAGTGCCGTATTGACAAACGACGCATCCGAGAAGAGTGGGAAGCTGGTCAAATGACACACCTTCCCTGACCTTTCAAGGGCCAACCTCTTCCCAGATATCTCTGTCGCACTATCAGTGTCCCTAAAGAGATTGGTAATCCTTGTTACCTTGTCCTTAAAGTAGGTGGCGATCTCGTCGCACAACCTCTTTGAAGGAACAACTTTATTTTCAAGGCAACAAGGGGCCGATAGGGATTTCACAATTCTGAACAATTCCCTGGTCCCGTTAGGGGCATTCACTATGGAATTAGCAAAGTAGCTGGCTTTACGCTCCTTGATAAGCTGCTTGTAGCTGCTCTGTGCAGATCTCAATGCCAGCTTGTCCCTAGCTAGGAACCCCTTCCTCCACTTTCTTTTGGCCTGTCTACAGAGCTGTCTCAATTGTCGCAAGTCATCATCATACCAAGGCGCAGATGGCCTGCTCCTTACTCTTATCTTTCTTTTCGGGATGAGAAGGTCCAGCTCGTTGGTGATGAACTTGTGGTAGGCGTTATAGTTTGCCTCCACGGGTCTGGAGGCATGAAAGAGGCTGACTGTTGGTGGGGTTAGTAACGAGCCCGTTTTGGCCAGTTTAGTCCAGTCTCTGCCCACTCTGAATTCTGCCGCTGTTTTAGCATGAGGGGGGGTAGTTGTTTGCAGTATCTTGAATTGAATACAATGGTGATCTGTCCAGATGAGCGGCAGGACATTTAAGAGTTCAGCCCCCATCTTACTGGCAAACAATAAATCCAATGTATGACCTCCTTGATGGGTAGGAGAGGTGACTAGTTGGTGAAGTCCAAAACCGAGGCAGGTCGACGTCAAGTCCCGCAATTGGTTCTTTGTGCCAAAATCCACGTAAGGGCCCACACACTGCCTTTTAATCAGGCTCGAGCTACCTAAGCCAATAAACCAGACCAGAGTAGGACTGCTCCTGACCTATTTTATCTCACCTACCCATGCACTACCTACCCCTCACACCCGCACGCAACCAACGGCTTCTTCAGAAGATCTCCGCCAGAGAGCCCTGTTTACGGGAGCCCGTCAGGCATTGCAGCGCCTGCCCGACGAGGAGCAAGGCCCGATGATGAAGCATGACTTCCTCCGGGGTGTGTGAGGGCATCACAAAGAAAGACTTCCCTTTCCTCTCACATCCAGTTAGGAACTGCACACTCTGCTGGTTCTCAGTTCCTTTCCGGAGCCTGTGTGCAGGACCTCATTAAACCTAGCTCCCAGTCCCTCAATTTTTTTAAACCTTTCCATGGGCCCTCACCAACACCAGTCCTCCTTTCACAGCCATGGAAGGGGCTTCCAGCCACGTCTTTGCATGCCTAACCATCACAGCACACAAGCTTCCCAGCCTCTGCGTGGCCAAGGACGCAGTACTTACAGACTTAGTGGGTGGGTCAGCCAAAGGTTGGGCCAATCCTTCACCCCCCAGGCACCTGCAGCCTCCAAACCCCTTTCGTTTGCCCTATTACCATCATGGGCAACCAGTGGGAGGCAGAATATGCACACACCTGCCCCACTTCAAGTCTATAACATCAGACCACTGGGTTATTCAAATTGTCCGAAGTGGCTTCTCCCTCCTCTTTGTTACTACCCCTCCACCCATGCCACCTCCTCGCGACAGGTTGATGGAGGACCATCGTGCCTTGCTCTGCACGGAAGTGACAGCTATCTTGGCCAAGGGAGCCATAGAGTGGTGCAGAGTCAAGAAGTCGGTTGTGGTTGCTATCCCTGCTACTTTAAGGTGCCCAAGAAGGACGAAGACCTTTGTCCTATCCTAGACCAGCACCCTCTCAGTTTTTTCCTTAAGAAGGAGAATTTTAAAATGCTCACACTTTCTCAAGTCCTGTCTACTCTGGACCTGGGAGACTGGATAGTAGCGTTGTACTTGCAGGATGCATATTTCCACATTCCCATCCTGCTTGCTTACAGGTGTTATCTGTGGGTCACAGTGGGCCACAAGCACTTTCAGTTTGCAGTGCTCCCTTTTAGCCTTACCAATTCCCCTTGAGTGTTCATGAAGGTGATAGTGGTGGTTGTAGCTCATCTTCGGAGATCTGGGGTGCCAGTCTTTCCCTATCTCGATGAGTGGCTGTTGAAGGCAGGCTCACATCGCGCTGTCGTCTCCCACATCCAGACAACAGCTGGGGCTCACTATCAGCATCCCAGATTCACACCTGAATCCCTCTCAGACACTCCATTCCATTGAAGCTGTTCTGGACACAGTACTGTTTCAGGACTGTCTTCCCAAACGGCGAGTCCAGACTTTCAGGCTATGATACCGATGTTTTAGCCTCTATCCTGGATTTTGGTGAGACTGCTGGGATTAATGACCATGTGCATCCTACTTGCGACACATGCCTGCTGGCATATGTTGGCTCTGAACTGGGAGCAGAAGTTCCAGAGGGCACAGCATCAGGGAAATCTCTCCGATATGGTCCAGATCTCGGAGGAAACTGCAAAATATCTGCAGTGGTGGTTAACGTACTGCCATTGGGTCAGCGGCAGACCCTTTACCCTTCCTCAACCAGATCTCACAGTGGTGACATATGCATCACTCCTGGGATGGGGCAGCCATCTGGGAGAGGTGGAGATCGGAGGCCTCTGAACTCCGAGCGATCCGGCTGGCTTTGAAGACCTTTCTACCCTCCATTAAGGGAAGGCTAGTACGTGTTCACAGACCACAACACTGCCATGTGGTTCTGCAACAAACAGAGCTTTGTGGGGTCGTGGACCCTTTGTCAAGATGTCTTGCATGTCTGGAGATGACTGACAAACTCTGCCGAAGATGCCTATAGGTTCATGAGTGGCATCTCCTTCCGGAGGTGGTGCAAGGTCTCTTTCAGCAGTGGGACGAGCCTCGGTTAGATCTGTTCGCCACCACTGAGAATGCGCAATGTCAGCAGTTCTGCATGCTAATGTTTCCAGGTGGCTCTCACTGGTAGACGCTTTTCATCTTGAGTGGAGCTCAGGCCTTCTGTACACATTTCCGCCCATACCACTCTTGCCCAGAGTTCTCAAAATCAGGAACGACTGGGCCCAAGTTACCTTTGTGGCTCTGTCCTGAACTTGAAGAGTATATTATCCCAAGCTGTTGGGCATGGCTATTGGTCCTACAATCAGGCTACCACTTCTGGAGGATCCTCTGTCACAGCAGCAGTGGAGGGCTCTCCACCTGAACCTCTCAACACTCCACCTACATGAGTGGAGATTGAGTGGCGACAGTTGACAGTTTTTAACCACCTGCCTGAAGTCTGCAGTGTTATTTAGGCATCCAAGCATTCATCCAACAAAACAGTATACGCCTTCTATTGGGACAAGTTTGTGGCATTGTATGCTGAGAAATAGGTCGATCCTACTTCTGCCCCCTTTCTCGGATCATTCTCTTCATCTTTTCCCTTGCTCAACAGGGCTCTGCTTTGAACACTGTAAAGGGCTATCTTTCTGCTTTCTCAGCCTTTCTATGGTTGCCTGACCAGCCATGCCTCTTCAAATCCCCTATTGTACATAGGTTCTTGAAAGGTTTGGAACATGTTTTCTACTTCACCATTCATCATGCCTCTCTGGGACCTTAATGTAGTCCAGACGTTCTTGATGTGCACTTCCTTTGGGCCCTTCCACAGCTGTCCTCTCAGGCTCCTTACCGTCAAGACGGCCTTCCTGGTGACACTATCATCTGCCTGGAGGGTCAGCGAGCTTTAGACTTTGTTTTCCAAACCCCCATACCTGAACATCTTCCCAGACAAGCTGGTTCTTCACACTAGAGCCTTCTTTCTGCCGAAAGTCGTTACTTCTTTTCATGTAGGCCAGTTCATCACCCTGCCTACTTTTTTCGCTGACACATTCCTCTAAAGAAGAGAAGCAACTTCACCTACTGTACCCAAAAAGAGCATTGTCGTTCGACCTTGATCACACTAGAGAGTTCCGAGTGTGTATGTCGGAGCAAAGAAGGGAAAGGCCATGGAGTAGCAGATCCTTGATGGATCGTGCTCTGCATTAGGATCTGCTACACATTAGTGAAGATGCAACCCCTGAGGGTTTGCGTGATAATTCCACCAGAGCTAAGCCTGTGACCACTGCGTTAGCACACTGAGTTCCGGTCCTGAATATCTGCCAAGCAGCAGCGTAGGCTTCTCTGAACAAATTCAAAAAGCACTACTGCCTGGACAGTTAGGTCCGTAGGGATGAGCTCTGTGCCTGTTTGTTTCTGCTGGACTTTCGGATCAAAATTAGGTTTGCAGATCCACCTCTAGAGAGATCTATTTATCAATCACTCAAAAGACTTTATTCGGTTATGAAACAATGATAACCATAAAAGTACATACAACATATTATTACACATTTCAGACGATTTCAAGTATGTAAAATAAATATAAGTTTTAAAAACACATAGGCTCAAAACATTAAAACATAATCGATTTTCTTAGGTAAAAAACATTTCTAAGAAATACAGAGAGAGATGCCACCGTAAATATATCTTCGAGTTTCCTAATAATCAGAAAGGCAGGTCGGCACTGTCTGAGTTTCAAATACTTTAAAATTGGCTTAATCCACCTTTCCCTAGGTAAAGTATAATATTTACAGAAAAATAAAATATGAATATCCGATTGGGTGGATATGTTGTCACAGGGGCATTTGCTTATTCCAGCTGACCAGTCATTATTAACGGGAAAACTCACAGACCTAAAAAGAAACCCAAGTCTAAAACGTATCAATAGAAACTTTTCATGCTCCGTCAGCCTCGGGGTTAAATATGGTTGAATAGCCTGCGAGGTTAAGGTCAATTGATGGGACATCACTGTTTTTTTTGACAGTTCAGTATATTCTCTTAATTTCACAAGGCACGTAATACAAAGACTTTTCAGATCTTTTCTTGTGATCTTTACCATAGACTCAGGGTCAAGATAAAATTCTGGATGGTTAATAAGGTCACAGAAACTTTTAATGTACTTCAGCCAGTTCACTCGGTGCACACCCTCCAATTTCAAAACGTCCCTCAATTAAGACGATTCAAATGGCCCTCATTTACGGTCCATACCCTGTTCCACAAAAGGACTGGCTGAATTCTAATAATGTTCTCAATATATAACATACCGAGCTCAGCATGGCTATTGTAAGTGAAGGTGCTTTCTGGCGTAGTTAAGAGAAATTTTAAAAAACTATTCTCTGTCAACTGTAAACTAGTTACATTTGAGATGCCCCATATTCCTGCACCATAAGTTGCCACAGCCACACAGCTAGATTTATAAATACGCAGTAACTCGTTGACTGGTTTCTTGCCCATCTTTTTGCTAAAAAGTTTAAGGGCCATTATAGACTTAGTAAATAACTTCTGTAGTAGGGGATCTCTGTGTATAGTCATAATCTATGAATAATCCCCGCCCATGTGCGGGGACCCCGGAGCAATCAAAAATATCTCTTAAGCTGTCCCGCATTTGCAAACCTGCAAAGACACTTAAGAGACAGACAAAATAATACAGCCTAATCACAACAAGGCTGCACTGGCCAGCACTTCCTCTGAAGTGAACACAAAAGCCAAAATAAAGTTGAAATGTCATTTTTATTCACATTTGACATGTTCCTTTATTATCAAACACTCCCTTCACCAAAATCCCTTTAAACAATAGAGAGGAAGGGGTGGACAGACAAGCCCTATAGGCTGTCATTATGTGTCTGCTAAAGGGATACCGTGCCTTTAAGAAAACTCTCCAGAGACCCCCGGTATCCCAGGATGCACAGCCAACACAAGTTACTTTCAGTTCTTTTTTCCGGCTCCTGCTAGCAGGACCCTGGAGCTTGAGCTCTACCCTTTTGGGTGGTTTAATTGATTAAAATTGGATTTTTTGGATTAATAGTGGTTTCATTCGACGTCTAAAGCCTTTGTCTACTACTGCCTGCAATCTGGAGCAGTTTTGGCCCACTCTCAGCATGACTTTATTCGATAAATGCCCTGAGTGTGGGAGGAAGAAGGCTAAGACGGACCCACATGATGTGTGTATC
Source organism: Triturus cristatus (assembly GCF_964204655.1). Lineage (NCBI taxonomy): Eukaryota > Metazoa > Chordata > Amphibia > Caudata > Salamandridae > Triturus > Triturus cristatus. The sequence continues at coordinate 870,766,026 of NC_140583.1, read as the reverse complement.
CTCTGCTTGTCGCCCTCACATGTCCCAGCTGCCTGTGACATCTGCAACACCTTTTCGAAAAGGACCCTGAGGGACAGGGAGAAGACTCGCCTTCAGGGACAGGAGATGCAGAGGACCGGTGGGACTTCGGGGCATGGAGGGTCCCATTCCCCCTCCTCCGCCCATGCTTCAGCCCCTGGAGGGACCTCCGGACAGAGCAAGGAGCAGAAACGGCACCTACCGGCTGGTAGGTCGAGTTCGACGTCGAAGGCGACGACGTTGACGGCGAGAGAGAAGGCACCGGTATGTTCGCCGTCGATCCAGGGCTCTGGGTCGCGGCAGCCTCGGCGTTCGACGTCGAGGGAGGGGCCGGCGAGACCCGGGACCGGGTCGCCGTCGCAGGTGTCACGGTCGACGTCCACAACACATCGACGTCGTACCGAGCCCCATGGAATTCACTCGCCGCCGTCGCCGTCTGCCCACGGCTCGACGCTGACGGAGTCGACGCCGAGATCCCGGCGCCCGCCGTCGAGGCGGAGACGGTGGACGTCGAGACACAGGTCGACGTCGAGACACCAGCGGTCGACGTCGAGCCACCAGCGGTCGACGTCGAGCCACCAGCGGTCGACGTCGAGCCACCAGCGGTCGACGTCGAGACACCAGCGGTCGACGTCGAGACACCAGCGGTCGACGCCGAGACACCGGCGGTCGACGTCGAGGCGGCAGTCGAAGTCGAGGCAGACACCTTGGCGACGGAGATCGAGGCGTGGTTCGACGCCGAGGAGGCATGGGTCGACGTCGAGGAGACATGGTTCGACGTCGAGAGGACGTTCGACTGCGGGACGGCGCTCGTCGTCGAGGGCGAAGAGACGCCGGACGAGGTCGACGTACAGTTCGACGTCCCAGACATCGGGGAATACGTCCTCCGTGATTACGATCTCCAGTCGGGGATCGGGGAGGCGCGGACGTTCTCCGTCGGTGGCTTCCACGCGGGACAGGCCCGCCAAGAAGAGGAGAGTGGCCGCGAGCCCGGACAATGATGATGGGGGCTCTCCGGCTAGGAGTGATGGGGCTTCGGATCATCTGACCCCGCTGCGTACCCAGCGGCCGCCTTTGCCTCCTGTGCCCGGCCTTCCACCGGCGCCTCCACCGGTGCCTGCCCTTCCTCCTCCTCCTCCTCCTCCTCCTCCTCCTCCTCCTCCTCCTCCTCCACCTCCTCAGCTGCCTCTGCCAGTGCCTCAGCTGCCTGCTTCGCCACCGCAGCCACCGCCTCCTTCCCCGAGGGTTCCTCACCGGCAGAGATCTCGCTCTCGCCCTCGCAGGCGATCACGGAGTAGGCGCAGATCGTCCACTCGCTCTGGACATGGTCGACGGAGGTATCGGTCTCGTTCCAGAGGGTCGAGGGGCACGTACTCTTCTGGGGCTAGCCGGTTTTCGCCCTCGCTGTCGGAGACGCCTCCTACCCGCGTCTCGCCTGTGGATGACATTGCCACGTTCCAGGAGGTGTTGATGAGAGGGGCTGCGAAGTTGGGGATATCAGTGACTACCCCTATTCCCACTACTTCTGTGATCTTTGAGACTTTGCATAAGGCACATCTGTCGCGCCCCCTCCTCCCGCTGGTTCCGGGGTTGGAGGAACCTGCTATGGAGGTATTCTTAACGCCGGCCGTGGTGAAGCCGGCGCCCTCGAGACTGTTGAAGAAGTACAGGGCTCCTGACTCGGATCCGGCGTTCCTCAGAGTGGATCCCCCACCGGATTCTGTTATCGTGGCGGCGGCTCGTAAGCAACACTCTACGACGCCTTCATCCACGGCTCCCCCGGATAAGGAGAGTCGCAAAATGGACTCCTTGGGGAGGAGGATGTGCTCCACGTCAGCCACTACGATGAAGGCCGCTAGCGCCTCCGCTCTGTTGGGGCGCTATGACAGGTCTCTTTGGGACTCCCTGCAACAGTTCGCTGCCTCCCTGCCCAGAGACAAGAGGGAGGACTTTCAAGAGGTGCTGAACGAGGGCATGATGGTCTCTAATCAGATCATCAGTGCGGCGGGGGACGTGTCGCTGCTGGCGGCCCATGGGTACTGCCACGGCATACACATGAGGAGGCATTCCTGGCTGCGGCTGACTCCGCTCAAGCCGGAAGCGCAGCAGAAGATCGCCAATTTACCATTCTCTGGCACGACGCTATTCGGGTCACATGCGGATGACGAGATGGCCCGCATGAAGGCTGAGGCGGAAACTCTGAAGGCGGTGGGGCTGGAGCGGCCCAAGGAGCAGAGGAGGTCCTTCCGTTCCTCGGGCAGGCGCTACACCAAGCAGAGGGGCCAAGGGCGTCAGTCGGGCCCCCAGCAACAGCCCCAGCAACAGCAGCAGTACCAGAGGCAGCCCTTTCAGAAGCGCCAGAGGGGCAGAGGCCAGCATCAGTCCTCGGCGGGGAACAAAGGCCCGGCCGGGTCGAAGCCCTGAAAAGTTACTTCCCCCTCATCCGTTACCCGCTCCGGTGGGGGGAAGTATTCAACAATACCTGGCAGAGTGGAGGACAATAACGCAGGACAAGTGGGTGCTGAATATTGTTTGCAATGGTTACTGTCTTCGTTTCACCAGTTCGCCTCCACAGATTCCACCAGTGCGCTCCCTTTACATGGTGCGGGAGCTCCAGCGGGAGGCGGATGTTCTGTTAAAAAAGAGGGCGATAGAAGCGGTTCCTTTGAAGCAAAAAGGAAAAGGTCTCTACTCACGGTTCTTTCTCGTAAGAAAAAAAGACAAGAACGAGTTCAGGCCTATTCTGGATCTGCGGCAAGCAAACAAGTGGATCCGCCGAGAAAAGTTCCGTACGTTGTCCCTGCATCAGATTTACCCTCAGTTGCATCGAGGAGACTGGCTGTGCGCCATAGATCTGCAGGACGCTTACTTTCATGTGCCGATCGCACCCAAGCATCGCAAGTTCCTGAGGTTTCTGGTAGGCAACAACCATTACCAGTATTCAGTACTCCCGTTTGGCCTGAAGTCTGCACCGCGGACGTTCTCCAAGTGCATGGCTGTGGTCGCGGCACACCTGCGGAAGACCAAGGTGTTTGTGTACCCATACCTGGACGATTGGTTGATCAAAGCGTCCACTTACCAGGAAGCCCAGTGCCATTTCAACAGGACCTTAGGAACAACCTTGGGTTTTGACTTCAAGGGCAGCAAGGCCAAGTCAATATATAATTTCCAAAACAAAAGAGTTGCCAATGCTGCACAAAGTATCAACACGATACTTCAAATCATGGACTGAACAAAACAGTACCACCACAAACCACTTTTTCCGTTTGATTTTAATCAACAATTTTAGGGGCTCGGTGCTTATTTAACTCATTTTTAAGCACGGTTTTATTTACACAGAAAATAGCAAAAAACAATACAATATTGATATATACATTTACTACAAAAATATACACGACACTACTACTGGCATACAAGTGTCAATCATACCATACATTCATACTACTCAATCATACTGTGAGACATTTAAGACAAATAATCAATAACAATTTTACAACTTTACACAAAAATAGGGGGCTACCGAAAACATGTTTGCAGCCTAATAATAATAGTTTGAAAATAATTAGGTTGAAATTTGTGCGGTTAGCCCACAGCGGAGAGGTCTACGCGTTTCGAATCCCTCAAGTTGTGGGGATTCTCATCAGGACCAGATGCTCACTATAGGAAGAATACAGAAAAGCTAAATTAGACCAATGAACCCTTATGCACTATACTTTCCTCAACGCTAACCTTGTGCCAGTATCTTACCTTGCAGCCAATGCCACCCGAAGGGAGACTAGCGAGTGTGGAGTATAGACCTTTTCGAGACAGACCTTTAGAAAGACAGAAGAGGGGAGGATTGAATTAATTAAAATGTCGCATAAAGCGCTGGTATGTGTAATGGCGGTGTTAGTCCCAAAGTCACGTCTTACTTGTAAGCCTGTCGATGTCGTGTATCTTACTGCTGGCGTACCTTCGGACTAAATGCCGACTATTGTAGATGATGATTCAAATATCGGAAAAGCTTCAATTGTCGTCTACAAGAGATGAATCAAAAGCGGAATGTAGTGGTTGCATTATAGTGGCTCAAACAAGCTCGTGAGTCGCTCGTGCAAATATTCTCTTACCTTCCGAGGTAGTTCGAGGACAATTTTTAACAAGGAACCCGTCGTCCGTGTTTGTACCGCCAATGCAGGTATGGTTCACAGTGCAGCCGGAAGGAAACCGCTTTTATACTTCCTGTCTTTGGTCGCGAGCGGAGTCTGGGATATGTAGTTTATTCGCAGCAAAGCTAATTCAAGAAGTGGAGGACTGCTTGTTCGAGCGGTGATTGCGCTACGATATAAAGGATCATGGGATTTGTAGTTTGCCAACGCGTTGTGTGCAGCTTTATTGATAAAAACAAAACATCATGCCCATGGATATACAGGTACAATGTTAAATGAAGCAAGGGTGTGGTATGGTAAGGCTGTGAAGCGAGTATCATGATAGACATTATTTTGCTGGACAACCGGAAACCGGCGATGTTCTCACAGGCGTAAATTCAAAGGTTGAAAATCTCAGACATTTCATTTAATCCTTCAACAGATGTGTTGAATTTAATTATCAACATCGCTTCTCTTTTCAACAGTTTGGCATCTAAATCGCCTCCTCTGCTATCTGGTGTAACTTTCGAAATTACAGTCCATTTGACATCAGCTTCTGCATGGTTGTTAAGACGCCAATGGTTGACCAAAGGAGCGTTTTGTACATTTTTTCGTATTCTTGATTTGTGCTGTTGGATTCTGAACCTTATTTCCTGGTTTGTTTTACCAATATAGAGTTTGTCACATGGGCATAGTATCCCGAGCCCTGAAAAGAGAAGCGATGTTGATAATTAAATTCAACACATCTGTTGAAGGATTACATTCGCAGAATGGGGCACTCCGGATATCGATCTGTTCGCTACGGCAGAAAACAGCAAATGCCGCGACTTCGCGTCCAGGTACTACCAACCAGGGACGCTGGGGAATGCCCTATGGATCAGCTGGTCCAACAGCTTTCTCTACGCCTTTCCACCCATTCCCCTAATTCCAGCGGTGCTGATCAAGCTGTCGCAATCCAGAGCCAGAATGATCCTGATTGCTCCGGAGTGGCCGAGGCAATGGTGGTTCACCGACCTTCTTCACCGGTCTGTTCTGCCGCACCGACGCCTGCCGTGTCGGCCGGACCTTCTCACGAAGTTCGGAGGGCAGATGGTTCACCCCAATCTCTCGTCCATGAGTTTGGCAGCATGGCTCCTGAGCTAGTGCAGTATGGACACTTGAACCTGCCTCAGGACTGTATGGAGATCTTGAAAGAGGCTAAGAGACCGTCTACGAGGACTTCCTACGCCTATAAGTGGAAGAGATTCTGCTTATGGTGCAAGGCTAAGGACTTTGACCCTACATCCTGTAAAGAAGATGTTATTTTGCCTTATCTGCTGCAGTTAGCTCAGTCTGGGCTTAATTTTCAATCTGTTAAGGTTCATCTCGCAGCTCTGACTGCGTATAGGAAGGGCCCTTCTCAAACCTCATTTTTTCAAATCCCTGTGATTAAGGATTTTTTGGAGGGTTTGCGTAAGGTGTTTCCCCCTGTTAGAAGACCTTCTCCACCTTGGGAATTGAATGTGGTGTTATCTAGATTGATGAGGGAGCCTTTTGAACCTATCCATAAGGCTTCGTTGCAGCATTTGTCTTGGAAGGCTGCCTTCCTTGTGGCCATTACATCGGCCAGGAGGGTGAGTGAGATTCAGGCTCTGTGTTGCCAAGAGCCGTATACTGTTTTCCATGCTTCTAAAGTAGTGATGCGTACCCATCCTAAATTTTTGCCTAAGGTAATATCAGATTTCCATGTGAATCAGATGATAACTTTGCCTACGTTTTTTCAGCATCCTTCCTCTCCGGCGGAGAGATCTCTGCATTCACTTGATGTGCGTAGGGTGTTGAAATTCTACCTGGATAAGACAAAAGATATCCGCAGGTCGGATCAACTGTTTGTTAATTATGGTTCGGTAAGAACTGGTTCAGCTACCTCAAAGCAGTCCATTTCCAGATGGATTGTTTCCTGTATTCAGCTTTGTTACCAAAAAGCTAATAAAACATTAGGGGGTAAGCCTACGGCACATTCGACTAGAGGCAAGGCGGCTACTACCGCTTTGCTTAGTAATGTTCCCATTGCTGACATCTGTAAGGCTGCCACCTGGAAGTCAGTCCATACGTTTACAAAGCATTACTGCCTGGATTCTGATGCTAGGGCAGATGCGCAGGTTGGACAGGCTTCGCTGAGGAATTTGTTTGCACAGTGATTTGTTGGTGGTTGGTCTTACTCCACCGCTTCTTGTTGGTTGGGATGGGCTTGTCATTCTATTCATAGATTATGACTATACACAGAGATCCCCTACTACAGAAGGAGTAGTTTCTTACCTGTAACTCCAGTTCTGTAGTAGGGGTATCTCTGTTATAGTCATAAGCGACCCTCCCTCCTCCCCGGTGGAGTAACCTGACGGTATCAGGCCTGTTGTTATACACCTTCAAAAAGAACTGAAAGTAACTTGTGTTGGCTGTGCATCCTGGGATACCGGGGGTCTCTGGAGAGTTTTCTTAAAGGCACGGTATCCCTTTAGCAAACACATAATGACAGCCTATAGGGCTTGTCTGTCCACCCCTTCCTCTCTATTGTTTAAAGGGATTTTGGTGAAGGGAGTGTGTGATAATAAAGGAACATGTCAAATGTGAATAAAAATGACATTTCAACTTTATTTTGGCTTTTGTGTTCACTTCAGAGGAAGTGCTGGCCAGTGCAGCCTTGTTGTGATTAGGCTGTATTATTTTGTCTGTCTCTTAAGTGTCTTTGCAGGTTTGCAAATGCGGGACAGCTTAAGAGATATTTTTGATTGCTCTGGGGCCCCCGCACATGGGCGGGGATTATTCATAGATTATGACTATAACAGAGATACCCCTACTACAGAACTGGAGTTACAGGTAAGAAACTACTCCATATTCCTCACCTTAACTGCCGAATTCCATTGACCTGAGCAGTCAAACAAAATTCCTAAATAAGGAAAGGTAGAGGTATAATCTAATGATTTAGAGTCGATAAACATAACTTTTTTCCTCTGTTTTGTTTTGGTGCCACAATTCATGGAAAAGGTTTTAGAGCAATTCACCTTTAGGTCCAAACTGGTCATGAAGGTGCAAAAGGAAGTAATCATGGTTTGCATGGCAATAGGGGTCCTTGCCATCAAAACGGCATCATCGGCATAAATTAATGCCGGAATATGCCGGAATATGACGTTGTGATGCTGTAGGCATATCTATGCAATCCCTCAACAGGATATCCTCAAGTTCATTAATTATCTATTTTAAGATACATAATCTGCAGCTAAAAGTCTCTATCAGATGAACAAGTTACTTAACTTCGGCAACACCTTATCTGGTAGAGACTCCATCTAGACTAGATTCCTTACCAGCCCACCCATTTTACCCGCAAACGGATTTCGAGGGATAGGGTTTTTCTGCTTTCAGGACCCTAGTTTTCCACACCCGTGATCAGTGTTCTTTGTAGCTCTGTGCTCCTGGTGTGGAAAGTCGCAAAAAGAAACTGATGTCAGATCGCTGAGGTGACGACTATATAGGCATTGCACACGTAACTTCCAGCACCGACGGCTCCATGCGGAGCCGAACAATGCCATCTACTGGCATGCAGGGGTACTGCTAACGAAAAGATTCCGGATCCATTCTGACGCCTGGGGATAATTCTAAAAAGTAAGGAATCTGCAGCTGGATAGAGTCTCTACCAGATAATAAGGTGTTACCAAAGATAGGTAATTTGTTCAACAAGAGCACTATTTTTTTTGTTGCATAGTACGCAGATTGGTGCATACTTATAGCGTGGACTGGGCCCATGGGGATTTCAGCGCTTCACAAAAGTAGTATACAATGGATTACAGTCATCAAGAAGAGACAATAATTATCACATCAGGACAGAAGGGCCAAAATAGCAAACAATTAGCCAGTGGATCTTAGCGATGGGAGGGATCTAGGCTTTACCAGAATTGTTGCTCGAATATAAAATATAGGTCTCTGGAGCACGAAGACACAGTTGGTTTACGTGCACCATGGCTGGGGGACTGGGTTGCAGAGGTGTTTTGTCTGGTGGGTCACTTGAGTCAGAGACTCTCGTTTTGTATCGGTGACCTGGAGAGGGGGAGAAAACAAGACTGCAGGGCAACTCTCGGTGATGACCTTGGAAATCCTGACATCCCTCGTTGACAGGTCAGTGTTAGCATCAGTGGTGTCCAGGCTGGACACACAACACGCCTTGGTACTTGCAAGGGCTCCGCTAGCCCAGGTAATAGTGCAGGGAGGCTCCGGGAAGGCTCAGCTGCTCGAGACTTGAAGCAACGTGGCTGACCCCCAGGACTCTCAATGACCTCCTGGTGAGTTGCTCCCTCAGTGGACCCGATGGTCAGCAAAATGGTAAATCGGGCAGATGCGGTCGGTGCCTGCAGATGAAGAGAGATGCCTCCTCCACTTCAAGGTAAATGCCGCTGGGCTGATGAGGTACTGGACAGTCCTCCAAGGGATTGTGGAGGCTGTTCATCGGTAGAACAAGTTATTTCTTGCAATTGTCGGGAGAGCAGCAGCCAAGCAGGGTTTTTAGTGCTGGTCCACAGTTCTTGATTTGTTGGCTCTTCTTTGTTCTTCTGGTCCCAGTAGTGGTGGCTGCTACCTGGAAGCAGCAGTGGGGCGGGGTGGAGGGAAAAAGGACGGGATCGGGTTAAGAAAGTATTCGCTTTCCTCCCGGCTGGCCAATTGGCAACCACTTCCAACTCTCCTGCGTCCTCTTCCTGACTTCATGGGGGAAACAGGAAGCACCAGGGCTCCCACGCTCCCCACAGCCAATCACAACGCTGCTCAGTGACACAGCCCTCAGCCAGGGGCTGGAAAGCGTGGCATGTTCTCCACGCAGCCTGCATGGAGAACATGCTATGTGTACATGACTGTTTGGCCGGTCCGAGAGGGCCAACCTATCACTCATGCTTATATAGGGAGTGCAAACCCCTCCTCCTCCTCTCTGAGAGCAGCAATACCCCACAAAGACTCCGCAATGGTAAAAAATAAAATGATAATAACCTCTAGTTATTATCATTTTATTTGTCCTTTTGTTTCACTGCATAAATCAGTGGGGAGCAGTGGGTCGATGTTCCTTCACCTTAGCAGAGGAGCCGCCACTGGTTCCCAGGTAGACAAAGTTGAGTTCCTGATGTCAGGGAACCATCTGAATACCGAATTTAGGGGTATTTGGGGGAGTGTAAGGTAGTAAACAATGGGCTACCTACCCCTGTAGTGACTACACCCCCTATATGACCACTTCCTGGGGAGAGTGGGCACAAGCTGACCCAGAGTTCCTAGTTGCACCAAAAGGAAGATGGTGATACTCTTTTTTGAGTGTCCACTTCAGGTGGCCCAACTAAGAGGTGTGGCCAGCCTGATAGTGCAACACGCTTATTGGGTATATACATTTTCCAGTCTGCTTTGATGCCAAATGGGCCCCAGGTCAGGGGGTGGCATTCTCTTGGTCTGGAGGAAGCCGGGTCACATATCAACGGCAACAGAGACTTTTAAGCCATCCTTGCGGGAGGAGGTGTGATCACCTTCCTCCAGAGCAGGCATTGTTCCTGACCTCTGAGAGCCACCCAATCAGGAGGTCAGACATTCATCTGTGGTGGCAGGCTGAAAGAGTCCAGTCAGCCAGCACACTAAAAGACTGGTAGGCTTCATGGGGGTACCTCTAAGGTGCTCTCTGGGTGCATACCATAATAAATCGAATACTGGCTTCATGGTGTATTTGTTATGACAAGGTGTTTGATAACAAACACCATTGGTTTCAGCACTGCCATCATGTAGCTGGATAACTCGTAATGATCAGTGCCCAGTATAGGTCCTTTAGATGGCTGCCTGATCACTTGCAATATCTAGGAATGGAACTAGACATCACCGGGGCCTATCTGCTCATACAGATGGGCCCTCATATAATATAATGCACTATGCCTTAAGGTTCTAAGGCCTGCTTCAGGGTGACTTATATCTAGTATATGCAGTGGTCCTTGGCAAGGCACACAAGGAGTGTGCCATGTTGTGTTATCAAAATAGTTTGCATCATTTCAGGCATCCTGTGATGGCAGGCTGCATACAGTTTTTGTGTGAATCCCTTAGGGTGGCGTAATACATGCTGCAGCCCTTAGGACCCTCTTTAGTACCCATGGCCTTGGTACCAGGGGTACCATTTACTAGGGACATACAGCGGTGCTAAAGTCCCTGCCATTTTGGTTACAATTGAACATTTTACTTGTTTGAAGGGAAAGAGCACAGGCACTGGCGGGCTGATTAGCAGAGACCCAGTTCATTTTCAGTCAGAAGGCATCAGTACTTGGGCAAAACGTGGGGGTGACCATGTCAAAAGGGGCACTTCCCTACACCTTGCTGTTGCTTCCCCATCCAACATTTCCGGATAGCATGGTGTGGGAACCACAGACTGTGCTGTAACACACCGTAGTGACCTAGCCTCTGCAGTGCTCCTTGCTGACAAGTTCTCGTAGTGCACTGCTTGGTTAATGCATTATGAGTGTGGTCTCTACAAGGCTCTCTCCTATTAGTATGGGCTCTTCTATCCATAGTAGTTCTGGTCTCTGAGCCACCTTACTAAATGTCAGATCTATAGTAAAGCACCACAGTGAGTTGTCTAACTTTATATTGGATCACAATTTAGACTTGTTCTTTTTAACAGATACGTGAGTTAAAGAAATTAATTTTCTTAACATTTCTTTTCCAGTACGGGGCCACTATAGGCCCCACTCCAGTGTGCCGACCTCAGTTACTTTCTGCACCATCAGCGCGGATTTGGAAGAGCTACCTCAACATTTTCTTACCACATTGTCGGCCTGTTCGAGTCTTTTTGCTCCTAGTGTGCCTAAGGGATTTCCCCTAAAGAAATCTGTTTAAACCCTTTGGAGCCTGCCACAGGCAAATGTATGTGGCAGAACCACACCTGGTTTGCTTGTGGTGCCTGTAGGCGGACCACGACTCCAGGGCCTGCCCCCCCTTGGCCTATGATGAACCCCAAAGCAATCCGGGATTCGGCGATGAAGCTCCTGGCCGCTCGACACTGGACAGCACCGCACTGCTTTATGGCCTGTTTACGCAGGAAGGTCCTGGGTTTCTCTCGGAGTCGTTACCACCAGTGATCATCAAGGTCAAAGTCATCGGCGGGTAAAGTCCCACTAGGAGAGGAAGACCAAGAAGTCTATGTGCTCTTTGACTTTGCTGTGCTGGTCCATGTCATCTATCGAGGCATAGGAACAACGTCACAGGTCCAGGCCCACATGTCCCTGCAAAGTCTGAGCCTAGGTCCTCTCAGCTCCTCATAATTTTTCGGGAGCCGGAACGAACCCCGCCCAACTCAGGATTTCTGTGAGGCTATGCACCTCATCTTTTTGGGTGGCTGGACCCATCTGCGGAACACCCACGGGTCCGTAAGGTACCCCGATTGGCTTACCGCTGATGGGTTCGCCCTCTGCCCCAGTTGAGCCCTTTGGATCCATTCCTGAATCCAGACCGACTCCAGCATTAAAACCACAACCTTCGCCAGGGTTTGGTCCAGTTGCAGCATTCCCAACATACTCTGCACTGAACCCATAGTCATTCCTGACTTTGATAAGAAGCCCGACCAGCATCATCCGACATAAACTCTGGCACTGACCGGACCAAGTATCAATAAGAAAAACTCCTGTCTGACCTACAATGATTTACTAAGTGGCCTCCCTTAGGCTCATGCTGAAAGCAGGTGTATCATAAACCACTCGGGCAAGGTACTTATTTAAAAAAGTGATATCTGATTTTTATTTTCTTAGATATTTGATATATTTTTTTTTATATAGAACATTTTTTTTTATTTATATAAGCGCCTTTTTTTAAACATAAAAAACAATAATTCATATGATTATCAATTAAACAAACATGATACAAAGATAATTTGTGTTAATACATCAAAGACAAATTTTCAAAAATTACCGAACAAACAATAATAAAGTGACAATTACACTCCAAATAATGTCATCATAGAATACATTGACTTTGACCCCATATACAAACATCCGTCATTCATACTAACCAGCCATAAATGGCTCATACACACCACACACTCATACACAAAACAAAAAATGTTTATACAGGGAACTCCTAGTGCTTAGAATGACAAACACCTAATCATAACTTCAGTGGTAAGAATCAATAAAGAAAGGTTTCCACTCATGTGTTGTCATGTGTAGGATTCCCTTGTTGTTGGTCAACGTACGTTTCGGTGAATTTGGGTTGCTACCACCTTCATCAGAACCTTGTATTTTGATAAACAATTTACAGGGGTGAACGAGGGGTTCTCTTTGTGCACATTGGTGCAGTATATAGGAATAGTTTACACACCAGGCGGAGCAATAGTAGTTTAGCACTTCCTTCAGGCTTGGCTGAGCCTGAACTGTCCTACTTAAGACAATACGCGCAGAAGTAAACTATTCCTATATACTGCACCAGTGTGCACAAAGAGAACCCCTCGTACACCCCTGTGAATTGTTTATCAAAATACAAGGTCCTGATGAAGGTGGTAGCAACCCAAATCCACGAAACATACGTTGACAGACAACAAGGGAATCCTACACATGACAACACATCAGTGGAAACCTTTTCTCATTGATTCTTACCACTGAAGTTATGATTCCACATCAGAGACAGTGCCTCTGTCTCTGATGTGCCTCTGTCCTGACCGGCCCTGTGACAAGTATGTCTGGTGTGGTTCTGAGGATCCTTACACCTACCTTGACACCCTTGAAGAACCTTTGGCTGAAAACAACTGATTTGAGTTCTTGGCACATGCCTGTGGTCAGAACACCTCACCAAACACTAGCCTTATCTCTCCTCCTAGGGTGGCTCAAAGGAAAGGGGCCTCTATTGCTATAGTGTTGTGGAGGGTGGCTGAGGTCCTCGGCCTCATGCTACTTTCGGTAGAAGTCAAGACCAATGTTTTGACTTTGGTGCTTCAGCTAGAGGTGTCACGCACAGAACCCCTCCTGCCCTTCAACCAAGTCCTCTTTGATGTTCTGCTTAGGGTCTGGACCAAGCCCTACATTGTCACTCCTGTACACAGGACAGTCACAATCCGCCGCCACCACCCGCTTCTGGCAATTTATCTTTCCTCACCCAGCACCCTACCTCTGAGAGCCTAGTGGTGCAGATCTCAACCTCTAAGGGAAGTTTTGGAGATTTCAGTACTCTACCGGATAGGAAATCCATGAGGCTGGATGTTTTTCGAAAGAGAATTTTCTATTCCTTCATCTTTGCACTGCAGTCGGTGAACACTGTGTGCCTTTTGATATAGCAACGCAGTGGTGAGGCTTGGTTGCATAAGTGCTGCCCATGGTATTGGAGGTGGACTGAACCAACTGACCCAGGCTATTTCTGATCGCAGGGATGGAGTCAGGTTCACTAACTGATGCAGGCTAGACAGAACAGGCACATTGGGCAGGTCCGTTGCTTCATCAGTGGTTCTTTGTCGCCATGCCCTACTGAGATCAACTGTCTTCTTGGGGGATGTCCAGGCATCTCTTCTGGACATGCCCTTAGACAGCACTAGCCTGTTAGGTGACAAGGCCTATTCGATGCTTTAAGGAGGGTAGGGTCACTGCCTGGTGTTTTGTGCTCACCATGACCCCACGCCTGCCATGCTCTTATTTTTGCTCCTTCCGTTGATACAGAAGGGGCTACCAGTTGCGACTTTCCACCCCACCCTCCATGGCCAACAGGCTTCCCAACCTTTTCATGGCAGCGGCTCCCACAAGTTATATGGTACTCAAAGCCAGATAGCTGCCCAGTTTGCCTCCCCAACACAAACTCCCAACAACCGCTGCGTCCAAACCTCTTTGCTATCCTCTCACCCTGTTGGCAGCAGAATCAAGCACCACTGCCCCAATGGCACGCCATAAATTTGGACAGGTGCTTATTTCAAATTTTCTGACTGGGTTATGCTCTTCCATCCATTGAAACTCCACCTTTTGGCTAAAGGAGCAATCAAGAGGGTGCAGGATATTCAGGCTATGATACCGATGTTTAAGCCTTTATCCTGGATTTCAGTGAGACTGACTCTGAGGTTGCTGGGCTCCGTGGCCTCCTGCATCCTGCTTGCGACACATGCCTACTGGCATATACAGTATCTTCAGTGGGAACTGAAGTTCCTGTGGGCGCAGCACCAGAAGAATCTCTCCGACATGGTCCTGATCTCGGAGAGTATTGCGAAAGATCTGCATTAGTCGTTATTGAACCGTGATTGGGTCAGTGTGAGCCCCCTCTCTTCCCCAACCAGATCAGACAGTAGTGAAAGATGCATCACTCCTGGGATGGGGGGCATCTGGGAGAGGTGGAGATCAGAGACCTCTCGTCTCCAGCTGAATCCAGACTCCACATCTTCCTACTGGAACTCGGGTGATCTGGCTGGCATTGAAAGCCTTTCTACCCTAACAAGGGACAGCTAGTGCGAGTTTTCAGACGACACCACTGCCATGTGGTACTGCAGCAAATAGGGCAGGCGGGACTGTGGATCGTTTCTCAAGACACCCTGCACCTCTGAACATGACTGGAATGTCGGGACATTTCCCTAGTGGTTCAACACCTGGCGGTTTCTCTGAATAACAGACCAGACGGACTCTAGCAGATCATGAATGGTGTCTCCATCCAGAGGTGGTGCAAGATCTCTTTCAGCAGTGATGAGAGCCTTGGTTAGATGTATTCGCCATCGCCCAGAATGCGCAATGTTGGTAGTTTTGTGTGCTGGACTTTTCAAGATGATTCTCACTCAGAGACGCTTTTCATCTTGAATGGAGCTCAGACCTCCTGTTCACCTTTCTGCCCATACCACTTTTGCCTAGAGCTCTCAAGAAGATCAGGAATGGCTGGGCCTAAGTCATCCTTGTGGCTGTGGACTGGGCTCTGAGCATTTGGTATCCTAAGCTGTAGAGAATGGTCATCGGTCATCCGATCAGGCTGCCCCTTCGGGAGTATCTCCTGTCGCAGTAGCAGGGGTGGGTTGTCCACCTGAACCTGGCAACATTCCACCTTCATGCATGGAGATTTAGCGGTGACAGTTGACAGCTTTCGACCTTCCACTCAAAATCTCCATTGTCACCATGGCAGCTAGGCATCCCTCCACCAAGACGGTATTTGCCTGCCGCTGGAGCAGGTTTGTGGCATGGTGTGCAGAAATCAGTTTGGCCCTCTTCCCGCTGCCCTTACTCGGGTCCTTCTATTTATTTTTTGTCTTGCCCAGCAGGGCTCTGCTTTGGGTACCTTAAAGGTCTATCTTTCTGCCATCTCAGCCTTTCTGCGGTGGCCAGATCAGCCATCCCTGTCCTAATCCCCGAATGTAAATAGGTTTTTGAAAGGTCTTCAACACGTTTTGACCTTCACCCTTCATCATGCCTCAGTGGGACCTCAGTCTAGTACCCACCTTTCCGTCTCCTTACAAACAAGACTGCCTTTATAGTGGCAATAACATCTGCCTGAAGGGTCAGTGAGCTCCAGGTTTTGTCATCTAAGCCTTGATACCTAAACATCTTCCCAGGCAAGCTGGTTCTTTTCACTATAGCTTCCTTCCTGCTGAAAGTTGTCACTCTCTTTCATGTAATCCAGGCCTACCTTTTACTCTCCACTGCATCCCTCTAAGGAAGAGGAGCGACTGGACTTAAAAAGAGCATTGTCATTCTATCTCGACTATATGTAAGAGTTATGGGCAGATGACCAACTCTTCATGGGGTGTGTCGTAGCAAAAATGGGGAAGGCCGTGCAGAAACAGACCATCTCCCGATGGATTGTGCTGTGCATTAAAATCTGGTAGGCACTGACCACGAAGCAACACCCTGACTGTTTGCGTGCTCATACCATGAGGGCTAAGACTGTGAACACTGCGTTAGCACATGGATTTCCTGTCCTGGGCATCTGCCAGGCAGCAACGTGCGCATCTCTGCACACGTTCACCAAGCCCTGCTACCAGGACTTTTTGGTGTGAAACGGTTCTGCAGATCCACCTCCATGAAGGTATTGCTTGTGTATCTATCCCAAGGTAAGGAAATTTCAGCTAGAAGTCTGTCAGTTGAACAAGTTAGTTACCTTTGATAACGCCTTATCTGGTAGAGACTCTTTCTAGCCGAAGATTCCTTACCAACTCTCCCATCCTGCCTGCAGACAGATATCTGGGGACAGGGTTTTTACCATTTCAGGGCCCTAGTTTTCCACACCATTGGTCGATGTCCTCCTTGGCTCCGGGCTTCTGGCTTAGAAAGTCATGAAAAGAAACTGATGTCAGGGGTCTGGGGTTGTGCCTATAAAGGCACCACGCATTTGACGATGGCACCACGTAGAGCCGAACGACACCACCTACCGGCATGCAGGGGTAATGTGCATGTAACATTTTTGGATCCAGTCTGACGCCTAGGAATAATGGTAAGGAATATGCGGCTAGATGGAGTCTCTACCAGATAAGTTAACCAAGGGAAGGAACGTGTTCTTCTGGTGCCCCATCCTAGAACTGTACCCTCTCAGTGCCTTTCAGAGAAAGGAGAATTTCAAGATGCTTACATTTGCTCAGGTCCTGTCTGTGCTTGACACTGGAGACTGGTTAGTAGCGCTGGACCTGCCAGACGCCTATTTTCCCATCCATGTCCCGAAATCGCATCGGCCTTACTTGTGGTTCATGGTGGGCCTGGTGCATTTCCAGTTTGCTGTGCTCCCTTTTGGTCTCAACAGTTCTCCTCTGGTGTTCACCAAGGTGATGGCAGTGGTTATAGCATATCTGCGGAGGTCAGGGGTCCCAGTCCTCCCTATGACTGGCTGCTGAAGGTGGACTCGCCAGTCGTCACCCACCTCCAAAATTCAGCGGTCCTCCTACATTTGTTGGGGTTAACTGTCAGCATGCCGAAGTAACACCTGGCTCCTTAGACTCTCACTTTCATCTGAACCATACTGGACTGTGCAATTCCATACCTAACCTCCAGAGCGGGAGAGTCCAGGACATTCAGGCTTTGATCCCAATGTTTCAACCTCAGTCCTGAATTTGGATGAGACTTGCTCAGAGATTGATTGGTCTGAAGGCCTCATGCATCCTTCCTTTGAAGTTTGGGTGAGTGATGGCATATGCTGGCTCTGCAGTGGGCTCTGAAGTTCTGTTGGGCGCGGCATCAGAGGAATCTCTCCGTCCTGGTCTATATTTTGAGGGAGACTGCAAAAGAACGATATTGGTGGCTAACAGACTGAGATTGGGCCAACAGCAGACCCCTTTCCCTTCCACACCCAGAGCTGACAGTGGTGACTAATGCATCATTCTGGGCTGGGTCAGTCATCTAGGAGAGGCGGAATCAGAGGTCCTCTGGTCTTCGGCTTAAATGTGGCTCCATCTCAACCTTCTGGAGCTGAGGGTGATTCGCTGGACACTAAAAGCTTTTCTGCCCTCCATCAAGGGGAAACTGGCCCAGGTTTTCACGGTCAACACTACCTCCATGTGGTACTACAACAATCAGGGTGGAGTAGAATCTTGGCCCTTGTGCATGGAGGCTCTGCTGGTCTAGACATGGCTGGAACATCAGGACATTTTCCTGGTTGTGCAGCACCTGGCAGGATCTCTAAACGCAATGGTGGACAAACTCAGCCGTTTATGTCTCGCAGACCAAGAGCGGTGGTTGCACCCAGGCGTTGCTCAAGGTCTGTTTCAGGAATAGGGAGAATCTCGGCCGTGAATGTGTAGTGTCAGCACTTCTGCAAGCTCCCATTTCCTCAGCGGCTCTCGCTCGGAGACATATTATGACTAGACTGGAATATGGGACTCCGATACGCCTTTCTGATGATAACTCTTCTTCCCAAAGTTCACAAGAAGTTTAGAACCGACCAGTTCTAAGTCCGCATTGCGCAAGGAGGTTATGGTATCCAGAGCTCCTTAGCATAAATATCTGTCCTCTGGTTGGGCATTGTTTTTGGGAGGATGTCCTGTCACTCCAACAGGGCAGAGTTCTGCACCCGAACCTGTGCACTCTCCACCTTCATGCGAGGAGATTGAGTGGTGACACTGGGCGGTATTCAACTTCCATCCCAAGGTCTGTGACATCATCTTTGCAGCCTGGCATCCATCGACAAAGACCATATAGGCCTGCCGTTGAGACAAGTGCGTGGCTTGGTGCACTGACAAGCATATTGATCCACTATCTGCACCCTTGTCCGAAGTGTTATTTGTTTTGTCATTAGCCCAGCAAGACCTTGCTCTGGGCACCATAAAGGGGTATCTTTCTGCAATATCCGCTTTCTTGCAGTTGCTGGATCAACCCTCCCTGTACAATTCACCTGTTGTGACAGGTTTCCTTAAAGGTCTTCAACACATGTTTCCTCTCAAGCCTATTATTGTGTCCCAATGGGAAGCCTCAAAAGTTAACACCACTTACTAATTGACGTCAAGATGTTTGTGCTAAAAGGCTAATTTTATTCTGGCAGGCCTGCCTCCACCGCATGGCCGCCATATAGTTCCTGCTCAAGAATATATTTTTGACCCACTGATGGCCCGTTCATAAGATACCCAGGAGGAATGCTTGGTATGTCTGTAGGACCACTCCTCCGAATGAAACCTCTTCCAATTTTTTTATTTGATTTCAAAAGGCTTTTTCGCTAGAAGATCCTACTGGAGAGCATTCTGGTATTCCAAAAGAAGCTGCAAGTCATAAAGTGCCAACATTTGGCAAGGGGGTAGGAGTGCCCAAGGTAAAGCTCCTCTGCCACCAAACAATGACCATCTGCTCATTTCCCCCTGACCATCAAACACCTGTTGGGAAGTCTTGGGCTATATCTGTAGGGTAAGGGGATTGTGTGGCCAGGACAGCTTCTGCTGTCTGGATGAATCAGGAAAGCCTTTGTGATTCATCCAATTACAGGTCTTCTGCCTCTGGGAAGGCCTCCTTTCTAATTCATCCAGAGATGTCTCTTGCCTCTGGGTCCAATTGCCTCGCTTTCTGTCTCTACAGTCTAGTGACGGAGTGCCACCTGCTCCTCCTGTTATCTAAGTCCCTTGCACAGATCTAGTTTGTACCATGACAGAAGAAGCTGCTTACTTTGTACCACACTTTGTTACCCTTATACGTTTTACCCTTTGCAGCTGCTACCCTGAAATGTCTTTGACCTAGTCCTGATGAAGAAACCCATCAGTGTGTCCCTTGAGAACCAAAAGTACTATGTAAAGAAGCAAAATACGTTGCCTGGATGGAGAAATTGACTGCCACTGCATTGTATCCCTACTGAACCATGCCTCAAATCCATCCTTAGTACCATGAGTTTGCCTCTTTGTTAGAAGATTCTGAAGCAAAAATCCTCAAACGTGTCTGCTGATAGCTGTGTTATATTAAAAAAGCAATATGCTTGATTTGTCTATGGCGGAAAAGCTTCTCAATCATCAAGATTTGAAAATGAGGTACAGCGTTGGATGTATCAGTGCAAACTTCAAAGCATGCAACAGTACATAATTTGCTCCTAGAAAATGGTGATAGCAGAGCAAGCTTCTCTCACACTGAGAATAAGCCAGTAGTATTCCAAGGTTTTTCTTGCACAAAAGAGGAAAAACGTTGGAGTCCAGCATAAAGGGTACTCTGTTGCCTTGATGGAGTAACCACACTCCAAAAATTGAAAACCGTGGTTGCTTTTCTTCATACACGAAACAAGTACTGGACATGCAGCTACTGTGCAATGTTCCCACAGATTACTTACAGTACTCTACTGGCAGAAGCAATACACATATTCCTACTCCCTTTGCCTAGATAAGGATCACAACCTGGCTTGTCAATGCATGCATGTCTTCAGGGAGAATAAAAGTAACTGCTGCTGTTTAAGATGCAATTTACCTTAGGTTGTTGTAATATGCCCTACAAGTACTGGATTATTTAGATACCTTCCCAAAACATGTTGCTGAAAATAAGAAAAGCTTTCTGCTGCACTAGGCCACCTCGTACAGTCTCCGTGCATACCTATTGGATTTCCAAAAAAGATAACCTGGTTTCTACTGTGTCCTTCTTACAAATAAACCCTGGCAAAATATCAAAGCCCTTATGAGAGCAAAGAACGCGTAGTTGAGGTATACTTAAGTTTCGGCCTTCTATAATACTGGAATAAACGGCAAATCTACCTTAGATCTGTTTTACAAAATGAAGAGGAGGCTGCTGCACATATGAGTGCAAAAGGTGTTCTTACCTCTAGAGAGGGTTGTGGCTGAACCATCGTAACACTAGAGATGGATTATCACCAATAAAGTGAGTTGTGTCCACTGAAGGGAAAACTTAACTTCTTAAAGCAATAAGAAAAAACACGAGCCCTCTTGAAAATGTTCTTCACGTCTGCGTCCACCTTGATTTCCAGTAAAGACTCTCAGTGCAACAGTCCATGTTAACTAAGGACTATATCATAGAGGGATACTCTGATTCTAACGATCGTTGAAAAAAGTGAGACACAGAAGAAATGGTGCAGTGTGCCATTATCAAGCTATATTGAAAATAGTGAAAATCTCTCTTTAAAAAAGACGAAGTACGCATGGTGTTGTGGTTCTGTATTGACTGCTCAAGATTGTCCAGATCCAGTAGGACGCCTGGGAAATATTCTAAGGTAAGGAATCTGCGTCTAGAGTCTCTACCAGATAAGGCGTTACCAAAGGTAAATAACTTATTGTCCGATTCCAAAGATTCTCTTAGAGTTGAACATGTTGCCTGGTGCTCTTTTATTATTTTGTCTGTGACTTAGTAAGGCTTTTCTGTGGGCACTGTTAAAGGTTTCTCATCAACCCTTTCGCCTTTTCTTCATTTGGCTGATCTCCAGCCCTCTTTATTCAAGTCACTTGTGATGTGTTTCTTGAAAGGACTTTTATGTATGCTTCTCCTGCTCCTTTTACTATGCTGCTTTGGGAAGGTAATTAAATACTTACCTTCTTGGTGTGAGTCTATACATCCTTGGAACTTGAGACGTTTGAACCTCAAGACTGTTTTACTGATTGCCCATCACGTCTGCATGTGAATTGCTGGTATTATCTATTTATCTGCCATATACCACCAGTTCACTGTGCTGGTTCTTCAGACTCTGGCATCCTTTCTTCCGAAAGTGTTGTCACCTTTTAATGTGTGGCAGTCCATCACGCTCCCCCCGTTCTTCTCTCCACTACATTACTCTCAGGAATCAAGACTAGCGGTTTGGTCTTAAGCAGTCCGTTAGTTTCTACATTAATATGATGAGGAAGCACCAGGTGGACGATAAACTCTTTGTCAAATTTGCCAGTGCCAAGAAAGGGAAAGCAGTCTTATAATGAACCTTTTTCAGGGGGTTGTCCTTTGCATTAAACTGTGATATGCTCTGTCTAAAAACAAGCCTCTTGAGGACCTTCAAGCTCATTTCCCAAGGGAGAAGGCCTTAACTGCGGCCCTAGCTAGAGTCGTTCCAGTGGTGGAAATCTGCCAAGCTGCTATGGCCATTTGCCCACTTTGCCCTGCAGACCATCCTGATGTGAAGTCCACTCCTCCAACACACCACCTTTGGGGTTATTGTTTTGGTATCAATTCAATATGTAAATCCTCTGAAGTTATAATTAGCCTTCACGAGAACAAGTTACTTACCTTTGACCACTCTAATTATGGTGCATACTGTATCTTATCACAGATGCCTCACTGCCAGTCTTCCTCCCCATTCTGTGGAGTGGACTTTGTGAAAGTTTTAATGTCCAAAGTTATACTTCGTGCAGTGTCAACACCCTCATTTCTGATGTATACTTCTAACTGCAGAAGCTTCACTTTTAGAATCTCCCCAGGCCCCAGACTAGATCCATAAAATTCTTCAGCAATGCTCTTGTGTGACTCTGTACCATTTCAGAAATAAAGTAGCAGAACTACCTATAAGCATCACCCCTATGCACTGTTGTCAGTTTCTTGTATCTTTCTTCTTCACGCCCCCAGAATGGAGCATAAAACTATTTTTCTGAGGCCATGTGCCAATATTCTAACTTGGGACTTATTTGATGCTAAGGAGCCCATCCATAGAACAGGTAGATGGGAGGACAGTGAGGTTCTGCAGTTAGAGTATCCAGCAGAAACGTGTTCTTCTGAATAGCACAAATGACATTGTGATTATGAGAGGCAATACGCTCAAAACATAAAGCCTCTGTGTGATCGCCAAAAGAGAATTGTACTAGAGAAGAATTGTAATGTTTCAGACCCAAAGTTAATATTGAGCCTTGAACAGTTCTATTTTTTTTTAAATATATTTTTATTCTTCATAGGCAACATAGCATAGATAAATGATAGACTACAGTTCTGTAATTCAACCCCACTGTCTGCGTGTCTATAACAGTAACAATTAACAACCCATAATCCTTCCATCCCCCACCGACCGACATTAACCCATACAAGTTCACTAATGATAAAGAATACCAAGTGATTAATAGTGACTGCGCCAAATAGGAACACATCACATGCCACCTAGTCCCACCCCAACTCTATGGCCCTATTCTATCCATTTGCCCCATACTTTATGAACTTTTTGGGGACAACATCTGCTGACATAAGTGGCTTGTTCAGCCGCCATGTAAATGTCCATACCTCTATTGCATTCCTGCAGTGTGTGACACTCCCCTGACCCCCAGTAGTGATCTACGTCTCTCTAAGCCATCACAAGACCGAGACCGCAAAACAGAAGTTGGGCCCGGGGTAGGTGAATGTTATTAGGGATCTCCAGGAGGAGAATCCTGGGGTCTATTGGAAATTGTACAGAGAACATGTCGCTAAATTCCCCAGTGATTTCACTCCAGTAAGTCTGTATTCGGCGGCAGCTCCAAATAGTATGGAAGAAGGAGCCCTCATTATCTGTACACCTCAAACACTGTGGATCTGAAAGAGACACGTTAGTGATAGATTCCTTACCTTAGAATATCCCCAGGCGTCAGACTGGATCCGGAAAGTTTTTCGTCAGCAGTACCCCTGTGCGTCGGTAGGCGTCGACGTGCTGCTCCGCGTACGTTGCTGGCGTCGTAGTCACCGAGATGACGTCGTCGGAGCTACTTAGACGCACGCTGACGTCAGTTCTTTCGTTTTTCGCACCAGCAAGCGCAGATCCGAGAGAGAGCGGTACTCCTAGTTAATACTTTAACTTGGTTTCTGAGAACTTGTTTCTCTTGTTTTGTCGAGTACTCGACTCCTGGTGCAGTAGGGATGCCAGGGTTTAAGTTCTGTAGGACCTGCCGTCGGAACATGTCGATGGCGGACCCGCACAACGTGTGTCTCTTCTGCTTGGGGCACGCCCAACCCCGAGGCGTGCCCCGATTGTCGGGCCATGGTGCCAAAAGCTATGCGGGAGCGTTCCTGAAAGTTATTGGAGGCCCAGCAATCGGTTCCACGCCGATTGAGATCCCGCTCCTGTGGGAGGTCGAGGGACCGGTTGCGGAGCGGACACCATCGCTCGTCGGAATCGGGGACATAAAAAAGTCGAAGAAGCGACATCAATCTTCGTCTACCCCTCACCGGGCACGGAACGCGGCGGAGGGGGCGGGTGGTCACACCTCCGCGGCTCCGGTGGATTCTCCGCTGTTCCCTGCGGCTTACCCGTCTTTCCCGGGCCCGCATGCGACTTCGGAACAAGTACAGGTATTTCCCCGTTTGTTTCCCACGTCAGATCCCTCAGGAGCGCCTTCGGGCCCCGTGGACCCATGGGGTGGTTCTGCCCCCATACAGCCGCCTTTGGCCCCGGCTACTCTGGCACGATACCCTGGGGCGCCGTCGGCTTTGGCGCCGCCGCCAGCTCCGGCTTCGGCGCCGCCGCCGCCTCCGGCCTGTGCACCACCACCGGTGACGGGCCTGACGCCGCCTCCGGCGTCAGGTCCAACGCTGTTCCCTACGGGGACGGACTACGTCGAGCCTGGATTGGTCTATTATCCACCGATTCCGATTACAGGTGGTGAGTTTATTCCCTTTCCCCGGGCCCCTCGTCCTTACCGACCTCTCACACGGCCGGTGGACGAAGGGGAGTACTGGGAGGGGTCCGAGGACCCTCTCGCAGCTCAATGCGAGGTTGAGCCGGATTGGGAGGGTGATATGGAAGGTCCAGGCGATCTGGATTTCTTTCCACACCCTGGTACACTGTACCCTGCTTCCGTGGCTACGGAAAAGGTTGGGCTTTTTTCTGTTGTGTTGCGCAGAGCGGCGGAGGCTCTTAACCTCTAGCTCCCATCTGTGCCTATCAGGACCGATCTGCGGAGGCGCTGCTGCCCTTTAATGACGAGCTTACAGACATTCTGTTAAGCACCTGGACCAAGCCTAACACAGGGGTTACTGTGGACAAAAGTGTGGCACGACGTCATCGCTCGGCCCCGGGCGACCCCAGCCTATTGGGTCGCTATTCCCACTCTGTGTGGGACACAGTAGCACAGGTGTTGCCTCAGTGTCCAGTGGAGGCTCGGACGGTGCTCTCCCAGGCCATTGCCAAAGGGAGGGATGATGCAAAATGTACTATCCGCTGTGGTCTTGACACAGCCGACTCCCTCGGCAGGGCTAATTCCAGTACGGTGGCCCTACACCATTACGCTTGGCTCAGAACTACTGGCTTCTCAGGGGATGTCCAGGCCACTTTGTTGGACATGCCCTTTGATGACAAGGCGGATAGCACCCTGCAACGATTTAAGGACTCTGGGGCTACGGCCCAGACCTTAGGTCTCGCCACCATGCACACCCCCTCGGGGTCTGCTTTTCGCTCCTTTCGAGGTCAGGGTTGAGGCGCCCAAGCGCATTCCTTTCAGAACCGCCGGCCAGAACAGCCGCAGTCTCAGCACAACCGTGGTCATTGGGCCTGCCGTGGTGAGGCCCGAGGCCCGCGAGCAGGTCAATCCACCACTGCCCCTGCCACCACCGCCTCAAAACCTTCCTAGTCCGGTGTTTCAGGCCCACCAGACGCCAGTGGCCGGCAGGTTTCGCCATCACCTCCCCCACAGTCGCACCATCACTTCAGACAGGTGGGCTCTGCAGATAGTCCGAAGGGGCTACTCCCTCCCCTTCGAGTCTACCCCTCCAGCCATGCCACCTCAGCACCACCGCATGTCGGGGGATTACTTGGCACTTCTCCAGCATGAAGTTGTGACCCTCTTGGCCAAGGGGGCCATTGAGCGCGTTCCGACGCCTGAAGTAGGTCGTGGTTGTTACTCCCACTACTTCCTGGTTCCAAAGAAGTACAAAGGTCTGCGCCCCATCTTAGACCTCCGGAACGTCAATCGCTTCCTCCGGAAGGAGAAGTTCAAGATGCTCACGCTTGCTCAGGTCTTGTCTGCCCTAGACCCGCTAGACTGGCTGGTAGCGTTGGACTTGCTGGATGCTTATTTTCATATCCCCATCCTGCCAGCCCACCGGCTTTACCTACGGTTCACAGTGGGCCATGAGCACTTTCAGTTCACTGTGCTCCCTTTTGGCCTTACCAACGCCCCTCTAGTGTTCACGAAAGTGATGGCGGTGGTCGCAGCTCATCTGCGCAGATCAGGGGTTTCAGTCTTCCCCTATCTCGACGACTGGCTGTTGAAGGCGGGCCCCTCCCAGGCAGACATCTCCCGCCTCCAGACTATGGCCGACCTCCTGCATTTGCTGGGGTTTTCCATCAACGTGCCAAAGTCTCACCTGATTCCCTCTCAGAAGCTCCTCTTCATCGGAGCGGTTCTGGATACGGCGCAGTTTTGGGTTTATCCTCCCAAACAGCGAGTCCGGGACATTCGGGCTATGATTCCGATCTTTCGGCCCTGGTCCTGGGTTTCGGTCAGGAAGACCCTGAGGCTGCTGGGCCTCATGGCCTCCTGCATCCTGCTGATCTATCATGCCAGATGGCATATGCGGGCTCTGCAGTGGGACCTGAAGTTCCAGTGGACGCAGCATCAGGGAAACCTGTCCGACTACGTCCAGATCTCAGAGGGCACTGCACAGGACTTGCAGTGGTGGCTCACAGACCAGCGTTGGGTCAGCGGCAGATCCCGTTCCCTTCCTCAACCGGAGCACAAAGTAGTGGTGGACGCGTCCCTCCTGGGATGGAGCGGCCACATGGGAGAGGTGGAGATCAGAGGCCTCTGGTCTCTGGCGGAGTCCAAGCTCCATATCAACCTTTTGGAGCTCAGGACGATCCTACTTGCACTGAAAGCATTCCTTCCCTCTGTCAAGGGGGGAGTAGTGCAGGTGTTCACAGACAGCACCTCCACCATGTGGTACTGCAACAAGCAGGGCGGGGTGGGGTCATGGACACTATGTCTGGAGGCTCTACGTCTCTGGACCTGGCTGGAACGTCAAGGCATTTCCTTGGTAGTTCAACACCTGGCAGGTACCCTGAACGCCAGGGTGGACGAACTCAGCCGCAGGTGCATGTTGGATCACGAATGGTGTCTTCACTCAGCAGTGGGGAGAACCTTAGTTAGATCTATTTGCCACAGAAGAGAGCGCGCAATGTCAGCAAGTTCTGCGCGTTGGAGTTTCCAAGGCGGCACTCGCTCGGAGAAGCTTTTCGTCGCGAGTGGAGTTGCGGTCTATTGTACGCTTTTCTGCCTATACCACTTCTGCCCAGAGTGCTGAAGAAGATCAGACGTGACCGGGCCCAAGTCATTCTTGTGGCATCAGACTGGGCTCGAAGAGTTTGGTATCCCGAGCTACTCAGTATGAGCGTGGATCCCCCGATCCGACTGCCTCTTCGGGAGGATCTCCTGTCGCAGCAACAGGGGACGGTCTTCCACCCGAACCTGTCCAGCCTCCACCTCCTGTTGTGGAGATTGAGCGGCGACAGTTGATTCCATTTGACTTGCCTCTGGAAGTCTGTAATGTGAATTTTGGCAGCCAGGCGTCCCTCATCTAAAACTGTATACGCCTGTCGGTGGAACAAATTTGTGGCATGGTGCACAGCGAAAGCTGTGGACCCCCTTTCTGCCCCTCTTACTGAGGTTCTATTGTTCCTTCTCTCTTTGGCCCAGCAGGGCTCTGCTGTGGGCACTATCAAGGGCTACCTTTCTGCTCTTTCAGCCTTTCTCAGGCTGCCTGATCAACCCTCTCTTTTCAAGTCCCCTGTTGTCAATCGGTTTCTCAAAGGCATAACTCACCTTTTCGCTCCTATTCCTTTTGTAATGCCTCAGTGGGACTTGAACCTGGTTCTCATGTACTTAATGTGCACTCCCTTTGAGCCTCTTCATAACTGTCCTTTGCGGTTATTAACTTTGAGAACTGTCTTCCTGGTGGCCATCACCTCCGCTAGGCGTGTGAGTGAGCTCCAGGCTCTTTCATGTAAACCTCCTTTCCTGGCAATTCATCTGGACAAGGTTGTGCTTCAACCACATCCCTCCTTTCTGCCAAAAGTAGTAACTGCCTTTTATCTCGGGCAAACTGTCACTTGCACTTTCTTTCCGCCTCCGCACCCTACAAGAGAGGAAGGGAGGCTCCTCCGTTTGGACCCAAAACGTTCGCTTTCATTCTATCTCAACCGCATACAACAGTTCCTGGTGGATGACCAGCTCTTTGTTGGCTATGTGGGAGCCAAGAAAGGCCGAGCTGTGCACAAGCGGACTATCTCCCGATGGGTTGTCTTGTGCATTAAAGCCTGTAACTCTCTAGCTAAAAGGGAACCTCCGGTTGAACTGCGCGCTCATTCTACTGGTGTCCCCCTGCAAGATATCTGTCAGACTGCTACGTGGGCCTCGTTGCACACTTTAACTAAGCACTATTGCCTTGACAGTCAAGTCCGAAGAGACGGCATCTTTGGCCCGTCGGTTCTCTGTGACTTTCTGGTGTGATTTCATATCGGGGTTGGTGTTGCTTGGGTATGTATCCTAAGGTAAGGAATCTATCACTAACATGTCTCTTTCAGATGCACAAGTTACTTACTTGTGTAACGATATATCTGTAAGAGACATTAGTTAGTGATAGATTCCTTACCGTCCGCCCATCCTCCCCGTTCTGCGAACTGTTCTCTAGGGTTCAGGTCATCCCTTTCAGGGCCCTAGTTCTATTACACCAGTAGTCCGTCTCTGGCATGGCTCTGCGTTCCTGGCGCAGAAAAGTTGTGTACAGAACTGACATCAGCACGCGTGAGCGCGTCTTAATTAGCTCCAATTACGTCATCTCGGCGACTACGACGCCAGCGACGTACACGGAGCCGCACGACAACGCCTACCGACGAGCAGGGGTACTGCTGACGAAAAACTTTCCGGATCCAGTCTGATGCCTGGGAATATTCTAAGGGGAGGAATCTATCACTTACTAATTTCTCTTACAGATATATCATTACACAAGTAAGTAACTTGTGCGTTTTGAGCCCTCGCCATGTCATGAAGGCTACGCCTGTCATAGTACACTCGGTGTAAGATTTTGAGTTTGACCAGTCTCAGCTGTGTTTTTATAGCTACCTCCATAGGGTGCCATAGGGTTGCCTCCCAGTCAATGTCTTCCATGTCCCCCACATCCCCCACCCATTTTTCTCGCAGACCACGCAAAGTATCTGGCATATTGTTATTAAGGGTATTATTTGTGAAAGAAATCGCACCTCTACCCAATTCCTTCATCAGTTGCCTCCCCTCCAACAGGGCAAAGTCTGAAATACCCTCCCCTGAGATCCCCTCTGCCCTTGTTGTGTGTCAAACCTGCGCATACTTTAGGAATTGATTCTCTTGCATTCCGTACTCCCACTGAAGCGAGGAAAATGGCATAGTTTCAGTACTTTCAACCAGATCTCCCACTTTGGAAATCCCTATCAGATCCCAAGCCCCAAATCCCCCCAGCTTTTGTAGTTTGGATGCCAGTTCCCTTCCCTCAGTGGATTTTATTCTGTGGGTTTACAATACTACCCGGTGGATTTCATAGCTATATCTCATTCCCCTATTGCTACCGAGTGGCCAGAAAGAGAAGTTGAGTCCCTCGACTTCCATATAGAGAGTGCAGACAAGACCTCAGTTCCCATTATGACCGTTCCAATCTAAATGTTGAGTGATCTAGGGAGGTAAAAGAACACAGTCGTTTGCGTTAATGAGGTGGGACGCCCAGTAATAAGCACGCTCATCTGGCAGAGCTACTCACCATTATATTGATTATGCTGTAGAGTTTTCAGGGCTTTTCTAGGGTGCTTGCCAGCCCACAATAACGTTCTCATATCTCTTACTATTGCGGTGAAGGCCTCCATGGGGATCGGATAGTACGTATTCTGCATGCCATAAAGTAGCTTAGGTAATGACACCATCTTAAACATGGCTGCTTTCCCTAGCAGTGTGAAGGGCAGGCCCTGTCACATCTCCATATCCTCCCGGCAAGTTTGCACCACCCTCCAGAGATTGCATTCAAAGCATATCTCCTTTCGTAGTATCATAAATATGCCCAGATATTTAAACCCAAGGGTGGAGTGTGACAGACGATGAGGAAGGTAAATTACTGACTTGTCCCAATTAATGCGGTAGCCTGAATAGCTCCCGTAGTCTTCAAATAGCTGGAAAAGCAGGGCAAGGGACGGTACAGTGATATAAAGAAGGTTGTTGTCCACATAAAGCGAGATCTTCTTGACGGTCTAACCCAAAATATGAAAACCCTGGATCACTAGGTGGTCAAGGACCCTACATGCCCGTGATTCTATAGTGAGGGCAAACAGGGGAGGGGACAGGGGCCAACCCTGTCTCATTCCCCTACTTATCGGAATGTTGCTCAGGTATGAATTTACCTTAAAGAAATCAGAAGACAAGAGGCGTTTGGAAAAACAGGAACAAGTTGGTTAAATTAAATGCAGCGACCGGCAGAGTATTGACAGAGTTGTGTCTTAAGAAAGTCTCTCGGTGTACAGAGTATCTGCCGACTATATATACATCTTGTGAGGTACAATAAACAAATTCTGCATTCTTGGAAAAGCATCTTAGTGGTAAATAAGTGCAGTCATCAGATTTAAGGGGATCCAGGTGGCTTGTGTGGGCCTGTGTGTACATGTCCAGATGTCTGGTTTGGGGAGCACGTGATCACTGTGTGTGGATTGCATGTTGTGTTCTGATTGCTGAGTGTTCATAACTACATGTGGAATCTAGCTTTGTGGTATTTTTTTCTATCTATTTAGGAACTACATACTCCTTTGACTTACAAAATGTTATACAACTAGTACATGACGTGGCGAAACTGAAGCACTTTGTTCCCAAATACTGATGGTAAATGTTGGAGAGGGTGCTGGGAGGAGGGTTTCTCCTTAAATGTTTGGTGGCAATGCAAAAAGCTTTAAACTTTTTGGAAGAAGATTCTCGGGCATTAAAAATGGGCAAAGGGCATACCGGTCCCCCAGGACATACTCACTGTTGTATTGGGTGTTTGGCCTAGAAACTAGAGGCAGTTGGAGTGAGGAGGAGATTGGGCACTGACTCACTGGAAACAAGTCAGCCCGTCAAATATCGCTTTATAGTCAGTGTAGACTATGGTCACTAATCACTATAGAGATATGACTTGAGAGATGACGAGTGGAAATCGAAAGTAATTTGGTAGCCATTAGTGGACTATCTAATAGAGGGGAATTCAACACTACAGTGTTCCCGCTCGCTAAGATACTGGCTGTTAGCACTCTTGTTTGTAGACTAATGAAAGTAGGTCTGATGCTGATGTTACTTTACATAAGTAATGCAGCTTGTTACTGTCTCCATTTCACACATAATGTTTAACTGCCACATAGGTGGGGAGGGATAGGACAATATTAAAATTAAAGGTGTGCTACTGATACTCTTCTTGCTTTGTGAAGGTTTACTTTATGCAGAAGCAATGAAAATGTTTCTAATAAAGACTGAAAGTGATGATTTGTCCAGGAAACCGTTAGCTGCTATTGTGTTTGAATTCCTGCAGAGGAGTCGCTTATACGTGTGTTATAGAAGGAAGAATGTTTTCACCAGAGGTTGTTCGTTTTACCACCGCCGGGATAATAAAATCTAGTAATGGTTTGACTTCCAGTATGAATTTTCCAAGGAACCCACATCTTTGTGTGGTCAGATGTTTAAATATTAATGTAATAACTATGAGGGTATTCAGGTGTGAAACGACTCCTGATAACTTTCAGTAATCCAATTGCACAGGTACCATCTGCCTCTTTGGCTAGGTCTGTAAGAGGTATCATGGTTGAAGCTTTTATCTGTACCGACCGGTTTGGAGCTTTAGTGCTCACTCTGTGTCGGGGGCGAAGGTGACAGAATCATTTGTAAGGGACCTAGATTGGAAGATATGGGTGGATTAGTTGATGGAATTTACCTTTAAGAGATTCTATTTAAAGCTTGTTGCTGAGATGGCTGCTTTAGTGGTGAGTAAAAAGCAGGCATAATGCTTGTCTCGAGTCCTAACATGGAACATAAAATGCCCTTGCTTTCTCATATGAATGTATCATTTCTATTAAGGATATGGAGGCAAGGATTATCTTACCCAGTTTTACATTAAAATTTAACTTGCTGTTTATGCATATGCTATGTTTTCCTCCCTAGAATTTAATGTCATAAAGTTCTTCATGGATATACTGCTAGTCGGAAATTTGGTCCAGGCTGGCTCATAAGTAGTGTATTCTAGTCAATGACCGGAAACAGGAATGGCACAGACTTTTGGGAAGAGTCAAAAATATTTCATGTCAGAGAGAGAGGCTGACATGGTGTTCTAAGAGGCAGACATAATTTTTCTTTACTGGACCTGGATTGAATATTAATTTCCTTAATTAAACTCGTGAATATTAAAGTCTTTGTAATGTGTGCTTTGTTTAGGCTGGTGTAGGTCAATAAAGGAAAGAGTGTAATCTTTGCCTCACTGTTCGTCACATAGTGTAAACTTTCATATGTAAAAGCTGTGCAATTTTATATTTGATAATGGTGCCACCTTTTAAGTTTTGCCAGTGGTACCTGCCATTCTGTCTCTTCCACCTGCCTCCAGTTAGTGATTGAAGCCCACCTCTCATAGGAGACTTGTGAAATGACTGTACTGTAGCTGCTGTACTATGAAGACATTCAGAGTCTTAAGCTTTGGTGCCCCTCTTTCTCTCCCACACAGGGTGAAGCTGGTTTCACACCATGATGAGCTGTACCAGCTAGAGTCCTTTTGTTTACCATCCAAAGTTGCGTACTTCATCTTGACTGCTAGAAAACCCACCCCAAAATCCGTTTATGCAAGCCACTGGACCAAGTTTAGTTGGTTTGAGTGGAAAGGCCGTGCCCCATTTCAGTCTTGCCATTTCAGTGTTCTGGATTTCACACTGTTGCTTGCCCAGCAAGGTCTAACGGTTGCTACTAAGGTTATTTGGCTGCTCGTCTTCATGTGACTCTCTGGCCAGCTTTCTCTGTTTAAGTAACCATTAGTGTGTCCTTTAATAAAACGCTTACTGTGTTTGTTTCCTCCCACTCCATTTGTTGTTCCTCAGTGGGTTTGAATCTTGGATTGACTTTTCTCATGCCATTCGCCTATGCACAGCTGCCAGGTTATTCTCACTTTGAAGACAGTCTTCCTGTTGGCACTGACTTCAGCTTGTAGGTTTGGTGAACTTTATTCCCTTTCGATTTGGCCACCATTCATACTGTTCTACCCGGACAAATTGGTTATTCGTGTCTGTTGACGTTTTCTACCAAAAGTGGTATCTGCTTTACACCTGTGCTAGTTTGGCACCTTTTCCTCTTTCTTATATTCTCCTCATCCTACCAAGCAAGAGGAGTGGTTCATAGACTAGACTCCAGGCATGCAGCATCCTTTTAGATCGACAGCACTCAATAGGATAGAGTGAATGATCAAATCTTCACCAAAGACAGGAGTGGCAAGGCAGTGACAAATGCACCATTTCACTTTTGGTTATTTTCTGTATCAAGATCTTCTATGCTTTGGCCAAGAATGATCCCCCAGAGAGTACTCGCGCCCACCCCACTATGGCCATGCTGCTTCCACGGCTCTCACCAGAGGCATTCAAGTGCCTAACAATGGCTTGGCTTCTATGTTGTTAACATGCATACATTTTAGAAACATTGCTTCCTGACAGCCCAAGCACAGAGTGATTAACATTGTTAACAGGCTCTACTCAGTCCCACCTCCTGGAGAGTATTGCTTTAGAATTCACTCACAAGCTGAGAGATCTGTTGTGAGAAGTAGCCAACGCAAGAAAATATACTTACCCTCAGTAACAGAATATTTGGTGGACATGTAACCTTTCCGCAGATTCCTCCCAAGTTATGAAACATATCACATGCTGTATAATTGCTGTGGTTGATTCTCTCTCGATTCTTTTCTGCATGCCTTGATGAGTTGCGGGAAATGCACTATGAATTGAAGCCGGCATGCTGGTTTGTGCTCTGTGTACTTTGCCACCAGATTCAATCTAGCATGGCTGATGAGGTGTGAATCCCCGAAACCGGTCCTAGGATGCTTGTTTCTGTTCCAGGGAGGACCTGGCCTGGCAGTTCAGGCTGGACTGCTCCCATGGGTAACAGGGTCAAGACTGATTTGCATATGACTGGGTCTAAACTGGAATGGAGTGGCGTGCAAAAAAAGATGGATTTAACCTAGATCTGTGACTGGGTGTGAATGTTCGATTGATTCAGCATTCCGTCCATCATCTATTCTTTTTGCAGCTGTGTACTCCGAGCAGACAGATTTGTGGCTGAGGCCACATGCTGACCCTGTAGGGCCCTTTGATGGTGAAAACATTTCCAGATCAAGTATGGTACCTGAAGGATATTCGTAAGGTGAGCATTCTGT
The DNA here is from genome assembly GCF_964204655.1 of Triturus cristatus. Classification (NCBI taxonomy): domain Eukaryota; kingdom Metazoa; phylum Chordata; class Amphibia; order Caudata; family Salamandridae; genus Triturus; species Triturus cristatus. The sequence goes on along the minus strand of NC_140583.1, from coordinate 870,732,185 downwards.
GGAAGGATAATGTAGTCACCAGAAATATTGTTACTGAAGGGAAGTCACTTTTACTTTTTGACATCTACAAAGGGGCTGGGTCCAAATTAAAATATATGAGCACCTCAAAATGTTCGAACTCCTGACAGAAAGAAGTACCAGAAGAAGGACAAGACTATTAAAGATAGTAATATTCCTCTTATGAGCATAGTGAAAAAGAGAAAACCATCAGGGGATTATTCAGACTCCTCATCATTGCCCATACCAGTTTTGGAGAAGCTGTGGCCAAAACGTAAGTTGCCCTTTCTGAGCAATGCAGCCTCAGCTTAACCAGCCAGGTTTTCCAGCAGACTATTTTGTTTTTCTGTAGTGCACACAAGAGTAGAGGCCTTCGATGCCTATTGGCACTGGTAGTCTAGCCTAGCTAGAGAACCGTGGCATTAATGACAACCAACCCAAAGACCGAAAAAAGACCATCAGTGTTGATGGTAAAACCAGCACAGATTATGCAGGAACAGAAGAATGTTCAGGAGCAACCACTTTGTCTCATTATGAAACGCCTACGAATGGCCTCATTCACAAATCTGCTAGAAAATGGTCAGCAGTTTACAAAGCTGAGAATGAGGGGAAAGTTATTGGGAAGACAAGTAGATCTCATTAATTTACATTTTGCTGATTTGTATTGGTCAGATTCTGATTCTGTGGATTTTCCTGAACTTAGTTCGGGCTGGAATGAAGACTATCACAGTAAATCAGAAATCTCCTTTCTTACTGAGCTTTAAGATGGCAGGCTTATAGTTGCAAAATCAGAGGGAAAATAATTTTCAAATTCCAGAGGCAAATGACAGATCTGTCAGTGTTTTGCAGCTGTTATTCAAAGGCTGCTGATACCTTGGTTATAACTCTGCACACTCTCCCAGGTGATCCAGTACACTCCTGCCCGTCTCCCAACTTACTCTCCTAGAGCGGAGGATTACTTACCTCAATAAGCAAAGTCCTTTGTGGAGACTAGTTTGGCTCTATCACAGCTTGTTACCTCTGTCACAAGTAGGGTTCTAGTTAGCTAGAAGCTCAGAACAATTCACCAGAATCATCTTTGGCAAGTAGAAGCTCGAGATGGATAGACGTAATACCGGGCCATGATGCTCCACCTAGGCACATCACCACTCCATCAACCTGAATGGTGTCTCTTTGCATGTCAATGCTGTAACACGGATGTTTAAATGAGTTAGTGCTAAATCTACATTTGGGCACGCCTTCTTTTCCAGTTCTGAATCCTCAGCCGTGTATGACATTTGCTGTCTCGTGTGCTTCTTCCCTATAATGTGGGACAAAGATTGGGATGAAGAGTTGAGTTAAACCAATGGGAAAAGCCTACGGTCCAGCGGTTATACAATCTTTATGGAAATTAGAAGTCTAACTTTTGATTTTCCCTTTACACTGGGGGATCTGTATTTTTTATACTGACTAATTCTATCATACCTGCATTGTTTCTGTGTCTAACAGGAAGAAGACGAATGTGCAGTCCTTGCTGGCTGCCTAGGACTGCTGGCGTCCCCCGTGCAGACATTACAGCAGTTCACCAGTGCCTCCTGTCTTCACTGGGCCGTACCAGCATTTGACATAATAGCTCAGTGGTGCTCAGAAGTGGTTTCATTTGCTGAGACGCATGCTGATCAAGTACAGGTATGTGTAAACGTTTCAGTGAGCATTGCCACTGTTTTTATGACTTTTATTTGAAAATGACTCTAATTGTAATATTTCTCATGTGTTATTCGCGTAGCAATGAGCGTGTTGTTCTTAAGATATACTGGCAACTATATTTATTGTTGAGGTGTCCGTAACAAAACAATTTGAGGTTATTTTTCTTAGCTCCAGTAAAAGAGATGCCTTTCAGTTGCAGTCTAGAATCATGAAAGGTACATGGCTCAGTTTGAATTATTCTTTAATTCTGTTAGGAAATGTGGCGCGCCATCTCTGCCTGTGGTAGTGATGTAAGCTTTTAACATACTCAATAGGCATTTACTGCGCTTGCCTCGATCCTGTCAGAGTGGCTGCATTCATCACTAGTCAGACCAGCTCCTTTTGCGGTAAGCGACAGACTTAATAGAAGAGATGATGAGAAACTCAGGGCCATCTGAAGATAGGGGGCCCCTTACAGAGCGATGTGTGAGGCCCATGATCCATACAAGGTACCCTGTTTCAGTGGCCAAGTACGTTATTTACAAGCTTTGACAATGCCAGTAGGTTCAGCTTTCAGTCAGTGACTGAATGCCTCACTCCTTGCACACCACTTCCATCTATGTACTTAGGATTTTATGTAACTTTTGTTTAATACAGTATACAACGTATGGCATTGCAGTTCAGCTAACATTTGTGATACGTCTATAAGAGTTATAATTTAATTTCAACTTTACTGCAAAACGTCGGACATGACTATCGACAGCACACCATCTTAGTGTATAGTGAGGCAGTCTCACACTCTGCAAGCCCACTCATTCCCCTCATAAAATAGTAGCAAAGCCCATAGGTCTGGCTTACACTCAAAATGGCTCTTCGAGTTTGACTGTGTAATATTGCGGATGGCCGAATAGATTAATGCAAGAATGAGTCAAAAATGAGTGCAAAGATAAATGACTGCATGGATAGGTGACTACAGAATGATGAAACAGTCACAAAGATTTGTAAAGTCTTCTGGGAGCTGCTTAGGATGATGGACACAAAGGAGTCGCCCCACTGCCTGGCTCAGAGCCAGCATATGATGCTAGAACATTGTTTTATTTTTAATTTGCCAGCTCTGAGCCAGCCCTGTAGGGAGGGGCGGGTCCAAGGCATGGGAGAGGGGAGTAGGAGTGCTCTGTGCAATCCCTAAGTGCGCATATATGTGTTGGCCAGCCTTCTCAGGCAGATTTATATAGCGCGAACTCAACCTGAAGGTATTGGAGCACTTTACATGAGGACCAGTTACGTTACACAAGGACACATTCATTTTTTTTTGGAGGCACGGGATGATTAAGTGATTTGCCCAGAATCACAGGATGTGGAGTCGACCTCGAAGCTCGAACCTTGGTTTCCCAGCTCCAAAGTCGGCAGTCTATCCATGAGACCACATCCTCTCCCCACACATGTGCTCTTAGGATTCTCCAGCCCGGCTACATTGAACAACCGGGCTGGAGAAACCCCACAGACTCACTGGTCTGAATAGAGCATCTTTCCAGCCCATTCAGGCCAATCCCTGCGATGTTCTGCAACACGGATTGGATGGGAGTCTGTCCCAGGGGTTGCTGGGACCAGGAAGAGGGCAGGAGGTGGCCGTTGGCTTCAGGTAAGTTCTTTTAAAAAAAATATATATTATTAATTAAAAGCCCCCGTGCTACCCCTCCCATGTTCCCTCCACCCGCCCGACCAACCTTTGTTTGTGGCAGCCAACACTGCAGTAGTGTGTGCCTGATCGTCTGTGAGAGGTTTGGTGGGTTTGCCTGCTAGTCTGTGAAGAGTGTGATAGTGATGTCTGGTAGTGCTGAACCGGGTAATGTATGCGGAATGTGTAGTGTCAGGCTGTTACTCTGTGAGGGTTAGGAATGTTGTTGGTAGGGTATAATTACTAGTCTGGAAGGTATGTGAAAGTGCCCTCCATTGACTAGTACTCTGTGAGTCATCTCACAGTTCTTCTGGTAGTGTGTGACTGCTAGTTTGTGAAGGGTGTGAGAGTGCTTTTGGTATTTAGAGTGTTTTCTTTTTTTGCACCATAAGGGTTTTAAGGGTTTTACTCCTCTGTTCTCTGAGGCAGTGGCTAAGTCCTATTTGTGGATAGTGCTTCAACAAGCATTCCTAAACTGAGTCCTCTTCTCTGCTTCTGAGCCTGGATGGGTTATTTTCCCTAATGAGACTACCCAAAGATCTGTGTGCAGAGGGGACATTAATGACCCAGGCTGTCCATTTATTTACTTTTGAGAACCTTTACTTGGTTGACCGGTGGACTCGGCACTCATGGATCGCTCTCCCCTACATCATCTGGGCTACCAGTTGTGCCTATTGGTGTCAGCATATGAGCAAGTACACACCTATAGCACTGGACCCTCAGAGTAGAGAGGCTGAGCAGTCCAAGGATTACTCAGGTTGGTGGTGTGGGCTAGAAACTCCTCTCTCTACACAGTGAAAAATAACACGTAACAAATTAATTTCCAGTCAGTGCTTTTATTTAAAAAAAAATAAAAATACTTTAATCTAAACACTAAATATAAAATTTTAAATGTACACAATGAAAATCAGACCTATCTAGTGTCAGAGATAAGGCATACCTGTTCACATGACTACTGAAATTTGCACACACGTATTCAGAAAAACAAGCGAAAGTGCAATATTTCTATGCTTGGCAGAGTTACCCAAATCTAAAGCCAACCGCTCCACAGTTTCCATGAATTTTATAGGTTTCTTCATACATTGTTTTGGATGAGAACACGTGACAGAAACCGAAACTCAGATTAGCCGGTGTACAGCTTTCTCCAAGAACAATAAAAAAGGACCTTGAAAAAGATAAATTAAATGTAAACTTCCAGACGGTGAGCTAATCATTTGTGATTCGTCCCGTGGCATTGCCAAATTTGAGGATGAGGCTAAAATGTCAGTAGTGAACAGGCTATGTATAACATGTGCACAGTTGAAAACGCGAAATTGTAGTAATTGAATCAGCTATTACAGTGATTTTCAAATAAATTTTCATGCAGCTCTACCAGCCACTCCTGTGCTAGAGATCTGTGCAAAAGGGTGTCTCCTGGTTCAACAAGCATTTGCAATGCATCGGTCTCGCCTTTGGAACCTTATGTATTTAGCAATGCAGCATATGAATACTTATTATGATATACTTTTTTCTCCCTGCAGTTACATTTCAGCATTTTGTACTTTCTCCTCCTCTCCGCTATTGTGTTCTTTCCGCCAGCTGAGTGCCAATAGTCTGACAAAAAAACAGAACAGACTGCTAGATGATGGCACTGGTCCTAAAACGTGCTGTAAATGAAACCACGGGCCATTCCAGCCTCCTGTAACCTGAAAACGAATGAACACCCTATTCCCAGTTTTAGACATTTTCCCGTTTCTGAGATTCATACCAAGGTCAGGGTTGAAATGAGAATATATTCAAATAAAATGGACCATGCGAACATTATCTCAGAAATGTCCGAGTCCACAGCCTGTCAAGAGTGTTAGCAGATAGTAAACTGCCGAGGCTATTAAACACTTCTTCCATACTTAAAGAGTTTAGCAGAGCATGCGCGCTTTTTGGTCTTCGTGTCGTGCAAAGCGCTGCATGTCAATACAATACCTTTTTGTTTAAAGGGTAAAGAGATGGCCAATCAGCTTTTGAATATGTACATACCAGAGTACCATAACCTCTTGCCAGTGCTCAGAATTTAAAGCGGTTTTATCTGCTAATTCGGAGAAACACACCATCCAGCCACAACTCATGTGTGTCACAATTTAACATTATGCTGCAGTTATGTCACTGTTTTATGGCAGCGTTGATCTCGCTACAACGCCCTTCTTGTATCAATTATTTTCGACCCAAACATGGAATCTTTCTACCTCTCGCTTCCTGCCTGCCTCACTCTCTTTTTCGCGGATGTCATGTTTTCTTTCACACTCATTATCAATTACCGACATGTCACTCTCGAATGACAAATTCTGCCACGGGACGGTAATGGGAATCAAAATATTATTTCCTAGACAAAAACATAGCTTGCGGTCTTCTGCACAGTGATACTTTTCGTTATAAACATCACTCGCTCATGTCACTGTGCGGTTCGAGTTTTCTCTTGTGAGCATTAGTGTGAATTAGTTGGCTGTCAGTGTCACACGGCTGCCAGTCTAATCCAGCAAGAAAAACTTTTCTTTTTAAAATTGCTGTATAGCCAAGAGCCCGTGTTTTATATCAAGGGTGGTGTTCTTGAAAAATGAGCCGCCCTTGCCACCGACCCCACATACGGTCGCACAAGCATCTCCACGAATCTTTCGTGAGATATGTTCAGCATGTCTGTCTTTTGTGAACCATAAATACAAAAGCTAGGCGATCGAAAGAGCGGTCTTCTTCACTGACTCATTATTATATGAAACCTGGCTACTTCGTGGGCTTCTGCAAACACTGCCATCGGCGCCCTTTGGAACCAGTCCTCTGCCTCGTCATCACACACGGTACTTGTGGGCATGATCTTAGTGTGCAGTTTTGTCAAGCACGAATCCCGTGTCAGTCAGAAATGCCATACTTTGATCACAATCTGCAGTATGACTGCATATTAGTAAACAAGCCTAGACAAACTCTCTTACCCTCTCCCGTGAATGTTTGATATCTCGTGCATTTAAGGGACGGGGAGCGAGAAGGCACCGGACTAAGGTGGGGGGGGGCGAGAAGGCACCGGACTGCGGGAGGGGGGGGGAGGACGGGATTAAATTGCTTCACGCGTAACGCGAAAATGAAACCATTACTCCAGAGCAAATAAAGTCGCATTGCGAGCCGCCGATTTATATTTCTTCCTTACTAAATGCAGCATCCAGCCTGCAATACACCAGCGTGCCCACCGCCCATTTTAACCACAATGCTCGCTTTAACCAATTCCGGACTGCAGGGGGGAGCAAGAAGGCATGGGACTGCAGGGGGGAGGGACGGGAAGGAATTGCCTGAGGCAGAATGCGAAAATGAAACCATGTCTGCCACACAACTAGCGTAGGAGGGAGCCTCTAGGGCGGGTCCAGCACCGCTTCCGGCATCCTATACGCCAATAGCATACCAGTTAGGTGCTCAAGGACACGCCTCCTGCCTTGGAATGTGCCATCAGGCGGCCGTTTTGGATTTGCTAAACCAGTATCTCAGTGTAATCGAAGCAATCCGACACCCGTTGTACCTAATGTACAAAATGCTGAAAATAATTCTAGACTCGCTCGAAAAACTTTTTGAGTAATACGTAATTGCTCCTAGTGCATTATATTTGTAAATATTTTGAAACATTCTTTTTACGAATTAAAGAAGATATTGCAAGAATCCCATTGAAATAAAAAAGCAACGCATTTTCTTCCGTTTGCTTTACCTGACAATGCCATTAGCTTTCCATTAACTTCCAACCCTGCCCTTCAAAGATGGCCGCCTTCGTTGCAGTTTTCTCCAGGAAGTAGGCGCGGCTGGTAGCCGGTGTAACTCCAGAGCTCGGAGCACGATCCCTCCGCAACGCAGACGGACTGCGGGAGGGGGAGAGAGGCAGGGACGGGAGGAAATCGCGTAGCGCGTACCGCGAAAATGAAACAAGCTTGCAAAAGAAGTAAAAAAAAAAAAGAAAGGCACATTTAAACCGGAGCAAAGAAAAATAGTCTATGCAGTAAAGGGGCTGATAGCCGTGGAAGGACATAAATGACGACATGGCCGTCATGGGGAGGGACTAGGAAGCTGAAAACCAATCAGAATGCAGTATTTAGGATGTAAGCCACTCCAAAAGATGGGCGGAGCTTAAATGAAGCTTCCCTACTATAGTATATACTGCATGTCTCAACGAGACAGCGCAAGCGCTGCCTAGGCGAGACCTAAAAATAGTGTAGAGTCCTTTCCTATTGTGTTTATTACTCAGTTCACAATGTTTAAATAATTTCTATTGTATTTATCACAGGGTGACACCATGTACTTCCCCTTACTCCTGTATTTGACACAGAGTCTCTGTTAACAATGAATGTATTACGTATGAGCAGTAGAGGTACGTCATAGGGAGGCTAGCTCAACTGCTGTCCAATCAAATACCTGTAAAGGAGAATGCCAACAAATAGGAGGTGACATATCACTGTGGCCAGCTTACCCAAACTGAGCGCCAAATGTTCTCCTTAAGCAAGGCAGGGCAGTCCAAGGCGTATTCAGTAAGATGATATATGATAAAAACCTAGACTCTGCTTAGCCCACAATGGCTCTTAATAAATCCATGTCCAGTCACTTGTTTTACTTTTAAATGGAAAATGTACATTAATTCACTGGCAACTAAATGCTCAACATAATAATACAAATGTGCTTAATGAAAACCAGCCCTCGGGGGGGCGTGGCCAACCGCCGAGCATGGCGGACGCGAGCTGGAGTAGCTCCGTAACTCACCCTGACACTGGGGCATTTATCCGGTAGACATCGGACCAGCGGCGCTCAAATCACGGCGCTGAAGGAATCGGAGGGTCTGTGGACCGCGGCGGCCCGTATTTCGAGCTGTTTGAGGCTTGGTTTCGCCCTTGAAGATCAGGTGGCATCTGAGGCTGTGCCCGCGCTGCAGTGGAAGCTGCAGAGTGACACGGAAGGGAAGTGGGGGGCCCCGCGGACCGGAGGCGGCGAGTCGGGTCGATTTATAAAGAGCGCGACCTGCCCCCTACCCCCCACCCCCGATGAACAGAGCTGGGGGCTACGATCGGTGGTATTTACAGAACCGGACTCGGCCCACAATGGCCGACGGAAGTAGAAGACCAGCTCACACTCGGCGAAATTGGTGAGAGGGACGTGTGTGAGACCCAGAACTGGGCTGCCCCCGACTTTGTCCCTTGCATTGCGGCAGTCCAGGAGCAGACGGCCTGCCCTGGTTGGAAATTACGGGAAATCGGACCGATCTGGGACTGAGGTGTGCTTCGAACACTGGGGCAAATCGGAGGTTGTAAATCACTGCACAGTGGCTGACATAGCATTTAAGGGTGAGCTGTACGGGGCGGCCTAAGTAGTGAGAGAGGCCTGGGGCAGCACAAGAGAGATACGACTGGAAGTTTCTTGGGGATGCTTATGGTAAAGCGCTGGATACCAGGACTTAGCCCCCCGGACGCGGGGAAGAACAATAGTGATTGTTGGGGAGCCCCACGGACAGACTGACAGGTTCTGCGCTTCCAGGCTTATATTGACAGGTATTTGGACATCTCCTTCTGAGGCTGATCTCTCACCTTTCTGCACGGCTGCCTGCCCAGGGGTACATTGTGACCTAGGGTGGGACCGGGCTGGATGATGCTACGGTCTGGGCCTTAACTGCGTGAGGTGCACCTGTGCTATTGCCAGAGGGAGGTGGAGACAGACTGTGCCTGGATAAGGTTGAACGTGGGAAGCGGCGAAACACTTTGGCGAGACGGCAGCACGGTGGACCCTATACTGAGAAGCCATTTGCCACGCGGTATAATCCTGTGTAACTGCTGTGGGCTATCAAGTAGCGTCTTACAAGTGGTGTTGGGGTGTGAGAGCTGCGGCGTACACCTCCCCAATCCCTTTGATGATATGGGGTGTCCCAAGGCAAAACAATTGGAATCTCCGCCGACCCACCGGGAACAGTGCCAGACACACAGGTGCGCAGTCCAGACCCAGATGTGATTCCGCCCACAGAGCCCACTAGTACTGAAGGCAAGCTGGATTTAATACTGAGAGAAATACGAGACTCCAGGGCTGTTATGGGAACACAAATAGGCACGCTGACTAGCAGTTTTTATCTATTGAAAGCAGATCACACAAAACTGGCGGACAAAGTAAAAAATAACAGATTAGCACTAGATTACCTCATACCCCAACAGACAACACACTCCTCTCAAATAGAACTACAGCGCCAATTGAAAGGTCTACAGGATAGGGTGGATGATGCAGAGGGGCGCTCTAGGTGCAACAATGTGCGCATTTTGGGAGTGCCGGAGAGAAGTGAGGGGTCCCACCCAACCCAATTTGTCGAACAATGGCTACGAGAACGGGTAACTACGATGGGGCTCACAGAACATTTTAGTGTGGAACGTGCTCACGGAGTCCTGCCCAGGCCTCCTCTCCCTGGGGCACCGCACCGCCTAGGCCGATCATAGCGCGGATTTTGAACTATAAAGATTGGGACCCCGTATTGCGTGCGGCCAGGGAGAAGGCCCCGATAACATTTGAGAACAAAACATTTTGCTTTACTCGGATTTCCCTCTGGCAGTACAGAGAGCGAGGGCTACTTTTCAAGACGTCAAAAAGAAACTTCGGCTACATCAACTGAAGTACGCCCTATTGTTCCCGGCTCATCTTAAGGTTCTCTATGATCAAAAGGCCCTGTTCTTCGACAACCTGGAGGAAGCAGCGGACTGGCTAGAAATTACTCTGTCGTCGCCGGCTCACAGCACTCCTCACAATCCAGCCGAAGACAGTAACCAAAGTCGCAGCGGGTGAGCAGAGACAGACCTGACAAGAGAAGCCAAGCTGGTACCGGTAGAGGAGGGCACCCGTCACAAGAGCAGATATCGGACAGTCAAAAGGATGCGCTCCTTACGGCGGTCGCATTAGCAGCCCACGATGCACAATCGGTGGCGGAAACTGTGGACTCTTCGGAAGATGTGAATGCACAATCTGACTCTGAAAATAGTTTGGCACTGTTCCCCCCTCAGATTGCCAATGATTATCTGGGGTGACGGAGGTGCTCTTCTCCTACTGCTGAAATGGACTGTCAGATGAGTATATATATGTATACAAATTATGCTAAATATGCCAATTATGTGGTTACCTATACAGTGTTGACGTGTTGGTTGGTCTCGATGTCTATAATAATGGTTCTATGACACAAACAAAATGGTGATGGTTGGGGCTCTAATGTCTTTGACTATTGAGTATTGTGTGGAAGGTGCTATGAGGCGGGTGGTGGCCACTACCCCTAAGGCAACTGCACTTAGTTATGGAAACTAGAGTTCTTGTTGAGTTGTTTTGTTGGTTTGGTCCTCTTATGTTGAGTGGGGGAACCTAGTATTGGGAAGTTTACCAGGGGGTTATGGGCTTGGCTACATGTGCCATGCAGGGTGCTCAGTGTACGGGGAACTATAGAATGAGCAGTTTGTACGTTTGGAAATCTGATGGTGCAACCTAATAGATATATAAATATACGTCCTGGAACGTGAGAGGTATGGGATCTATACACAAACGACATAGGATTCTGGCACAATTAAACCGTAAGAAGGCACATATAGTCTTTTTACAAGAGACACATTTAATACAGGCGGAAGCTGCTAAGCTTCTAAAGAAATGGAGGTGCCAGCTGTTTTCTACTTCTTACTCCGCATTTGCCCGAGGGGCGGCGATATGGTTTAGAAATGGCACCCCCTTCCAGTTTCTCGAACAAAGGGCGGATTCCAATGGGAGATATGTGCTGTTGCATAGCTTGTTAGACGGGAAACACATAGCAGTAGGGAGTATTTATGCCCCGAACCCGGAAAAGGACAAATTTCTGGCAACCCTTAGTACTTACTGCCTTGGTGGGCTGGGAAGGATACCCTTGGATTTTGGGAGGTGATTTTAATGCAGTGCTGGATTTAGAACTGGACAGAGCTCATCCTCCTCTGCAGGGGGCGGGGTGTAGGAAGCAGGCATACGCGCTCCAGACATAGACGGGAGGCTGGGGACTGGGAGACATTTGGAGGGAGAAGCACCCAGTAGACAGAGAATACTCATTTTTTTCTGCACCGCATGGCCTACACACCCCAATAGATCGAATCTTATGCTCGCAGAAATTATTGGACACTCTTATAGACACCACACACTTGGGCAAAACGTACTCGGATCATAATCCGATAGAGGCTACATTACTTTGGGGGAAGGTCCCGACGCCCATCCCGTCATTGAGATTAAACCCCTCATTACTGGAAGACTCCGTGTTCCGCAATGCTCTTTCCATGGCCATAACCCACTACTTTACTGAGAACACAGATACAGCTAGCACCCAGCAGATTAAATAGGGCGCCTTTAAAACTGTGATACGGGGGTGGCGATCATTACAAAAGTAAGTGTACGTGCAACCCTGCTTGACAAGCTTGCGGAATTAGAAGATAGGCTGGGCAAGCTGGAACAGGCGGCGGTAACGAATGACGCGAGCAAAGCAGAGTTGCAGGAACTGCACATAACGCACGCTGGGCTGTTGGAAGAGCTCTGCGTCCTAGATTATCGATTATACACTCAGAAACAGCATGTGAATGCAGAGAGAGCGGACCCCTTGCTTGCTAGGATAATTAAAGATGCACCTCCAGTGTCTCCCATTCTTGAAAAAGCTACCCCAGGCGGTGAGGTGATGCGCACACAGTTGGAAATTAACGCCGCTTTTCGGCGGTATTATGAGCAACTGTATGCGTCCCCAGAAAGGGTTGAGGAGAGGGAGTATGAGGCGTTTTTTGAGGGATTGCAGCTCCCTACATTGAGCGATGAACAAGCAGCAGAATTAAAAAGGCCAGTCACAAATATGGAACTCAAAGCAGCGATTAAAGCCCTTCCCCATAACAAATCGCCGGGGAATGACGGCTTGCCCATTGAATTCTATGCTGTGTATTCTGACTTGTTGGTTCCCCGACTACAGGAATTATATCAGGTGGCACTAGAGGATGGCTCCCTCCCCCTCACTACTTTACAGGCGACGGTGGTCTCCCTTCCGAAACTGGAAAGGGACAGCAGAGACATGGCGAGCTATAGACCCCTATCGCTCCTTAAAACGGACTACAAGATTTTAAGTAATCTATTGGCAACTAGGCTATTGCAATATGCCCCCAGATTGATACGATCAGTGTGGATTTGTACCAAATAGGAGTACAGCGCTCAATCTTCGGAGGCTTCATATGGTAATGTCCCAGGTGTCTACGGACACTGATCTGCGGGGCTGCATTTCTTTGGATCTGCATCAAGCGTTTGACTCCCTACACTGGGAATATATGCTGAATGCGCTGCCTCGCTTTGGGATTCCGCCGGGGTACACGGACTGGGTGAGACTGTTATATACAAATGCAAGGGCTCGCATGGGGACCCACATTTCAAGCCAATACCAGGTGGCGAGAGGGGTACTAAACAGGGTTGCCCGCTCTCGCCCTTATTATTCATTTCAGCGCTGAAGCCTCTACTGCACAAGTTACGTGTAATGGCAAGCCACAGGGGGATACGTATAAATGAGGAGATGCATGTTGTTTCGACATATGCAGATGATCTCATTTTATTTATTAACAACCTAGACGAGGCATATGACCCTATGCCTGAGCTTTTTTCGGTGTTCCAGAAACTTTCGGGACTTACAATAAACGAGAAAAAGTCATATGCCTTATTTTTTACTGACGTAGCCAGGACCAAACCAATCCAATTCGGTTGCTGGAAGTTGCAAACCGCAACGGTTACTTTTAAATATCTGGGTATTCAAATATACCGGGACGTGGAGGATATATTGGATGGTAACTTGAATCGCTCTATAACATCACTTCGAAAGCAAATACGGTTCTGGACTTCTTTACCGATATCAGTAGCTGGGCGGGTAGCCATAGCTAAAATGGTGATGCTACCAAGACTGTTATATTATTTTGTTAATCTGCCCATTATGATTCCACTACAGACGTTTAAATTACTGGACACCCTGCTAGTTGAACTAATATGGGGTTCGGGACGTAGGCGAATAGGGCTTTCTAAGCTGCAATTAGCCATAAAGCAAGGGGGTATGGGAGTCCCTGGCTTATTGCTCTGCAGGCCAGTTGCAATGGTTGACATACTGGATAGCAGGCCGCAACCTGAGAGAAATATCCATGACCCCCCCCAGGTGTGGGAACGTGGGGAACTGTATGTACTACTGATACCAGGCAGCAAAATTCCGGTGACTGCGTCCCCACTTTTGCGGACGGCTTTACGGTATTGGAAGAAGGCCACGCGTTATACTAAAATAACGGCACACTACACCCCAAACATACCCCTGATGGGCCTTCCACTTCCATCGGGAAGGGTGACTCTTAGACATATAGAGGTATGGGCGGAGTCGGGAGTGTCCACAATAGGCGATTTCTTCACCAACAGCACATTGATGAATCATGACACATTTGTGCAGGAGACGGGGGTGACAAATAGATTGTTTCTGCTACATGCACACATTTCTCGCTATATCAAAACGGTTTGTACCCCGGGAGGGGAAGAGCCGCAGACCCATTCACTAACACATATGCAATACTTGATGGGTGCTGGCAGTCACCTGACGAAGTGGCTGTACCGGGGTATCCGCACACACACGTCCGCATCACTGCAGTTGACTCGAGATAGGTGGGACACGGATGTTGGCCGTACACTCACGGATACGGAATGGGGGATGTTGTTGGAACACCTGTGTAAGGTCTCTAGAAACCCGAAGTTTAAATTTATCCAGCTCTTGATTGTGCACCGTGCGTACTTAGCCCCCCACAAGCTCAGCCTGATGTTCCCAGAGGTATCAGGTGATTGTCCCTGCTGCCATTCCCCAAATGCCGGTTTACTACACATGTTGTGGGACTGCCCGAGACTCCTGCATTATTGGTCATCAGTGCAAGAACTAGTGAATATTGTGGCACCGACGAGGAACATTCGGTCATTGGAATGTTGCATATTGAGACTAGGTACCAAGGGGAAGAAGGGAAGCCCTGCCCACAAATTTGTGAACCTTACACTGATCTTGGCAAAAAGAAATATAACCATGAGGTGGAAAGCTACCAGATCGCCCCAGTTATTAGACTGGTATAATGAGGTGGTGCGTTGGGGAAGGGCGGAGGGAGCGGAGCTTCGAAGAGAAGAACAGAAAGGGATGCGAAAGGTACCTATCTCGCTCGATTGGAATGCAATGGTGGAGGAGTTTGTGGCCAAAGAATTACAAGAATAGCATCAGAATGCATAGTCCGGGGCTGCCAATATTGTCAGATGGTGTAGAAAATGTAAGATGTGGGTCAGTCTAAACTATATGTGTATTGCTCATGTAATGGACTTTATATGCAGTGATATGTATCACTGTGTCTACATAGAGGATAAACACATGCCATGTCCGCAAAGGTTAGCTTGAGCCAGAGGGGGGTGGTGCGTGGGTGGCAGATGCTTTTGATTACTTTGCTAATGCAAGAACTTAATGTTCATGATGCGACTTGACGGATATAATATTTGTATTATTGTGAAAATCAATAAAAATAAGTTTTTAAAAAAAGAAGAAAAAAATGAAAACCAGCCCTCTATAGGTCCTCCTTAACTTTTGTGTTATTGTGTAAGAATGTCGCTGAGTGTTAATGTAAAATCTAAATCCTATGGGGTTTGTCACAGGGTAAAATCTGTTTGTGTTCTCTTTCTCATTGAATTCACAAATTAAAATGTCTTCCCACTCAATTTGTCAGAGAGTTTGCAATGTAAAACCCCATACTGTTGCATTTGTTAGACAGCTCATACCATAAAACCCCTTTCTATTGTGTTTGTCAAAGTGTTCACAGTGTAAAACTGCTGCCTACTTCATTTGACACGGGGTTCATGTTAAAAATAAGTATCAATCTGGAGCAAACAAAAAACTCTATGGGCAGGATAACACAATTGTTGTCTAAGAAGATGCCAATAAAGATAACCCAGGGGCAGAGCCAAAGCCCCTGTCCCTTTACTGTGTTTGTGATAACTTGCACTCTGGTGGACAGCTAGAGTTGCCCTTTAGTCAAACATAGTATATCTAAAAACAGTACACAGACCGAAACTTCAGCGCTGGACTGTACATGCTGCACCTTAATCCAAATATATCAAAGTGAGTGTCCCGTGCACAATTCTTCTGCAATTGCCGCTGATGGGTGCCACTGAGAACCAGATCCAAAACTTTTTCAACAATAGGAAGGTGCTCTAGGAAAGAAGTCCATGTTTATTAGTGATTATTCCATCATCCTCTTTATCTAATAGAGACATCTAGCCGCAGATTCATTAACTTAGAATATCCAGAGGCGTCAGACTGGATCCGGAAAACTTTCTGCAGCAGCACCTCTGCGCGCCGGGGGGCGGCGCCGCACGGCTCCGCCCTGACGTAGTCCACGTACTTGACGTCAGTGGAGCCATATATGCCCGTACCAGCGCCCTGACAGCAGTTCTTTTCTTTTCCGTGTCCCAATGCGGATCCTGGAAAACCAGCGGTTCCTTGGCCAGTTTTTTGGGCCTTCTCGAAGCCTTTGGTGTCACGGAACAGTGTGTTCTGCCTTCGGGCTTTAAGGCGTGTGAGACCTGTGCGCGCCAGATGTCTGCCACGGACCCGCACGCCATCTGTATGTGGTGCCTGGGAGTGCACCACGACTCCAAAGAGTGTGAGGCCTGTCAACATGAAACCTAAGTCCTTGAGAGAGCGTCGTATGAAATTGCTGGCTGCACGGCTGTCTGGCCCGGCACCTTTGCGTCGCCATTCTCCCTCTCAGGATCGGGCCCGTTCCCGAGGTCGTTCCTGCGGACGTCGTTCTGAGGCAGGTAAGCACAAGCGTAAGTCGCGGAGGTCTTCCTCTCATACGCGTGACGCTGGGAGGCCATTCCTCTTGCTCCTTGCCAGGCATGGGCATCCGGCAGTCGTCTCCTACATACCCTCCCTTCTCGGGAGTTGAAGCGACGCGGACCCAAATTGAGGCTTATTCAAAGGCAGTCCAATCTTTCTTTGGGTCACCCCCACTCCATGGTGCGCCTTTGGGTCCCAAAGAGGTGGAAGGCACTCATGTTGGGTCCTCGCCGGCGGATTCGTCCTCTGCGCCGGCTGTGTGCGTCGACTCCGGTTCCGGAGTCGATATGACGCCGACGGGACACGGCCCAGAGGGCCATCCCAGTCGCCCGTCCAGCCCACCTGCCCAGTCACCGCATAGCCCTGCGCGGCTTCCTGTGCTGACATCTGAGGCGGCGTCGGGCTCGACACCCTGTTAGCGTCTTTCCTCCCCTCATATTGCGGTGGGATCACCGTCGGACGGCGCCCAGGCCGAGTCCCCTCTGGAGGTCGTCGACGCGACTCCCACTCGCCGTTGGTCGACACCGGTGCCAGCATCTACACCTCCTCTTTTGCATGAGGTTAACGTTCCTCTGGACTCCTTGGACGTCGATTCTACTCCGACATGGCGTCAGTCGACGCCAGTGCCTACGCCTCTTTTTCAAGAGGTGGTCGTTCCTTTGGCCTCCTCGGCTCCGAGGTTGTCTCTGTGCCCCATGGTGCAGGTACCTAGTGTTGCGTGGCTTCAGACCAGCCTCAGGCTCATCCAGTTCTACTGTCTAGTGGTCGGGTTAGTCTCCAATCGTCTCCTACTGACAGTTTATTGTCGCCTCCCAGAATGGCGACTGAGGCTAGTGCTGCCTACGGACGGGCTATTCACAGGGCGACAGCTATTCTTCGATTTCAGCCCTCTGCGGTTTCCCTGCTTTCAGATCCTTTACTGGATCTTCTCCACATGGAGCCTATTGAGGTGGAGCCTTTGCTACTTCTTGGGGGATCTTTATTTGACATCCTGCTTGGCACATGGGCGAGGCCCTCCTCTGGTGACCCTGTTGATCGGGCCATTGCCCGCAGACACCGTCCTGCCCCGGGTGATCCACTCTGCCTGTCCCTTCACCCTAGGGCTCAGGGTCTGGTTGTTCAGGTGGCTTTTGACTTGCAGTCTTCCCCCGCTCTGCCGTTGTTACCTCCCACCAGGGAGTCTAGATGGTTGGAAGCGTGTAGTCGCCAGCTTTTTGTCTCTGCCAGTGCGAGCATCCGTGCATTGAATACGTCTTGCGTGTTCGCACGCACTTCCTTTGCCCTTTGGGACTTAGTCGAGATCCTTCTTCCTTCTCTTCCATAAGGGCCACGGGCAGAATTACATAGTCTTCTTCTTGATGGCAGGGGAATGGCACAATTTTCCCTTCAGACTTCCCTTGATGCAACTGACTCTGTGGGTAGAGCTCTTGCTCGGTCTGTGGCTTTGCGCTGCCATGCATGGCTGCGCGACAGTAGTTTCCCAGACAATGTTCGGGATGCTCTTAGAAATCTACCATTCAATGGCGTGGAAATTTATGACAGCCACGCAGATTCAGCGGTGTCTAGCCTCATGTCTGGACTACCGTAATTCTTGACTTTCGGCCTTATAGTATCTTTTTCTTCTCCATAGGCGATGTTGCCTTGATGGTTTGGATTTCGAAAATGTTCCGGGCTCTAATGTTTGTACCTGGATAGTGTAGGCAGTTGTTCCGCCATTTCCGTATTTGTTCAGTACAGCCAGGCGGCTGGTTCTGTCTTCTTTTCAGTCCTCTGAATGTGTGCTTTGCCCAAGAGGACTTCCCTAGCAGGGGTTAAAATGTACCCTATGTGGGGTATTTGTTGGCTATTAGGTGGTTACCTTAGCACGCTCCTATGGAGTCTTCCTCATAGGCATCCTTCTGTGGGGCAGGCTGTCCATCCTTTCTGCTGTTCTGCAAGCCTAACGTTAGCATCGCTATATTGCACTTTCGGTTACAGTTGGCTCCAGTTGCCTGTAGTACTTCTATGCCTCAGTATGGGTTCCTTACCGTGCGGCTTCTGCCTCGCCTGCCTTGACGGGGCCCTTTTTCAGCGTCATAGTGATCCTCTTGCCCGTGATGGCTGCTTTTCTTTTGCTGACCACTGCCTCTTGGGGCCCTTGTTCTGTTCTGTTCAGGCGCAGTTCTTTCACGGTGGCGCACTGTCATAGTTTTGCGCCAGGAAAAAGCTGCTGTGTGGCACGCTTATTGGTGTTGGCGCAAACTTGGAGTGCACCCTGGTATGTCTACTGTCATAGGGTGTTTGCGTTGTTGCTTCTATGGTCAGCCCTTACTGGACTTGTCTTTGAGGTAGCGGCTTTGCTACGTACGTCTCTGCTGTACATTGCCTTATGGCCTCGTTCTCTGGGCACTTTCCCAATGGGAGTTGTTCCACATTCCCTGCTGCTTCCGCATATGTGTTTCACACACTTCTGCTTTGGGTTCATACTGTAACACTCTCAAGGGTATGTTCTCTTCAGGATACTCGCTTCTTGGGTCCTTGGACCATTCGTTGGTCCTCCCTGTTTCCACTCTTGTGTCCGACTCCATCTCTTCATCTGTCTTACGGGGGAATATTGCTCTTCCCTGGCGTGGAGCCGACGTCGCTTCCGGGCCTGGACATTGTCCTGTCTAGTTCTGCTTCCACATACCTGTTGGTACTTTTCGCGTGCCCTAGTCTTTTATTGTGTTACGCTTCATTTTGAGCGTATCTCTTCTTACACAGCAGTGTCGTGCAGGCAATGTTCCTTCCTGCGGTGTCTGTGGTCCTTGACCCAGGTATGCTCATACTACGAGCTCCTATGTGGGTGTCCAGCTTGCCTGGTGCCCCTTTTTGCCGGTTACCTTTCTGCGGTTGCTTCTCTAGCATCTAGGCTGCTCATGCTACCCTACAGGAGGATCTTTCTTATATTTTATGTGGTTCTAGCACCCACACGATATACTTGCGTATTTATTCGGTCTTACACTTGACTATCGTTCTTCCTGTAATGATGTTTTGGGCACTTCTGCTGGTTGCTGTTGGCCCTGTCATATGTCTTTTCACAGACCGACTATCTTTTGACGTGTCTTTGATTTCCAATACAACCGGCACTTTCTAGCCATGATTTACCATCCTGTCCACGCTGTCCCACATATTTTCTCTGGTTCATGTTTTGACAGTGCTTCTTTCCACTGTCATGCATTCTGGACCGGTATGCGCTGACCCTGTCATCCCAGTTGCCCTCTCTCGGGGTTTTACTTGTGGTCGGCACGCCAGATCCTGCGGATCCATCAGGCCCTAGAGTTCAGTTCCACTTCTCTCCGAAGTCGTGACCTGTTCTTTTCACGCCAGCATATCTAGTATATGTTTTCTTTCTCTCACCCAGTAAACATCCGGGGGTTTTCATGCTGTTCTTGGAAGGCTTGTGGTGCCTTTGTCTCCCAATATTTCCGCTCTTTTCTGAGCTTCAGGGTCTCGTGTGGCTGTACTGGCTTGCGGTTCCCACCATGTTTCGTTACCTTGTTGACGGTTATGTTCTCTCGGGAACTTGATGGAGTTGTGTCGCAGACCCGCCTCCTCTTGGGTTTGGCTTTGGTATCTTTTCTAAGTTAAGGAATCTGCGACTAGATGTCTCTATCAGATGGACGAGTTACTTACCTTCGGTAACGATGTATCTGGTAGAGACACAGTCTAGCCGCAGATTCCTTAACACCCGCCCATCCTCCCCGTTCTGCGAGGACCTTTTCAGGTTGGGTTGTCTACATTCGCCTCCTTCCGGGTGGCTTGACCATTCTGTGGGGTGACATTTTTCCTTCACCCTCACACAAAAAGTTAATTCTGTTTTCATTGCTCTATTCCGCCCAATCTCGTCATTTGGCGGTATGCTCATATGTCATGTGTCCTTTGCAACCCTGTGCCTGGATTGTACGGTGTGGGGTCTATTCTTGTTTTTTCCCACCCCCGCTCTCCTCTTCTCCGTCGCTTTGGCGTTCCTTATCACCCCTGTGACTCATTGGTTTGAGCCTAGTGGCTCTGCCACGTTCTGTCGGTCTCTTCTTGGGGTTCCGACGTCTCCTTCTGGTGACGTCTTGTGGTGAATTGTCGTTGCTCCTATGTTCCGGACTGGTTGTCCTTCACAGTTATACACTCTAGTTGCAGACTTTCTGTTGTCTGCCATGCTATTTTTTCACATCTTCCTCTACATGTGGTTTGGCCTTCACTTTTGTGAAGTTGCTTCTCAGAGCGGTGCTCTGCTCCTTTCTTTTACTAGTTTTCAAGATACAGTGTCTGGCACTGTCCTTTATGGTTCTATTGTTGTTCTATTTCGCACACTGTTCCCATATTCTTACTGTTTTCGGTGGTGCAGAGGTGCTGCTGCGTAAAGTTTTCCGGATCCAGTCTGACGCCTGGGGATAGTCTAAGTTAAGGAATCTGCGGCTAGACTGTGTCTCTACCAGATACATTGTTACATAAGGTAAGTAACTGCTCCATTAGTGATATGTAAAATACAAGTTTAAATCCAGCCAAAGCGTTTTGTTCCATGTTACAAAGGAACTTTATCAGGGCTCAAAAGTAATGTTGTGTAAGAGTCATATATGCCATTTGAAGTACAGTATCATCGTATATCTGAAAGAGAGTGTAGTTATAGATTCCTTACCTTAGAATTACCCCCAGGCGTCAGACTGGATCTAGAGAAATGTTTTCATAGCAGTACCCCTGCGCGTCGGTCGACTCCTCGTTTGTCATCCACAGCGTGTATTCGCCGGGATGACGTGGCGGTGTTTTCTTAGACGCTGCCCCTGTGCGCTGACGTCAGTTCTTTCTTTTTCCGCGCCAGCCAGCGCAGATCCAGAGAGAGGGGTGCCCCTCAGTCACTTTTTGACTAACCCTTTTTCGACTTTTGTAGACATCTTTTTGAGTCTTTGATTCCTGGAGCATGAGGGATGTCCAGCCATCGCCCTGGTTTCTAGTCCTGTGACTCCTGTCACAAGTTGATGTCGGTTACCGATTACCACCTCGTGTGTCTCTGGTGCCTGGAGCGCAACCACGACCCAAAGTCGTGCTGAGCTGCAGGGCCCTGAACCCGAAGTGTTTGCGGGAGCGGTCCCGAAAGCTTTTGGAGGCCTGACAGTCCGCTCCGTGCCGTTCGAGGTCCCGGTCGAGGGGAAGGTCGCAG
The DNA here is from genome assembly GCF_964204655.1 of Triturus cristatus. Taxonomy (NCBI): domain Eukaryota; kingdom Metazoa; phylum Chordata; class Amphibia; order Caudata; family Salamandridae; genus Triturus; species Triturus cristatus. Next base: position 870,710,792 of record NC_140583.1, on the reverse strand, counting down.
GACCAGTCGCAAAGTCACCACCATTCATCCTCGAAGTCTTCGCACTCCTCGGGTAAGTCGAGGCACAAGAAGAAGGCGAAGAAGCATGGTCGCTCTTCGCCTTCTCCCCGTCCGATGCAACGCGGGACCCAGAGCGTCGTTGCTCTCCAGCTCCTCCCTCGGAGCCCGCTGGGACGGCTCCGCGCTTCCCTCCTTTTCCCGGAGCGTCCCCTGCCCAGCTTCATGCATTTTACGAATCGCTGCACAGCATCTTTGGGCAGCCCGACTCCGACTCAGAAGAGCTGGGAACACAAGGAACCTCCCAAGGTAAGTACCCAGGATCACACGAAGGAAACACAGCTGCATATTCAATGCTAGTCAATGGGAAAGTCATGGTTACAGTTTTCAAGAAGGATTCTTCCCAGTGGACCCTGAAGAAAGACAGAAGGTTGGTGAGTCCACTCAACCGTGGAAAACCCAGGATACTTACACCAGGGAAGCCGGGTGCATAGGTGCAAACCTGCAAGCAGAGGGGACAGAGTCTATGCTTCTCTGAGGTGACCAGGAGGTACGGAAGAGCAATGACCGCCGATGACGAAAGATGCAGGAGTGATGATGGTGTTCTGTCGCTGCAGCTGTGAGGACCAGGTGATGCTGTGGAAGACTAGGAGCTGTTCATGAGCTGTCCCATGTCGGAAGTCTAGAACCAGGGGGTCGGTGTCTGGCGGGATCACCAACAAACCTTGGCAGCAGCAACAGACATGGTAAACGAAAAAGGAGCAATGTTGGGACCAGCAACGTCCAAGGGACTCACCAATTGCAGGAGTCAGAGCAGGCCCCAAGCAAGCAGGGGATCCCACTGAAGCCAAAGAAAACCCTTAAGGGCACCCACAGGCCGAAGGCACAGGACTCGCAAGAGGACCTTGAGCAGCTCCCCAAAAATGCAAGCCCACTGTGCAGAGGATGCGGTGAGGACAAAGATCTTGGCAGGAAGAGAGCCTGGAGCTTCTTGACCTCTGGAGTACTTGCTGAGAGGACAGGTCAGGCTTCGAGGGAGTTTCAGAACCACCCCAGCCCAATACACCAAGTCCTGTCTGGGAGGTGGTCATACCTCACTGTGACAGGGAACCTATTGTTCTACCTTCCCCTGCTCAAGCTCAGCTCAGCAAGAGGAGGCAGAATTGTATCTGGAGTCGGCGGCAGCACTAGCTTGGTGGCAGACCCTGGAATGCTGTTACCAGGAGTACTGGGGGCTTCCCAGAGGAGCTCCCCAGTGCATGGATTCCTACCTCCAACACATATAACAGTGTTGGGGTATGATTCCGACATGTTTGATACCAAACATTCCAAGGTTTGGCACAACCAATATATAGTTAGCCCTCGCGTAATGATGCATGGCCACTATATGTATAAAAATGGCTGACCGCACTTACAAAGCCTGGAAAATTGACTCCGGGGTTTTTGTTGGGTGCCCTGCTCCGCAAGGCACCCTCACACTTATAACCTAGCACCCTGCTTTTGGTATTGAAAGGCCTGCCTTAGTGGTGACTTATAGGTTTAAGTGCAGTGACTTCAGATAAAAGGAAACTTGTATCTGTTGTAAGTGGTGTTAGCACCAACTCACACAGGCTGTACTGGCAGGCCTGTAGTCATAGTTTGAGTGGTCTCTCATGGCATAATGCATGCTGCAGCCCATGGGAGACCCCTGGTGTACCTATGCCCTGGGTACCTTACTACTATATACTAGGGACTTACATGGGAACACCAGTAGCCGATTGGGAAGGTAGCAATGTACTTACCACTGTCAATTTTAGGTAGAAAGCATAGCAACTTGGGTCCTGATTAGCAGTATCCCAGTCAGATTAGTCATAAAACAGAACAACACCAGCAAAAAGTAGGGGTAACAATGATATCAGATACTACTTCCCCACAGCCGCCAACTGGGAGAGATGGAGATCAGAGGACTCTAGTCTCCCGCGGAATCAGCACTCCACTTCAACATGCTGGAACTCTGAACGATCCGATTGGCATTGAATGCCTTTCTACCCTCCATTAAAAGAAGGCTAGTTCAAGTGTTCACAGACACCACCACCACCACCATGTGGTACTGCAACAGGGCAGAGTGGGGTCGTGGATACTTTGTCAAGAGGCCCTGCGTCTCTGGACATGGCTGGAACAAGGCATATCTCTGTTAGTGCAACACCTGGCACGTTCCCTGAACGCTAGGGTGGACAAACTCAGCCATTGATGCCTATGGGAACACACAAATGGCATCTCCATCCAGCGGTGGTTCAAGGTCTCTTTCAGCATTAGGGAGAGCCTTGATTAGATCTGTTCGCCTCCGTAGAGAACATGCAATGTTAGCAGTTTTGCGCGTTGGACTTTCCAAGGCGGCGCTCGCTCGGAGATGCTTTCCGTCTCGGGTGGAGCTCAGGCCTCCTGTATGCCTTTCTGCCCATGCCACTCCTGCCCAGAGTTCTCTAGAAATCAAAAACTGCCCCTTTGGGGGGATCTTCTCTCGCAGCAGCAGGCAAGGGTTCTCCACCCAAACCTGTCAACTCTGCGCCTTCTTGTGTGGAGATTGAGTGGCAGCAGTTGATCTTCCTCCCGTAGTCTGCAATGTTATTCTCACAGCCAGGCGTCCCTCCCCGAAGACGATATACGTTTGTAATATATTGAACAGAAAATACTTTTGACCTTCTTTCTGCTTGACTTTCTGATATTTTGTTTTTTATTTTGTCCAACATGACTCTCCTCTGGGCACCTTGAAAGCGTACCTCACAGCTTAATCTTCCCCCCCCGAGGCTGCCGGACAAACCTTCCCTTTTTAAATAACCCATTGTACATATATTTCTCAAAGACCTTGTACCTGTGGTTCCTCCTGCCCCTTTCATTATGCCTCATTGGGACATAGATTTGGTTCTCACTTTTCAAAGTGTTCTCCTTTCGAGCCTGTGCATAATTGCCCCTTGCAGCTGCTCACCATCAAGACAGCCTTCTTAGTGGCAATTATATCTACCGAGAGGATGAGCGAGTTGCAGGCTCTATCGTAAAAAAACCAATTTCTGGCGATATTCCCTGACAAATTGGTGGTTCACACTAGGGCCTCTTCCTTCCGAAAGTGGTAACTCCATTTGATGTGGGGCAATCTGTTACCTTGCCCACTTTCTACGCTCCTCCGCATCCCTCTAAAGAAGAGGAGGGACTCCTCCTCCTGGACCCAAAAAGAATGTTATCATCCTACCTTGACCGCACAAAATATTTCTGGGTGGACAACTAACTCTTCATGGGGTACGTTGGAGCAAAGAAAAGTTGTGCTGTGCAGAAGAGGACCATCTCCTGGTGGGTCGTCCTATGCATCAAAGTTTGCTCTAGCCCAAAAGCAGCATCCTGAAGGCTTAAGGGCTCATTCCACCAGAGCTAAGACTGCTACCACTTCTTTGCAACATAGAGTGCCAGTCCTGGATATCTGTTAGGCAGAGGCGTAGGCATCCCTGCACACGTTCACAAGACATAACTGCCTGGAAACTCAAGTCTGCGGGGATGTCCATTTGTGCCGCTCAGTCCTGCAGGATTTCTTAGTATAAATTTGTCTGCAGTACATCCTTCGGGGATGGCATTGCTTGGGCATCTATTCAAAGGTTAAGGAATCTATGGCTAGATATCTCTATCAGATGGACCAGTTACTTACCTTTGATAACGCCTTATCTGGTAGAGATATGATCTAACGGCCGATGTCTTACCGACCCACCCATCCTCTCTGTGATGCGGACATGTTTCTTGGGTCAGGGCTCTAGGTTCCTACAAAAAAAACACCAACGTCAGTACTCTTCATAGCTCTGCGATTCTGGTGAGGAAAGTCATGAAAAGTAACTGATGTCAGTGTCCCGAGGTGGCGCCTACATATGTGACACAGATGTCACTTCCGGCACAGGCGACAATGTCACACTGAGCCAACCGGCATGCCGGGAGGGGTATTGCTGTAAGAAACATCTTCCGGATCCAGTCTGACATCTTAGAAATTCAAAGATAAGGAATTCGGGCTAGAATATGTCTCTACCAGATAAGCAGGGCTAGACTGGCCGTACTGGGCACCAGTCATTTCCCCGGTGGGCTGCCAGGGTGGGAGCCGGTTTTGGACCCCTAGGGGACATTTTTGTTACCAGGGGTACGATTACAGCATAGCTGCAATATCGGCCCCCCTGTAACAAAAGCAGCTGCAGTGTTTTCCACGCCTGCCCCCTCAATTGCCAGGGCCGGTTTGTGTTCCCAGTCTGTCCCTGCAGATAAGGAGTTACCGAAGATAAGTAACTTGTCTGTCAAGTGTTTGAAGCCTGAACATTTTTGGGGAGACCTCCTTAGCACTGCAATATTTTAGAATTTTGTTCCTGCAAAAAAAAAAAAATGCAAAGTCTCTCTCTGAGAGAGCAAGCTCCGTATCTGCATTGAAGGCACATAAAAATGGGTACAGACATTTTTGCCCTGGGTGGTTGCTATATGGCTTTGGTGACGTCACCAGACATCACTTCTGGTGCCAATACTAAGCCAGGGCCACCTTCTGCTGTTGTATTGCATTGAAGGTTTCAAATCCAGTCTGATGTCTGGGTTATTACACAGGTGAAGTATCTGCGGGTAGGGTATCCACAAAAAAAGATTGTTGCCTAAGTTTAGTAACTTTTTGTTTTAGCCCACAAGGAAAAATGCACGCTATCTCATGAAAGCTTGGTCCATCATATCAGATGCAGCTCAGAGTTCAAGTAATAACAAAGCTAGATGACCCTTACCCATTGCCCTTAATAGATTACCTCAGATACCAAAAATGGCAGTTACCTACCAAAGGCTGTTTAATACAATTTTTGTTATTGGTGTGTTTGTCCATTGTTTGCACTCCTGGGACCGTATTGCAGAAGTACCCCAGGGGTGCAATGGGCTGTTTGCCACTGCTTTGCACACACCCGGGATACTTTGGTATTACAGAAGGGGCCGCAGATCCTTGTGCATCCACTTCTGCATTACCGATGGCCCTGGCGCACAAAAAGCACCAGTGCTATCATCAGATGGTGTTACCTTATTTGCATGGGGGCAGGGCCCCATGCAAATGAGGGAATCCCTTTTCCTCTGCGCCCGCGCTGTATTACAGACCTGTGCGCAGAGGCAAAGAAGCAGTCTGGAGGCACACTGACAGTGCACCACTGGACCCTCACATCCCCAGACATCCCCTTGCAGGCAGGTGCAGTCACTCATTGCAGCTGCCTGCAAGGGGATCTCTAATCCCCCTTAAAATGTGCAGACAGGTTGCAATCTGCACTGTGAAACACGAAGCGGCTTCAAAGCAGCCGCTTTGTTTCACATGTATGCGCTGCCCTAGGGCAGCGCGAGTTAGCGGCTGCCCCAGGGCAGCGCATTTATCCTAATATCGTGCCTCTCCCTTGTTTGCACCAGGCGCAACTTTTAAAAGTTGCACCCGGCGCAAACAAGAAAAATGCGCTGTATGTATGATACATCCCCTGGGGTACTTTAGTATGACAACAGGGGCCTGAGACCCCATCTGTAACATCGATCTTTCCGGCGCAATAACCTCATACAAATGAGGGATTTTTTTTGCCATTGCAACCATGCTTTTTTTACAGATACTGGCACCTTCCCAAAGAAACTGCCAGGAGGTGCACTGATTGTGTAACAAAAGGTGGCTTACAGTCAATGCACCCTCTCTTCACCCCTGATGATGATCCTTGGGAGGGGTGTGTTTGCAGGGGTCCTGGTGGGTTCCAGGGATTCCTCATGCAATATAGACTGCACCCACATGCAAGGAAATCCTACCCCTCTTTGACATGAGACTGGTCCGCCTCCAGTGAAAAACAAGCATTTGCAGTGCAATAGGTCTCGCATTTGCGAGAGTTTAAGCTATTGGCATTGTAAATGACAATGCCTTTTATTTATCTGTTTTGATAATTAACACACAAATAAAAGGCATTGTCTTTACAATGCCAATAGCTCAAACTCTTGTAAATGCAAGACCAAATTAATTTCAAAGAAGCGGACGCCATTATCCCGGGTTGTTTCTGAAAGTGAAAGTGGGCATTGCGTGCTGAATGTTGCAGGAAAGCATGCCGTGCCTGCAATAGGAGAAACTCAATAAAGAAAATAGTGCTTACAGACTAAATAAGACATAGCGTGTAACAACTGAAGTAAAAGGGCCAGTCCTCATGGGAGGTTACAAATGAAGACAAGGCGGTACTAAGGAGGGACTAACAACCATATTAATGAACCAGAAGTCAGAATTTACAAAGGACAATGACACAAGGCAATGAAAAATGTGGGCAGAGAGTGGGCGGAGCTTTAAGTCTATACTAAATACAGCATGCCTCGCAGAGCAGCGCATGTGCTATCCAGGCTCGACGTAAAAAATATAAGCAGGGCTGCAGCCATGTTGTTGCATGGCTGCCTCAGCAGAATTTGAGGTTATCTGAAAGAGACTATTAGTTATAGATTATCTACCTTAGAATTACCCCCAGGCATCAGACTGGATCTGGAGAATTTTTTCCTCAGCGTTACCCCTGCGTGTCGGTAGGTGGCGTCGGTCCACTCCGTGGTCAGCGTCGTGGTCGCCAGGATGACGTCGCTGTGCCTACTTAGACGTCGCCCCTGCGCGCTGATGTTAGTACTTTCTTTATCTGCGCCAGCCTAGCGGAGATCCGGAGAGAGCTTGCCCCTTAGTCATTTTTTGACTCCACTTTTTTTTACTTTTGTCGACTTCTTTTTCGGATCTTCGACTCCTGGTGCGCGATGGGTGTCCCATCATCGGACCGCCTTCAAGCCCTGTGAGGTCTGTCACAAACTGATATCTGTGACCCACCCACACCTCTGGTGCCTGGAGCTCAACCACGACCCGAAGTCGTGCTCACACTGTCGGGCCATGAATCTGAAGCCATTGCAGGAGTGGTCCCAAAGCTTCTGGAGGTCTGGCAGTCGGCTCCCCGTCGCTCCCGGTGTTGCTCAAGGGGAAGGTCTTGAGACTGGTCACGGAGCCACCATAACTCATCCAAGTCTTCGCACTTCTCGGATAAGTCAAAGCACAAGAAGAAGGCGAAGAAACACCTTCGCTCTTCGCCTTCTCCCCATTGGTCGTCTGATGTGACGCAGGACCTGGAGCGTCGTCGCTCTAAGGCTCCGTCTCCGGTGTCTTACTCCGGGACGCCTCCGCACCTCCCCCCGTTTCCAGGAGCCGAAGCGTCCCCTGCCCCGCTTCGTACGTTCTACGAAGCCCTACTTTGAATTTTTGGGCAGCCCGACTCCCCTGGCGTGCCTTTGGGCCACGCAGAGTGGGTTGGGGGCCCTGGGCCTTCAATGCCGGTGGCTCCAGCCCCGGCGTCATGGAGGGCCCTGCGGATCCAGGCCTGGATCTGGATTGGTGCTGGTCGACCTTACTCGACCTTCCCCGGCGCCGATCCCTGCGATGACGCCCCTGGCGTCGCCCGTGCCCCCAGCCGACGCCATCCCCATCCCCGAGATGGACCTGGAGCCCGACGTTGAATCCGACGCCGGAGGGTACTTTTGTTCACTTGTTCATCCCAGGTGTACCCTATCGCCCTGAAGGTGGTGATGAGGACTGGGAGGGGTTGCTGGATCCTTTGGCAGACCAGCTGGAAGAACCGCACTCGAGAGAGGAATTAGGTGATGCCAGTGGTCTGGACACCTCACCAGACCTTGGCATGCTTTCTACCACTACTGTGTCTACGGAGGAGGGAGCGTCCTATGCTGTGGTGGTGCGGAGGGCAGCTGAGGCCTTGGGCTTCGAGCTCCCTACAGTGGCAGTCAGGACTAATCAACTGATGGCGGTGCTTCAACCTGCGGCAACTTCCTCCGAACCCCTCTTGTCCTTCAATGAAGCCCTCACGGACGTCCCTCTAGGCACGTGGTCCAAGCCCAGCACAGGGGCTCCTGTGCAACAGATGATTGCCCGCCACCACCCGGCTCCAGGCGATCCCATTTTCCTCACCCAACACCCTTCCCCCGAGATCTTGGTGGTCCAAGCGTCTTCTTCCAAGTGCGCATTCCCCTCTGCTCCTCCAGACAGGGAATCCAAGAAGCTGGATCATCTTGAGAAGCGAATGTTCTCTTCCTCCAGCTTGGCATTGTGGCCTGTGAATACTGCATGCCTTTTGGGCTGGTACTCCCATACTATCTGATATACGGTTGAGCAGGTGCTGCCTCCGTGCCCAGAGGAGGCTCGGACTGTTCTCTCCCAAGCCGTGGCAGATGGGGGAGAGGCAGCAAAATTCAGGATTCGCTGTGGACTAGACATCACCGACTCACTGGGCAGAATGATTGCCACGTCACTAGCCATTCGGCACTACACCTGGTTGAGGACGTCTGGTTTTTCGGGGGATATTCAAGCAACCTTGCTGGACATGCCCTTCGATGGCCATCGCCTTGTTGGTGTCAAGGCAGACTCTGCGCTTTAAGGATTCTCGAGCTACAGCCAGATCCTTAGACCTTGCGTCATCCTCTCGTCCACCACAGTCTGTCGTTCGCTCCTTTCGTGGATACAGAAGGGGCATCCCACCACATCCGGCCCAGTCTAGCCACCGGTCCATGAAGGCTGTCCAGCCTCTGCGTGGCCGCAGACATGGGACCCAGCGACACAGGTCTGGGAACCAGCGGGCGGGCCAGTCCACCCTCCCCCCCCCCCCTCCCCCCCTCCCTGCAGCAGCCTCCAAACACTCCTCGTCTGACCTTTCAGGCCCATCAGCAGCCAGTGGATGGCAGGATTCGCCATCACCTCTCCCAGTGGCAATCCATCACGTCAGACAGAAGGGTATTGCAGATCGTCCGAAGAGGGCTACTCCCTCCTCTTCGAGACTACCCTCCCTCCGTGCCACCGTCTCTCGAACGTATGTCAGAGGATCATTTGTGGCTTCTCGGCCAGGACGTTTCAGCTCTCTTGACCAAAGGAGCTATCGAAAGGATCCCTGCGCCAGAAGTAGGTTGTGGTTGCTATTCCCGCTACTTTATGGCTCCCAAGAAGGAAAAGTGCCTGTGTCCTATCCTAGACCTCAGGGTCAACAAGGAGAAGTTCAAAATGCTCACGTTGGCTCAGGCCCTGTCTGCCCTCGACCCTGGAGGGTGGCCTTGGACCTGCAGGACGCCTATTTCCATAACCCCGTCCTGCCAGCCAACAGACGCTACATACGGTTCACAGTAGGCCCGAGCACTTTCAGTTCACCATGCATCCCTTTGTCTTACCAGTGTCCCTCGGGTGTTCACCAAGGTGATAGCGGTGGTCGTAGCTCATCTGTGCAGGTCAGGGGTTCCAGTTTTCCCCTATCTCGACGACTCGCTGTTAAAAGCAGGCTCGCCCCAGGCTGTCGTCTAACACCTCCAGACTACAGCGGACACCCTGCATTCGCTTGGGTTCACTATCAACGTGCCAAAGTCACACATGACTCGCTCTCAGTCGCTTCTTTTCATTGGGGCTGTTCTGGGCACAGTGCAGTTTCGGGCCTATTCTCCCGAGCAGCGAGTCTGAGATATTCAGGCTATGATACCAATGTTTCAGCCTCTATCCTGGATTTCGGTAAGAATGGCCCCGAGGCTGCTGGGCCGCATGGCCTCCTGCATCCTGCTGGTGGATCATGCCAGATGGCATATGCAGGCTCTGCAGTGGGATCTGAAGTTCCAGTGGGTGCTGCATAAGGGAAATCTTTCCGACTAAATCCAGTTCTCGGAGGGAACTGCGCAACAACTGCAGTGGTCGTTAACGAACCAGGATTGGGTCGGAGACAGATCCCTCTCCCTTCCCCAACCAGACCTTACAGTGGTGAGCGATGCATCACTTCTGGGATGGGGTGTCCACCTGGTAGAGGCAGAAATCAAAGGAGTCTGGTCTCAGACTGAGTCCGGGATACATATCAACCTGTTCGAGCTCCGGGCGATTTACCTGGCACTGAAGGCATTCCTTCCCTCCCTCAAGGTGAAGGCAGTACAGGTGTTCATAGACAACACCACCGCAATGTGGTATTGCAACAAATCGGGCGGGGTGGGGTCGTGGACCCTATGTCAAGAGATATGTATATGGCTGGAAGATCAGGGCAATAACCCTGGTGGTTCAACACCTGGCAGGTTCCTTGAACGCCAGGGCAGATGAACTCAGCCATCGGTGCCTGGTCGATCACGAATAGCATCTTCACTCAGAGGTGGTCCAAGGTCTCTTTTAGCGGTGGGGAGAGCCTTGTTTAGATCTGTTCGCCACCGAAGAGAATGCGCAATGTCAGCAACGATGCACGTTGGAATTTCCAAGGCTGCACTCGCTCGGTGACGCTTTTTGTCGCAAGTGGAACTGCGTCCTCCTGTACGCCTTTCCGCCTGTACCACTCCTGCCCCGAGTGCTGAAGAAGATTAAGCTCGACCGGGCCCAAGTCATTCTTGTGGCATCAGACTGGGCACGAAGAGTCTGGTACCCTGAGCTCCTGAGCATGGCTATCGATCCTCCGATCAGACTGCCCTTTCAGGAGATCTTTTATCGCAGCAGCAGGGAATGGTTCTCCACCCGAACCTGTCCTGCCTCCACCTCCTTGTATGGAGATTGAGCAGCGACAATTGACAGCTTTTGGCCTTCCACCCGAAGTTTGTTATTTCATCTTGGCAGCCAGGTGTCCCTCCTTTAAGACGGTATACGCCTGTCGATGGAACAAGTTTGTGGCATGGTGCACAGCAAAGGCTGTGGGTCCCCTCTCTGCCCCTCTTTCTGAGGTTATTTTGTTCCTTCTCTCGTTGGCCCAGCAGAGGTTGGTTCTAGACACTCTTAAAGGCTATCTTCCAGCCTTCTGCTACCTAGTCAGCTCTATTTGTTCAGGTCCCCTATTGTAAGTAGATTCTTTAAAGGCATTTTTCATCTCTTTCCTCCATCTCCTTTCATAATGCCTCAGTGGGACTTGAACCTTTTCTTGACTTACCTTGTGTGCGCTCCCTTTGAGCCGTGCTCCCTTTGAGCCTCTTCACAACTGTCTTCTTAGGCTTCTCGCTCTGATGACTGCTTTTCTTGTTGCCATCACCTCTGCTTGCATAGTGAGTGAGCTTCAGGCTCTTTCTTCTAAGCCCTCTTTCTTCTCTGTCCATCTGGACAAAGTGGTGCTTCTAACGAGACCCTCGTTCCTACCTAAAGTTGTCACTCCTTTTCCCATCAGACAGACTATCACTCTGCCCACCTTTTTCCCACCTCTGCACCCTTCCGAAGAGGAGGAGAGACTTCACCGACTGGACCCAAAACATGCGTTGTTTTTCTACCTTGACCGCATGAAGGATTTCTGGGCGGACGATCAACTCTTTGTTGGCTATGTGGGTGCCAAGAAAGGTAGGGCTGTGTAAAAGCATTCCATCTCTAGATGGGTTGTCCTTTGTATAGAGAGTTGTTACGCTTTAGCTAAAAAGGAACCTCCAGGGGGGCTGCGAGCTCATCCCACTAGAGCTACGGCAGCAACTACTGCTTTGTCATGTGGAGTCCCACTTATTGACATCTGCCAGACAGCCACGTGGGCATCGATGCACACGTTCACCAGACATTACTGCCTGGATAGTCAAGTCCAGGGGGGGGTGGCTACTTTGCCCGTTCTGTTCTCCAGGACTTTCTGGTGTGAACTTGGTTCGCAGTCCCTCCTCCAGGGTTGGTATTGCTGGGGTATCTATTCTAAGGTAAGGAATCTATAACTAATAGTCTCTTTCAGATGAACAAGTTACTTACGTTCAGTAACGATGCATCTAGAAAAGACATATATTAGTTATAGATTCCTTACCGCCCCACCCATCCTCCCCGCTCTGCAAACTATCTTCTAGGGATAGGGACTCCCTTGTAGGGCCCTAGTGTGGCTCACCAGTGGTCAGTGCCTTTCATGGCTCTGCGCTTCTGGTGTGGAAAGTCGTGTCAGAACGGACGTCAGCGAGCAGGGGCGGCTTTTATGTACGCTCCGCGATGTCATCCTGGCAACCACGTCGCCGGAAGCGAAGTCGATCGACGCCATCTACCGACACGCAGGGGTAACGCTGAGGAGAACCTTCTCCGCATCCAGTCTGATTCCTTGGGGTAATTCTAAGGTAAGGAATCTATAAGTTATAAATGTCTCTTACAGATACATTGTTCCCGAAGGTAAGTAACTTGTTCACCTTAAGAGAATCGGTGAGACAAGTATGCACATGTTCTTCAATTTAAGAAATGTTGTATTCGGCAGCATCATTCATGGACATAAGTCATTCGGTTTGTTGTGAGTTCTATGTTTCATTCCACAACTGGTATGAGGCTTTCTAAATTGAGAGCGACCAGAGCTTATGTAGAGTTACATAGTGTCAGAAGACGCAGAACAATAGTGACTTTAAAAAGTAAAAAAAATAGATTTTGGCAGACCTGGGCTATGTTGTGGGAAGGTGCACTTCTTCTTGCCCAGTGGTTAATTTGTGAAAAAATAATTGACGGGGCTCTCGTCAGGATGCAGCTTGCACCAGCCCATTTCTCCTGTTAGCGCCGCCTAAAACAGAACCAACTACTAACCATGAAAGTGGGGAGAGAGGGTGTGGTGTAATGGCAAGGGCTGCCCTCTTCGGGGCTGGGGAACCAGCTTCGAGTCTCAGCGTGGGCTCAACTATGACAATAACAAGAGGCCCTAATGTTCTATATGACCCTAACAAGGGGCACTAAGGTGCTATATGACACAAAAAGTAAGAAAAGGGTGAGCATTGGTGGAAAACCACAGAATTAGCCTCTTAATCTGAAAACTGGAAAACTATATCTGATTTTGTGGGAGCCACATAGAATGCAAAATAAAATGGCAGATAGTTTCCCATGCATGCGCATAAATCTTCTGCTCGAAAACATGGCAGTAAATGATTTTAAGGGTGAGCGTGGAGAAGGATAGTAGTTTACGGCAAGGGGAATTTACATGGAGAAAATATCTTCCCTTTGAAGTAAAAAGAAACCATTTCAGTTGAAAATGCACTTTTGTGGTAGATTTTCGGATCAAAAACGTAACCTTGTTACATTTGCACATACAGAAATAGCAATGTATTTGATTACCCGAAAAAGTCATTAATTCATTCAAAATGTAGGAGTAAGAATAGAGGATTAAACTTCCAACTTCTGTTAATGAGTATTTGTGAATTGGAACCCTAGTAACTCAGTTGTCTGTTGTTAACCACCATCTTATTGCTAAATGTGCTCTTTCCCCTCCTGGTGTCAAAAGACCAATGAAGCAGCCAACAGGCAGCATAGCCACTACACAGAGGCAATACATACAAAATAGAGGAAGCGTCTTAATATTTGTAAATCAATCAGTTTGCTGATTCAGAGCTATGTGTAACACAGAATGGAAACTCGCCTGCAATCTAACAGGAAGGAGGAACATGATTGGTCTTTCATAGACCCAGCGCTCTGCAGGCAGCCAACAAAGGGCAATACAAGGAATAAACTAGGACCTGATATAGAGTGGGGTAGTAATGCACAAGGTTGGATGTTGGAGGAAATCCCACTAGTGAGTTCTCTGGATGTACACTTCCTCTGGGAATCCAAGGATGTTTTATTTTATTTTTAGCAGTTTTAGATTGAGCGAGCTCTGCCCAAAGGTATTGGAGCGCTTTACAAGAGCACCAGTTACGTTACACAAGGACACGTTCATTTTTGGTAGGCACAGGGACATTAATTGATTTGCCCAAAATCACAGGATGTTGGGCCGAAGCCGAGAGTCGAGCCTGGTCCCCCAGTTTCAAAGTCTCTAAACCGGAGGCTAGTTTGAAATGTCCTTAATAAGATTCACTTGAAATAAGCAGCCTCGATGCAAACTGGTAATCAAACCATTAATCAAGCTGGGTATAGAAGAGCAAACAAGAAAGCAACACGGAATTAAAATAAGTGTTCTGAGCCAGCAGTCAAGGGTGAGGATGAGTAAGTTGCCACCGTTGCTCATTGTGGGTTAGTACTACGCATGTGTAACTTGTGAATAACCTCCGGAGCATCGCATCAAGCCCCCAGCCGTGATTTCTGACTCAAGCCCCCCTCATCATCCTCCCTTAACCCCTTCCCTCCCTCGGATTCCCCTCGGTACCTGTTTGCAGGTGAGGCTGAGCGAGGCTGCCATCTCACAGGTCTAGAGTGGGCTCAGGTACTGCTGGACCTGAAACCACTGGTTCAGGGTGATCAGCTACTCCTGCGTGAAGCACTTTGGTATTGTATTGTAATTGCATTTCTATAGCGCTTACTACCCCTGACGAGGCGTTGAAGTGGTTTTTCAGCAACTAGCATGCTACTCTAGAACCCATAAAGGATTAATGGTGAATTAGTATAGTGAAATATGAAAGTGATTTGAGTGATGCATGTTAGTCAGTTATTTGGATTGAGAAGGATAGTGGAGGGATAGAGAAGGGTATGTATTTATGTAGCGCTTGCCACCCCTGATGGGGTGTTGAAGTGCTTTTTCGGGAAGTAACACGCTACTCTGGAACCCGTACAGTGTTAGTGGTAAATTAGTATAGTGAAATATAATTTAACAAAAAGAGCACACTAGGTAGTGCGCAGGAAGAACCACAGAGCTCACAAATCAAATGGCAAGAGCGAAACCAGTAAGGGACCTACTTGCGTCCTTCTAAAGTAACTTTCCAGCACCCTGGCTACCATTAACACACTGCTGTCCATCAAAATATGCATTTACAACATTTACTGAAGGGTGGGCCCACTGCCACCAAAATATTCAGAAAGCACCACCCTTAAAAGTATTATCGTTTAAAACTTTGCCAACCAAGGTGAGCCTTCCATCAGTACCGGAAGTGAAGCCCAAGGAAGTGAGGACTACAGCAGACCAGATATGCAGAACTACACACAGAGGCAAGAGTAACCGTATGAAAAAATAATGAACCCACAGCCAGTATTGGTGCCCAAAGCACAATGGGCATGCATCTCTGCCACCATCATTGCCCAGATAACCAGGGCCATGGCAGTCTTCAATCGCAGCGCCTCATAAAATACTTTACGCCAGGAAGTGTAACAAACATCTGCAAATTACTAGAAAGTGTTCAATGTCGCAAAGCATGACCATTGGCTACTTCTGTGTCAGTGCCACTATTTACCTCTCACAGCCAGTGCTTTAAATGGGCCGGTACCTGCACTTCTTTGATTTATCGTTCGGAGTACAGGCACTTCTCCACTGTCGAGGAGAGTATCAGTACTCATGAAAAGAAAGGCTCATTGCCTGTGCTGGTGAGCAGGAGTGGAACGTGTCTCTGGCAGCCAAGGCGCCGCTTCTGCAGCCCCCCCCATCTGAGCCCCAGCTGAGCTATTCAGCAGGGCTCCTTTGAATAATGTCCGGCAACTCACCATCACGCTGTGCTTGACAGAGTGGGGTTCATTCAGGCCCTGTGCTGGCAATCACATTCACACCATCCTGTGCATTCCTGCAAGCACAGGAATCATGTCAGTGCCCTGGCAGTGGCATTAGGCTATGGCCAGTTCGGCTCTGGTGGCAATTAAAAAAGCCATGGTAGGTGAAGAGTATAGCATGGCTTTAATCATACCATAGTATTTTGTGTGTCTGCTTATGTTTGTGTGTATGCCTGGTTTTGTAATAAAAAAGTGAGAGAAAGAGAGAGAGAATCCAGACACTCTCAGGAGGTATTTTAAAGAAAATGGGTGGCACTTTGTTTGTACATGTCTGCGCGGCGAAAAAGATTCATTAATAACATAAAAGGGAGGGTGGGTGAGTGAGTGAGTGAGTGAGTGGATGAGTGAGTGAGCAAGGGTGGATGTATAGATGGATGGATGGATGAATAAATGGATGGATGAGTGAAATCATGCATGGGTGAAAGAGGGTGGATGATTGGATAAAAGGGCGGATGATGGATGAGTGAAAGGAGGGATTCAGTGAAAGGGTGGATGGAATAAAGGAGTGAAAGGGTTGATGGATGGATGAGCAAAGGAATGATGGATGAGGGAAAGGGTGGATAAAGAGATTAATGAGTGAAAGGATGAATGGATAGGTTTAGAGATGGATAGGTTTGGATATGAAGGGTGGATAGACGGAATGGTGAAAAACTGAATGATTGATGAAAGACTGAATAGAGGATAACATGTAAAGGGTAAGTGGTGGACATCAGCAGGTAAATGGTAGGATGAATGGATGAATGGATAGATCGACAGAAGAGACCAGAGATATCTTCTGGGAAGGGTCATGATGAGTTGCTTCATTTGTTTGGTGCCATAAGAGCTTTGGTTCGACGTGGGGGTATTTTCAGTTTCTTCCTACTCGCGTGCTCAAAAATATATAGTATTGTTCCAAACAGCAATTAACAGTATGACATTAAGAAGGTGTAACTATTGCAACCCTAAAAAAAAGGAAATATTAACATATCACATTTCTCTTTCATTTTGTGTAATGAGTTAACCTGCTTTGTTTATATAAACACATTTCTCATGAGTTTTGGTATATGCTGCAACTAATATAGAAGTTGTTAAGTATTATCATGTCTTGCCCTTAGCCCCGTCCCCTCACTACACCTCTAGCTCATTTTAATGAGTACCTGCACTTATTTCTTCCCATTTAAAGCACTGCTCACAACAGAAGCGCCAGACAGGCAAAGCTCAAAAGATTTTCAGCCAAACGAGGCATGCATGGTTGAACACCCCACAGGCAGCCGCCCTAGCAAGTGCTGTGGCCTACATGTATTACATGACAATATACATACTGCATAATCCTTGAAAGCCATCCGTAAGAGAAGACCGGCGGCTCGCCTTGGTTAGTCGTCCTGACTTGTTTAGAATGCCTCACGTATGAAGGATGGAGCCATCCTTCCATGCACATTAAAATGAGGTTAGGAGTCTCTGTGAGCTGCTTATAGCAGTGTCTGCAGTGGCCGAGTACACACAAACAAATGTGTGTGCAGAAGTAAAGCCCAGGACCCAAGTGAAAGACGTACAGGCGTTAAATAAAAACCATGCGTGTGGCCTCAGGGAGGAGAAAGAGCCGGCACATCCCTCCCCCAGAGCCGGCTGGCATCCATTTCCTAACTCACCACAGGAAACCAGTGAGGAGCAGGCAACAGGCAGCCCCATGTTTGCCATGGTTTCTGCAGCCCCTGCCCACCGTTCGTGCCACCTCCCGTCAGAACTCCTTAACTCGGACAGTTCATTTTTTTAAAAAAATGATTACAAATGCGCAAAAAGGTCTCAATAAAAACGGAAAGAGGGGGCAGGATGATTACATCCTCTGTGCAAGCCACGTGAGAACACTTTCTTCTTAGGACACTGCGCGTCGTCCAAAGACCTTGAGGAAGTGGCAGAACCCAGGAAGGGTTGGAGGGCGGGGCCAGCAGCAATGACAGCAAACTGAGCACAGCAGTCAAGATCAGTGCACAGAAGGCAATGTAGAAATAAGGAAAACAACTAGATGAAGGCACGCAAGCAGTGTGCGTGCTGCTGCTCACTCCAGAGGCAATACTCCATGGGAGTTAACTTTAAAAAAAAGGTGGAATATTCACCAACCCTTAGCCATTTGGAGGCTGCGATTTTTAAAGGCCACAGACAAAAGCCAATCCAAAGCGTGGGAGGAGTCAGACTCCAAAAAGTACTGACAACAGATCATCCTGCAGGGCAAGCGCTGCAGGCTGGACCTAACAAAGCTGTGATTTCGCCCGGTCTTATATTAATACGCTCTCCTTGACACAGGTGCAAATTGTTAAGAGTTTGCACTTGTACTGAGAACCGCACTTCCAGTTTTATATGGCGCACTGTCCCGAGCTGCGCCAGTTGCCCCAAGTTAAGGCTGAACTGTGCTTCAAACAGAGATAAGGTGCATGATTATTATTTGGGCCCAGATATTTTGAATCCATATATTCGCACCAGAACTGCATTTTCGACACAACTGGGTAGAGGATTCTAAATCTACACTGCCAACAGATTGGGGCCAATATTATGTTTCTCCAATGACTTCAAGGTAGGATCACTACAACTCACTTTGTGGGGCTCCCTAAAAGCTATCATACTTTATTTAGCGCCGGAGACAAGAGCCCACTTGGTTTGGGGTTTTTGGAAGACGGAGCATGCGTCTTAAGCTGGGAGAAAAGTGTGCTAGACCGTATCAAGTTTGAATGTGCATACTTATTGCTCACGTACCTTTCTGGAGCCCATTGGATTAGGGCCAATTATTGCCCACTTCCCTCATGCTGTGAAAAGAGATACCGGCCTCCTGTGGAAATGTGGATTTTCCTGATCAGTTATGTCCCCTATCTTGGACCCCAACGGTTCTATGTGCATGTCACAAGTACATGTATGTTCCCTCCAGTTCCAGTTTCCAAACGCAAACATATGTGCGTCCACCGCCAACATGTTCTCTGTCAGATCCGCCATCAATGGGCTGGATATTCGATTCCTAAGTATGAAAGGCCACCGACTTTATATGGCTAAGTTACTCCATTTTTACAGTTCAGGCAAGTAGGCCCGATTCTGTCCTCAAAGCCTTCCCTGCTCTCTGTCTCTGACAGCTTCAGCTTGAGCTCGCATCTGTATCCATGAACTTTGTCCTACTCCCTGTGCAGCTAACGGTGCCTGCCTCGGCCAGTTTTGCCTGCCTGCCAAGAAGCTGTATTTCACCTTCGAATTATCTGCTTCCCCCTCAGCCGATGCATTCCTGCCTAGTAGTTTAAGTAAACATTCTTCCAGTTGCCAAGCAAAAGGCCCGGCTTCTCTGTCCTCCTGCAAGTAATTCATAGCCCTGTTGCCATGGAAAGTTTTCTGCCCCTCGCATCTCATATAGACACTTAGACGCTTGTACACGCACACACAGTCAGTATAGAATAGATTCTGTCCGAGAGTCTTTTCTTGTGGATAACATAGTTCTCTAAACATAGGATGTTAGATATGATTTGGGATTAGGTTGACTTGACCCCCCAGACTTCTTGTCTCCACATGTAGAGCTAAATGTCAAGTCCCCGTCACCCCCTAGTTGCACGTCAATCACACGTCATGCTGCTGCGCGCGCATCTATGTTAAGTATTATCTTATAGATCCACCTATGCATGATAATCAGAGCCAATCATGTTTCTTTCTGCTCCTTATTACGCCTAGTTTCGATTACGTACCACTATGTCATTCCTCTTATCAATTGTTACGCCTTTTGCATTCATTTCATTATAATGTATGACCTATAAAAGTTACTTCTTGTCAATAAAGTATTGTACTTCACTTCCTGAACCCTCGTGGTGACGGAACCTGAAGGCCGCCACTCGAGTCGGCCATTTTGGAATAAAGCCCATTCAGAAAATCTCTTATACCACGGATTCTGCCTCTTGTTATTCTGAGCTATTTTACTTTATTTTAGATTCCGTATGAAATTCAGTCAAGGTAAAAAGAATATTTACCACATAATGGCGCCCGAACAGGGACACTTTCTCATCTCACGCGCCGGCGGTGCGTTGCAGGCCCGGTCTCCTGCCACAGCTGGACGGACCATAAACGCGTACCAGCAGGATTTCCTGTAAGCTCCCTCCGGTCAAGCGGGGGCGACTGAGGCTGCGATCAACCCAGACGAGGCGGTGAGAAGTGCGAAGTATCCCGACCAGAGCCTAGCTGAGAGAGCAAGATCCGAGGTATACAGAGGCCCACCAGGTTTTCGAAATCCCGACGTCCAGAGGGTCCGCTGTCCGCAGTCATCGAGTCCCGTTCATTCTCTGAGGCCTTCCGTTTCAAGGAGCTACTCGGTGAGTACCATCGCCGGGGAGGCGTGTTGACGCGCACATAGGTTGTGCCGGTCAAGACGGATTTGGGTACACAAATCCGGTCTGCACTGTTTAGCAGTGTATATGTACTGTTTAGCAGTATATCAAGTATTCCGAAGTATCTAGTTATTGTCAAGAATTCTGCTTGGTGATTAGTTATGCAGACTGTCATCATTGTTGGTCATCTTTAAAGGTTAAAAAAAAAATGTTTTAATGTTTAATGTTTAATGTGTTAAACGTCCTGCATATTGTGGTATGAATGATTGTTCATTATTGTGTTTTTCGTATTAAGTGAATTCAAGAGTAAGTATCAGATCAGTTGTCAAGATGCCGCTCTTCTCGAAGTTAAGACAGATTACTACCAGAAAAGGGGTGCTTGAAGAAGCAGTTCCTATTCCTCCTAGGGACACCCCAGGGCATTTTATGTATCACAAGCATGGCTTAGATGCCATATTGTTTCTTGATCTATGGGTAGATTATACCAAGGGATTGCCGGAAAGTCAAAGGTGGCCCGCAGCGGGAACCTGGGATGCAGAGTGCATCATGAAAGTGGAAGAAGAGTTATGGAAAAGAAAAGTCAGACAGTCACAGAAAGACGCTGTTGAGTTATGGCGTAAAGAATCTCATAGACGTACAGAAAAAGCACGTAGACAAGAAGAGAGGAGTAAAGAGAGTTCAAAGGAAGTTCAAGAAAATATATTAATTGAGGAAGGTATCCGAGTGAAATCAGAACAAGTAGATAGACAAAGAAACGCTCTTATGAGTGGTATGTATCCCCTCCTAGCCGAAGGACTACCTAAGGCTGTTCCAGAGATGCCAAAAGACTTGCCACCCCCATTATTTCCAATTAAGGTACATCCAAAAGGGCATCCCAGAACCGCAGAAGATGTTTTTCTTTCCTCATATCTAGATGACGCAGCTCCCGAGTATGCTAACCCCACACCACATAGACCGTCTGGCGGAGGGGTTCAACGTCAGGATCAGGTATCTGTCCCCGTGCAACAGCAAGTCCCGACACGAGCTCCGGCAAGCACATCTGTTTCCGCATCTGTCCCCGCAATCGATTCTACAGTGGTATCGACACCTATAGTTGCTGTATCACGTTCGACGAATCCATTCACACCCGACGCCCCTGAAGGGGCCACGGGAGGTGCAAGCAATACTTTTACGCCACCTAGAATAAATAAACTTGTTTTTCAAGAATCAGCGCATTCACGTACACCCAAATTCGTAAGTGAACGTACGCTTAAGGAACTCCTTATAGATTGTAGATATGACCCGGTGGTCGGTAAAGAGGACGAAATGGTCCTGGCATCATTACGTATCAGACGAGCCGCAGAGTATTTAGCGAGGTTACCAGGAATGATTACGCATCTAGATAAAATATATCATTTTGTCCAAACAGGGCGAGACCCAGAATGTATTAACAGAGCTATGGAATTCCAGAAAGTAGAGATACAGGGGGAACTGTTACGTTTCCTCATAAACTGTGTGATCAGAAATCAAGACCGACCGGGGGTAGACCCGAATACAATGCTTATTCTTACAAGATGGAGCCAGAATATATCAGAAGGGAGACACGATAAGAAAAACTGTATAATAGCCATGTGCCGAAAAATCCGTAGAGAAATAGAACGTATTCACGAAGAAAGATTGGAAACAGACGAGTTCGAGCAAGATGAAGTATCCGAATCAGGGAATTCCGCAAGACAGTCAGAAACCATAGCATACGTAGGCAGAGGAAGATCCTGTAATAATACTAGATGCTTTTCTGATCCCATACACTCAGAATGTCCAAATAATAGCAGAACGTATCCGACGCCTGTAATAAATTTAAAGTCTCCTGAACATTTGTTCCAAGCCGCAGATAAAATACTACGAGAACGAAGGGGTTACCATCTCCTCGATTCCATGGATGAGCAAGAATTAGCCAGATCAGCCGTTCACTGGATTGACAGTCCTGAAAAATACGGTGATGAGACCGTAGCACACACGTTTTTTAACCTTAGTGCAGATGAACAACGTTTAGCTGGAATCTATATGATTCAGCAACTCCTTATACTATATAAGAGCCAACATGCTGACCCTGGTCCTTTACCTGATATATTAACGGAACTACTCACGAACAGATGGAGAGGTTCTAGTAACAAGTTAATTAAGGAAATATTAGTGTCACGTAAACAGTATGTCCTTTTTGTAAGTCCGGATTCTTTCTCGTTGCCCCGCAGAGAAAGAACGCCGTATTATATGGATAGACAAAATCCCTTACGAGAAGTGCACCCAATAAAAGGCGAAGACAATGAGTTTCACCGTGTATTTGTATACACACCCATATCAAAAATTGAATTGTTAGAAATGAAGAAAGTAGTACCAAGTCATGACAAAGACCCAGCGGGTTTCCACCGAGAAATTAAGGACATGTTGCTGATGGGAGAGTATACCTATCCTGATATTATGACGATATTAAAGGTGCTCTTACCTGCTGGCATTTATGAAAAACTGAAAGAAAAAGAGTGGGAAGTGGGAGACCAAAAGATAGATTGGACAGCATTAGAAACGGAAGAAAAGGCCCGAGCTGCAGGTTCAGGGCTCGGGGATAAAGTCAAAGCATTACCAGGTTTACTAGTACAAGTACTGCCACGTTTATTAACTACGAAAAAGGAAGATTGGGGTGCAATCACGGCCTGTAAACAAAAGCATGATGAAGACACAAGTGACTATTATGCCCGATTTGAAAAATGTTTTGGAATAAATAGTGGTATAAAAACAAGTAGTGAGTCGTATCCACATTTATTTGTGACAAAATTAGTAGAAAATGCTTTACCTCCAGTAAAGAATAGAATATTGAAATTCGAGAGTACCTGGCAAAGTAACACTCCGTCACAAATGCTACAAATGTTACAGTATCATCACAATAGAATTAGAGATGAACAAGAACACGAACAAAGACGTATGAAAGATACAAAAATGAAAATGCTAGTGTCTCAGACAGTACCGGCTGAAGGACATAAAAAGGGTATGACACAGTCCGATTCAGCAGGACCAGTAAAAGGGACATGCAATTATTGCAAAAAGCCAGGTCATTACGTACACGATTGTCCAGTTTTAAAACATAATATCGCCATAGGTAAAACACAAGAAAGATCACGGCCACACAGACAAGATCAGAATGAACAAGGAGCTATGCCGCATTCCCAGGCCATGCCAGCCGCACAACAGCCAATACAGTTTGTGCCAGCTGCACCACCGTTGCCTGTTACTGCCACACAAACCACAACACGACAAATGTATCAGACTGCACAGTATGAATATCCTGAGTATCAGCGTTACGCATGAACCAGCCTAGAGAGGGAAGTTGACTTACCGCTTATCGAGATTCCTGTAGATCAAGAAGGACCTTATGTACATAGTGAATTATTAGGTCAAGATAGAAAATTCTTACTCGATACAGGGGCAAGTCGAACAACTATAAAACGTAGTGAAGTTCCAGGGGCACCCCTCTCAGGCTCTCAAAATGTTTCCCTTGGTTTTTCAGGAAAACCTATTGTTAATGAAGTATCGCAGCCTCTTCCACTTACGATAGGACCTTTGACACGAACTACAGATTTATTGCTTACTAAATCATGCCCAGAAAATCTGTTAGGAATTAAGACTCTGAAAGCCCTAGGAGCCATAATATGTTGTTCTCCGGGAGGAATAAGGTTGTTTTTACGTGATTTTAAAGGTCACTATGTGTCTAGAGACATGGATCCCCGACTACAGACTTTACCAGCGCATCTATGGGCACAAGGCCCTACTGATGTTGGTTACATGAACATTACACCATACCGAGTTACACTCAAGGCAGGAGTGGTATTACCACGAATGCGACAATACAAGTTACCGCAAGATGCTGTAGTGGCTTTGTTGAAAATAATTGATGAGCTAATTGCCCAAGGAGTAGTTGTAGAAACAGACTCCAATGTATGTAATTCGCCGATAATTCCGATTCTTAAACGAACTGACCCTACTGCTCCGCCAGTATACCGATTGGTTATTGATTTGCGTGAACTAAACAAGTGCATTGTGCCACAATTTCCTGTGGTCCCCGATATATCATCATTATTGACAGCAATTGATTCCGAAGCAACATTCTTTACTGTAATTGATCTCAAGAATGCCTTCTTCAGCGTCCCAATAGATCCGGAAAGCCAATATTTGTTCGGATTCAGTTTAAATGGGCGCAGCTTTAAATTCTCACGCGCTCCCCAAGGATTCACAGAAAGCCCCAGCATCTACAGCCAAGCACTGAAACGAGAACTTGACAGTATCCACATGCCAGTTAACACTGCACTGCTTCAATATGTCGATGATCTGCTGATCACCGCGAGAAGCGAACCTGAATGTGAAAAGGCTTCTCTGACAGTTTTACATTTTCTAGCCGACAAGGGGCACAAGGTGTCTCCTTCTAAGCTGCAATTCTGTGTCCAGCGAGTTATTTATCTTGGTCACTCGCTGTCCAAGGAGGGAAGGCAGCTTACACCAGATCGCATCCAGTTAATTGCTAACATGTCAATACCCCAGACACAAAAGGAGGTGCGGGCTTTCATAGGCCTCACTTCATATTGTAGGCAGTGGATCCCTCAGTACGCATTTCTAGCAAAACCACTCATTCAGTTAACCACACAGGAGGCAGCCACATCGACTGTTCTCCCTTGGACTCAGGAACATACACAAGCTTTTGAAAGCCTAAAAGAAGCTTTATGCCAAGCACCTGTTTTAGCAACACCATGTTATAGCAAACATTTTACACTCTTTGTTACAGAACGCGAAGGTACTGCTTTGTCAGTACTCACTCAGGATCAAGCAGGATCACGCAAGCCATGTGCTTATTTTTCCAGTACATTAGATCCCGTAGCTCAGGCTTTGCCCGCGTGCCTGAAATCAGTGGCAGCAACAGCTTTAGCAATCAGACAAAGCGATGCCATAGTGTTAGGACATCCATTGACAGTACAAGTACCACATGCAGTAGAAGTTCTTGTGAACCGAACACAAACACAACACTTGACCATAGCAAGACTTACCGGTTATGAACTGACATTGTTTCAACCACACATAGAGATCCGACGGTGTAATACATTGAATCCTGCTACACTATTACCTGTAATTGGAACAGACCCACTAGCTCATGATTGTGTTGAAATTATTGAAATAAAGACGAAACCTAGACAAGACTTGACAGACGTTCCATTGTTAGATCCAGACCTGACGTTGTATGTAGACGGATCGTGCATGAGAGCAAGTACAGGAGACTTAGTGGCCGCGTATGCAGTCACAACAGACACTGAAGTTATTGAGACAAATTGTATAGATACTTTGTCAGCCCAAGCAGCAGAACTTATTGCTCTAACACAAGCCTGTATTCAAGCCACAAATAAGAAAGTTAATGTATACACTGACTCACGTTATGCATTCGGAGTTGTACACGACTTCGGCGTGCTGTGGCGAGAGAGAGGTTATTTAACCTCCCATGGTGCCCACATTCAGCACGGAACCCTCATTCATGCCTTGTTAGACGCAATACATCTACCAACTGCCATATCGATTATGAAATGTAAAGCACACACGAAGGTTACTGATATCATTTCTCAAGGCAATGATTTAGCTGACAGAACAGCTAAACAGACTGCTCAGAATCGCACATTAGACATGACAAAGCCAATAGTTCAGACACCAACACAGTGTATGACAATTAAGGATCCCGCACTTGACGTAATTGACATACAGACACATGCTACTGCAGAAGAATTAAAGAAATGGACTGAACTAGGAGGGATCCAGACAGATCAGGGATGGATGACGAAGGAGAAATCTGTATGGTTTCTTCCTGACTCTATGGTCCAAGCCATTATAGCTACAATTCACAGCCCAGCGCATTTAGGAGAGAAAGCTATGCTAGATAGCATTCAACACATTTGGTTCAACAAACATTTACGAGCAGCAGCTAAACAAAAAGTCCGTACCTGTATGATATGTTGTCAGTTCAACCCAGGAAAAAGTGTTCCCGTAGAGCAGGGTGGATTCCAGACTCCTGATCATCCTTTTGAAGTGCTCCAAATGGATTATATCCAGATGGAACGATGTCGAGGATTCAAATATGTTCTGGTAGTTGTCTGCGCTCTCTCCCGATGGACTGAGGCGTACCCAGTATCAGATTACACGGCCCCGACTACTGCCAAACAGTTAGTTCGAGAATTCTTCCCGCGGTACGGTTTACCACGTGTTGTATATTCAGATAACGGCCAGCCTTTCTCATCCGAATTAATGAAACATGTCTCACTTTTGTTGGGATATCAGTGGAAATTCCACTGTGTCCGACACCCCGAGGCAGCAGGTCTCGTGGAACGACATAATCAAATTTTGAAAATCAGATTGTCTAAAATATGTAAGGAGAAAGGTGTTGACTGGATAGTAGCATTACCAGTTGCACTATTTTTCATAAGAATGGTAGCACACTCTCGAACAGGGCTATCCCCGTATGAGGTGATCTTCGGAAGGCCACCAAATATGTGGGGGACGCCTATACCTCGTAAAATAACTGATGTTAATTGTAACATGCTGACAGATTACTTGGCTTCCTTGATGTCTGCACTACAATCTTGTCGTTCACAGGTAGCTGCAGCTTTTCCTGACAACACTGAGGTGAAACCCCATGACGTTGCTCCGGGGGATCTGGTGTTTGTGAGAAATTTTGATCGGAAGACCCAGTTGGAGCCCAGGTGGAAAGCACCGAAGCTAGTCCTGCTGACAACAAGAACAGCCGTGAAAGTTGAGGGCCGCAAGGGCTGGATACACTCCAGCCATATTAAGAAATTTCATGGACTATCCTCGGATATAGACACTGTGCCCTGCACTCCCTCACAGACTGATTCAAAACTTCCTTTTGTTGAACAGAATGACTCTCAGTGCTATAAATTAAAGCTTAGGCCCAAACAGTCGAGCAATTTGATTGTTTAAGTCCTCTCCAAGGTGAAGCGGTTGAATTGTCTCCGACATGTATCCCTTGGACCTGAGTAGAGAAAATACCCGAGAAATGTTGAAACTACAGGCGTATTGTAAATCACTGCGTAGCTACTGTATGAGGACATTATTAATTTTGTTTTTATTGAGTGTTTTAATAATTATTACGAGTGTGATTTTGCACATATATCATCCTATTTCTAGACATGTTTATAATGTTGCTACTGAACATTCTTTTAGTGACCTACCGCCACATGAATTATCTTATAGACTTGCGCTGCGCAATAACACTTTCATTAGTATGTTACATCATTCCCATCAGACTAGTAATGCCACCAATTGTTGGGTGTGTGGCCGACTCCCTCCCTATCAGAATAACAAAGGAGTTCTGCCTTTCTTTCCACATCCGTTCACACACAATGGCTCCTGTGGAGCATGGTTTAGTTTACTAAATTCCATAGACCCAGACACAGCAGTTTATCAACAACATTGGATATGGGGAAATCTGAATCTAGTTTTATTCAAAGTCTGTCATCCTAATAAGGAGGGCCACCCCAGTAGAACAGGAACTGATCTAGAAAACGAAGTGTATAAATTAGGTAATTTTACACCTAATCTTATGATTCTGAATGTCAAATCCGAAGTTGAACTAATTCTGCCCACTATGTCAGTATTTCCAGTTAAGGGTGAATTATGTGTAAGAAAAGTTGGTTCCATACATATGGGCCATAGCCAATGCGTTACTACAGTAGAATATAGTGATCAAGGTAAATCTTCATTTAGAGCTTCTCGCCATTCTTACTTTATATGTGGTCAGACGGCATATATGCGTCTGCCTCTAGATTGGGATGGTACCTGTTACATAGCATTCCTTCTGCCACCTGTTTTCCTAGCTCCCCCTGATTATTATCGGAATGTTCATTTAGTACACAATAGAGAGCGAAGAGATCTCCCAGTTGTCGATTATACTGAGACGGCATGGGACAAGTATGTAGATTTCAATAAAGGCATCTTTCCCTATATAGGTACAATATCAAATAGTAAGCTGATACGTAGACTAACCAAGACTCTCGAAGCTGTAGTAAACGAGACTATAGCCGCCCTAGGCAATCTGACAGAGGAACAATCAGTGATGAGAATTGTTGTTCTCCAGAATCGTCTTGTCCTTGACGTCATCCTGGCCGATAGGGGCGGAGCTTGCAGGGTCATCGGATCCAGCTGCTGCATATTCATACCAGAAAATTCGCCATCTGTATATAAAGCTATAACACGCCTTCATAAGATTGTGAGCCAGATACACGAGAATCCAGGCACTTGGACGTGGTCCGGGTGGTTTTGGAGTGTGATATCAGCCTGGGGATGGAGAGTTCTATCCTTCCTAGGTATTGGCCTTCTTATGCTCTTCAGTTGTTGTCTATGCCTGCAATGTGGACCAGCGATTTGTGGTCTGTGTGCCACATCATGCATCCCATATCAAAGTTCTCGTTCAGAATGCCGGAAGAAGAAGGAAGAAGAAATGATGCTCCATGAGCAAATCGATGGAATGATGAAGATTGATATCTCTTGAAGGGCAAGTAGGGGACAAGGAGGGAATGTGGAAATGTGGATTTTCCTGATCAGTTATGTCCCCTATCTTGGACCCCAACGGTTCTATGTGCATGTCACAAGTACATGTATGTTCCCTCCAGTTCCAGTTTCCAAACGCAAACATATGTGCGTCCACCGCCAACATGTTCTCTGTCAGATCCGCCATCAATGGGCTGGATATTCGATTCCTAAGTATGAAAGGCCACCGACTTTATATGGCTAAGTTACTCCATTTTTACAGTTCAGGCAAGTAGGCCCGATTCTGTCCTCAAAGCCTTCCCTGCTCTCTGTCTCTGACAGCTTCAGCTTGAGCTCGCATCTGTATCCATGAACTTTGTCCTACTCCCTGTGCAGCTAACGGTGCCTGCCTCGGCCAGTTTTGCCTGCCTGCCAAGAAGCTGTATTTCACCTTCGAATTATCTGCTTCCCCCTCAGCCGATGCATTCCTGCCTAGTAGTTTAAGTAAACATTCTTCCAGTTGCCAAGCAAAAGGCCCGGCTTCTCTGTCCTCCTGCAAGTAATTCATAGCCCTGTTGCCATGGAAAGTTTTCTGCCCCTCGCATCTCATATAGACACTTAGACGCTTGTACACGCACACACAGTCAGTATAGAATAGATTCTGTCCGAGAGTCTTTTCTTGTGGATAACATAGTTCTCTAAACATAGGATGTTAGATATGATTTGGGATTAGGTTGACTTGACCCCCCAGACTTCTTGTCTCCACATGTAGAGCTAAATGTCAAGTCCCCGTCACCCCCTAGTTGCACGTCAATCACACGTCATGCTGCTGCGCGCGCATCTATGTTAAGTATTATCTTATAGATCCACCTATGCATGATAATCAGAGCCAATCATGTTTCTTTCTGCTCCTTATTACGCCTAGTTTCGATTACGTACCACTATGTCATTCCTCTTATCAATTGTTACGCCTTTTGCATTCATTTCATTATAATGTATGACCTATAAAAGTTACTTCTTGTCAATAAAGTATTGTACTTCACTTCCTGAACCCTCGTGGTGACGGAACCTGAAGGCCGCCACTCGAGTCGGCCATTTTGGAATAAAGCCCATTCAGAAAATCTCTTATACCACGGATTCTGCCTCTTGTTATTCTGAGCTATTTTACTTTATTTTAGATTCCGTATGAAATTCAGTCAAGGTAAAAAGAATATTTACCACACTCCGGTCACTCAATACATCTTCTCCATCTGTAAACTACTGCTTTTCTGTTGTCACCTGGGCAGTGCTGGGTAATAATGTTTATGTAAAAAAAACCTACAGCAGAAATTAAAATATTACTGTCGTAAAAATGCGTTTACGATCTGACTTTCTTTTTAGATAACATTGAATCTAGAGTATTGAAACTTCTGTTGGTGAAGTTTTTTGTTCTGCTGTCTGCTAAAAATAAAGTATAGACTACATAATGAAGCATATGGTTATGGATATGTCCAGCTCAAGGGGCTCTGAGGTCCTGCGCCCATGCGACGAATAGAGAAACTGGAATTGCTCAAGGCCTTTCTGTCTTTTAGAGGCGCCATGATGTCTATCGTGCTCCAATTAGAGGACTCAACATCAAAGTATAATGTGATATTCATCCTCATAGCTTTCTATGACTTTGATATAACAGAAATCGTTTTATTTCTTTTAGGATTTGCTCATACAGGATCCTCAGTGGGACTTGCCACGCCTCCTTCAGCTGCCAGAAAACTACAACACCATCTTTCAGTTCTATCACCGAAAGTCTTGCGCTGTCTGTCTGAAGGTTCCTAAGGACCCTGCTCTGTGCCTCGTGTGTGGGACTTTCGTTTGCTTGAAAGGCCTTTGCTGCAAGCAGCAGAGTTACTGTGAATGTGTTCTGGTAAGTACCTGTGTCCTGATAACTGCCTACATCTTAAGTAATGTGCTAACGCCTCTACTTTGCCTCTACTTCATTTCTTTTCAATCACACTTCTGTTGTTCGTACACTATTAACACTTTCATTTACGAAAAGGTTAAGCGCGTGCACTTTTATCTACTGTAGTGTTGATTGAAACCACAGGTGTGCCCATATTAGCCTAGCACGCTTCCTTGTTCTGTTGAACCAGATCTACGATCTACAAGGTGTAGCTATGGATGTTCCCATCAGTGTTTGCTTGTTTTACTCAAATGGGGGCTTTAGAAACGTTCATGCCTGGACTATTGTCATTGCTGATTTTATATATGTGGGGGCAGGTAAGCCCTCAGCTGGTAAAAGCTGTTGCCAAGTAAAAATAAGGATTGTAAAAGCCAGTGGAGTTGCCTTGTGTAAAGGGCATGCATACAACATACAACACACAGAGCATGCAAATAGGCAAACTAACCTACAGAGGCCCATTTCCACAAAGTCCACATGACATTCAGGCACCCATGCACACAGGCAGACTATAGGCATCAGTGCACACAGATCTACTCTCATATATAGCTTCTTTCATCAGGGGGCCCAGTGCATTATGCATTAATGGGCCGCTGGGTCATGTGTAGCAAGGGGTACAAGGTGATATGCAGAAAGGTAGCTCACAGGTACCTCAATGTAGGAAAACCACAAGGTGATGTTCACCAGGTGAGCACCAGTGATGAATCTCAGGGCAATGTTTTTCAGTGTGACTCTGTTGAGAAGTTTTGTGTGTGTCTTGGGTTCACAGAGCAAGATGCCTCACTGGAGTTGCAGGTTCTTTGCATAATAGATCACACTATCTGGTAGAGACTTCTAGCCGCAGATTGCTTACCTTAGAATTATCTCAGGCGTCAGACTGAATCTGGAAATTTTTCATGGACAGTACCCCTGCACGCTGGTAGGTAGCATCGTTTGACTCCACATGGCTTCATCCACGTCAGAAAGTGACATGCACGGTGCCTATATAGGTGCCACCTCTGCGTGCTGACATCAGTTCTCTTTTCGCGCCAGTCAGCGCAGATCCATAGAGAGCTATCCTGTCCCTCACTTTTTGACTGTGCTTTTTCCGCGTTTTGTTGAAATCTTTTTAGTTCTTCTCTTGGTGTAGCAGGAAGGCTGGCTTCAAGCCCTGTAGCGAATGTCATCGACATATGTTGAGGACAGACTCACATCTTGTATGCCTCTGGTGCCTGGAACGCACCTATGATGTGAAGACCTGCGCCAAGTGCCGCTCCATGCACCCCAAGGCCTTGAGGGAGTAGCCCCTCAAGCTCCAGGGATCGGTTGCGGAGTCTGAAATCTTGATTGTATTCGAAGTCGTTGGGCCACTCTGATAAGTCGCTCATGACCAAGAGTTTTAGGAGTCCATGCGTCTCTCGTTTGAGAGGCCCGTTCCCGCGCCACACCTTCCTGCACCTCAGCCTTAAGAGGAGCCTCTAGTGGTTCCACGCCTGTGGCTCTGGTGCTATTCGGACCCCTTGGATCCATGGAGGGATTTGGACCGGCACCAGCTGTAACACCTTGACATTCCCCAATGCCGGTCCCGATGGTGATGCTCCCGGCGCCGCCCCTGTTCGGATCCCTGACTCCAACATGGAGCAGGAGGGACGTCGTCCGATGCTGACCGAAGCAATGCTTTCCAGGACTGAGCCTTATTCCTGAGCTAGGGCTTTGGGGAGGATTGGAAGAGGTGTGAGGACTTGGCAGAGGCCGGTGGATTTGACACTTCTCCAGATACTGGCATGCTTTCTCCCCCTACCATGGCTATGGAGAAGGCAGCATCCTTTGCAGTGCTGGTGAAAAGGGCAGCTGAGGTCCTGGACCTTAGTCTGCCCTCAGTGGCAGTCAAGATGAAAGTCTTGGTGGAGGTGCTTCACCCAGGAGTGTCTCTTCCATTTAGTGAGGCCCTTTCAGACGTCCTGCTTGGGACTGGGTTCAAGCCCAGCACAGGGGTTCCTGTGAACTGGATGATTTGCCACCGCCCCACCCCAGGGGACCCCAACTTCCTCACAAAACCTCCTACCCTGAAGAGCTTTCACCAGCCTAACACTGCGTGCCTTTTGGGTTGTTACTCCCATGCTCAATGTGATTCTTTTGTGCAAATGCTGTTAATGGTTCCAGAGGAGGTCCGGGCATTACTCTCCAAGGCTGTCTGCAACTGGAGAGATAAAGCTAAGTTCACAATCAGATGTGGACTAGATACTACTGACTCGCTGGGCAGAGCGGTTTCCTCGATGGTGGCCTTGCGGCACCACGCCTGGCTGAGAACAACTGGCTTTGCAGGGGATGTCCAAGCCTTGCTTATGGAAATGCTCTTTATGGCTTCCTTCTCTTTGGAGACCAGGTGGATTCAGCAGTGGAGTGCTTTAAGGACAGAGCAGGGCTATGGCCAGGTCCTTGGGTTTTTCG
Organism: Triturus cristatus; assembly: GCF_964204655.1. Lineage (NCBI taxonomy): Eukaryota > Metazoa > Chordata > Amphibia > Caudata > Salamandridae > Triturus > Triturus cristatus. The sequence continues at coordinate 870,678,163 of NC_140583.1, read as the reverse complement.
CATTGCCCCTCGCCAACCCAATCCACTTTTAGCTCCTCTTTTGCCCAGGGAAGGGGCTTCCAACTGTGTCTATACCCACCCTGCCACCACGGTGCACAAGCTTCCCAGCCTTTACATGGGCAAGTACCCACGGAGCCCTTGGGTCGGTCCACCAGATGACGGGCCAGTTACCCCCCAACTACTCCTTCCAGAACCGCAGTGTCCATACCCCAATAGCCTGCCCTCTTACCTCCATGGGCACACAGTGGGAGGCAGGATTCGCCATCAACTGAGCGACTGGAGGTCTATAACCTCAGAACGATCAGTTCTCCAAATTGTCTGGCGGGATACTCCCTCCCCTTCATGACTAACCCTCCATCCATGCCACTTGCTTTCGACAGGCTGATGGAGGACCAGCTCTCCTTGCTCTGCCAGCAAGTGACAACTCTTTTGGTCAAGGGAGACATTGAGTGGTTGCCAATGCCAGAAGTAGGTCGTGGTTGCTATTTCCGCTACTTGTCCACTACAGTGTCCAAAACCTATGGAGACCTTCGTCCTATCCTAGGCCTGCGCCCTCTCAATTTCTTCCTCAAAGGAGACGTTCAAAATGTTCATGCTTGCTCAAATCCTATCTGCCCCAGGCCTAGGACACAAGATGTTATCATTGGACTTGCAGGACGCATATTTCCTAATTTCTGTTCTGTCTGCCCACAAGCATTATTTGTGGTTGACCACAAGCACTTTCAGTTCACTGTGCTCCCTTTTGGCCTAACAAGCGCCCCTTGGCTGTTCACCAAGATAATGGTGGGGGGTTGCAGCTCACCTCATGAGATCAGGTGTGCCAGTCTTCTCCTGTCTTGATTAATGGCTGTTGAAGGTGGGTTTGCTCCAGGCTGTTGTGTCCCACCTCCAGACTGCGACAGACCTCCTGCACTCACTGGGTTCACCATCAATATGCCAAAGTCGCACCTAAATCCTTCTCAAATACTCCCTTTCATCTGACCTGTTCTGGACACGGTGCAGTTTCTGGCCTATGTCGAACTGCTAGTCCAGGATATACAGGCTATGATACTGTTGTTTCAGTCTCTCTCGTGGATTTCAGTGAGAGTGACTCTATGGCATCCTGTTTGTGACACATGACCGCTTGCATATGCAGGCTCTGCAATGGGACCTGAAGTTCCAGTGGGAGCAGTGTCAGTGGAATCTCCCGGACCTGGTCCAGATAAGTAAAAGGTTTTGCAGTGTGAATCCTTTTCTAGATACACATGCTGTGCATTATTCAGCCATCTAGTGGTTGGGTCCGGAATAGTCTTTGTGTTCTTTTTTCTTTGTTTTGGTAGCTGTCGACCACCATTTGGTGTCGGGTACGTCCCCTGTGTGACATCAGACGGCATCCTGGAGGTCGACGTGCGTGGTATCCATCTTCAGATTCTTTTTTTCGCTGTTGGGTCTGGAAGCTCCGAAGATTTTTTCAGAATTTTTCCCAACTCATCAAGAAGAACTGAAAAAAAATTGACCGCAAAGCTCATCTCTCATCGACGTAGTAACCAGGGAGAAGATCACAGTCACGGCGAAGTTCCGGGAAGATACCACGAAGAACCTCACCGGTCCACAAATGGCGAGGTAGGTGACATGGAAAACACCCCTTTCAAATTTTGTCCCAAATGCCACCACAAATTTTCACAACGCAATCCACACGACGTCTGTAACCTCTTCCTACCTGAAGACCAGCAGGACAAAGACTGCGAGGCCTGCGTGGAGTTTCAGCCGAAAACTCTAAGAGCACTCCGGAAGCAGAGAGGCTCACTACGCCATAATGTTGCAGACAAGCAAGAAGACGCCCCTCAAAGATCTGGGTTTCTCCAGCGACAAAGACGAACACGGAGTACCAGCAGAATCGACGCACCAGGGTTCTGACGTCGAGATTCAAGAAGTGGACTCCAAATTGGCCCGCACCCAGAAAAAGATGACCAAGCCTACGAAGAAGACGGATAAGGCAAAGCATCACACACATCTCTCGGAACCGAAGGGCCACAAACACAAGACGAAAAGCAAGGCAGCCTCGACGCCAAGCAAAAAGGCGATCGAGGGTCAGCCGCGATCGAAAGAGACCCACGGAACCCATCCAAAGGTTACCAAAGAGGTAAGATCGTACAAGACGCCGAAACAAAGGGTCAAAATCTAACCCAAAAAGAAGAACGCCACGCCGTCTAAGTCGGACGCAGGCGCTAGCAAAAAGAGAAAGTCCCCAGCCTCTGATGTCGAAAGGGCCTTCGAGGTCGAAAGGAAGAGAAAGGGGCTTGAGAAGGAAATGACGGCTATTCTTCAAAAGAAGAAAGAGTTCGACGAATCCTTAAAGGATTTTTGAATCCACAAAACAGCAGTCCTCGAACAAAAGAACTCTCCGGTCGTCGAACCAGAGAGCATCAATGCCGAAGAGGCAGAGGACGCCGAAGGAGGAGAAGAAGATATATTCGAGTCACCTCTCACACAAGAGCCTCGAGACGAAGAACCAGAGGAATACGAAAACCTTCCTGACGAGGAAAAAATCCCCGAAAATTTCGAGGAGATATGGAATCAACTGGACGCCGAAAGCCCAGAAGAAGAGATATGCAGTTATCCTTCGAGGGCTTCACCTCCAGACGACATAGCCTTTTACAATTGCATGTGCTGCTACTGGGGGTTTGTGTGTGCGGCCGGGCTTGTGCTCCGCTGAGCACGCTTGTTGCTCCTTCACCCCTCCATCCTGCGACCGGCCGGGCTTGGCTCCGCCGGCCAGACTACACTTCCGGACTACACTTCCCAGCATCCCCTCACCCGGTGACGCTCCCGCCGACCAGCTTCCCGCGCCTGGAGGCGCTTAAAACATCGAACGGTGGCGAGGTCTCTGTGTGCTGCTACTGGGGGTTTGTGTGTGCGGCCGGGCTTGTGCTCCGCTGAGCACGCTTGTTGCTCCTTCACCCCTCCATCCTGCGACCGGCCGGGCTTGGCTCCGCCGGCCGGACTACACTTCCGGACTACACTTCCCAGCATCCCCTCACCCGGTGACGCTCCCGCCGACCAGCTTCCCGCGCCTGGACGTGCTTAAAACATCGAACGGTGGCGAGGTCTCTGTGTGCTGCTACTGGGGGTTTGTGTGTGCGGCCGGGCTTGTGCTCCGCTGAGCACGCTTGTTGCTCCTTCACCCCTCCATCCTGCGACCGGCCGGGCTTGGCTCCGCCGGCCAGACTACACTTCCGGACTACACTTCCCAGCATCCCCTCACCCGGTGACGCTCCCGCCGACCAGCTTCCCGCGCCTGGACGCGCTTAAAACATCGAACGGTAGCTCGTCCCGCGAGGACGCGCGCGGGGCGCGCCGGGCTAAGCCCGGGCAAAGGGCGGGCCGTCTGTGGCCGTCAGGGGCTGAAGGAGGCTGGGCTGGGCCACGTCCCTTTCCTTCGCAAGAACTGTGAGTACATATTCCGGTTTTGTACCCAGCAAACTATGTCTACGCGCTCTGGCAAGTTGTTAAGGAATGAAGGCGCTAGTGGGCCAAATGCGGCAAGCCCCATTATTGGATCTATGGACCGTTTTATTACCAGGGTGGCGGCGGTGATTGAAAAGGAGATTGCCATGTCTGAGCGACGTCTATCTGAGGTTTACCTCCCCTCAAGACGTTCATCCCTGGGGGTCGACGCTCAATCATCATTTATAACTCCCAGTACCCTGGTTCAGGCTGCTACTTCGCCTAGTGTGTTTAGTACTTCCACAGACCCACCCCTGTTGGTAGGCATTGAACAAAATATAGGTAGGTTAGAAAGTTTGGCTGCTCTTTTTCCTATAGTTACCGTGGAGCCTGACAGTCTTGGTAAACTGATTGCATCACCATCTATTAATACCCCAAGTGAAATCATCAGTGATCTGGAGCCCTTAACATCGTCCACTTCGCCCTTGGCACTATCAGAAGGGGAGACAGTTAGGTCCCCCAAAAACTCCCAAACACCAATCATTAGCCAGGAGAATAGGCCCTTGAGTAAAAAGGATCGTAAACGTAAAAAGGGCTGCCCAGTTAGACAGGCCGCTCTCTATCAAAGTTTAAGAAAGCCTTTTGGAGTAGGTATGAGAACTACAAGGGGAAAAGCTATAGTGAATAAGCCGGACATAGCTGGGGATGTTTTGAACCCTTCCGAGGAGTTATATTCTGGTGAAAATAGTGCAAATAGTGTGAAACTTTTAAAGCTTCCTGATTTAGCAACGGCAGAAAATATTTTTGAGAAGGTTTATAGCCTCTTGAATCCGTTGCTAACTCAAGTTAAAAACCTTGGGGAAAGGATAGATAAACTCGAGCAATCAACCCTCGATGGCTTCCACTCACTTAAAGCAGTAGTTAAACAAATAAGTAGAGTGACCGTAGCTAAGAATTTGGTTGCAAATGTAAACGAGCCTTCATCTCAGCGAGTCCCTAAGCACCCAATATGCTGCGATGAGGGAGTCTCTAATAGTCCATCAACTTTGGCCCCAACATCTATCCCAACTCCCAAAGCAGGACCCCAGCAAAAGGGTTCCATAACCCACATAGAGCCCGTTAAAAATAAGCTTAAGTCTCCCCATCAAAAGCAGCCCCAGGAACTGAGTGGCATATTGGAAGTTCGCAAAAAGCTAGGGGTATGCACTAACTTTAACAGGCCAGCCCTAGATAAAACCCCTAGGCCCGTCCCCCATGCTACCACTACATCTACCCTTTCACTGGCCTCTAGTAAGCATGTACAACGAATCCCCCCAGTAAACCTTCCTCCAGACTGTCAACCCTTTGCGGCAGTCATGGTTAATGTGCCCCCTCTAAAGGACGGCCAGTTGGAAAATCATCAATCACTTAAGAATAAGTGTATCCACTGGCTAAAGGCAAATAAGCCAATTCCACTAGGCGTGGATGGCATTATACTGAGTGTCCGTAGAGTGGATTGGGTTGGACAGGGGAAAAAAACGCAGGAGGGGGACTGTATAATTATAAATTTTCAAGATCCAAGAGTGGTACCATCGATTTGCACCCCTATTCCCAATATGGGGGTTCCGGGGGTTAAAGTGGTAGATCTTTCCTTCTTTTACCCCAGGCAAATCGTTGATTTTACCGGTGGAAGTTCAAGTCCCCCTGTCCTTGGCCTGAATTGGGATGGGGTTTCAGGGGACTGCAGGGAGAAACATCTGCGGCCAGCAGGACCAATCTGACTGGAAGTTGGGCATAGAGTAGATTTAGTGGAAGCATTATCATTGAGTAATATAAATCCTACTAGTGGGATAGGTGATCTTGTACCCGACTTGCATGACCCTCGCTTTCCTCATGTGTCTCCGAGGAGCTCTACAGGTGGGGGTATTCCGGGGCCCTGCGACATATCAGCTGTGACGGACCCTGCCTTTAAGGTTTTCAGCTGGAACGTCGCAGGGATTGCAGGAAAGCTGGCCCTGCCTGACTTTATTGCTCCGGTTGACGAGCACTCTCTGTGCCTTTTCCAAGAGACGTGGAGTTGTGTGCCGGTCCACAGGGTGGGTTTTTCCTCTTATTTCGCCCCTGCGCTTGTTTCGTCTTCAGGGAGGGGGCGCCCAGCGGGTGGCCTCCTTATTTGGGTTGCGGCATCTCTTGATTGCAGAATTATGGAATTCCCCACAGGCTCTCCTGACATACAAAACATCACCCTAATAGATCCAAGGGGGAGAGTTGTTTTAAACGTTTATAATGTTTATGCCCGGGGAACCGTGGGCGGGAGAAAGTCTCCTGTAATATCTCTACTCGAGACTTTGTTAAATAATACCCCATATAAGTCTCGTATATTGGTTGCAGGTGATATGAACTGTACGTTCGAGCCCTTGGGCTCGGACGTTTCCCTCGACCAAGAAGAGGAGGATTCCAGGTGGGGGATTCCGGCTCTGGAAATCCCACCGATTAAAAGGTGGTCAGAAGTGGCGCTTCAGTTATACTCCCTGAGCCTCGAATTCAATCTAAGGGCTGCTAATGGGAGGACACCCTCGGATAGGGTGGGCGCCCACACTTACAATAGGCCTGGACATACCTCTAGGTTAGATTATTTTTTAGTAGATGTATGTCTGTGGCCCTATGTGAACGACATGCAGGTGGTCCCCTCGTCTGAAAGCGATCACAACCTCCTTTCTTTGAGTATGGCCCAATGGTGGCGAGACTCAAGTAAGGATACTATTAACCGGGTAACAGCACCACCTGAGGTCTCGGAAGTCTCTCCTTGTGGTAGGCGTATTAAATGGGCCAAACTGGTTTTATCAGAGGGGAAGCTTGGAGAAATACAATTTCACCTAAACCATACGGTATTAAACCTCGGATTATCTTCGGAGGGCGTGGGTAGAGTGAGTGCGCTCTTTGTCACCCTGATTGAAGCCTTAACTAATGTCTTTACTCTACACTATAACAAATTGGGTAATAAACATTCGAAAAAACCTATTGATGGCTGGTATACCCAATCATGCAGGGTTTTTAAGACTAAGCTAGTTGAGGCGATCAAAGCTAAGTCCCGCCCTGCGATACAGGAAGCAAGGAAGGCCTACAATAACTCCCTTAAATTAGCCAGGAGGGAGTGGGAAGACAAATATTGGGATGACCTGCTCCAGGCCAGTAAATCCAGGGACTCAAGGGCATTCTGGCATCTTATAAGTACACAGAAAAATCCCGATGCACTTGTGAGACCCTGTAACATCCCGCCACAAAGCTGGGTAAAGCATTTTGGGTCCTTATACCTCCCTCCAGATGGGGATTGTAATGTGGGGGTGGATCTCACTCGAATATCTGAACCTCATGCCTATGATCTTTTTACTCCGTTAGAGCTTGAGGGGGTTATAGGGTGGGTAGCCCCACGCAAGGCTGCGGGTCCCTATGGCCTCCCGGGGGACCTTATGAGGGCATATCCAGCGGAATGGGCACGGGTCATATCAGCACTACTTAATGACATCATGATGGGAGGGGCAGTACCAGAATCTTGGAAAGGGGCGGTGGTGGTCCCGATTTACAAAAAAGGGTGCAGGGAAACACCGGGGAACTACCGACCCATAAGTCTGATCGACTCCACCCAAAAGATAGCTGGTAAAGCCATCCTTGGAAGGATTCTCCATTGGGTGGAGGAGAACAAAATTCTTTCAGAATTTCAGGCAGGTTTTCGGGTTGGAATGGGGACAATTGAGCAGGTGTTTAGGTTGGTATTATTGGGGTGGAAGGTGGTGGAACTGGGCAAGGGCAGTCTTTATCTGGCCTTTATAGACCTGAAGACTGCCTTTGACCTAGTCCCCCGGGAAGATCTTTGGAGGGTACTTCATGAGCTGGGCTTACCCCCTTACATCCTGTCACTTCTCATCAGCCTTCATGCCCATACCTTTGCCCAGGTCCGTTGGGGCAAAAACGGTGAACTCACTGAGAAGATTCCAGTCTCTAGGGGCGTAAGACAGGGCTGTGTCTTGGCACCCACCCTATTTTCACTTTATGTGAACGGGGTGGTAAAACATCTTCAACAAGAACCAGCCGACGCCCCCTGTCTCGGAGGAGTCCGTATCCCCACCCTGCTTTTTGCGGACGACACGCTCCTGATTTCGAAAACCCCTCAAGGTCTGCAGAAATTATTAACACGATTTCAGGAGTTCTGTGGTGCAAGAGGATTAACAATAAATGTGGATAAAACAAAATATCTAGTCCTAAATCCTCCTAAGAAACTGGGCCGCCCACCGACTCTAAACTCGATCCCCCTAGAGAAAGTAGCTGAATTCGATTACCTCGGTATTCGGATCACGGATAGGATGTCTTGGGCAAGACATATTGACAAAATGGTCCTCAGCCACAGGAGAGTGGGAGGTGCCCTTATGAGGGAGTTCAGGGCCTCTCCAAGGAGATCACTCACCCCAGTAGTTGATATTTACAAGGCTAAAGTAGTGTCATCAGCCTTGTATGGGGCAGAATTGTGGGGTCATTGTTGTTTGAAAGACCTAGAGACAGCGGAGAGCAAGTTATTGAAATCCCTTATCTCCGTGCCCCTGAGCACTCCATCCGTACCTGTCCGGTTGGATATGGGCTGTAAAAATATTAAAGACCAGGCCCAGCTTCGCCCGCTTTTGTTATGGACAAGAATCTGGAGGGGTGAAGAATTAAAATCTTATGCTGATGCCCTGGGGGAAATAATGAGTTTGGGGGGTTGGGCTAAGATAAAGTGGCTAAGAGATACTAAAAAGCTTCTGGAGAGTGTCGGTCTAGGAGGCTGTTGGTCATCACGTTCATCCCCTCCAAAAGAAGTTGTCAAGGCGCTTTATTGGAACTGGTGTACGGAGCGGACAATTACAAACTCTAATCACTGCAAGTCGACTGTCGCCTTTTTGCAAATTAAAGACACTGTGGTTTTTGAACCCTACCTGGACTTGATAACTCTCCCTTTTGATCGAGCCCTTTATTTTAGATTCAGAGTCGGATGCCTCCCCCTGGGTGCACTGGTATCGTGTTGGTCACCTGTGCCCCGTATTTCTTCCAACTGTGCGTGTTGCCCAAGTAAGGCCGAGACCATTGTACACGTCTTATTTGTTTGCCCGGACTATGCAAGGCCTAGGAGTGTCTGGTTGAAACCCCTTTGTCGCAATATGGGCACACGTAGTTACCTTGAAGCCCTGCGTATCTTAACTACGGACACTTCCCCCCTTTTAGTGTGTGGAATTGCAAAATTTTTAAAATGGTCCTGGCTTATTCGTTGTAAGAGACTGTCAGTAGCTGTTTAATTCTCTTTTTAGATAATTTATTGTGGGCAATTTATGTCCTTTTATCTTCTTATGCATTTTCTACTGGCTTCTTGTTGCTGTGTTTTTTATGTGTCTATTGTAATAATTGTATTTTTTATGTGCTTACAAGATATCTTGCATATCGAATAAAAGCTTATGACTGACTGACTGACTGCATAGTCAAGAGGGCATTAGACAGGTTCGGAGTCTCCCTCGGGGAAGAGAAAGGAGACACATGTTTACTATTAGAAACTCTGCTCACTGCAACTAAGGGAGTTCAGTATCTACCTATGCTCCCCAGTATCCTGGATCAAGGCAAAGAAGCCTTCAAGGAACCAGACTCTAGCAAGGGAATAACACCTAGAGTGGAGAAAAATTACTAAGCATCCTCAAAGGACGCTTAGTACATCCAGGGGAACGCGGTGCCAGACTCCATTATTGTGACCACAGCCAGAAGGAGAGCCAATGCTGTCTCCAAAACCGGGCCTCCACCAGAAAAGGAGAGTAAAAGAATGGATGTGGTGGGGCGAAAGATGGAAAAAGAAGCAGCTATGCAATGGCGTATTGCTAATTTTTATGCCTTGCTGAATAGATATGGCCGCCAACAGTAGGAGGACATAGAAGAGCTTCTTAACAAGCGCCCAGAGGAAGACAAAAGGAGAGTAAAATCCATCATCCAGGAGGGCAAACATTTAGCAATTACTTGCCTTAAATCAGCTCTAGATGCAGCGACACGGCCAGCAGGCAAATGTACACAGGTACCATCCTGAGAGGACATGCCTGGCTCAGGATATCCGGTTTCAAGCAGGGAGTTCAAACTTCCATCATCAACAGACCATTCATTGGAGACGCACTCTTCGGAAAAGAGGTCGATGAGTCTCTGCAACAGATCAAAAAAGATAATAAATGGCAAGGGCAATGGGAGCCCTATAGCAGAGAGGTTCATTTAAAAGAGGCGGCTTCAATAACAGGAAAACCACAGGAAGAGGGGCCTTTGGTCAGGGCCAACAAATGGCACAACAGTCTCAAAGTCAAAGCTCGACACAACAAACAGGGCAACAATGAAGCTACCAAGGATGGCATAAACAACAGAAGCAGCCCTTCGAACATGAGGCAGAGGCCAAACCTCTCGAGGAAGGGGAAACAGTACAAACTGACTCGGTTGCAAAAAGAGACCCACAGAAAACACCAGTGGGGGAAGAATATCATTTTACCCAAAAGAATGGCAAAACATCACAACGAACAATTGTATATTACAATTGGTAAAATACGGGTATTGCTGCGAGTTGACAAAAATACCACCAGCAATCCCACCAAAGGCAAGAAAATACCAGAAATCAGAACAAACCTTGCTAAATTCAGAGATCAAAGAACTAGCGCAAAAACACGCAATAGAATTGGTACCAAAACAGGAGTGGTTCACAGGAAACTACTCACCATATTTCCTTGTACCCAAACAAGATCTATCTCTAAGACCAATCCTGGACCTAAGGTTCATAAACAAGTTCAGATTAACACAACACTTCAAAATGGGTACCCTGCAAGAAATAGTTCCACAAATAAAAATGGGGGATTACATGGCAACCATAGACCTCAAGGACGCATACTTGCATATCCCTATGAACAAAAGACAAAGGAAATACCTGCGATTCCTACACAACAAAACACATTATCAATTCAAGGTTCTTCCTTTCGGAATAAAATTAGCACCACGTGTCTTCACAAAGTGTCTGGTTGCAGTGACAGCACATTTAAGAAGGAAAGGAATCCATGTCTATCCCTAGCTAGACGACTGGCTCATAAGGGCACACTCAAAACAAACATGCCACAATCATGTTCAAACGGCTGTACAAACGCTTCAAAAACTGGGTTTCTCAATAAACCACAAGAAATCATCTACAAATCCAGAAAGGGAAAAAAACTTTCTTAGGAGCAAGATTAAACACAATAAGTGTGAAGGCGTATCCAACACAAAAGAGAACACAAGCTATCCACCACGAGGCAACCCTTTACCAGAAGGGACAATCTCTGACAGTGAGAAAGTCATGAAACTGATGGGCATGATGGCATCATGCATCCTGCTAAGCCCTCACACACGGCTACACATGAGCCCATTCCAGGAATGGCTCACCAACAGTTGGTCTCAGGCCACAGGAAGTTGGGAAGATCTAGTGGTTGTTGCACAAAGGGGGCAGGCACAGATTCAATGGTGGGCATCCAAAAACATAGCACAGGGACGACTTTTCAAGGACCCAACTCCAGCTATGATAACCACTCACACATCCCTCAGTGGTTGGGGAGCACACTTCAACCAACTCATAGTACATGGTCAATGGAACGAACAGGATTCAGTAAAACACATTAACTATCTGGAGATGAAGACTGTCTTTCTGGCGCTGAAGGCATTCCAAATACACATTCAGGGGAATGCTGTGCTGATTCAGACAGACAATACCACGACAATGTTCTAGAACATTGTCATAGAACATTGTCAAACAAACAAGGAGGTACAAAGTCCTTTCCACTAAGCAAACTAGCACAGGACGTCTGGCAGTGGGCACTAACTCAGGGCACCAACCTACAAACGGTGAATCTGCCAGGAATAGACAACATTACAGTGGATCAGCTGAGCAGACAGAACAGCTGCTCTCACGAATGGGAGTTGAAACAGACAGCAGTTCAATACCTGTACAATCACTGGGTAACTCCAGTAATAGATCTGTTTGCAACAATACAGAACAAGAAATGCCAATCCTTTGCCTCGAGGTTTCCACATCACCTGTCAAGGGGGAATGCGCTTTCACTCAACTGGTCACAGACATTTGCTTACGCTTTTCCACCGATACCCGTAATACAAAGAGTACTAGTAAAGGCAAGACACACGGGAACAAACATGATTGTCATTGCTCCTCAATGGCCAAAACAGACATGGTACTCAACCCGACTGGAATTATCCAAGGGGAACATTATAAGGATCAGAGCAGACTTGGATCTACTAACAATGCAACAGGGCCAAATTTTTCATCCAGAACCAGCAACACTGCACCTGGCAGCTTGGCGCCTGAATACATACAATTTGGCCACCTCAATCTGCCTCTAAGAACTATGGAAATCCTAAAAGAGGCAAGAAAACAATCTACAAGAAAATGTTACGCAGCAAAATGGAAGCGATACACCACATGGTGCTCTGCTAACAATCAGTTTGGTTCAATCAACACGCAGGAGACAGTAATCACTTATCTAACTTATCTCCTAGACCGCAACGTCAATTACTCAAGCATAAAGGTGCACCTAGCTGCCATCGTAGCATATACAAGAGGGAGAGCATGCAAAAGTTTCTTCACAAGGCCCCTAATCAAAAGATTCTTAGAAGGAACAAAAAGAATTGCCCCACCGAGGTCAGCTCCTGTACCCACATGGAGTCTAAATACAGTGCTTTCACAACTAATGACAAAACCTTTTGAACCCATGCACAAGGCAGATCTTTAACACATCACTCTTAAAACAGCCTTTCTCATCGCCATTACTTCACTACGGAGAGTGAGTGTGTTACAAGCTCTACCAATACATGAGCCATACCTACAAATTCATAAGGACAAGGTGATTTTAAAAACAAACCCTCACTTCATACCAAAGGTAGTGTCAAAATATCACCTGGATCAAAATATTCTCTTACAGATTTTCTTCAAAAATCCGAAAATTAAAGCAGAAAAACGTCTCCATACCCTGGATGTAAGGAGAGCGTTACTGTACTATTTACAAAGAACAGTACAAATACGCAAAACAAAACAATTGTTTGTCGCATACGCTCACACCAACACAGGATCACCAGTCACAAAAGCAATAATTGCACGATGGATAGTACAAACCATCCAGTCATGTTATGTCTATGCCAAAAAGGAATTGATTATACGGCCTACAGCTCACTCCACTAGAAAGAAAGGAGCAACCGTAGCTTTCATGGCTAATGTACCCATTGATACTATTTGCGCAGCTGCAACATGGGCATCACCACACACCTTTAGAAAGCATTACTGTGTGGACATACACATGTGTAAGGATACTCAAATTGGACAGAAGGTGCTTCAACACCTGTTTGCAAAGTCTTCCTCTCACCACAGTCTCCCAACATCGGGAGAAACCACTACATAATCTAATGCACAGCATGTGAATCCAGAAGAGGATTCACACTGTAAAACGAAATGGTTACTTACCAGTAGGAGTAGTTTTGCAGCTTGAAGAGTTTTCTGGATTCACATGCGACCCACCCGGTCTCCCCTAAAAGAAAAACAAACAGGTGGGGAAGCAAATGATTACATCACTTATTTAATTACCATCTCAAGGACTACCAATACAAAAGAAGAAAAAAGAATCCGAAGATGGCTACCACGCACGTCGACCTCCAGGTACCTGACATCAAATGGTGGTCCACAACAACCCAAAAAAAAAAAAAAGACTATTCCGGACCCAACCACTAGATGGTGAAATAATGCACTGCATATGAATCCAGAAACTCTTCAAGCTGCAAAACTACTCCTACTGGTAAGTAACCATTTTGTTTCACTCAAATGCGTTTTCACGCGGTAATGCGTTCCTATGGAGAAAAGGGTATTTATTGCATACAGTTATTTGGAAACGTTTCTCAAGGTTGGAGATTTCTTTTACCTGGACGACTTGACAAAATCACCACAGTCTGTCAGGGGCCACCTCCAGACAGCGCGTAACTTCTTGACATCATTGGGGTTCTCGAGCAACGAATTAAAGTCGCACCTGACTCTTTTATAGAGACCTCCTTTTGCAGGAGTTGTCTTGGTTATGGTGCAGTTCAGGGCCTTTCCTCCATTGTAAAAGTGTCTAGGGCATTTGGATTATGATCACGATGTTTCAACCTCAGACCTGGATCTTCGTGAGAGCACCTTTCGGAAGTGACTTGCACACAACCTACAGTGGTGACTGCTCAACTGCAATTGGACCAGCACCAGACATCCTTCTCTTCCCCACCCAAAGCTGACAGTGGGGGTCATCTGGGAACGGTGCAGATCAGAAGACTGTGGTCTCTGGTGAAACACAGCTCCATGTCAATCTGTTAGAGTTGAAGGCCATTTGTCTGGCACCAATTCATGGGGAGGCTGGTTAAGATTCTCACAGACAACACTGCTTCCATGTGGTACTGCGATAAGAAGGCGAAGTGGAGTCCTGGGTTCTGTGACAAGAGGCTCTGCATCTCTAGAGTTGGCTGAAGCATCTGGGCAGATCCCTGTGACAAGCTCAGCCGGTGGCACCTGGCAAATCATAAATGGGGCCTGCATTTCGAAGAGGCACAGGGCATCTTCTGACAATGGGTGGAACCCAGGCTATATCTTTACTCTGCCTCCCAGGCCAGATCTTTTCACCACCATCCAAAACATGCCATGTCAAAACATTTGCAGGTTGGAGGTCTCGTGAAAACTCTCCGGCGACACATTCCAGCTGGAGTAGAGCACAAAACTCATGTGCGCTTTTTCCCCTATGCATCTCCTGCCCAGGGTCCTGAAGAAGGTCAGGAACAACAGCGCCTAGGTCATCCTACTGGCTCAGTATAGGGCCAGGAGAGTGTGGTACTTGGAACCTCTGGGCATGAGCGCCTACCCACCGATCAGGTTACCGCTTCAGGAGCATCTTCTGTCGCAGCAATCAGGGCCGGGTTGTGTATCCAAAACTGCACAATCTACTACTCTAGGCTTGTAGATTGAGAGGCTGTAGTTTAATGCATGTGATATACCATCTGAGGATGTGTATGTCATCCTTACTGCCAGGCATCTATGAAGACGATTTACGCTGGGTGTTGGGACAGATTTGTGGCCTGGTGATAAAGCTATCTGCCAGACAGCCACCCTATTCCACCTTTTTTCTGGACAGACTGGTGTCAAGGATTCAGGCAGCCGCCTTGCTGAACATTGTAACTTATTTCCATTTGGGCAATCCATCAGTGTGCCAGCATTCTTTGTCACATATCACCTCTCAGAGGAAGTGGGGAGGCTTTATTGGTTGGACCCCAAAGGAGCTTTAAGCTTTTACATGGATCAAACCAAAAACGTTTGGGTGGATGATCAGCAGGGTACTTTGGGGCGAAGAAAGGAAAGGACTCAATTAAGGCAGATTGTCCTATGCATTAAGATCTTCTATGCATTGTCCAAAAACAGCTTTTGGAGGGTCTGAAAGCTCATTCCAAAAGGGCTAAAGTTGCTACCAGTATTGGCACATGGCGTTCTGTCCTTGACATCTGAAAAGCTACGATATTGGTGCATATGTTAAGATAGCACTACTGCCTTGGCAGCCTGGATTGATGGGAAGGGAATTTAGCCTGTTCAGTTCTGCAAGGTTTTCTGGTCTGAACCCACTCCACATACCCTCCACCTACAGGCTATACTGCTTTGGGTATGCAGTCTAAATATCGAGTTTTAACTATCGATATGAAAAAATATTGAGTTTTAAATATCGAGTGGACAGAATATCGACTGTCCAAAATATAGTGGTACAGAATATCGAAATGCAGGTAAGAAATATCGTTTGTCATAATATTGAAGTTAGTAATATTGTCAGTCATAATATCGTTGTTAAAAATGTTGAATTTTGTTTAGTGTTTTAAATGTTAGTATATGTGTTAAAAGTATATATTATTTGTGTAATGTATGTTTGAATTTTTTTAAAGTAATGATTTTTGTTAAATTATTTTTGCGTATTTTAGTTCTGTAGCGAGTTGTGGGTTTATAGGGGAATAGGATGGGAAGTAATTTAACTGTAATATATTAATTAATAATTTTTTTGAATTAATTATATGTTAATTAATTATTGCGTACTTTTATTCTGTAGTGGGTTGTGGGTTTATAGGGGAATAGGGTGGGAAGTAATTTAATTGTAATTAATTAATATTTTTGTATTTAATAATTTATATTGTTAATTGAGTTTAATTATAAATTGATTAATAATTTATTGGCAAATATGTTAATTGTTAAAAAAAGTTAATAATTAGTTATTAATTTGATATTAATTTTAGGAGTGGGTTGTGGGTTGATAGGGTAGTAAGGTGGGAAGTAATTTAATTATGAAAAAAATTAATATTTTTTATATAATATTTTTGTAAGTTATTTTATAGTGTTAATTATGTGAATTTATATTTGATGGTTATTAATTTTATCTTTAATTTGTATTAGTTAATTGATAATTATGTTCATTAATTAATTGTTTACAATATTGGTGGTGACGTTTATAGGGGTATATGGTGGGAGGCAATTTTTTTTATTTTTTATTAATTGTTAATTAATCTTAATTATACTGCAGGAGTGGGAATACTAAATTAATTCCCTACGCTATCCAACACGTTCCCTACTGTTATACTTGGTGGAGTGGGAATAGTAAATTATTCCCACCCTCAATCCAACACTTTTGCTACTGTTGCACTCGGTGGAGTGGGAATAGTAATTTTTACACACCTGCTATCCAACACTTTCCCTGCTGTTACACTCATTGGAGTGGGAATAGTAATTTTTACCCACCCTTATCCAGCACTTTCCCTACTGTTACAGTTGTTGGAGTGGGAATAGTATTTTTTACCCTCCCGCTAGCCAACACTTTCCCTACTGTTACACTTGGTGGTGTGGGAATAGTAAATTATTCCCACACGCTATCCAACACTTTCCCTACTGTTGCACTCACTGGATTAAGAATAGTAATTTTTACTCTCCCGGTATGCAACACTTTTCCCTACTGTTACACTTGTTGAAGTGGGAATAGTTATTTTACCCCCTACGCTATGCTATGCTATGTTTTCCCTACTGGTATAATTAATGTAGTGTGAAATATTTAAAAAAAAAAAGAATTCTAATGATTTAATTTATATATAAAATTAATTTTTATCTTTATATTACAGGTTTATTTAGATATATATTTAATTATAATTTACTTTGTTTTGAACATTTTATAATTAAATTTAATAATTATGTATTAATATTATTAAATTTATATATATAAAAAAATGCACGTTTGATAATATTTTACATTACAATTATTATTTATTAATTTTAACATGTTTTAAATAATTCTAACTGTTTTATTTAATTATATTTATAATTTAATTAATTTCATATTATTTTTAAGACATTAAAAAAAATTGATATTTTATACAACTATATTTTTTTAAATTATATTTTGGTTTTGATATTTTGGGACTTACCTTTATGGAGATAGGAAGTCGATATTTTGTCCATCAATATTTTGGACTCGATATTCTGCTACCTCGATATTTTGACTGACGATATTATGTCAGTGATCCACTGCTTTGGTATCTATTGTAAAGTAATCTGTAGTTAGAAGTATCCACCACAAGAGCTGCATGCTTTCCTTTGGTAACCCTCTTTCTGTTGGATTCTCCATCTAATCACAAATTACTCACTGCAGTTATGTGCTCTGCATGTCCAAGGGCACAGAAACAGTCAAGCAAGACACATCTGCACACTGGGTTGGCGCTAATAATGCGGCACAGCTGTCACTTCAAGGGTGGAACAAAACCTACGTGAAGTCTCACAGTGCACAGAAGCACTGTTTTGAAAGGTTTCTGAATCCAGTTTGGTGCCTGGAGAATATTCTAAAGGTGAGAAATCTATGGTTAGGTAGTGTATCCACCTGAAAGAGTGTTACCGGAGGTAAGTAACTTGGTCTTTTTTACTATTCAATCTTATTAATCGGCTTTGCAGTTTAAAATCGATTGATGCAAAATATGTGTATTGTTTTTAAATGTTCATATGCTTTTTTCTAGGCTGATGATTTTCAAGTGCTTGAGAATTCTAATTTATATTTTCCATGAAACATATATATATATATATATTTATATATTTTTTTGCTCTTCTCTCTGAACTTGTTTAGCACTCGCAAAACTGTGGCGCTGGGACAGGAATCTTTCTGTTGATCAATGCATCTGTCATCATCATTATTCGTGGCCATCGTTTCTGCCTCTGGGGATCCGTGTATTTAGATGCCCACGGTGAAGAAGACAGAGACCTCAGGTACAGTTTTGCGTGTTACTTTATGAATATAGACCCACTCATGTATGTTTTTACAGGCATGTCAGACTGTTTTCAGTGAAAAGAACATAGGAGAGAAACCCTATAGAATGTCAGTTCATGGCTTTGGTTGAGAGGTCAATTTTTTCCTCTTTCGACAGAATACGCATGCCCCTACTGATTTAAAGATTAATCCAGGTGAATTCTTCTATTTGCAATCTCCTTTCTATTTTCAAATAACATCAATTAAAGCCTGACTGACGTGTGAAAGGGAGTGCTGGAAAAAAATGCACTGTGTAAAGCAGGGACCACAAGGAAAATTGATCAGCATTCCCTGTAGACATAAGTATTACTTATTTGACTGTGTTGAAGTTTGTTTTGTGCAAGGCATCACTTACAGAAGAGCAATATCTTCTACTTTTGGGTCAAACCTGCAAAACAGTGTTTGATTAGGATTGGAAATCCTACTGGTGTGCCCATGATATTGGTGTCACTAAAATAATTTAAGGCCAGTGAGGTGTTGATCCCTGACAGTCTTGGTTTGATTCTTATGTATCTAATGGTCAGTCACCTTATGTCAAGGGTAGCTCTTTTAATCAATGATGGAGGTGATAATCATGACCCTGCTCCAGAAAGTGGTCTGCTTAGATGTAATTTGTATATTATTAATTTTACATTGATAAATGTGCATGATATTACACTATTCTGGTGCATCGGATGGAGGGGCCGCTAGGGGATGCTGTTTCAGTTAGATCAGTTTTGGTGTGCAGCTGGCAGATCAGCAGTAAAAGATTCCCAATAGGATCTTCTCAGGTCTGGTGTCTGAAAGACTTAAGTTGGGGATTAAAGTATGCTGGCATAAGGAAGTGTTTTATTGTACTTGTATTATTACTTCACCCCCAGTTCTGCACCGAGCATTAACATAAATTACATTTCAATGGACTCTAGAAAGGTGTGGAGAGGTCTTCAGGAACGGTCCCCAAAAAACAATCTGATTTTTTACTGTGATTGAAACTAGTTGAGTCAGGGAATGGTTCAATTGTAAACATAAAGGGATCACATTACCTGTGTGCTAATTATATTTCAAATGCTTGAGAAGTTTACGTTTCACTGTCCTCTCAATAAACGTCTATTTGAGGGAAGCCCCACCTGCTTCCTGTCACAGAGAACAAGTCTGCCCAAGGTGCACTGTATGTCCTTTCATTCTTCTGACACTAGCGTAGGATTTCTTGGAAAGTTGGAACTAACACCAACACCTTTACAGTAATAGTCATTGCTACTTTACAACAAAATTAAGGTGCACAGATGATCAAAGTTTCCGATCTGTTTTGGTAGATATTACTTTCCAAGGTTTTCTCACCTTATGAATGTCCTTTACCTGCCAGACTGAATCTGAAAACTTTCTGTCCAGGTGCAGCAGGTGCCATCATGCAGCCTAAGCCATGACTGAGCCCTCCATGATGTGATGACTTAAAAGTATATAAGGTGCTAACTGAAGCAGTTGTGCCAGTTTCTGTTTTTTCCGTGCCTTATTGATGCAGTTCTGGTGCTCTTCTCAGTGCTTTACTGTTGAAATTCCTCAGCTTTTGACAGTGACTGTGTCAGATGTCTACTGACATTTTGGGGTGTACACCCTCTTCGAGATGTTATAAAAAGATGTCCTTGTTGGATTTGCATCTGTATCTACATGTGGTGTCGAGGATCAGAACACGGTCCTTGGCTGCAACTCCTGCTCATTGATGCACTCAAAGGTCATCCGAGCAGGAGGCCAAGCTATATTTGGTCAAGGTCCACAGGACATCAAACATATTTCTGCTGAAAGATAGTGATCTCCTAAGCGAACTTCTTACAAAAAGTACAAAAAATCAATCAACCATTCAACCCAGATTTATAAAGCGCTGCTATTTATCCGTGAGGGTATCCAGGTGCTTAGAGCCAAGCTGCTTGGGTGGAATCAGTTGAACAACCAGGTCTTGAGCTCCTTTCTGAATTCCTAAAGAGAGAGAGCGGTCTAGAGGGGAGGGGTTGGGGTGAGGTGAGGCTGTTCCACTATTTTGTGGCGAGGCAGGAGAAGGAACGTCCTCCACTCTTGCAGTGGTGGATGCACAGGGTGTGAGCAAGGGAGAGGGTGGCGGGCGCAGGTGTCTGGGGGGTTGATGGAAGCTCAGGCGGTGGTTGATGTACACTAGTCCTTGATTGTACAGGGCTTTGTAGGCATGGGTAGCATCTTGAATTGATATCACTTGTGGACGGGGAGCAAGTGGAGTTTCCTGAGATGTGTGGTGATGTGGGTCCATTTCAGGAGGTCGAGGATGAGTCTGGCAACTGAGTTCTGTATGGTCTGCAGTCTCTTTAGGAGGTATGTAGTGATTCCTACGTAGTGTGTGTTGCCGTAGTTCAGGCGGCTTGTGATAAGGCTTGAGTGATGGTGCGTTTTAGTGCTTACTGGAAGCCAATTGAAGATTTTCCAGAGCATGCGAAGAGTGAGGAAGCAGGCGGAGGAGACTGCATTGATCTGATTTTGCATGGTCAGTTTGTTGTCCAGGATGATGCAGGGATTCCAGGTATGGTGAGTGGTAGTGGGTGAGGGTCCTAGTTCAGCAGACCACCATGAGTCGTTCTATGGGGAGGTGTTGTTCCCAAAGTCAGCACTTCTGTTTTTTCTGTGTTGAGTTTGAGGCAGCTGTTTTGCATTCAGTCTGCGACCATGGTCATGCACAGTCGGAAGTTGGCCCTCGTGGTGGGTGGGTCTTCAGATAGAAAGATAATGAGCTGGATGTTGTCTGCATCGGACATGATGTTCAGTCCATGGGTTCTGACAGTGCTGGCCGGGGGGGGGTCATGTAGGCTTTGAACAGAGTAGGGCTGAGGGATTATCCTTGAGGGGCACCGCAGATGATGTTTTGGGATTCTGAGGTGCAAGGTGGCAGTCGGATTCTCTGGGTTCTTCTGGTGAGGAAGGATGCGATCTATTTGAGGGCGTCCTCTTGGATTCCAATCCAATGAAGCCACTTAATCAGGATGTGGTGGAACACAGTGTTTAAGGCTGCTGAGAGGTCAAGGATGGTCAGGGAGGCCGCTTGTTTCTGGTCTAGGAGGGTTCTGATGTCGTCGGTGGCTGTGATCAGGATGGTTTTGTTGCTGTGGTTCGTACAGAAACTGGATTGGGATGGATCCAGAAGATAGTTGTTCTCTAGGTATTCAGTGAGATGATGGCCTTTTTTGGGAACTTTGGCGGATAAGGGAAGGAGATGGGCTTGTTGGGGTCGGTGGATGGTTTCTTGAAGAGAGGTTTGACTTCAGCGTGTATCCATTCTGCTGGGAAGGTGGCCAATGTGATGGATGGCGTGAGCTTTTTGCTGATACTCCTGTTTCCGAGGTTGAAGATGTGATGGGGACAGGGGTCCATGGGTGCTCTTGAGTGGACGGAGTGCATGATGGCTGTTGTGCTCTGTGTGGTAAGCTGGTCTCAAGTAGTAATCTGGTGGTCAGAGTTTGCGGCTGGGGCATAGTGGAGATTGAGGATGTCGGAGGCGGCAGGTTGGGGTTTGAAGTGTGTGTAGATGGTGGAGATCTTGTTGGGGAAGAAGTCTAATGGGGTGTCGTTCAGTTCTTGGGAGGTGGTGGTGAAGTTTTCATTCGCTGAGGGGTTGGCGAACTCCTTGAAGATGCTGAAGACTTCTTTGTTGTGGTTGCAGCTGGCTATGATGCGGTTGGCTAGGGCATTCTTTTTCTTCTCTTTCAGGAGTTGGTGGTAGTGATTGAGCGTGTCTTGAAGATAGTGCAGTCAGTGGGCTCCTTACTGGTGCACTATTTACTTTTTTAGTTGCTTGCAAATGCATTGTGTGGTTCTCAGTCCTGATGTGTACCAACTGGCCTGTTTGGTGAATCTTTTGAGTTTGGTCGGCTTGATGCGGGGGAGTCTGTTGGCTCTGTCGGTGAACCAGGTAATAAAATTCTTGACAGCCTGTTCATGGTTAGTTGTGATGTCAGTGTGGGAGGTATTAAGACTTTGGTACATTGGCTTTCTGATACTTTGCTCCAGCTGTGGTGTGAGGTGCTGGGCTGTTTGGTCATGGTGCTGCGGGTTCCTGTGATGGTAAAGTGAACGATTGAGTGTTCCATCCAGGTGAGTTCAGTGACATATCTGTACTTTACTCAGTCGCTGGCTGTGAAGATAGGGGAGCGCGTCGTGCATTGTATATGTGGTCGGTGACTAGTTGAATGAGGCCGATTCTGTTCATGCTTTCGAGGTTGGCTGTGTTGGTGTTGTCATGGTGAAACTTGAGGTCTCTGAGGAAAATGTAGTGTTTAGTGTCGATGGCTTGTGGAGCAGTGCATTCGGGGATGGTGTTGTTGAGGCCGGGGTGTGGTCCTTAAGTTCTGTAGGCGAGGGTTCCTCTGATGGTGGTTGTGCCGTCTGTTTTGAGTTAGAAGTTGAGATGTTCCATAATAGGGGTGGTGTCGTCTGTGGCGGTGGTGCAGTGGATGGTTTCTTTGTGGATTATGGCAATTCCCCCTCCATGTTTGTTGATGCAGTCCCAGTGTGCTATCTTGTAGCCATTGGGCGTGGCGATGTCCGGCACAGATGCAGGGTTGAGCCGGGTCTTTGTGAGGAATCTGATGTTGGGGTGAGGGAGGTGATGGTGTTCCAGAACACGGTGGCATGTTTGTAGAGTGATCGAGCGTTATGCAGGAGGCAGTGGAGTTGTTCAGGCTCATTCGTAGTTAGCAGGATGGTGGAGGTTGTGTTTGCTGGTGCTCCAGTGTTGCAGGAGAAAAGACAGTGGTGGCGTGTGAAGGGTCCTGCTGTTGATCGTGGAGAGCTGCAGAAGCAGTTGTTGTTGCGGAGTCTGGGGTCCAGGGCTATGAGTTTGGTGCTGGTGTAGATTTGGGTGTAGGGAGAATCCAGGGTTCCTGGTACTAGCACAGTCCTGGCGCGGAGGGGCACAGACGGGCTTGTCTTTGGCATGGCTGTGCCGCGGGCTCCATTAAGTTGGTCCTGGGAGGGGCGCTGAAAGGCGGGAAGGGGGATGCGGGAGTAGTGAACAGCAGGAAAGTGAGTACCTGAGTTGGGGGCTGGCATGCTGGCACACAAAAGAAATATACACAAAGATGACAAAATAACAGGGCACTGAATGAGATTAAAGGCAACTGAATATCAGGCACAAAGAACAAGATACACTTAAAGACACTGGAAGGCAGGCACAGAAAGTACGGCGAAGGGAGGGCTTGGAAAATGACATAGTGGGCGTAAAAATAAGCACAGAGATCACAAAATAAGGCACTGAATGAAATTAATGCTACAGAAGATCAGGGTTTGAAAACAAAATACAATTGAAGTCACTGAAAGGCAGGCATGGGAACAACAGTGAAGGGAGGGCTTGGAAAGGGATACAGTGGGCGCAAAGGAACAAGCACTGAGCTGATGGGCAGCGAGGGGGAGCTGGCACAAGGACCTAGGAAGGACAAATCTTCCTTGAAGAAATGGTCCCACTCCCAGGACCATTCCGAGTCCTGGTACCATTCCCAAACTCCTCCTGGCTAATCCTCAGAGCCAACTGATACATTGAAAAAACATGAAGCCAGAATTGATGACTTCATTCACCAACCCAGCCCAAATCAGGGCCTTCTGGAAGGACTGCTGGATATCTTCAGAACGGCTGCATTACTGTCTGGGCAACTCCCAAACGCTGGACCCACTTCTGAGGGTTTGGCAGTTCTGATGGCAGTGACAGTTATGCCACTGAACTAAATGCCTCCACAGGCAATGACATAGAGGCAGCTTCTAATGAACATAGGGTTGTCCAAGCTACCAACCTTCATGCAGTTGGCTCCACCTATCACACCAGCACTGCCCTCACACCCTACCCTTCCTATCCTTGCCACCCTGAAGCCGTCCTGTGCCCTCCAGCCTCTATTGCGAGTTTTGAGATAAAAGTTCTTATCTTGCTTAAGGAATAATCTATAGCGGTGGTGCTTGCTGTGCAGGAAAGGGGTGCACAGTATTACTCCAGTATTCCCATGCTTGTATCATTCCCCGCCGTCGGAATGGGAGTCCCCAGTATACATAAAATAGCAATAGAAACCATTACAAAAACAGAATCTAGGCCTAGCTTGACAAGTTCAAAATGTTCACACTGAACATCGGATGTCATCAGGTGTCAGTGGACCTCCAGGACGCCTATTTCCAACTGCCGATCCTACCTGCTCACATTTGTGACTTCTAAGGTTACCATGGTGTCTCAGCACTATCAGCTCTAAACTCTTCTGTTTGGGCTGATGAATGTAAGTTTTATCCAATGTGATGGCAATGGTGGCTGCTCCTCTGCTGTGGTCAGGAGTTTATGTATTGCCGTACATGACTACTGGCTGATGAAGGCAAGGTCCCTTGCACTGGTCACAGAACATCTTCAGCACCCCATGACCCTTCTTCATGACTTACCTTCATGAGATCAGCATCCACAAGTACTATCTCTCCCCCACACAGAGTCTGGATTTTATATGACTGGTGCTAGAAAAGACCCATATGAAGGCCCTTTCCGCCTCTAAGGATTGCAGATAGGATTGCGGGTATTTCACATATGATTCCGATATTTCAGGCTCAAACACTTAGTCCAGTTCTTCAAGCAATTCGCAAGATAGGCCTGATGGCCTTGTTCATTCTGTTGTTGTCCTATGCCAAATGGCAAATGAGAGCCCCTCAGTCGTACGCAAGGAAGCAAGGGCTCCAGTGTCAGGGGAGCTTTTTTGCTTTGGTCCAATGCATATTTTCGATTCTCTCCTCCCAACTTTTCACTGGTGGATGTGTCCCTCCAAACTCTTTGTGTGCTTTCCCTTCAGTCCTTTATAGTTGCTGGCTAATGTAGTTACGGACGCTCCCTTTGTGCGCTAGAATGCTCATCTGGGTGATATCGGGGTGCGGGCCTATGATCTGTGTCAGAGTAGCAACAACATCTAATTAAATTAGCCACGAATGCTTTCCACCTTTCCAACTCAAGGAGTGCTGTGCAAGTTGTGTCAGGCAAAAGCACAACCATCCATTACATCAACAGTCAGGGCAGTGTGTGGTTATGGACCTTGTGGTAGAAGGCGATACAACTAACTGTGGTCGTGGGCTCAGCCATGGGGCATTTTCCCTGTAGCAGCACATCTTGCAAACAACCTCAACGTGAGAGCGGATGCCTGGTGTCACCTCTACTTGGTGAACAAGTGGGAACTTTATCCCGAAGTTACAGAAAAGATCACTCCGTATTTGGGTTTCCATAAATTGGATCTTTTCGCCATGCTACCATTTGTGCCATACCCTTCCCTCTGAATGGTACCTTGGGAGATGGCTTTGGGTTTGACTGGCTACACAGCCTGCTTTACACATTACCACTATTCCATCTTTTCTGTTGTGTACAGCAGAAGGTGCAAAGTTGATCCTGTTCACCCCAACTGTGTGAGGAAGACTTGGTATACGGATCAGTTGCAACTCTGCTCTTGGACCACTCTTTTTAACCTGCACAGTGTGGACCTGCTATCATAGCAGGGTGGCCAGGCCCTTCATCTGAATCCCCTGACACTGTAGCTGCATGCATGAAAATTGAGCTCTGCCAACTAGAGTCCTTCTGCTTGCTGCCTGAGGTTGTGGACGTCAACTTAGCAGCCTGAAAACCCGTTACAATATCCATATGTTCGAGGCATATGAGCTGCAGAGTACACACTTGTGCATAGATCGCCATCTGGTGTTGGGCCCGGATGTTTGCAGTTGTTTTTCCTCTTGGAAAGTCTTTGGAAGTCACGAGGTCGGTGACTCCTCCTTTGGATCGTATTGCGCATGGGCTTCGGCTCCATCCTCAGATTGTTTTTTTCCGCCATCGGGCTCGGATGTGATCTTCGCGCTCCGGTTCCGAACAGATTTCCAGTTCAATCGACGCGCAATCCTCACCCCAATTCGCGGTATTGTTTCGATCGCGATCCCCACAATCGACACGGCTCTCATCGATCAAGAGCCTTCGATTCCAGTCGTCGACGCCGGCCTTCGGGCCTACCCAAGCTCCGGTCCTGGCTAATGGAAAGGACTCCCTTCAAGAAGTGCCCTCGATGTGGGTCCAAATTCCCCCACATGATCTCCACGAAGTATGTAATCTCTGCCTCTCCCCTGAACACGAGGCTCGAAACTGTCCGGCGTGCAAGTCCTTCCGGTCCAAGAAAATTATTCCAGACCGAAGGGCAAGAAGAACCATGGCACACTGGTCGATGGCGATTCCAGATGACATCTTAGGAGAGGGCGTCGACACTCCAGTAGAACATCACACCGACTAGGGCCTCATCAGCACCTCCGAAGCCGACGATTCAGATGTGGAGGAAATCACTCTGGCACAGAGGGTCGTGAGTACCAATTCCCCCCCCCCCCCTTCCCCCCAACACACCCTCGCCGACACCGAAAAAGGCTTTGGTCACGCCTTTGCCTCCAGGCCTATGTAAGACCAAAGACACTGCTTCCCACACCGCACCTTCGGGACCGGTAAAGAAGCCGATTAAGCCTTCAGGTGGCTCGGGCTGGAGCCAGCCCACCGTCGGTGCCGGCAAACATTCCTCCGCACCGACACCGAAAAAGAAAATGGCCTCCTCTTCGGCACCGAGCCCCATACCGAAACACTCGGTGTCGAAACCCAGTTCCAGCTCCTTGGTACCGACCCCATCCCCTGAACCGACAAAAGCACACAAGGCCACCGGCACCGAGATCTCGAAGCCGAAACCCATCTCGGCACCGACCAAACAAAAAGCCTTGTCCAAGCCGCATACTTCCAAACAGGACATTAAAGCCAGAAAACCAACAGCCCCGATGCCTTCGGCGCCGACGGATAAACCACCTTCAGAAGAACTCTTTACAATGGATTCCTTGCAAAAGACATTAACCAAGGATCTCAAAACCGGACATTTGATGCTCAGCATCAAAAAGAGACAGCTGGAAAACCTGCCCCAGCTCCACCTCCAAAAAGAAAGGACTCTGCTACCTCACCTTTCAGAATACCTTCCCCACCTCTTCCACTCCCTCCACCTTCCCCCCCCTCCACCTTCTCCTTCTCCACCTCCTCCTCATCATTCCCCAACACCCCCTCCGGATGATGATGATGATCATGACGACACACATGATGACATAGGGGACGTGCCCCATGACTTACCCACAGGGGACCCTACTCCCACAGGCTCCCCAGACCCATGGGACGACTATAACATTCCCGACATCCCTAACATCCCACAAGATGGTCTCTATCCTTCGAGACCATCCCCACCAGAAGACTCATTGGGGTTCAACCATTTACTCCAAAGGGCTGCACACTATCACGGGGTAGATCTCCATACCGACCCCGTGGAGGAGGATTTCCTCCTCGATACTTTCGACACCACGCACAGGGCCACCTCCATACTGCCCATGCTCAAAGGGGTTATAAAACATGCTCCAGAAGTCTTTAAAGACCCAGTTAGAGCCAGGGTCATTAACCCACGCATCGAGAAGAAATATAAAGCCAACCCTACAGATCCCTCCTACATCAGAGGGCCAGCACCACTAGATTCCCTGGTAGTTTCCACAGCACGAAAGAGGGCCAACTCCCAGGCGTCAGGCGAAGCACCACCACCTGACAAGGAGTCAGAACTCTTGGACGCATCCGGCAAGCGCACTGCATCACAAGCTGCCAACATACGGCGTATCGCCAATACACAAGCGCTACTAGCACGATATGACAGGGCCCATTATGATGAACTAGAAGCCATAATGCAACACCTCACTGACAAATTCAAAAATAGGGCAAACGAGTTCATTCAGGAGGGCAAAACCATCACTAATACCTCCATCCGTTGTGCCCTAGATGCAGCAGACACCGCCTCCAGGGCCATCAATACTAGCGTCCTCCTCCGTCGCCATGCCTGGCTCAGGATCTCAGGATTTAAACCAGAAGTACAAGCTTCCATCCTGAATCATCCCTTTGACCAGGAACATCTGTTCGGCCCAAAAGTGGATGAAGCCCAAGAAAAGATGAAAAAAGACACGGACACGGCCAAATCTATGGGAGCCTTACAATCACACCCTCCCAGGCGTTCCTTTCGCTGTTCCTCCTTTCGGAGCACATCCAGAGGATACTCCTCTGATACCGCTTCCACTTCATATAAAGCTCCTACCCAATCCACCTTCACAAGGGGTTACCAAAGAGGCGGCTACAGGGGCAACAATAATAAAGGCAGAGGCAAGACAAACACCGCCCGCTCTGCCTCCACACCTATCCAATGACTTCTCTCCACTCCCCCAGACCATCCCACTCCGGTCGGGGGCAGACTCCAAAATTTCCTTCATGTCTGGGCTACCATCACCTCAGACAAATGGGTAACAGAAATAATTTGGTCAGGCTACTGCCTAGAACTAATATCTACCCCCCCAAACATTCCACCCAGACAACGCCCAATGTCACAGGATCACCTCACATTACTAAAGCAGGAGGTAATCTCCCTCCTACAAAAAGGGGCGATAGAACACGTTCCTACCAACCAAAGAAATCTGGGGGTTTACTCCCTATATTTTCTCATACCAAAAAGGGACGAGACTCTACGGCCCATCCTAGACCTCCGGCCCCTAAACACATACATACACTCAGACCATTTTCACATGGTAACACTTCAGCATGTACTTCCTCTGCTCTCCCAAAACGACTTCCTGACCACTTTAGACCTAAAAGACGCTTATTTCCACATTCCTGTACACAGCGCTCACAGGAAGTTCCTCAGATTTGTACTGGACAACCAACACTACCAATTCAAAGTACTCCCATTCGGAGTCACAACAGCACCATGAGTATTCACCAAGTGCCTAGCAGTCGTGGCAGCACACCACAAGAGACAACACATCCATGTCTTCCCATACCTAGACGACTGGCTAATAAAAGCCAGTTCATACAACCAGTGTGTAAAACACACGCATGCCACTATGCAGCTACTTCACCAACTGGGCTTCACGGTAAATCACGCAAAGTCCCATCTGCAACCGTCCCACGTAAAACAATACCTCGGTGCCACCATAGACACCTCAAAAGCGCTAGCCTACCCCAGTCCGGCCAGGATCACAAGCATTCAGGCTCTACGCGCAAAATTCACGGCACAACACTCCCTTTCAGCTCGAGTGTTTATGCAACTAATCGGGATGATGGCCTCTTGCATATTCATAGTACCTCACGCAAGACTCCAGATGCGTCCTCTCCAAGAGTGCTTAGCGCGCCAATGGAACCAGGCCCAGGGTCAATTAATGGATCTGGTGTTGGTAGATGGTCGTACCCATCGCTCTCTGCAGTGGTGGACCACCAAAAACCTTTCCAGAGGGCGACCATTCCTGGACCCGGTTCCTGAGATAGTACTGACAACGGACGCATCGCTCTCCGGCTGGGGAGCTCACCTATTACATCACACCATGCAGGGCAGATGGACACCTCAACAAAATTTACTCCACATCAACCATCTGGAGTTACTAGCCATATTTTTAGCCCTAAAATCTTTTCAAACACAGATTCCAGGCAAGGCAGTCCTAGTCCGCACAGACAATATAGCCATGTACTATATACACAAACAAGGCGGCACACACTCTCCACAGCTCTCTCACCTAGCACAGAGTATATGGAGATGGGCCATACCCCAGAAAATCTTTCTCTTCGCCCAACATGTCCCAGGAGTCCAAAACACTATGGCCGATCTACTCAGTAGACAGACACAACAGATCCACGAGTGGGAACTACATCCACAAGTTCTTCACCTGTACTTTCAAATGTGGGGGCATCCACAGATAGACCTCTTCGCCACCCACAAAAACACCAAATGCCCAAGCTTCGCCGCCAGATATCCACACCCATTGTCCAAAGGCAATGTGATATGGATGAACTGGTCAGGCAGATTTGCGTACGCTTTTCCGCCTCTCCCACTCATTCCATTAGTGGTGCGCAAACTACAACAACACTCCCTCACTCTCCTAGTAGCTCCAACTTGGGCCAGACAACTATGGTACACCACACTGCTGGAACTATCTGTAGTACCACACCAAAAGTTACACCCCTCTCCACACCTCTTAACCCAGAACCATGGAGAGATCAGGCACCCGGACCCAGCTCAGCTCAACCTTGCGATCTGGCTCCTGAAATCCTTATCATGGAGTAATCAGCCACACTCCATCTGCCAGACCTCCCGCAATGGTTGGAGTGATATCTATCTATGTGCAAGCATGGCTTTAGTGAGCTATGTGATCAACCTGCAACCTGTGCCCTTAGACTGCAGTGTTTGTAGATGCGGTGTGTGACTGGTTCTGAGCCTTGATTTGCCCAGGTGTCTTTCATCTCCCTTTTCAGGGAACCATAGAGTAGTAACTGGCCCTCAGGAAGTGCAAACTGTTCAGTCAGTGCCTCAAACACCATCAGGTGCCCATCGAGTAAAGATCGCCCATGTAGAGGATGCCGGCATCCTCCCACCTCTGTCATTGGCTGCTGGTGAGGTGGCCACTCTGAGTAGGGAATCTGAGTAACAGAATTGCTGGAGCAAATGAGGGAATGAGATTGATGAGGCGAAGCGCTTGTCAGGCACGCAGGAGCCCCCTGTGGGAGGAGGGTTAAACTCCAGAGGCATGTGCTTGTGTGTGCAGGAGGTGAAGAAGGGTTTTATTTAAGGGAGGGGAAGTAATTGATCATCCCTGTGTGGTCTAAATGCTGGCATGCCAGTCAGTAGGAGAGCCATTGCAGTTGGGCTGCCAGGTAATAATAATGAAAGATCGGCTCCCCTTATGCCCCCCTGGTGGGAGATGGAGTTTTGACAAGACCACCCGTCTGTGCGGTTTATACCAAAATAGGTCCCCCAAAAGTACATGAGACTGAAGAAGGCTCCCATCTGACCAGACACTCCCTTGCCCCCAGGTTCATGGCCCTCGGCGAAGTCCCATGTACTAGGGGGAACAGGCAAGATTTGTCCCAGCTGACTGCCAGCCTCAACACCTGGCTGAATTCTGCCAGTTGCAAGGTGACCACGGTGAGATCGGAATCAGTTTCCCACAGGTAGAGCAGGACATAGTCTACATACAAGGAGGGCTGCATGGAAGCTGTCTGATAAGGGATACCCCATTTCATCCCTTCCATCCTTGCTCTGGATGCAATGGCTCCATAATCATGGCAAACAAGAGGCGAGAGAATGCAGCCCTGAGGGATATTATATCCATTCAAAATGGGCCCAGAGACGGACCCTCCAAAGTGGGACCTAGCTGTGGGGGATGTATATAGAACCGGATCAGCTTGGTAATGTAGGGGCGAAAATCAAACTTCTTCAGGACTGCGAATAGGTACTCACAGCTGAGGGAATCCACCGCTTTACTGATTACCAACACCAGTGCTGCTACTCCAGGCCAACAACTGCCAGCCCTCTTAATCCTACCACCATTCCTGGTTTTCAACCCTAATAATCTCGCACTTGCCCTTCTGTCTTGCCAAAAATTGCACCTGTCTTTCACATGGGCTAGTCCTCACTCTCGCATCTTTTTTTCTCTTCCCTTCCCACCAAAAAGGAGGAAAGCTGCGTAGGCTGGACTCCAGACGTGCACTGCATTACTTCATTGACTGCATGCAGTAGGACAGACTGTATGGTCAGCTATTTACGAGCTTTGCGAAAGCAATGATGCGCAAAACAGTGACCAAGCCCACCAATTCATGTTGACTTTATCTTTGCATTAAAATTGCTATGCATTGGGTAAGAAAGAGACTCCAACAGGCATTCCCGCATATCCCCCCAGCACCTTGGCTACCCCCTCCTATTGGTTGATTTATGCTGGGCAGCCATGTGGTCAACTTTACATACTTTTGCCAAACATTACTGTCTCACAGCATGCAGAAACTGCTAATTTGCTTGAGCTGTGTTCTATGATTTACTTTTATTATCTGAAAGAGACAATTCGTTATAGATTCCTTCGCTCACAATTACCCCCAGGCGTCAGACTGGATCCAAAGAATTTATCGTCAGCACTTCTCCTGCGTGTCGAAAGGTGCCGTCGGTCGGCTCCGCATTCGTCGTTGGCGTCGTGGTCGTCAGGATAACATCACGGTAGCTACTTAGACCCCCTCCTTACATTCTGACGTCCATTCTTTCTTTTTCTGCGCCAGCCAGCGCCGATCCGGAGAGAGCAGTACCTCCAGTCACTTTTTGACTGACGTTTTGGCGACTTTTGTCTACACCGTTTTTAGTCTCCGACTCCTGGTGCACGTCGGTGATGCCTGGTTTCAAGGCTTGCGGCTCCTGTAGCCGACTGATGTCGGTGACGGATCCGCACCGCATGTGCCAGTTTTGCCTGGAGCGGAACTACGACCCCAAGTCGTGCTCCGACTGCTGGACTATGAATCCGAAGTCTTTGCGAGAGTAGTCCCGAAAGCTTCTCGAGGCCCAGCAGTCGGCTCCGCACCGTTTGAGGTCCCGGTCGCGTGGGAGGTCAAGGGACTGGTCGCGGAGCCACCACCACCAGTCTTCTTCCAAGTCTTCGCACTCCTCGGGTAAGTCGAAGCACCAGAAGAAGTCAAAGAAGCATCTTCGCTCTTCGACTTCTCCCCATTTGTCGGCCGACGCTACGAGGGATGCAAGTGGTGCCCTCCCGTGG
This sequence comes from Triturus cristatus, assembly GCF_964204655.1. Classification (NCBI taxonomy): domain Eukaryota; kingdom Metazoa; phylum Chordata; class Amphibia; order Caudata; family Salamandridae; genus Triturus; species Triturus cristatus. Next base: position 870,645,746 of record NC_140583.1, on the reverse strand, counting down.
CTCCGAGTGCGGAGCCCGAAGGGTCGACTCAGAGTTTCCCTCCCTTCCCGGGACCCAGAGCGACCCCTGCCCAGCTTCACAAATTTTACGAAGCGATGCATGCAATCTTAGGGCAGCCCGACTCTGCAAACTCGCCTGTGGGCCCTGGGCCTTCGACTCCGGCACCGCAGGGTCCCCTTGGATCCAGCCATCAACAATAAGGAGCTTAGGGGGTAAATGGGCAGGTCGCCCCCCTCTCATCAAATAATTACAACAAAGGACCTGCTCATGGATGTATCGAGTGAAAAACTGTCATCAGTACCCCTTCCAACTTCAAAACAACTTTGTTTCAAATGATCATAAGGCGGCCATCTTTTATGCCGTCCATAAATAGGGTCCGGAATCACTCAAATCTTTATAAAACAGTTTGTGTCTGTATGAAGTGCCTACCCCACTTTCCCTCTACCTATTGTGTATAAGAAGGAAAGACCGTGTGCAAACAATATCTAATGAAAAAGGATGGCAGTGCCTCACGGAAGTAACACCATGGAGGATTCGCAGACAGGTACTCGCCTGCTACGTCAAGTTCTCATCATTAGCAACTGCCACCCAGAAAACAATATAAAAAATTACTTAAAGTGGAAACAACGTGTAGTGCTGTGTGTGAACACTGGGCTACGGTGTGTGTATCCGAGCTCAAAACAATATCAACCCTCAAAGGAGAGACGGGGTCTGATCAGAACTCTTGTCAATCCACATTAAAACCGAGCTAAACAACACTAGCTATCTAATATTTATTTCTTGCTGTGTGTTTGCTCACTTAAAAACCAACATGTTTCATTGCCTCAGAAAACTTGCGGCAATTTCATCAGGGCTAGGGTCGACTGACCACACTGCACCTTTTATTAAACCAGTTTGCTTTTTATCAGCACCTAAGGGAGACACAATCAATGACACACAATCGGCCATCTCCATTGCATTAAAATTTGCTTTTAAAACCTGGCACCGGTAACAAACAAGAATATTTACCACATGGTCGCTCTCCTTTTGCGTACCTTTACCCCTCTAACTGGTGGATATCTGTTGTGTGAGAGTGTACCCGTCCACTCTATCACTTGCCGCCCGGTAGCTGCGGGTGTATAAATCTAAAGGGCAAACATCAAGACAGCAAAGCATATAAATCAATGTCAATGAGCGAACAGCGTAACTGAGTCAATATCATCTGTTTGTTGGGTATAATTATTTATGTCCCGTCGTACCCATTTTTATCGTATATTAACCACCACACCATTCAGTGGTCAATTGCTCAACCTCACATTAGTATCAGATGTTGCCATTCTCTTGACTATTGCGGTTGCCTATTTCTACCACCCTAGGGACTGGTAACACTACATATACCCCTAAGTCACCGGGAACGGCGCTTGTAAACATAGCGCTATTCCCCTTCCCTGAGTGTTGTGAAAGCACACCCCTTGGATCCAGGCCTGGATCTGTATCCGCACCGGTTGACCTGATTACACCTTCCCCGGCGCCGATTCCACCGGCACCACGTCTGCAGCTGACACCAGTTGTGTCCCCATCTGGCGTCGAATGTGGCCTCTACCTCGATGTAGACACGGAGCCGGACCGGCGATTACGGGATCCAGTGCCGACTGGTACTTTTGTGTCATGGCTCTTTTAGACCAGATTGCCAGCCAGAGGAGGGTGAGGAGAACTGGGAGGGGTCTGGAGTTCGTAACCCAACTGACCAGTTGGGTTACGAACCGGACTGGAGGGAGGAACTGGGGAAATCCAGTGGTCTAGATACCTCTACAGACCTTGGCATGTTGTCTCCTAGCATCTTACGCCGTGGTGTTGCGTAGGGTGGCCGAGGCTCTCAACCTCGAGCTACCTACTGTGGTAGTCGGGACTAACCTCCTGACAGAGGTGCTTCAACCGGCAGCGAGCTCTTCGGAGCCCCTGCTACCGTTTAATGAAGCTCTCACTGACATCCTTTTGGGCACCTGGTACAGGCCCAACACAGGGCCTTCTGTGGATAGCATGATTGCCCGACGCCACCGCCTGGACCCGTGCTACCCCACTTTCCTCTTCCAACACCCCACACCTGAGAGCTTGGTGGTCCCAAGCCTCCACCTCCAAAGCCGCATTCCCTAACGCACCCCCTGATAGGTAATCCAAAAAGCTGGGCCATCTTGGGAAGAAGATGTTTTCTTCCTCCTGCTTGCGACTGCGGTCGGTAAACACCGCATGTCTGTTGAGCCATTACATCCACTCTGTGTTGGATACGGTGGCGCAAGTGCTACCCCAGTGCCCATAGGAGGCCCGGACCGTACTCTCCCGAGCAGTTGACGAAGGGAGAGACGCATTAAAGTTTACCATCCGCTGTGGGCTTAATACTGCCGACTCACTAGGCAGGATGGTGACCACCTCGGTAGCCCTTCGACGCTAAGCCTGGCTGAGGTCGACTGGTTTTTCAGGGGATGGCCAATCTACTCTTATGGATGTGCCCTTTGATGGCCGTCGCCTGTTCGGCGACAAGGCAGACAACGTGCTGGAGTGCTTTAAGGACTCTCGGGCTACAGCTAGGTCCATGGGCCTCTCCACCACCCACCCTGCGCAGTCTGCTTTTTGCCCCTTTTGTGGCTGCGGAAGGGGTGCCCTGCCACATCCTACCCAGAGGCCAGCGCAAGCTGTTCGGCCCCGGCTTGGCCGGGGACGTGGGAACCACCGCCGTGGTTCTGAGGGCCAGCGGGCGGGCCAGTCCACCACAGCCCCCTCTGCAGCAGCCTCCAAACACTCCTAGTCTGACCTTTCAGGGCCACCAGTCACGAGTGGGCGACAGGATTCGCGATCACCTCCGCCACTGGTGCACCATCACATCGGACAGGTGGGTTTTGCAAATATTCCGAAGTGGCTTCTCCCTCCCCTTCGAGACTACCCCTCCATCCATGCTACCTCAGTACCATCGCATGTCAGAGGATCATCTGGTCCTTCTCCAACAGGAGGTTTCGGCACTCCTGGCCAAGGGAGCCTGCGAGCGAGTTCATGTCCCAGAAGTAGGTCATGGTTGCTATTCCCACTACTTTCTGGTGCCCAGGAAGGACAGAGGCCTGCGTCCAATCTATGATCTCAGGAACATCTACTGCTTCTTCAAGAAGAAGTTCAAAATGTTGATGCTAGCTCAGGTCCTAGTGATCCTCGACCCTGGAGACTGGATGGTAGTGTTCGACTTGCAGGACGCTTATTTTCACATCCCCACCGGCATTACCTGCGGTTCAGGGTGGGCCACGAGCACTTTCAGTTTACCGTGCTCCCCTTTGGCCTTACCAGCGCCCCTTGGGTGTTCACGAAAGTGATGGCGGTGGTCGCAGCTCCTCTGCGCAGATCAGGGGTTCCTGTCTTCCCCTATCTCGATGACTGGCTGCTGAAGGCGGGCTTGCCCCAGGCTGTCGTCTCCCACCTCCAGACTACAGCCAAACCCCTGCATTTGCTGGGGTTCTCTATCTACGTGCCGAAGTCGCACCTGACTCCCTCTCAGAAGCCTCTCTTCATCCGAGCAGTTCTGGATACTACGCAGTTTAGGGTCTATCCCCCCCCCACCCCCCGAACAGCAAGTCTGGGATGTTCGGGCTATGATTCCGATCTTTCACCCTCTATTTCGGGTTTCGGTCAGGATGACTCAGGCTACTGGGCCTAATGGCCTCCTGCATCCTGCTGGTGGACCATGCCAGCTGGCACATGCAGGCTCTGCAGTGGGACCTGAAGTTCCAGTGGGCTCAACATCAGTGGAACCTGTCCGATTGCGTTCAGATCTCGGAGGGCACTGCACACCAATTGCAGTGGTGGCTAACGAACCAGGATTGGATTGATGGCAGGTTCCTCTCCTTTCCCCAACCAAAGTTCACATTGGTGACCGATGCATCACTTCGGGGATGGGGCGGTAACATGGGGGAGGCGGAGATCAGAGTTCTCTGGTCCCTGGCTGAGTCTGAGCTCCACATCAACCTTCTGGAGCTTTGGGCGATCCGTCTTGCACTAAAAGCATTCATTCCCTCTGTCCGGGGAAGAGTAGTGCAGGTGTTCACAGACAACACCAATGTCATGTGGTACTGCAACAAACATAGCGGGGTGGGGTCGTGGACCCTATGTCAAGAGGCTCTCCGTCTCTGGACATGGCTGGAACATCAGGGCATATCCCTGGTGGTTCAACACCTGGCAGGGTCTCTGAACACCAGATCGGACGAACTCAGCCGCAGGTGCATGATGGATTGCGAATGGTGTCTTCACTTGGAGTTGGTGCAAGGTCTCTTTCAGCAGTGGTGAGAGCCTTGGTTAGATCTATACGCCACCAAAGAGAACGCGCAATGTCAGCTATTCTGTGCGTTGGAATTTCCAAGGCGGCACTCGCTAGCTGACGCTTTTCATCGCGAGTTGAGTTGCGGTCTTCTATACGCCTTTCCGCCCATACCACTTCTGCCCCGAGTGCTGAAGAAGATCAAGCGCGAGAGGGCCCAAGTCATTCTTGTGGCATCGGATTGGGCACGAAGATTGTGGCACCCCGAGCTCCGGAGCATGGCTATCGATCCGCCGATCAGACTGCCCCATCGGGGGCTCTTTTGTCGCAGCAGCAGGGAACGGTTATCCTCCTGAACCTGTCCAGCCTCCACCTCCTTGCGTGGAGATTGAGCGGTGACAGTTGACAGCCTTTGACCCTCCTCCCGAAGTCTGTGATGTTATCTTGGCAGCCAGGCGTCCCTCCACTAAGACGGTACACGCCTGCAGATGGAACACATTTGTGGCATGGTGCCCAGCAAAAGCTGTGGATCCCCTTTCTGCCCCTCTTTCTGAGGTTCTCTTGTTTCTCCTTTCTGTGGCCCAGCAGGGCTCTGCTCTGGGCACCCTTAAGCCATTTCAGCCTTTCTCAGGCTTCCTGATCAGCCTTCTCTTTTCAAGTCACCTGTTGTAAATCGCTTCCTTAAGGGCATTACTCATCTTTTTCCTCCTGTTCCGTTCTTAATGCCTCAGTGAGACTTAAACTTGGTTCTTACCTACCTTATGTGCGCTCCCTTTGAGCCGCTTCATAACTGTCCTCTCAGACTTACTTTAAAGAATGCCTTTCTGGTTGCGATCACCTCTGCTCGCACGGTGAGTGAGCTCCAAGCACTTTCTTCCAAGCCTCCTTTTCTGTCTGTTCATCCAGACAAGGTCGTCCTCAGAACCATACCTTCATATCTTCCCAAGATGGTTACTTCTTTTCACATTGGTCAAACCATAAATTGTACAACTTCCTGCCTCCGCATCCTTCTAAGGAGGAAGAGAGGCTCCACCGTCTGGATCCAAAATGTGCGCTTTCCTTTTATTTGGATCGCACAAAACAATTCCAGGTGGATTACCAGCTCATTGTTGGTAACGTGGGCGCCAGGAAAGGTCGGGCCGTGCATAAACGGACCATCTCTAGGTGGTTAATTTTGTGCATTAAAGCTTGCTATTCTTTGGCAACGAAGGAGCCTCCAGTGGGACTGCGCGCACATACCACCAGGGCGACGGCAGCTACCACTGCTTTGGGACGTGGAGTCCCCCTTACTGACATCTGTCAGGTAGCTACGTGGGCATCGCTGCACACGTTCACAAAACGCTACTGCCTGGACAGCCAAGTCCGGAGAGACAGCTTCTTTGGCCGTTCTGTTCTCCAGGACTTTCTGGTTTGAACTTGGTTTGCAGACCCACCTCCCCGGTTGTTATTGCCCGGGTATCTATACTAAGGTAAGGAAACTATAACTAATTGTTTCTTTCAGATGAACAAGTTACTTACCTTCGGTAACGATATATCTGTAAGAGACCTAGATTAGTTATAGATTCCTTACCGCTCCACCCATCCTCCCCATTCTGCAAATCGATTTCTAAAGTTAAGGACTTCCTTTCAGGGCCCTAGTTTTGTTTACCTGTTGTCAGTGTCTTGCATGGCTCTGCGCTTCTGGCGTGTAATGTTGTATAAAAGAACTAACGTCAGCGCACAAGGGTGGCGTCGAAGTAGCTACCACCACGTCATCCCGGCGACCACGACGCCAACGAGGATCGTGGAGCTGACCTACGCCACCTTTCGACTCGCAGGGGGTACTGATGATAAATTCTCCGGATCCAGTCTGACGCCTGGGGTAATTCTAAGGTAAGGAATCTATAACTAATCTAGGTCTCTTACAGATATATCGTTACCGAAGGTAAGTAACTTGTTCATTAGCACTACTCCGTTCCACCTCGCGAAGGGTGTAGCTTTGGGACTCACTCATAAGGTGAAGAATATGCAGGAAGATATAATATCCACCAGAAATATTATTGCCAAAGGTAGACATTTTCTTTTAAAACACACAAGATGATGGACGGAATGTTGCACATTGGCAAAACATTCACCCCCAGCCACAGATCCGAGTTTAATCCATTGTTGTTTTGCTCACCACGCCACCCCAGTTCAGACATGGCCATATGCAAATCAGTCTTGACCCTGTGCCTCATGGGAACAGTCCAGCCCGAACTGCCAAGCCATGTCTTCCCTGGACCGGAATCAAGCATCCTAGGACCAGTTTCGGGGTTTCACCCCTCTTCAGCCAGGATAGCTTGACTCCAGCGACGTAGTAACCATGGGACCCACGTCTGGGCATACCCTTCCCACATAGGGCGAACGGCAAAACACACAAGATGATGGACGGAATGTTGCACATTGGCAAAACATTCACCCTCAGTCACAGATCCGGGTTTAATCCATCGTTGTTTTGCTCACCACGCCACCCCATTTCAGACATGGCCATATGCAAATCAGTCTTGACCCTGTGCCTCATGGGAACAGTCCAGCCCGAACTGCCAAGCCATGTCTTCCCAAACTAGAATTGCATGGTGAGCAAAAAAAACGATGAATTTAGGCCCAGATCTCTGTACTGGTGTGAATGTATGACATTGTTCTGCATTCTGTCCATCAATAGTTCTTTTTAGACATTTTCTTTTAGCCTGCATTATCATTTTACCTAGTTATCTAAAGTTATTCCATAAGAGACAACATTTTTTTTTTTATCTGAGAAACTATCTTATTGTCAGAACAGCCTCAGTGCTTAGCAAGTTCTCGGAGAAGTGGGTATTGGCTGTTTTTGATTTGAAATTATACTTCATATTTCCCTGCTCCCAACCTGTAATATCATTGATGGGCGGGATATGCCCTGAACCGCAAAGTAATGTGGAAAAGTTGTAGTGATAGCCTGTGATCTGGAAACATGAAACCTGTGCAAGGGGATAACTTACTTACATCTGAGAAATTTGCAGAATATGATATGGCAGTATTTTCCACTTCATGGATCTATTTGCCTAGCCAGCGTATTAGCCAGCTTAAAAGTAGAGCTGAATGAAAGGGATTTTATTTAGGTAGTGGAGGGACAACAGAATTGTGGTCATTCTTCTTTTATATCTTATAAATAGGTCATGACAAAACAGGAAGAGCTACTCTTCTGAAGTATTCCAACTTCAGATCCCAAGTCATGCAATGGAAGCTAGTTCTTTCTCACAGCGATGCAGGTGGAAACTCCCTTATCAGGTTTTGTTATGGAGTGAGTAGAATGTGAGAAACATCACGAGCCGTTGAATCTTGGAAAGATAGATGATCCATGATTGAGAATAACTTGTTTGCTAATTAGAGCTGTATCTTTGCTTTGCTGATTCGAATTTATACAGTACAAAACCATAACTACATTTATTTTCAAGTAAGAAGTTGTTTTTAGTTAAACATCTTTTAACACAATTATTTCAAAATTAATCAATCAACGAAATAAACTTATATTTAAATGCATAAAGAAATTCATTGTAGGCAAAAAATATTTTAAAAGAGAAGTAGAGATATTGGATAATATATGAAGGCAACTGAAAGTTTGACAAACAGAGCTATTCTAGAACGGCTTACACTTTTTAAAGTTAAAAAGCTTCTTACATGAATGTCACACCCTCTTCCCTTTGAAACGGTTTCAATTAATTCCTTCTCAGTAGTGCGCTCAAATGTCTCTAAAAGCAGTTCGCTTAGCCAAGTTTATTGTGTGTTTTTTTACCTTCAATTGTCAAAACCTTTTACTGATTTAGCTGAAGTTCCATACATTTGTAACTCACATTAATATTGTCAAGCTTCAATCACTACTAGAATACATGTGATTATGATTTGTGTAATATGCAATCAGAATGTCTTTTCAATGTTTCCCTAAACTTGCTGCCCTCCAATGGCTAATATTATGGGGAGGATTGCAATTGAATGGTTGTTCATTTCTTTGGTTCTACAAGTTTCTAATCTGCAAGGATGTACAGGAAGCGGTTGAAACCATGGCTCAGTCTACCAAGTGCTCAATGGTTAAACATGCTTTGCAGGTTTCTCTTGGATAAATCAAATTACTTATTGGAACCTCTCACTCTGGTAAAGACCTTGCAGAAGGAACAATCGATCCAGAACATAAATGTTAAATATTCTAATAGAGCCCCTCATGAAACTGTGCTACAGATATTTTAGTTTGAGAAAGTAAATGAGCCTCTCAAAACTCACATCTGTAATAGAATCTGGAAAAATCCATTTAAATTGTATCTAAAAGGACAGCATTGGAAAGTGTCATAACCCAGCTGCACGTCATATATAAACAAAATAAAGTTTTCTACAACAACACTATTATTTTTTAATGCTATGTTTGTTCCTTCCCATTCAGGCGCGGTAAGCCTCTTTATATCTGCAAAGAGAGGTACAATGTTCTGGAGCAACAATGGGTGACGCACACGTTTGATCACATCAATAAAAGATGGGGACTTCATTACAATGGATTGTAATTCATCTGCTGTACGGTCACTCTGTGTCACTGACGTAACTCCGTATGCAACTTCAGCCATAAGCTTGGACTGTTAGGAAAGGGCAGAAATTATCTGTTCCTTTGAAAGACTAACTAGAGAAGAAAATATCCATGAAATTAGATGACCATCCTGTAGTTAGGTGCTATTAAGATAGTAATAATGATACTCCTATGTAAAAGAGTGCGTTACTGGTGTGAAAGCTTCATTATTTGAAGAAAGGAGGACTCAGCATTAAAAATAAAGCACAACAGTGAGAGATCAGTGTGTCCTGTTTCACCATGTGTGAAAGGGAGCGGAGTATTGAGATGAATTTAACAACTTTAGTGACATTTACCAGCATCATTGTGTATGTTTGCTTCGGCCTTCTTTGTGTTCATATAGGATTGTCACTATGTATTTATGTGTACTTATAGAATCATTGTAAAACAAATGGTTGCTTATGTGATATACTGTATAGTAACAGATGTCTAAAACAGATCTTTACAAAATATACATGTATGTCTCTCTTATTAAGGTGTCTACCAAAAGCGTTGAGGCTTTGCTGCACACCTATTTTGTTCTCAGGAATTTCGGATATTCTCAATAGGCGAAGAGGCACAAACTGGCTGTAATATAATGTAGTATGCTGCTCCTATCATAATGCAGGATTTGGTGGATTTTGCCAAGTTCTATCCTCTAGAAGTGGATGTGGCCACAACTAGCGAGTAAATAAACAGAAGCATACATGTATTTCACTTACAGATTGTGTAAGACACCCGACACAGCAGGCCCTAACTACAGTCTTGGATGCCTGCTTCTCATGAACCACCAGATGAGAGTTTTAGAACGATTGAATTACAAAGGTACATGTTCTATTTAAAATGAAACATATGTTTGGTCCCTTCGTGTCAGCTCAAGGGGTTCCTCTCTATTGTGCTTGTGCAGTGTCATCACTGCTCATAGGGCTATATTTCTTGAAATTGAAAAAGAGCTCAGCAGAGGTGGCCCTGTTGAAGTGATCAGTGCATCCTTCTCAGATTAAGAATGCCTAAGAGATCTGAAATCTTTTGATTGTGTTAACTCCATGCAGTCTTTAGACAGGGACATTTACAGCTACATTTAATGCTGCAAATGTTTTCTAACAAAATTATTGAGCACATTATAATATTTTATAATGCTGGATTACAGAGTTCCTGACATTTTTTTTTCTTTAGTAAAACGTGAGTGGAAAAAAGTAAATGCCACGTGTCGTAGAATGAAGTGCACTTGCTTGTCCATTAGACCTATTATATTTGTGTGCCCTTTTGTGCGTACCGCACAAAAACATTGCATAGAAGAAAGCATAAAAGCAGAGGAAGGGAGGTTGCCTGCAAAACTGGTAGAGGCGAACACAATTGATATTCGTTATTTTTTTAAATGTCCTAAACGTTTTTAAACCTACCCCAAATATGCTAAAAATGATATTGTTTTATTTCATAAAACTGCTGTAAAATGTGAAGTTAAACGTATTCACAAATCGGACGCTTAAGTATTCTGCAAAAGTACTAATTTATTTGAATATAGTTTAAAGATTATAATGTTACAATGCTCATGGATGCCAGGCCATTTTTTGTAAATATTGTGAATGAACAAAATAATCTACAACTCCAGCATAACGTTATTACAGGGCTCATGGACTTGAATGGCTGAATTGGTCTAGAAATCTAATGAAAAGAGATAGTGTCTCAAGCATTTGATCACAGTGTATTATTTAAATTGGAATGTTTTATGTGTGTGCACATGGATGTGAAGTGAAATTATTAGCCTTAACTTCAAGAGCTGGATATTTTACAATGTTTTCTGTGACTGGCTAAGACGTCAGGTAGCAGTTCAGAAAAACACTTGCGTGGGAATTGTACTTGAATACATTGATGCATGCTGCTGAACACTAATTCTGATTTTCATTTTCTCTCTTTGTTTCTCATAGTTTTCCAACGTTTATTTCTTTGCCCTTCCTCTCTGATACACGCACACATTCTCTTTTCAGCCCCCAAATGATTTTGAACTTTGAGTTTGATTTTTATGAATCCGGATTTACAGATTAACAAGTACATGCAAAAAATGTGTGTGTGTGGATTAATACTATTACTAAAACATCTACTGTGTGATATCTTTTGTGAATGGTCATTTAAGTACAGTACATTACTGTAGAAGCTAAATTAATCTTTATACTACATCAGAAAAGTACACAATGAAATATAATCAACATTGTAAAATATGTTAATAAAAATCTAATCTAATTCAACGTTTTGGGGTTTTAATTCACTCTCCATGAAATTATTTTTTCCTACTGATACCCAGAACACCACTGAAATACTTTCTCAAGATTTGTGTGCTTGATCACTCAATGTCTGTGTTTCATAATTTGTTGCAGTAAGTGTTCCCCAGGGACCCATTTATGCTTATCCTGGGGTTAATGCAGTCACTTCATTACCCCAAAGAAACTGGAGAGTGTGTAACCTTCTCCTCCAATGCCCCATTGAGGAAACTCTATCCGAGAACTGATGCCTGTACACTGCACCGCTGGGAGCGCTACAGCTATGTGTTACTAACCAAATACTCTGCTGCTAGTACTCCTTTTCAAACTCTGCAGCTTGTTAACCAAATTCCACCAGAGGAACTTGAGCCTGGAACACCTCCTGAATGAGGGGCACTGCAGCCAGGTCGACTCACAATCATACCCAAAGGCTCAATATTCTGAGCCCTGGCCCATAACCAGGGGCATTGCATCTGGTTTCTACACCATTAGGTAGTCTGCAGTCTGTGCCTTCTTTCACCAATGGAAATGCATACTGTATTCCAACCATAGCTTGGCAGCGTGTACCCCCCACCATGGTCACTGTAACCCTCACCAGGGACTTCGTCTCTGTTCTCTGCCATGGGATTTGAAACCTGTGCCCACCCACCAGTGGCATTATATTTGCACAAGCCAGTGGTTCTCCAATCTATGCCTCACAAGCCATTGTCACTCATACCTGGAGATGTGCAACCTTGTGGCCAACCTCAGCCAGGGCCTCCGCAGCCTGGGTCTTGCATTCCCACCCTGCCTGGTAGCATTGCAGGCCTTGCCCTCTGCCTTCATCTTTGGCTTGAAACCAATGTCCCCTCTCACCAGTGGCACTACAAGACATGCCACATCCCACCAGGGGGAACTACAGTGTAAGCCACCTGCACTTAACCAGAGGCATCTCACCCAGATTACCCCAGGGAAAGGGCCGCTTTAGGCTGTGCCGTCAGCACTGGTACTCTAGCCTGTGCACCCCTATCACATAGAACACCATATCTGACAATCCCTCGGCAATTATGGTCACTAAAGCCTGAGCTTACTTTCTTCACCAGGGCTCTCTAAGCCCCGTCCATCCATCACAGGCTCTGCACCATATGTGCCCTTCCCCAACTTACACTGCAGCCTTGTCCCCAGCCAGGGACGCTGTGGCCAGTGCTTCTCCTTCAGAGGCTTTGTAGTCTGTTTCCTACCCCCAGCCAGTGTCTGTTCACGAACAGCTAATGTTACCACAGCTGTGCCACCCAGTAACCTGCGACTCCCCAGGTGGATCCCTCTTACTCCTTCATGAGCTCCACCAGCTTTGCCCTGGCACAACCACCAGAGAACTGAGGGCCATAGCCTCACTGTGTACCAGGAATGTCCAAATAATTTATCCATAACTCCACCACGGTAACGCCAGCTTAACGCTCCCCTTCTATTAACTGAAGTAATTTTTACATTATTGTGACTGATTTAAGACAAACGAAGCACTCCATCTGACAGTAAAATACATTTTTTATTATTTCTACATAAAATTTAACCCAGACTTCATCTCAAAATATCTTTTTTCTTGGTGACTTTATTAAACTTCATCCTAAATGTGACTGTTGATTGAAGTGCTGCTGTGGAAAGATGACACAATAAGTTAAGTGCAACTCTCTGTTATTCATAAAGTTGAAAGTTCTAGGAGGGACATTTTGGTTGGTGATGTTTAATTTTATGCTTATGAGAATGCATAAAATTCCAATTAGTTTATTAAGTTGCTATTCCATATATTTGTGCCGTCTTTGTTTCATTATTGTTCATTGCCAATCTTTAAAGCCAAACTAAAGGATCACCTTTTAAACCTGCCCTAACAATGTTCACTTTGTTCATGTCTGCCGATAATGTGGACTTCCCACTGTTGCTGACCTCACATTAATAGCTCTTGTCCGTTACACCACTATTTACACATTATGCCTAATTCTTAATGCCACACAAAGGCTCCGCTCCAGTGGCCTCCGTGCCTCCTACAATTATTAGTCACACCCTCACCTTATTCTCTTTCACTGAAATGCTACCTGTTACAAATTTGTGTGTATTTCTGATAGAGACTTCTGACTGCAGATTCCTCACCTTTTCACTATTCACCAGGCGTCAGACTAGCTA